>NC_138780.1:85877242-86477242 GCF_965119305.1 Pelophylax lessonae | reverse complement strand
ATGTCATATTCCGCTCCAGGAGTTCCATCATAGCTCCTCACTGTCGCTGGGAGGATGTTTTCTCCTCCGCTCGCCCCTTCCACCGTCATTTTCTCTCTACCCACCCTTGCCTCCTTCTCCGCGCAGCTCTCGATTCCCCCCTCTCTTTCGCACCCTCCATGTCATATTCCGCTCCAGGAGCTCCATCATAGCTCCTCGCTGTCGCTGGGAGGATGTTTTCTCCTCCGCTCGCCCCTTCCACCGTCATTTTCTCTCTACCCACCCTTGCCTCCTTTTCCGCGCAGCTCTCGATTCCCCCCTCTCTTTCGCACCCTCCATGTCATATTCCGCTCCAGGAGCTCCATCATAGCTCCTTGCTGTCGCTGGGAGGATGTTTTCTCCTCCGCTCGCCCCTTCCACCGTCATTTTCTCTCTACCCACCCTTGCCTCCTTTTCCGCGCAGCTCTCGATTCCCCCCTCTCTTTCGCACCCTCCATGTCATATTCCGCTCCAGGAGTTCCATCATAGCTCCTCACTGTCGCTGGGAGGATGTTTTCTCCTCCGCTCGCCCCTTCCACCGTCATTTTCTCTCTACCCACCCTTGCCTCCTTTTCCGCGCAGCTCTCGATTCCCCCCTCTCTTTCGCACCCTCCATGTCATATTCCGCTCCAGGAGTTCCATCATAGCTCCTCACTGTCGCTGGGAGGATGTTTTCTCCTCCGCTCGCCCCTTCCACCGTCATTTTCTCTCTACCCACCCTTGCCTCCTTTTCCGCGCAGCTCTCGATTCCCCCCTCTCTTTCGCACCCTCCATGTCATATTCCGCTCCAGGAGCTCCATCATAGCTCCTTGCTGTCGCTGGGAGGATGTTTTCTCCTCCGCTCGCCCCTTCCACCGTCATTTTCTCTCTACCCACCCTTGCCTCCTTTTCCGCGCAGCTCTCGATTCCCCCCTCTCTTTCGCACCCTCCATGTCATATTCCGCTCCAGGAGTTCCATCATAGCTCCTCACTGTCGCTGGGAGGATGTTTTCTCCTCCGCTCGCCCCTTCCACCGTCATTTTCTCTCTACCCACCCTTGCCTCCTTTTCCGCGCAGCTCTCGATTCCCCCCTCTCTTTCGCACCCTCCATGTCATATTCCGCTCCAGGAGTTCCATCATAGCTCCTCGCTGTCGCTGGGAGGATGTTTTCTCCTCCGCTCGCCCCTTCCACCGTCATTTTCTCTCTACCCACCCTTGCCTCCTTTTCCGCGCAGCTCTCGATTCCCCCCTCTGTTTCGCACCCTCCATGTCATATTCCGCTCCAGGAGCTCCATCATAGCTCCTCGCTGTCGCTGGGAGGATGTTTTCTCCTCCGCTCGCCCCTTCCACCGTCATTTTCTCTCTACCCACCCTTGCCTCCTTCTCCGCGCAGCTCTCGATTCCCCCCTCTCTTTCGCACCCTCCATGTCATATTCCGCTCCAGGAGTTCCATCATAGCTCCTCACTGTCGCTGGGAGGATGTTTTCTCCTCCGCTCGCCCCTTCCACCGTCATTTTCTCTCTACCCACCCTTGCCTCCTTCTCCGCGCAGCTCTCGATTCCCCCCTCTCTTTCGCACCCTCCATGTCATATTCCGCTCCAGGAGCTCCATCATAGCTCCTCGCTGTCGCTGGGAGGATGTTTTCTCCTCCGCTCGCCCCTTCCACTGTCATTTTCTCTCTACCCACCCTTCCCTTCTTCTCCGCGCAGCTCTCGATTCCCTCCTCTCTCTCGCACCCTCCATATTACATCCAGCTCCAGGAGCACCATCATAGCTCCTCGCTGTCGCTGGGAGGATGTTTTCTCCTCTGCTCGCCGCTTCCACCGTCATTTTCTTTCCACCCACCCTTGCCTCCTTCTCCGCGCCGCTCTCGATTCCCCCCTCTCTCTCGCACCCACCATGTCATATCCCGCTCCAGGAGCTCCATCATAGCTCCTCGCTGTCGCTGGGAGGATGTTTTCTCCTCCGCTCGCCCCTTCCACCGTCATTTTCTCTCTAACCACCCTTGCCTCCTTCTCCACGCAGCTCTCGATTCCCCCCTCTCTCTCGCACCCTCCATATTACATCCAGCTCCAGGAGCTCCATCATAGCTCCTCGCTGTCGCTGGGAGGATGTTTTCTCCTCCGCTCGCCCCTTCCACCGTCATTTTCTCTCTACCCACCCTTGCCTCCTTCTCCGCGCAGCTCTCGATTCCCCCCTCTCTTTCGCACCCTCCATGTCATATTCCGCTCCAGGAGCTCCATCATAGCTCCTCGCTGTCGCTGGGAGGATGTTTTCTCCTCCGCTCGCCCCTTCCACCGTCATTTTCTCTCTACCCACCCTTGCCTCCTTCTCCGCGCAGCTCTCGATTCCCCCCTCTCTCTCGCACCCTCCATATTACATCCGGCTCCAGGAGCTCCATCATAGCTCCTCGCTGTCGCTGGGAGGATGTTTTCTCCTCCGCTCGCCCCTTCCACCGTCATTTTCTCTCTACCCACCCTTGCCTCCTTTTCCGCGCAGCTCTCGATTCCCCCCTCTCTTTCGCACCCTCCATGTCATATTCCGCTCCAGGAGTTCCATCATAGCTCCTCACTGTCGCTGGGAGGATGTTTTCTCCTCCGCTCGCCCCTTCCACCGTCATTTTCTCTCTACCCACCCTTGCCTCCTTCTCCGCGCAGCTCTCGATTCCCCCCTCTCTTTCGCACCCTCCATGTCATATTCCGCTCCAGGAGCTCCATCATAGCTCCTCGCTGTCGCTGGGAGGATGTTTTCTCCTTCGCTCGCCCCTTCCACCGTCATTTTCTCTCTACCCACCCTTGCCTCCTTTTCCGCGCAGCTCTCGATTCCCCCCTCTCTTTCGCACCCTCCATGTCATATTCCGCTCCAGGAGTTCCATCATAGCTCCTCACTGTCGCTGGGAGGATGTTTTCTCCTCCGCTCGCCCCTTCCACCGTCATTTTCTCTCTACCCACCCTTGCCTCCTTTTCCGCGCAGCTCTCGATTCCCCCCTCTCTTTCGCACCCTCCATGTCATATTCCGCTCCAGGAGCTCCATCATAGCTCCTTGCTGTCGCTGGGAGGATGTTTTCTCCTCCGCTCGCCCCTTCCACCGTCATTTTCTCTCTACCCACCCTTGCCTCCTTCTCCGCGCAGCTCTCGATTCCCCCCTCTCTTTCGCACCCTCCATGTCATATTCCGCTCCAGGAGCTCCATCATAGCTCCTTGCTGTCGCTGGGAGGATGTTTTCTCCTCCGCTCACCCCTTCCACCGTCATTTTCTCTCTACCCACCCTTGCCTCCTTCTCCGCGCAGCTCTCGATTCCCCCCTCTCTCTCGCACCCTCCATATTACATCCAGCTCCAGGAGCTCCATCATAGCTCCTCGCTGTCGCTGGGAGGATGTTTTCTCCTCCGCTCGCCCCTTCCACCGTCATTTTCTCTCCACCCACCCTTGCCTCCTTCTCCGCGCCGCTCTCGATTCCCCCCTCTCTCTCGCACCCACCATGTCATATCCCGCTCCAGGAGCTCCATCATAGCTCCTCGCTGTCGCTGGGAGGATGTTTTCTCCTCCGCTCGCCCCTTCCACCGTCATTTTCTCTCTACCCACCCTTGCCTCCTTCTCCGCGCAGCTCTCGATTCCCCCCTCTCTCTCGCACCCTCCATATTACATCCAGCTCCAGGAGCTCCATCATAGCTCCTCGCTGTCGCTGGGAGGATGTTTTCTCCTCCGCTCGCCCCTTCCACCGTCATTTTCTCTCTACCCACCCTTGCCTCCTTTTCCGCGCAGCTCTCGATTCCCCCCTCTCTTTCACACCCTCCATGTCATATTCCGCTCCAGGAGCTCCATCATAGCTCCTCGCTGTCGCTGGGAGGATGTTTTCTCCTCCGCTCGCCCCTTCCACCGTCATTTTCTCTCTACCCACCCTTGCCTCCTTCTCCGCGCAGCTCTCGATTCCCCCCTCTCTTTCGCACCCTCCATGTCATATTCTGCTCCAGGAGCTCCATCATAGCTCCTCGCTGTCGCTGGGAGGATGTTTTCTCCTCCGCTCGCCCCTTCCACCGTCATTTTCTCTCTACCCACCCTTGCCTCCTTCTCCGCGCAGCTCTCGATTCCCCCCTCTCTTTCGCACCCTCCATGTCATATTCCGCTCCAGGAGCTCCATCATAGCTCCTTGCTGTCGCTGGGAGGATGTTTTCTCCTCCGCTCGCCCCTTCCACCGTCATTTTCTCTCTACCCACCCTTGCCTCCTTCTCCGCGCAGCTCTCGATTCCCCCCTCTCTTTCGCACCCTCCATGTCATATTCCGCTCCAGGAGCTCCATCATAGCTCCTCGCTGTCGCTGGGAGGATGTTTTCTCCTCCGCTCGCCCCTTCCACCGTCATTTTCTCTCTACCCACCCTTGCCTCCTTTTCCGCGCAGCTCTCGATTCCCCCCTCTCTTTCGCACCCTCCATGTCATATTCCGCTCCAGGAGCTCCATCATAGCTCCTCGCTGTCGCTGGGAGGATGTTTTCTCCTCCGCTCGCCCCTTCCACCGTCATTTTCTCTCTACCCACCCTTGCCTCCTTCTCCGCGCAGCTCTCGATTCCCCCCTCTCTTTCGCACCCTCCATGTCATATTCCGCTCAAGGAGCTCCATCATAGCTCCTCGCTGTCGCTGGGAGGATGTTTTCTCCTCCGCTCGCCCCTTCCACCGTCATTTTCTCTCTACCCACCCTTGCCTCCTTCTCCGCGCAGCTCTCGATTCCCCCCTCTCTTTCGCACCCTCCATGTCATATTCCGCTCCAGGAGCTCCATCATAGCTCCTCGCTGTCGATGGGAGGATGTTTTCTCCTCCGCTCGCCCCTTCCACCGTCATTTTCTCTCTACCCACCCTTGCCTCCTTCTCCGCGCAGCTCTCAATTCCCCCCTCTCTTTCTCACCCTCCATGTCATATTCCGCTCCAGGAGCTCCATCATAGCTCCTCGCTGTCGCTGGGAGGATGTTTTCTCCTCCGCTCGCCCCTTCCACCGTCATTTTCTCTCTACCCACCCTTGCCTCCTTTTCCGCGCAGCTCTCGATTCCCCCCTCTCTTTCGCACCCTCCATGTCATATTCCGCTCCAGGAGTTCCATCATAGCTCCTCACTGTCGCTGGGAGGAAGTTTTCTCCTCCGCTCGCCCCTTCCACCGTCATTTTCTCTCTACCCACCCTTGCCTCCTTTTCCGCGCAGCTCTCGATTCCCCCCTCTCTTTCGCACCCTCCATGTCATATTCCGCTCCAGGAGCTCCATCATAGCTCCTTGCTGTCGCTGGGAGGATGTTTTCTCCTCCGCTCGCCCCTTCCACCGTCATTTTCTCTCTACCCACCCTTGCCTCCTTTTCCGCGCAGCTCTCGATTCCCCCCTCTCTTTCGCACCCTCCATGTCATATTCCGCTCCAGGAGCTCCATCATAGCTAATCGCTGTCGCTGGGAGGATGTTTTCTCCTCCGCTCGCCCCTTCCACCGTCATTTTCTCTCTACCCACCCTTGCCTCCTTTTCCGTGCAGCTCTCGATTCCCCCCTCTCTTTCGCACCCTCCATGTCATATTCCGCTCCAGGAGTTCCATCATAGCTCCTCACTGTCGCTGGGAGGATGTTTTCTCCTCCGCTCGCCCCTTCCACCGTCATTTTCTCTCTACCCACCCTTGCCTCCTTTTCCGCGCAGCTCTCGATTCCCCCCTCTCTTTCGCACCCTCCATGTCATATTCCGCTCCAGGAGCTCCATCATAGCTCCTTGCTGTCGCTGGGAGGATGTTTTCTCCTCCGCTCGCCCCTTCCACCGTCATTTTCTCTCTACCCACCCTTGCCTCCTTTTCCGCGCAGCTCTCGATTCCCCCCTCTCTTTCGCACCCTCCATGTCATATTCCGCTCCAGGAGTTCCATCATAGCTCCTCACTGTCGCTGGGAGGATGTTTTCTCCTCCGCTCGCCCCTTCCACCGTCATTTTCTCTCTACCCACCCTTGCCTCCTTCTCCGCGCAGCTCTCGATTCCCCCCTCTCTTTCGCACCCTCCATGTCATATTCCGCTCCAGGAGCTCCATCATAGCTCCTCGCTGTCGCTGGGAGGATGTTTTCTCCTCCGCTCGCCCCTTCCACCGTCATTTTCTGTCTACCCACCCTTGCCTCCTTTTCCGCGCAGCTCTCGATTCCCCCCTCTCTTTCGCACCCTCCATGTCATATTCCGCTCCAGGAGTTCCATCATAGCTCCTCACTGTCGCTGGGAGGATGTTTTCTCCTCCGCTCGCCCCTTCCACCGTCATTTTCTCTCTACCCACCCTTGCCTCCTTTTCCGTGCAGCTCTCGATTCCCCCCTCTATTTCGCACCCTCCATGTCATATTCCGCTCCAGGAGCTCCATCATAGCTCCTTGCTGTCGCTGGGAGGATGTTTTCTCCTCCGCTCGCCCCTTCCACCGTCATTTTCTCTCTACCCACCCTTGCCTCCTTTTCCGCGCAGCTCTCGATTCCCCCCTCTCTTTCGCACCCTCCATGTCATATTCCGCTCCAGGAGTTCCATCATAGCTCCTCACTGTCGCTGGGAGGATGTTTTCTCCTCCGCTCGCCCCTTCCACCGTCATTTTCTCTCTACCCACCCTTGCCTCCTTCTCCGCGCAGCTCTCGATTCCCCCCTCTCTTTCGCACCCTCCATGTCATATTCCGCTCCAGGAGTTCCATCATAGCTCCTCACTGTCGCTGGGAGGATGTTTTCTCCTCCGCTCGCCCCTTCCACCGTCATTTTCTCTCTACCCACCCTTGCCTCCTTTTCCGCGCAGCTCTCGATTCCCCCCTCTATTTCGCACCCTCCATGTCATATTCCGCTCCAGGAGCTCCATCATAGCTCCTTGCTGTCGCTGGGAGGATGTTTTCTCCTCCGCTCGCCCCTTCCACCGTCATTTTCTCTCTACCCACCCTTGCCTCCTTTTCCGCGCAGCTCTCGATTCCCCCCTCTCTTTCGCACCCTCCATGTCATATTCCGCTCCAGGAGTTCCATCATAGCTCCTCACTGTCGCTGGGAGGATGTTTTCTCCTCCGCTCGCCCCTTCCACCGTCATTTTCTCTCTACCCACCCTTGCCTCCTTCTCCGCGCAGCTCTCGATTCCCCCCTCTCTTTCGCACCCTCCATGTCATATTCCGCTCCAGGAGCTCCATCATAGCTCCTCGCTGTCGCTGGGAGGATGTTTTCTCCTCCGCTCGCCCCTTCCACCGTCATTTTCTCTCTACCCACCCTTGCCTCCTTTTCCGCGCAGCTCTCGATTCCCCCCTCTCTTTCGCACCCTCCATGTCATATTCCGCTCCAGGAGCTCCATCATAGCTCCTTGCTGTCGCTGGGAGGATGTTTTCTCCTCCGCTCGCCCCTTCCACCGTCATTTTCTCTCTACCCACCCTTGCCTCCTTTTCCGCGCAGCTCTCGATTCCCCCCTCTCTTTCGCACCCTCCATGTCATATTCCGCTCCAGGAGTTCCATCATAGCTCCTCACTGTCGCTGGGAGGAAGTTTTCTCCTCCGCTCGCCCCTTCCACCGTCATTTTCTCTCTACCCACCCTTGCCTCCTTTTCCGCGCAGCTCTCGATTCCCCCCTCTCTTTCGCACCCTCCATGTCATATTCCGCTCCAGGAGTTCCATCATAGCTCCTCACTGTCGCTGGGAGGATGTTTTCTCCTCCGCTCGCCCCTTCCACCGTCATTTTCTCTCTACCCACCCTTGCCTCCTTTTCCGCGCAGCTCTCGATTCCCCCCTCTCTTTCGCACCCTCCATGTCATATTCCGCTCCAGGAGCTCCATCATAGCTCCTTGCTGTCGCTGGGAGGATGTTTTCTCCTCCGCTCGCCCCTTCCACCGTCATTTTCTCTCTACCCACCCTTGCCTCCTTTTCCGCGCAGCTCTCGATTCCCCCCTCTCTTTCGCACCCTCCATGTCATATTCCGCTCCAGGAGTTCCATCATAGCTCCTCACTGTCGCTGGGAGGATGTTTTCTCCTCCGCTCGCCCCTTCCACCGTCATTTTCTCTCTACCCACCCTTGCCTCCTTTTCCGCGCAGCTCTCGATTCCCCCCTCTCTTTCGCACCCTCCATGTCATATTCCGCTCCAGGAGTTCCATCATAGCTCCTCACTGTCGCTGGGAGGATGTTTTCTCCTCCGCTCGCCCCTTCCACCGTCATTTTCTCTCTACCCACCCTTGCCTCCTTTTCCGCGCAGCTCTCGATTCCCCCCTCTCTTTCGCACCCTCCATGTCATATTCCGCTCCAGGAGCTCCATCATAGCTCCTTGCTGTCGCTGGGAGGATGTTTTCTCCTCCGCTCGCCCCTTCCACCGTCATTTTCTCTCTACCCACCCTTGCCTCCTTTTCCGCGCAGCTCTCGATTCCCCCCTCTCTTTCGCACCCTCCATGTCATATTCCGCTCCAGGAGTTCCATCATAGCTCCTCACTGTCGCTGGGAGGATGTTTTCTCCTCCGCTCGCCCCTTCCACCGTCATTTTCTCTCTACCCACCCTTGCCTCCTTTTCCGCGCAGCTCTCGATTCCCCCCTCTCTTTCGCACCCTCCATGTCATATTCCGCTCCAGGAGTTCCATCATAGCTCCTCACTGTCGCTGGGAGGATGTTTTCTCCTCCGCTCGCCCCTTCCACCGTCATTTTCTCTCTACCCACCCTTGCCTCCTTTTCCGCGCAGCTCTCGATTCCCCCCTCTCTTTCGCACCCTCCATGTCATATTCCGCTCCAGGAGTTCCATCATAGCTCCTCACTGTCGCTGGGAGGATGTTTTCTCCTCCGCTCGCCCCTTCCACCGTCATTTTCTCTCTACCCACCCTTGCCTCCTTTTCCGCGCAGCTCTCGATTCCCCCCTCTCTTTCGCACCCTCCATGTCATATTCCGCTCCAGGAGTTCCATCATAGCTCCTCACTGTCGCTGGGAGGATGTTTTCTCCTCCGCTCGCCCCTTCCACCGTCATTTTCTCTCTACCCACCCTTGCCTCCTTCTCCGCGCAGCTCTCGATTCCCCCCTCTCTTTCGCACCCTCCATGTCATATTCCGCTCCAGGAGCTCCATCATAGCTCCTAGCTGTCGCTGGGAGGATGTTTTCTCCTCCGCTCGCCCCTTCCACCGTCATTTTCTCTCTACCCACCCTTGCCTCCTTTTCCGCGCAGCTCTCGATTCCCCCCTCTCTTTCGCACCCTCCATGTCATATTCCGCTCCAGGAGTTCCATCATAGCTCCTCACTGTCGCTGGGAGGATGTTTTCTCCTCCGCTCGCCCCTTCCACCGTCATTTTCTCTCTACCCAACCTTGCCTCCTTTTCCGCGCAGCTCTCGATTCCCCCCTCTCTTTCGCACCCTCCATGTCATATTCCGCTCCAGGAGTTCCATAATAGCTCCTCACTGTCGCTGGGAGGATGTTTTCTCCTCCGCTCGCCCCTTCCACCGTCATTTTCTCTCTACCCACCCTTGCCTCCTTCTCCGCGCAGCTCTCGATTCCCCCCTCTCTTTCGCACCCTCCATGTCATATTCCGCTCCAGGAGCTCCATCATAGCTCCTCGCTGTCGCTGGGAGGATGTTTTCTCCTCCGCTCGCCCCTTCCACCGTCATTTTCTCTCTACCCACCCTTGCCTCCTTTTCCGCGCAGCTCTCGATTCCCCCCTCTGTTTCGCACCCTCCATGTCATATTCCGCTCCAGGAGCTCCATCATAGCTCCTCGCTGTCGCTGGGAGGATGTTTTCTCCTCCGCTCGCCCCTTCCACCGTCATTTTCTCTCTACCCACCCTTGCCTCCTTCTCCGCGCAGCTCTCGATTCCCCCCTCTCTTTCGCACCCTCCATGTCATATTCCGCTCCAGGAGTTCCATCATAGCTCCTCACTGTCGCTGGGAGGATGTTTTCTCCTCCGCTCGCCCCTTCCACCGTCATTTTCTCTCTACCCACCCTTGCCTCCTTCTCCGCGCAGCTCTCGATTCCCCCCTCTCTTTCGCACCCTCCATGTCATATTCCGCTCCAGGAGCTCCATCATAGCTCCTCGCTGTCGCTGGGAGGATGTTTTCTCCTCCGCTCGCCCCTTCCACTGTCATTTTCTCTCTACCCACCCTTCCCTTCTTCTCCGCGCAGCTCTCGATTCCCTCCTCTCTCTCGCACCCTCCATATTACATCCAGCTCCAGGAGCTCCATCATAGCTCCTCGCTGTCGCTGGGAGGATGTTTTCTCCTCTGCTCGCCGCTTCCACCGTCATTTTCTCTCCACCCACCCTTGCCTCCTTCTCCGCGCCGCTCTCGATTCCCCCCTCTCTCTCGCACCCACCATGTCATATCCCGCTCCAGGAGCTCCATCATAGCTCCTCGCTGTCGCTGGGAGGATGTTTTCTCCTCCGCTCGCCCCTTCCACCGTCATTTTCTCTCTAACCACCCTTGCCTCCTTCTCCGCGCAGCTCTCGATTCCCCCCTCTCTCTCGCACCCTCCATATTACATCCAGCTCCAGGAGCTCCATCATAGCTCCTCGCTGTCGCTGGGAGGATGTTTTCTCCTCCGCTCGCCCCTTCCACCGTCATTTTCTCTCTACCCACCCTTGCCTCCTTCTCCGCGCAGCTCTCGATTCCCCCCTCTCTTTCGCACCCTCCATGTCATATTCCGCTCCAGGAGCTCCATCATAGCTCCTCGCTGTCGCTGGGAGGATGTTTTCTCCTCCGCTCGCCCCTTCCACCGTCATTTTCTCTCTACCCACCCTTGCCTCCTTCTCCGCGCAGCTCTCGATTCCCCCCTCTCTCTCGCACCCTCCATATTACATCCGGCTCCAGGAGCTCCATCATAGCTCCTCGCTGTCGCTGGGAGGATGTTTTCTCCTCCGCTCGCCCCTTCCACCGTCATTTTCTCTCTACCCACCCTTGCCTCCTTTTCCGCGCAGCTCTCGATTCCCCCCTCTCTTTCGCACCCTCCATGTCATATTCCGCTCCAGGAGTTCCATCATAGCTCCTCACTGTCGCTGGGAGGATGTTTTCTCCTCCGCTCGCCCCTTCCACCGTCATTTTCTCTCTACCCACCCTTGCCTCCTTCTCCGCGCAGCTCTCGATTCCCCCCTCTCTTTCGCACCCTCCATGTCATATTCCGCTCCAGGAGCTCCATCATAGCTCCTCGCTGTCGCTGGGAGGATGTTTTCTCCTTCGCTCGCCCCTTCCACCGTCATTTTCTCTCTACCCACCCTTGCCTCCTTTTCCGCGCAGCTCTCGATTCCCCCCTCTCTTTCGCACCCTCCATGTCATATTCCGCTCCAGGAGTTCCATCATAGCTCCTCACTGTCGCTGGGAGGATGTTTTCTCCTCCGCTCGCCCCTTCCACCGTCATTTTCTCTCTACCCACCCTTGCCTCCTTTTCCGCGCAGCTCTCGATTCCCCCCTCTCTTTCGCACCCTCCATGTCATATTCCGCTCCAGGAGCTCCATCATAGCTCCTTGCTGTCGCTGGGAGGATGTTTTCTCCTCCGCTCGCCCCTTCCACCGTCATTTTCTCTCTACCCACCCTTGCCTCCTTCTCCGCGCAGCTCTCGATTCCCCCCTCTCTTTCGCACCCTCCATGTCATATTCCGCTCCAGGAGCTCCATCATAGCTCCTTGCTGTCGCTGGGAGGATGTTTTCTCCTCCGCTCACCCCTTCCACCGTCATTTTCTCTCTACCCACCCTTGCCTCCTTCTCCGCGCAGCTCTCGATTCCCCCCTCTCTCTCGCACCCTCCATATTACATCCAGCTCCAGGAGCTCCATCATAGCTCCTCGCTGTCGCTGGGAGGATGTTTTCTCCTCCGCTCGCCCCTTCCACCGTCATTTTCTCTCCACCCACCCTTGCCTCCTTCTCCGCGCCGCTCTCGATTCCCCCCTCTCTCTCGCACCCACCATGTCATATCCCGCTCCAGGAGCTCCATCATAGCTCCTCGCTGTCGCTGGGAGGATGTTTTCTCCTCCGCTCGCCCCTTCCACCGTCATTTTCTCTCTACCCACCCTTGCCTCCTTCTCCGCGCAGCTCTCGATTCCCCCCTCTCTCTCGCACCCTCCATATTACATCCAGCTCCAGGAGCTCCATCATAGCTCCTCGCTGTCGCTGGGAGGATGTTTTCTCCTCCGCTCGCCCCTTCCACCGTCATTTTCTCTCTACCCACCCTTGCCTCCTTTTCCGCGCAGCTCTCGATTCCCCCCTCTCTTTCGCACCCTCCATGTCATATTCCGCTCCAGGAGCTCCATCATAGCTCCTCGCTGTCGCTGGGAGGATGTTTTCTCCTCCGCTCGCCCCTTCCACCGTCATTTTCTCTCTACCCACCCTTGCCTCCTTTTCCGCGCAGCTCTCGATTCCCCCCTCTCTTTCGCACCCTCCATGTCATATTCCGCTCCAGGAGCTCCATCATAGCTCCTCGCTGTCGCTGGGAGGATGTTTTCTCCTCCGCTCGCCCCTTCCACCGTCATTTTCTCTCTACCCACCCTTGCCTCCTTCTCCGCGCAGCTCTCGATTCCCCCCTCTCTTTCGCACCCTCCATGTCATATTCCGCTCAAGGAGCTCCATCATAGCTCCTCGCTGTCGCTGGGAGGATGTTTTCTCCTCCGCTCGCCCCTTCCACCGTCATTTTCTCTCTACCCACCCTTGCCTCCTTCTCCGCGCAGCTCTCGATTCCCCCCTCTCTTTCGCACCCTCCATGTCATATTCCGCTCCAGGAGCTCCATCATAGCTCCTCGCTGTCGATGGGAGGATGTTTTCTCCTCCGCTCGCCCCTTCCACCGTCATTTTCTCTCTACCCACCCTTGCCTCCTTCTCCGCGCAGCTCTCAATTCCCCCCTCTCTTTCTCACCCTCCATGTCATATTCCGCTCCAGGAGCTCCATCATAGCTCCTCGCTGTCGCTGGGAGGATGTTTTCTCCTCCGCTCGCCCCTTCCACCGTCATTTTCTCTCTACCCACCCTTGCCTCCTTTTCCGTGCAGCTCTCGATTCCCCCCTCTCTTTCGCACCCTCCATGTCATATTCCGCTCCAGGAGCTCCATCATAGCTCCTCGCTGTCGCTGGGAGGATGTATTCTCCTCCGCTCGCCCCTTCCACCATCATTTTCTCTCCACCCACCCTTGCCTCCTTCTCCGCGCAGCTCTCGATTCCCCCCTCTCTTTCGCACCCTCCATGTCATATTCCGCTCCAGGAGCTCCATCATAGCTCCTCGCTGTCGCTGGGAGGATGTTTTCTCCTCCGCTCGCCCCTTCCACCGTCATTTTCTCTCTACCCACCCTTGCCTCCTTCTCCGCGCAGCTCTCGATTCCCCCCTCTCTCTCGCACCCTCCATATTACATCCAGCTCCAGGAGCTCCATCATAGCTCCTCGCTGTCGCTGGGAGCATGTTTTCTCCTCCGCTCGCCCCTTCCACCGTCATTTTCTCTCTACCCACCCTTGCCTCCTTCTCCGCGCAGCTCTCGATTCCCCCCTCTCTTTCGCACCCTCCATGTCATATTCCGCTCCAGGAGCTCCATCATAGCTCCTCGCTGTCGCTGGGAGGATGTTTTCTCCTCCGCTCGCCCCTTCCACCGTTATTTTCTCTCTACCCACCCTTGCCTCCTTTTCCGCGCAGCTCTCGATTCCCCCCTCTCTTTCGCACCCTCCATGTCATATTCCGCTCCAGGAGCTCCATCATAGCTCCTCGCTGTCGCTGGGAGGATGTTTTCTCCTCCGCTCGCCCCTTCCACCGTCATTTTCTCTCTACCCACCCTTGCCTCCTTCTCCGCGCAGCTCTCGATTCCCCCCTCTCTTTCGCACCCTCCATGTCATATTCCGCTCCAGGAGCTCCATCATAGCTCCTCGCTGTCGCTGGGAGGATGTTTTCTCCTCCGCTCGCCCCTTCCACCGTCATTTTCTCTCTACCCACCCTTGCCTCCTTCTCCGCGCAGCTCTCGATTCCCCCCTCTCTTTCGCACCCTCCATGTCATATTCCGCTCCAGGAGCTCCATCATAGCTCCTCGCTGTCGCTGGGAGGATTTTTTCTCCTCCACTCGCCCCTTCCACCGTCATTTTCTCCCTACCCACCCTTGCCTCCTTCTCCGCGCAGCTCTCGATTCCCTCCTCTCTCTCGCACCCTCCATTTTACATCCAGCTCCAGGAGCTCCATCATAGCATCTCGCTGTCGCTGGGAGGATGTTTTCTCCTCTGCTCGCCGCTTCCACCGTCATTTTCTCTCCACCCACCCTTGCCTCCTTCTCCGCGCCGCTCTCGATTCCCCCCTCTCTCTCGCACCCACCATGTCATATCCCGCTCCAGGAGCTCCATCATAGCTCCTCGCTGTCGCTGGGAGGATGTTTTCTCCTCCGCTCGCCCCTTCCACCGTCATTTTCTCTCTACCCACCCTTGCCTCCTTCTCCGCGCAGCTCTCGATTCCTCCCTCTCTCTCGCACCCTCCATATTACATCCAGCTCCAGGAGCTCCATCATAGCTCCTCGCTGTCGCTGGGGGGATGTTTTCTCCTCCGCTCGCCCCTTCCACCGTCATTTTCTCTCTACCCACCCTTGCCTCCTTCTCCGCGCAGCTCTCGATTCCCCCCTCTCTTTCACACCCTCCTTCACTTCATATTCCGCTCCAGGAGCTCCATCATAGCTCCTCGCTGTCGCTGGGAGGATGTTTTCTCCTCCGCTCGCCCCTTCCACCGTCATTTTCTCTCTACCCACCCTTGCCTCCTTCTCCGCGCAGCTCTCGATTCCCCCCTCTCTCTCGCACCCTCCATATTACATCCAGCTCCAGGAGCTCCATCATAGCTCCTCGCTGTCGCTGGGAGGATGTTTTCTCCTCCGCTCGCCCCTTCCACCGTCATTTTCTCTCTACCCACCCTTGCCTCCTTTTCCGCGCAGCTCTCGATTCCCCCCTCTCTTTCGCACCCTCCATGTCATATTCCGCTCCAGGAGTTCCATCATAGCTCCTCACTGTCGCTGGGAGGATGTTTTCTCCTCCGCTCGCCCCTTCCACCGTCATTTTCTCTCTACCCACCCTTGCCTCCTTTTCCGCGCAGCTCTCGATTCCCCCCTCTCTTTCGCACCCTCCATGTCATATTCCGCTCCAGGAGTTCCATCATAGCTCCTCACTGTCGCTGGGAGGAAGTTTTCTCCTCCGCTCGCCCCTTCCACCGTCATTTTCTCTCTACCCACCCTTGCCTCCTTTTCCGCGCAGCTCTCGATTCCCCCCTCTCTTTCGCACCCTCCTTCACTTCATATTCCGCTCCAGGAGCTCCATCATAGCTCCTTGCTGTCGCTGGGAGGATGTTTTCTCCTCCGCTCGCCCCTTCCACCGTCATTTTCTCTCTACCCACCCTTGCCTCCTTTTCCGCGCAGCTCTCGATTCCCCCCTCTCTTTCGCACCCTCCATGTCATATTCCGCTCCAGGAGCTCCATCATAGCTCCTCGCTGTCGCTGGGAGGATGTTTTCTCCTCCGCTCGCCCCTTCCACCGTCATTTTCTCTCTACCCACCCTTGCCTCCTTCTCCGCGCAGCTCTCGATTCCCCCCTCTCTTTCGCACCCTCCATGTCATATTCTGCTCCAGGAGCTCCATCATAGCTCCTCGCTGTCGCTGGGAGGATGTTTTCTCCTCCGCTCGCCCCTTCCACCGTCATTTTCTCTCTACCCACCCTTGCCTCCTTCTCCGCGCAGCTCTCGATTCCCCCCTCTCTCTCGCACCCTCCATATTACATCCAGCTCCAGGAGCTCCATCATAGCTCCTCGCTGTCGATGGGAGGATGTTTTCTCCTCTGCTCGCCCCTTCCACCGTCATTTTCTCTCTACCCACCCTTGCCTTCTTCTCCGCGCAGCTCTCGATTCCCCCCTCTCTTTCGCACCCTCCATGTCATATTCCGCTCCAGGAGTTCCATCATAGCTCCTCACTGTCGCTGGGAGGATGTTTTCTCCTCCGCTCGCCCCTTCCACCGTCATTTTCTCTCTACCCACCCTTGCCTCCTTCTCCGCGCAGCTCTTGATTCCCCCCTCTCTCTCGCACCCACCATGTCATATCCCGCTCCAGGAGCTCCATCATAGCTCCTCGCTGTCGCTGGGAGGATGTTTTCTCCTCCGCTCGCCCCTTCCACCGTCATTTTCTCTCTACCCACCCTTGCCTCCTTCTCCGCGCAGCTCTCGATTCCCTCCTCTCTCTCGCACCCTCCATTTTACATCCAGCTCCAGGAGCTCCATCATAGCTCCTCGCTGTCGCTGGGAGGATGTTTTCTCCTCTGCTCGCCGCTTCCACCGTCATTTTCTCTCCACCCACCCTTGCCTCCTTCTCCGCGCCGCTCTCGATTCCCCCCTCTCTCTCGCACCCATCATGTCATATCCCGCTCCAGGAGCTCCATCATAGCTCCTCGCTGTCGCTGGGAGGATGTTTTCTCCTCCGCTCGCCCCTTCCACCGTCATTTTCTCTCTACCCACCCTTGCCTCCTTCTCTGCGCAGCTCTCGATTCCTCCCTCTCTCTCGCACCCTCCATATTACATCCAGCTCCAGGAGCTCCATCATAGCTCCTCGCTGTCGCTGGGAGGATGTTTTCTCCTCCGCTCGCCCCTTCCACCGTCATTTTCTCTCTACCCACCCTTGCCTCCTTCTCCGCGCAGCTCTCGATTCCCCCCTCTCTTTCGCACCCTCCATGTCATATTCCGCTCCAGGAGCTCCATCATAGCTCCTCGCTGTCGCTGGGAGGATGTTTTCTCCTCCGCTCGCCCCTTCCACCGTCATTTTCTCTCTACCCACCCTTGCCTCCTTCTCCGCGCAGCTCTCGATTCCCCCCTCTCTCTCGCACCCTCCATATTACATCCAGCTCCAGGAGCTCCATCATAGCTCCTCGCTGTCGCTGGGAGGATGTTTTCTCCTCCGCTCGCCCCTTCCACCGTCATTTTCTCTCTACCCACCCTTGCCTCCTTTTCCGCGCAGCTCTCGATTCCCCCCTCTCTTTCGCACCCTCCATGTCATATTCCGCTCCAGGAGTTCCATCATAGCTCCTCACTGTCGCTGGGAGGATGTTTTCTCCTCCGCTCGCCCCTTCCACCGTCATTTTCTCTCTACCCACCCTTGCCTCCTTCTCCGCGCAGCTCTCGATTCCCCCCTCTCTTTCGCACCCTCCATGTCATATTCCGCTCCAGGAGCTCCATCATAGCTCCTCGCTGTCGCTGGGAGGATGTTTTCTCCTCCGCTCGCCCCTTCCACCGTCATTTTCTCTCTACCCACCCTTGCCTCCTTTTCCGCGCAGCTCTCGATTCCCCCCTCTCTTTCGCACCCTCCATGTCATATTCCGCTCCAGGAGCTCCATCATAGCTCCTCGCTGTCGCTGGGAGGATGTTTTCTCCTCCGCTCGCCCCTTCCACCGTCATTTTCTCTCTACCCACCCTTGCCTCCTTCTCCGCGCAGCTCTCGATTCCCCCCTCTCTTTCGCACCCTCCATGTCATATTCCGCTCCAGGAGCTCCATCATAGCTCCTCGCTGTCGCTGGGAGGATGTTTTCTCCTCCGCTCGCCCCTTCCACCGTCATTTTCTCTCTACCCACCCTTGCCTCCTTTTCCGCGCAGCTCTCGATTCCCCCCTCTCTTTCGCACCCTCCATGTCATATTCCGCTCCAGGAGCTCCATCATAGCTCCTCGCTGTCGCTGGGAGGAAGATTTCTCCTCCGCTCGCCCCTTCCACCGTCATTTTCTCTCTACCCACCCTTGCCTCCTTTTCCGCGCAGCTCTCGATTCCCCCCTCTCTTTCGCACCCTCCATGTCATATTCCACTCCAGGAGCTCCATCATAGCTCCTTGCTGTCGCTGGGAGGATGTTTTCTCCTCCGCTCGCCCCTTCCACCGTAATTTTCTCTCTACCCACCCTTGCCTCCTTTTCCGCGCAGCTCTCGATTCCCCCCTCTCTTTCGCACCCTCCATGTCATATTCCGCTCCAGGAGTTCCATCATAGCTCCTCACTGTCGCTGGGAGGATGTTTTCTCCTCCGCTCGCCACTTCCACCGTCATTTTCTCTCTACCCACCCTTGCCTCCTTCTCCGCGCAGCTCTCGATTCCCCCCTCTCTTTCGCACCCTCCATGTCATATTCCGCTCCAGGAGCTCCATCATAGCTCCTCGCTGTCGCTGGGAGGATGTTTTCTCCTCTGCTCGCCGCTTCCACCGTCATTTTCTCTCCACCCACCCTTGCCTCCTTCTCCGCGCCGCTCTCGATTCCCCCCTCTCTCTCGCACCCATCATGTCATATCCCGCTCCAGGAGCTCCATCATAGCTCCTCGCTGTCGCTGGGAGGATGTTTTCTCCTCCGCTCGCCCCTTCCACCGTCATTTTCTCTCTACCCACCCTTGCCTCCTTCTCCGCGCAGCTCTCGATTCCTCCCTCTCTCTCGCACCCTCCATATTACATCCAGCTCCAGGAGCTCCATCATAGCTCCTCGCTGTCGCTGGGAGGATGTTTTCTCCTCCGCTCGCCCCTTCCACCGTCATTTTCTCTCTACCCACCCTTGCCTCCTTCTCCGCGCAGCTCTCGATTCCCCCCCTCTCTTTCGCACCCTCCATGTCATATTCCGCTCCAGGAGCTCCATCATAGCTCCTCGCTGTCGCTGGGAGGATGTTTTCTCCTCCGCTCGCCCCTTCCACCGTCATTTTCTCTCTACCCACCCTTGCCTCCTTCTCCGCGCAGCTCTCGATTCCCCCTCTCTCTCGCACCCTCCATATTACATCCAGCTCCAGGAGCTCCATCATAGCTCCTCGCTGTCGCTGGGAGGATGTTTTCTCCTCCGCTCGCCCCTTCCACCGTCATTTTCTCTCTACCCACCCTTGCCTCCTTTTCCGCGCAGCTCTCGATTCCACCCTCTCTTTCGCACCCTCCATGTCATATTCCGCTCCAGGAGTTCCATCATAGCTCCTCACTGTCGCTGGGAGGATGTTTTCTCCTCCGCTCGCCCCTTCCACCGTCATTTTCTCTCTACCCACCCTTGCCTCCTTCTCCGCGCAGCTCTCGATTCCCCCCTCTCTTTCGCACCCTCCATGTCATATTCCGCTCCAGGAGCTCCATCATAGCTCCTCGCTGTCGCTGGGAGGATGTTTTCTCCTCCGCTCGCCCCTTCCACCGTCATTTTCTCTCTACCCACCCTTGCCTCCTTTTCCGCGCAGCTCTCGATTCCCCCCTCTCTTTCGCACCCTCCATGTCATATTCCGCTCCAGGAGCTCCATCATAGCTCCTCGCTGTCGCTGGGAGGATGTTTTCTCCTCCGCTCGCCCCTTCCACCGTCATTTTCTCTCTACCCACCCTTGCCTCCTTCTCCGCGCAGCTCTCGATTCCCCCCTCTCTTTCGCACCCTCCATGTCATATTCCGCTCCAGGAGCTCCATCATAGCTCCTCGCTGTCGCTGGGAGGATGTTTTCTCCTCCGCTCGCCCCTTCCACCGTCATTTTCTCTCTACCCACCCTTGCCTCCTTTTCCGCGCAGCTCTCGATTCCCCCCTCTCTTTCGCACCCTCCATGTCATATTCCGCTCCAGGAGCTCCATCATAGCTCCTCGCTGTCGCTGGGAGGAAGATTTCTCCTCCGCTCGCCCCTTCCACCGTCATTTTCTCTCTACCCACCCTTGCCTCCTTTTCCGCGCAGCTCTCGATTCCCCCCTCTCTTTCGCACCCTCCATGTCATATTCCACTCCAGGAGCTCCATCATAGCTCCTTGCTGTCGCTGGGAGGATGTTTTCTCCTCCGCTCGCCCCTTCCACCGTAATTTTCTCTCTACCCACCCTTGCCTCCTTTTCCGCGCAGCTCTCGATTCCCCCCTCTCTTTCGCACCCTCCATGTCATATTCCGCTCCAGGAGTTCCATCATAGCTCCTCACTGTTGCTGGGAGGATGTTTTCTCCTCCGCTCGCCACTTCCACCGTCATTTTCTCTCTACCCACCCTTGCCTCCTTCTCCGCGCAGCTCTCGATTCCCCCCTCTCTTTCGCACCCTCCATGTCATATTCCGCTCCAGGAGCTCCATCATAGCTCCTCGCTGTCGCTGGGAGGATGTTTTCTCCTCCGCTCGCCCCTTCCACCGTCATTTTCTCTCTACCCACCCTTGCCTCCTTTTCCGCGCAGCTCTCGATTCCCCCCTCTCTTTCGCACCCTCCATGTCATATTCCGCTCCAGGAGTTCCATCATAGCTCCTCACTGTCGCTGGGAGGATGTTTTCTCCTCCGCTCGCCCCTTCCACCGTCATTTTCTCTCTACCCACCCTTGCCTCCTTTTCCGCGCAGCTCTCGATTCCCCCCTCTCTTTCGCACCCTCCATGTCATATTCCGCTCCAGGAGTTCCATCATAGCTCCTCACTGTCGCTGGGAGGAAGTTTTCTCCTCCGCTCGCCCCTTCCACCGTCATTTTCTCTCTACCCACCCTTGCATCCTTTTCCGCGCAGCTCTCGATTCCCCCCTCTCTTTCGCACCCTCCATGTCATATTCCGCTCCAGGAGTTCCATCATAGCTCCTCACTGTCGCTGGGAGGATGTTTTCTCCTCCGCTCGCCCCTTCCACCGTCATTTTCTCTCTACCCACCCTTGCCTCCTTCTCCGCACAGCTCTCGATTCCCCCCTCTCTTTCGCACCCTCCATGTCATATTCCACTCCAGGAGTTCCATCATAGCTCCTCGCTGTCGCTGGGAGGATGTTTTCTCCTCCGCTCGCCCCTTCCACCGTCATTTTCTCTCTACCCACCCTTGCCTCCTTCTCCGCGCAGCTCTCGATTCCCCCCTCTCTCTCGCACCCTCCATATTACATCCAGCTCCAGGAGCTCTATCATAGCTCCTCGCTGTCGCTGGGAGGATGTTTTCTCCTCCGCTCGCCCCTTCCACCGTCATTTTCTCTCTACCCACCCTTGCCTCCTTTTCCGCGCAGCTCTCGATTCCCCCCTCTCTTTCGCACCCTCCATGTCATATTCCGCTCCAGGAGTTCCATCATAGCTCCTCGCTGTCGCTGGGAGGATGTTTTCTCCTCCGCTCGCCCCTTCCACCGTCATTTTCTCTCTACCCACCCTTGCCTCCTTTTCCGCGCAGCTCTCGATTCCCCCCTCTCTTTCGCACCCTCCATGTCATATTCCGCTCCAGGAGTTCCATCATAGCTCCTCACTGTCGCTGGGAGGATGTTTTCTCCTCCGCTCGCCCCTTCCACCATCATTTTCTCTCTACCCACCCTTGCCTCCTTTTCCGCGCAGCTCTCGATTCCCCCCTCTCTTTCACACCCTCCATGTCATATTCCGCTCCAGGAGCTCCATCATAGCTCCTCGCTGTCGCTGGGAGGATGTTTTCTCCTCCGCTCGCCCCTTCCACCGTCATTTTCTCTCTACCCACCCTTGCCTCCTTCTCCGCGCAGCTCTCGATTCCCCCTCTCTCTCGCACCCTCCATATTACATCCAGCTCCAGGAGCTCCATCATAGCTCCTCGCTGTCGCTGGGAGGATGTTTTCTCCTCCGCTCGCCCCTTCCACCGTCATTTTCTCTCTACCCACCCTTGCCTCCTTTTCCGCGCAGCTCTCGATTCCACCCTCTCTTTCGCACCCTCCATGTCATATTCCGCTCCAGGAGTTCCATCATAGCTCCTCACTGTCGCTGGGAGGATGTTTTCTCCTCCGCTCGCCCCTTCCACCGTCATTTTCTCTCTACCCACCCTTGCCTCCTTCTCCGCGCAGCTCTCGATTCCCCCCTCTCTTTCGCACCCTCCATGTCATATTCCGCTCCAGGAGCTCCATCATAGCTCCTCGCTGTCGCTGGGAGGATGTTTTCTCCTCCGCTCGCCCCTTCCACCGTCATTTTCTCTCTACCCACCCTTGCCTCCTTTTCCGCGCAGCTCTCGATTCCCCCCTCTCTTTCGCACCCTCCATGTCATATTCCGCTCCAGGAGCTCCATCATAGCTCCTCGCTGTCGCTGGGAGGATGTTTTCTCCTCCGCTCGCCCCTTCCACCGTCATTTTCTCTCTACCCACCCTTGCCTCCTTCTCCGCGCAGCTCTCGATTCCCCCCTCTCTTTCGCACCCTCCATGTCATATTCCGCTCCAGGAGCTCCATCATAGCTCCTCGCTGTCGCTGGGAGGATGTTTTCTCCTCCGCTCGCCCCTTCCACCGTCATTTTCTCTCTACCCACCCTTGCCTCCTTTTCCGCGCAGCTCTCGATTCCCCCCTCTCTTTCGCACCCTCCATGTCATATTCCGCTCCAGGAGCTCCATCATAGCTCCTCGCTGTCGCTGGGAGGAAGATTTCTCCTCCGCTCGCCCCTTCCACCGTCATTTTCTCTCTACCCACCCTTGCCTCCTTTTCCGCGCAGCTCTCGATTCCCCCCTCTCTTTCGCACCCTCCATGTCATATTCCACTCCAGGAGCTCCATCATAGCTCCTTGCTGTCGCTGGGAGGATGTTTTCTCCTCCGCTCGCCCCTTCCACCGTAATTTTCTCTCTACCCACCCTTGCCTCCTTTTCCGCGCAGCTCTCGATTCCCCCCTCTCTTTCGCACCCTCCATGTCATATTCCGCTCCAGGAGTTCCATCATAGCTCCTCACTGTCGCTGGGAGGATGTTTTCTCCTCCGCTCGCCACTTCCACCGTCATTTTCTCTCTACCCACCCTTGCCTCCTTCTCCGCGCAGCTCTCGATTCCCCCCTCTCTTTCGCACCCTCCATGTCATATTCCGCTCCAGGAGCTCCATCATAGCTCCTCGCTGTCGCTGGGAGGATGTTTTCTCCTCCGCTCGCCCCTTCCACCGTCATTTTCTCTCTACCCACCCTTGCCTCCTTTTCCGCGCAGCTCTCGATTCCCCCCTCTCTTTCGCACCCTCCATGTCATATTCCGCTCCAGGAGTTCCATCATAGCTCCTCACTGTCGCTGGGAGGATGTTTTCTCCTCCGCTCGCCCCTTCCACCGTCATTTTCTCTCTACCCACCCTTGCCTCCTTTTCCGCGCAGCTCTCGATTCCCCCCTCTCTTTCGCACCCTCCATGTCATATTCCGCTCCAGGAGTTCCATCATAGCTCCTCACTGTCGCTGGGAGGAAGTTTTCTCCTCCGCTCGCCCCTTCCACCGTCATTTTCTCTCTACCCACCCTTGCATCCTTTTCCGCGCAGCTCTCGATTCCCCCCTCTCTTTCGCACCCTCCATGTCATATTCCGCTCCAGGAGTTCCATCATAGCTCCTCACTGTCGCTGGGAGGATGTTTTCTCCTCCGCTCGCCCCTTCCACCGTCATTTTCTCTCTACCCACCCTTGCCTCCTTCTCCGCACAGCTCTCGATTCCCCCCTCTCTTTCGCACCCTCCATGTCATATTCCACTCCAGGAGTTCCATCATAGCTCCTCGCTGTCGCTGGGAGGATGTTTTCTCCTCCGCTCGCCCCTTCCACCGTCATTTTCTCTCTACCCACCCTTGCCTCCTTCTCCGCGCAGCTCTCGATTCCCCCCTCTCTCTCGCACCCTCCATATTACATCCAGCTCCAGGAGCTCTATCATAGCTCCTCGCTGTCGCTGGGAGGATGTTTTCTCCTCCGCTCGCCCCTTCCACCGTCATTTTCTCTCTACCCACCCTTGCCTCCTTTTCCGCGCAGCTCTCGATTCCCCCCTCTCTTTCGCACCCTCCATGTCATATTCCGCTCCAGGAGTTCCATCATAGCTCCTCGCTGTCGCTGGGAGGATGTTTTCTCCTCCGCTCGCCCCTTCCACCGTCATTTTCTCTCTACCCACCCTTGCCTCCTTTTCCGCGCAGCTCTCGATTCCCCCCTCTCTTTCGCACCCTCCATGTCATATTCCGCTCCAGGAGTTCCATCATAGCTCCTCACTGTCGCTGGGAGGATGTTTTCTCCTCCGCTCGCCCCTTCCACCATCATTTTCTCTCTACCCACCCTTGCCTCCTTTTCCGCGCAGCTCTCGATTCCCCCCTCTCTTTCGCACCCTCCATGTCATATTCCGCTCCAGGAGTTCCATCATAGCTCCTCACTGTCGCTGGGAGGAAGTTTTCTCCTCCGCTCGCCCCTTCCACCGTCATTTTCTCTCTACCCACCCTTGCCTCCTTTTCCGCGCAGCTCTCGATTCCCCCCTCTCTTTCGCACCCTCCATGTCATATTCCGCTCCAGGAGTTCCATCATAGCTCCTCACTGTCGCTGGGAGGATGTTTTCTCCTCCGCTCGCCCCTTCCACCGTCATTTTCTCTCTACCCACCCTTGCCTCCTTCTCCGCGCAACTCTCGATTCCCCCCTCTCTTTCGCACCCTCCATGTCATATTCCGCTCCAGGAGCTCCATCATAGCTCCTCGCTGTCGCTGGGAGGATGTTTTCTCCTCCACTCGCCCCTTCCACCGTCATTTTCTCTCTACACACCCTTGCCTCCTTTTCCGCGCAGCTCTCGATTCCCCCCTCTCTTTCGCACCCTCCATGTCATATTCCGCTCCAGGAGTTCCATCATAGCTCCTCACTGTCGCTGGGAGGAAGTTTTCTCCTCCGCTCGCCCCTTCCACCGTCATTTTCTCTCTACCCACCCTTGCCTCCTTTTCCGCGCAGCTCTCGATTCCCCCCTCTCTTTCGCACCCTCCATGTCATACTCCGCTCCAGGAGCTCCATCATAGCTCCTTGCTGTCGCTGGGAGGATGTTTTCTCCTCCGCTCGCCCCTTCCACCGTCATTTTCTCTCTACCCACCCTTGCCTCCTTTTCCGCGCAGCTCTCGATTCCCCCCTCTCTTTCGCACCCTCCATGTCATATTCCGCTCCAGGAGTTCCATCATAGCTCCTCACTGTCGCTGGGAGGATGTTTTCTCCTCCGCTCGCCACTTCCACCGTCATTTTCTCTCTACCCACCCTTGCCTCCTTCTCCGCGCAGCTCTCGATTCCCCCCTCTCTTTCGCACTCTCCATGTCATATTCCGCTCCAGGAGCTCCATCATAGCTCCTCGCTGTCGCTGGGAGGATGTTTTCTCCTCCGCTCGCCCCTTCCACCTTCATTTTCTCTCTACCCACCCTTGCCTCCTTTTCCGCGCAGCTCTCGATTCCCCCCTCTCTTTCGCACCCTCCATGTCATATTCCGCTCCAGGAGTTCCATCATAGCTCCTCACTGTCGCTGGGAGGATGTTTTCTCCTCCGCTCGCCCCTTCCACCGTCATTTTCTCTCTACCCACCCTTGCCTCCTTTTCCGCGCAGCTCTCGATTCCCCCCTCTCTTTCGCACCCTCCATGTCATATTCCGCTCCAGGAGTTCCATCATAGCTCCTCACTGTCGCTGGGAGGAAGTTTTCTCCTCCGCTCGCCCCTTCCACCGTCATTTTCTCTCTACCCACCCTTGCATCCTTTTCCGCGCAGCTCTCGATTCCCCCCTCTCTTTCGCACCCTCCATGTCATATTCCGCTCCAGGAGTTCCATCATAGCTCCTCACTGTCGCTGGGAGGATGTTTTCTCCTCCGCTCGCCCCTTCCACCGTCATTTTCTCTCTACCCACCCTTGCCTCCTTCTCCGCACAGCTCTCGATTCCCCCCTCTCTTTCGCACCCTCCATGTCATATTCCACTCCAGGAGCTCCATCATAGCTCCTCGCTGTCGCTGGGAGGATGTTTTCTCCTCCGCTCGCCCCTTCCACCGTCATTTTCTCTCTACCCACCCTTGCCTCCTTTTCCGCGCAGCTCTCGATTTCCCCCTCTCTTTCGCACCCTCCATGTCATATTCCGCTCCAGGAGCTCCATCATAGCTCCTCGCTGTCGCTGGGAGGATGTTTTCTCCTCCGCTCGCCCCTTCCACCGTCATTTTCTCTCTACCCACCCTTGCCTCCTTCTCCGCGCAGCTCTCGATTCCCCCCTCTCTTTCGCACCCTCCATGTCATATTCTGCTCCAGGAGCTCCATCATAGCTCCTCGCTGTCGCTGGGAGGATGTTTTCTCCTCCGCTCGCCCCTTCCACCGTCATTTTCTCTCTACCCACCCTTGCCTCCTTCTCCGCGCAGCTCTCGATTCCCCCCTCTCTCTCGCACCCTCCATATTACATCCAGCTCCAGGAGCTCCATCATAGCTCCTCGCTGTCGATGGGAGGATGTTTTCTCCTCTGCTCGCCCCTTCCACCGTCATTTTCTCTCTACCCACCCTTGCCTCCTTCTCCGCGCAGCTCTCGATTCCCCCCTCTCTTTCGCACCCTCCATGTCATATTCCGCTCCAGGAGTTCCATCATAGCTCCTCACTGTCGCTGGGAGGATGTTTTCTCCTCCGCTCGCCCCTTCCACCGTCATTTTCTCTCTACCCACCCTTGCCTCCTTCTCAGCGCAGCTCTCGATTCCCCCCTCTCTCTCGCACCCACCATGTCATATCCCGCTCCAGGAGCTCCATCATAGCTCCTCGCTGTCGCTGGGAGGATGTTTTCTCCTCCGCTCGCCCCTTCCACCGTCATTTTCTCTCTACCCACCCTTGCCTCCTTCTCCGCGCAGCTCTCGATTCCCCCCTCTCTCTCGCACCCTCCATATTACATCCAGCTCCAGGAGCTCCATCATAGCTCCTCGCTGTCGCTGGGAGGATGTTTTCTCCTCCGCTCGCCCCTTCCACCATCATTTTCTCTCTACCCACCCTTGCCTCCTTTTCCGCGCAGCTCTCGATTCCCCCCTCTCTTTCGCACCCTCCATGTCATATTCCGCTCCAGGAGTTCCATCATAGCTCCTCACTGTCGCTGGGAGGATGTTTTCTCCTCCGCTCGCCCCTTCCACCGTCATTTTCTCTCTACCCACCCTTGCCTCCTTCTCCGCGCAGCTCTCGATTCCCCCCTCTCTTTCGCACCCTCCATGTCATATTCCGCTCCAGGAGCTCCATCATAGCTCCTCGCTGTCGCTGGGAGGATGTTTTCTCCTCCGCTCGCCCCTTCCACCGTCATTTTCTCTCTACCCACCCTTGCCTCCTTTTCCGCGCAGCTCTCGATTCCCCCCTCTCTTTCGCACCCTCCATGTCATATTCCGCTCCAGGAGTTCCATCATAGCTCCTCACTGTCGCTGGGAGGAAGATTTCTCCTCCGCTCGCCCCTTCCACCGTCATTTTCTCTCTACCCACCCTTGCCTCCTTTTCCGCGCAGCTCTCGATTCCCCCCTCTCTTTCGCACCCTCCATGTCATATTCCACACCAGAAGCTCCATCATAGCTCCTTGCTGTCGCTGGGAGGATGTTTTCTCCTCCGCTCGCCCCTTCCACCGTAATTTTCTCTCTACCCACCCTTGCCTCCTTTTCCGCGCAGCTCTCGATTCCCCCCTCTCTTTCGCACCCTCCATGTCATATTCCGCTCCAGGAGTTCCATCATAGCTCCTCACTGTCGCTGGGAGGATGTTTTCTCCTCCGCTCGCCACTTCCACCGTCATTTTCTCTCTACCCACCCTTGCCTCCTTCTCCGCGCAGCTCTCGATTCCCCCCTCTCTTTCGCACCCTCCATGTCATATTCCGCTCCAGGAGCTCCATCATAGCTCCTCGCTGTCGCTGGGAGGATGTTTTCTCCTCCGCTCGCCCCTTCCACCGTCATTTTCTCTCTACCCACCCTTGCCTCCTTTTCCGCGCAGCTCTCGATTCCCCCCTCTCTTTCGCACCCTCCATGTCATATTCCGCTCCAGGAGTTCCATCATAGCTCCTCACTGTCGCTGGGAGGAAGTTTTCTCCTCCGCTCGCCCCTTCCACCGTCATTTTCTCTCTACCCACCCTT
This sequence comes from Pelophylax lessonae, assembly GCF_965119305.1. NCBI lineage: Eukaryota > Metazoa > Chordata > Amphibia > Anura > Ranidae > Pelophylax > Pelophylax lessonae. The sequence goes on along the minus strand of NC_138780.1, from coordinate 86,449,637 downwards.
GCATCCTTTTCCGCGCAGCTCTCGATTCCCCCCTCTCTTTCGCACCCTCCATGTCATATTCCGCTCCAGGAGTTCCATCATAGCTCCTCACTGTCGCTGGGAGGATGTTTTCTCCTCCGCTCGCCCCTTCCACCGTCATTTTCTCTCTACCCACCCTTGCCTCCTTCTCCGCACAGCTCTCGATTCCCCCCTCTCTTTCGCACCCTCCATGTCATATTCCACTCCAGGAGTTCCATCATAGCTCCTCGCTGTCGCTGGGAGGATGTTTTCTCCTCCGCTCGCCCCTTCCACCGTCATTTTCTCTCTACCCACCCTTGCCTCCTTCTCCGCGCAGCTCTCGATTCCCCCCTCTCTCTCGCACCCTCCATATTACATCCAGCTCCAGGAGCTCTATCATAGCTCCTCGCTGTCGCTGGGAGGATGTTTTCTCCTCCGCTCGCCCCTTCCACCGTCATTTTCTCTCTACCCACCCTTGCCTCCTTTTCCGCGCAGCTCTCGATTCCCCCCTCTCTTTCGCACCCTCCATGTCATATTCCGCTCCAGGAGTTCCATCATAGCTCCTCGCTGTCGCTGGGAGGATGTTTTCTCCTCCGCTCGCCCCTTCCACCGTCATTTTCTCTCTACCCACCCTTGCCTCCTTCTCCGCGCAGCTCTCGATTCCCCCCTCTCTCTCGCACCCTCCATATTACATCCAGCTCCAGGAGCTCCATCATAGCTCCTCGCTGTCGCTGGGAGGATGTTTTCTCCTCCGCTCGCCCCTTCCACCGTCATTTTCTCTCTACCCACCCTTGCCTCCTTCTCCGCGCAGCTCTCGATTCCCCCCTCTCTTTCGCACCCTCCATGTCATATTCCGCTCCAGGAGCTCCATCAAAGCTCCTCGCTGTCGCTGGGAGGATGTTTTCTCCTCCGCTCGCCCCTTCCACCGTCATTTTCTCTCTACCCACCCTTGCCTCCTTTTCCGCGCAGCTCTCGATTCCCCCCTCTCTTTCGCACCCTCCATGTCATATTCCGCTCCAGGAGCTCCATCATAGCTCCTCGCTGTCGCTGGGAGGAAGATTTCTCCTCCGCTCGCCCCTTCCACCGTCATTTTCTCTCTACCCACCCTTGCCTCCTTTTCCGCGCAGCTCTCGATTCCCCCCTCTCTTTCGCACCCTCCATGTCATATTCCACTCCAGGAGCTCCATCATAGCTCCTTGCTGTCGCTGGGAGGATGTTTTCTCCTCCGCTCGCCCCTTCCACCGTAATTTTCTCTCTACCCACCCTTGCCTCCTTTTCCGCGCAGCTCTCGATTCCCCCCTCTCTTTCGCACCCTCCATGTCATATTCCGCTCCAGGAGTTCCATCATAGCTCCTCACTGTCGCTGGGAGGATGTTTTCTCCTCCGCTCGCCACTTCCACCGTCATTTTCTCTCTACCCACCCTTGCCTCCTTCTCCGCGCAGCTCTCGATTCCCCCCTCTCTTTCGCACCCTCCATGTCATATTCCGCTCCAGGAGCTCCATCATAGCTCCTCGCTGTCGCTGGGAGGATGTTTTCTCCTCCGCTCGCCCCTTCCACCGTCATTTTCTCTCTACCCACCCTTGCCTCCTTTTCCGCGCAGCTCTCGATTCCCCCCTCTCTTTCGCACCCTCCATGTCATATTCCGCTCCAGGAGTTCCATCATAGCTCCTCACTGTCGCTGGGAGGATGTTTTCTCCTCCGCTCGCCCCTTCCACCGTCATTTTCTCTCTACCCACCCTTGCCTCCTTTTCCGCGCAGCTCTCGATCCCCCCCTCTCTTTCGCACCCTCCATGTCATATTCCGCTCCAGGAGTTCCATCATAGCTCCTCACTGTCGCTGGGAGGAAGTTTTCTCCTCCGCTCGCCCCTTCCACCGTCATTTTCTCTCTACCCACCCTTGCATCCTTTTCCGCGCAGCTCTCGATTCCCCCCTCTCTTTCGCACCCTCCATGTCATATTCCGCTCCAGGAGTTCCATCATAGCTCCTCACTGTCGCTGGGAGGATGTTTTCTCCTCCGCTCGCCCCTTCCACCGTCATTTTCTCTCTACCCACCCTTGCCTCCTTCTCCGCACAGCTCTCGATTCCCCCCTCTCTTTCGCACCCTCCATGTCATATTCCACTCCAGGAGTTCCATCATAGCTCCTCGCTGTCGCTGGGAGGATGTTTTCTCCTCCGCTCGCCCCTTCCACCGTCATTTTCTCTCTACCCACCCTTGCCTCCTTCTCCGCGCAGCTCTCGATTCCCCCCTCTCTCTCGCACCCTCCATATTACATCCAGCTCCAGGAGCTCTATCATAGCTCCTCGCTGTCGCTGGGAGGATGTTTTCTCCTCCGCTCGCCCCTTCCACCGTCATTTTCTCTCTACCCACCCTTGCCTCCTTTTCCGCGCAGCTCTCGATTCCCCCCTCTCTTTCGCACCCTCCATGTCATATTCCGCTCCAGGAGTTCCATCATAGCTCCTCGCTGTCGCTGGGAGGATGTTTTCTCCTCCGCTCGCCCCTTCCACCGTCATTTTCTCTCTACCCACCCTTGCCTCCTTTTCCGCGCAGCTCTCGATTCCCCCCTCTCTTTCGCACCCTCCATGTCATATTCCGCTCCAGGAGTTCCATCATAGCTCCTCACTGTCGCTGGGAGGATGTTTTCTCCTCCGCTCGCCCCTTCCACCATCATTTTCTCTCTACCCACCCTTGCCTCCTTTTCCGCGCAGCTCTCGATTCCCCCCTCTCTTTCGCACCCTCCATGTCATATTCCGCTCCAGGAGTTCCATCATAGCTCCTCACTGTCGCTGGGAGGAAGTTTTCTCCTCCGCTCGCCCCTTCCACCGTCATTTTCTCTCTACCCACCCTTGCCTCCTTTTCCGCGCAGCTCTCGATTCCCCCCTCTCTTTCGCACCCTCCATGTCATATTCCGCTCCAGGAGTTCCATCATAGCTCCTCACTGTCGCTGGGAGGATGTTTTCTCCTCCGCTCGCCCCTTCCACCGTCATTTTCTCTCTACCCACCCTTGCCTCCTTCTCCGCGCAGCTCTCGATTCCCCCCTCTCTTTCGCACCCTCCATGTCATATTCCGCTCCAGGAGCTCCATCATAGCTCCTCGCTGTCGCTGGGAGGATGTTTTCTCCTCCGCTCGCCCCTTCCACCGTCATTTTCTCTCTACCCACCCTTGCCTCCTTTTCCGCGCAGCTCTCGATTCCCCCCTCTCTTTCGCACCCTCCATGTCATATTCCGCTCCAGGAGTTCCATCATAGCTCCTCACTGTCGCTGGGAGGAAGTTTTCTCCTCCGCTCGCCCCTTCCACCGTCATTTTCTCTCTACCCACCCTTGCCTCCTTTTCCGCGCAGCTCTCGATTCCCCCCTCTCTTTCGCACCCTCCATGTCATATTCCGCTCCAGGAGCTCCATCATAGCTCCTTGCTGTCGCTGGGAGGATGTTTTCTCCTCCGCTCGCCCCTTCCACCGTCATTTTCTCTCTACCCACCCTTGCCTCCTTTTCCGCGCAGCTCTCGATTCCCCCCTCTCTTTCGCACCCTCCATGTCATATTCCGCTCCAGGAGTTCCATCATAGCTCCTCACTGTCGCTGGGAGGATGTTTTCTCCTCCGCTCGCCACTTCCACCGTCATTTTCTCTCTACCCACCCTTGCCTCCTTCTCCGCGCAGCTCTCGATTCCCCCCTCTCTTTCGCACTCTCCATGTCATATTCCGCTCCAGGAGCTCCATCATAGCTCCTCGCTGTCGCTGGGAGGATGTTTTCTCCTCCGCTCGCCCCTTCCACCTTCATTTTCTCTCTACCCACCCTTGCCTCCTTTTCCGCGCAGCTCTCGATTCCCCCCTCTCTTTCGCACCCTCCATGTCATATTCCGCTCCAGGAGTTCCATCATAGCTCCTCACTGTCGCTGGGAGGATGTTTTCTCCTCCGCTCGCCCCTTCCACCGTCATTTTCTCTCTACCCACCCTTGCCTCCTTTTCCGCGCAGCTCTCGATTCCCCCCTCTCTTTCGCACCCTCCATGTCATATTCCGCTCCAGGAGTTCCATCATAGCTCCTCACTGTCGCTGGGAGGAAGTTTTCTCCTCCGCTCGCCCCTTCCACCGTCATTTTCTCTCTACCCACCCTTGCATCCTTTTCCGCGCAGCTCTCGATTCCCCCCTCTCTTTCGCACCCTCCATGTCATATTCCGCTCCAGGAGTTCCATCATAGCTCCTCACTGTCGCTGGGAGGATGTTTTCTCCTCCGCTCGCCCCTTCCACCGTCATTTTCTCTCTACCCACCCTTGCCTCCTTCTCCGCACAGCTCTCGATTCCCCCCTCTCTTTCGCACCCTCCATGTCATATTCCACTCCAGGAGCTCCATCATAGCTCCTCGCTGTCGCTGGGAGGATGTTTTCTCCTCCGCTCGCCCCTTCCACCGTCATTTTCTCTCTACCCACCCTTGCCTCCTTTTCCGCGCAGCTCTCGATTTCCCCCTCTCTTTCGCACCCTCCATGTCATATTCCGCTCCAGGAGCTCCATCATAGCTCCTCGCTGTCGCTGGGAGGATGTTTTCTCCTCCGCTCGCCCCTTCCACCGTCATTTTCTCTCTACCCACCCTTGCCTCCTTCTCCGCGCAGCTCTCGATTCCCCCCTCTCTTTCGCACCCTCCATGTCATATTCTGCTCCAGGAGCTCCATCATAGCTCCTCGCTGTCGCTGGGAGGATGTTTTCTCCTCCGCTCGCCCCTTCCACCGTCATTTTCTCTCTACCCACCCTTGCCTCCTTCTCCGCGCAGCTCTCGATTCCCCCCTCTCTCTCGCACCCTCCATATTACATCCAGCTCCAGGAGCTCCATCATAGCTCCTCGCTGTCGATGGGAGGATGTTTTCTAATCTGCTCGCCCCTTCCACCGTCATTTTCTCTCTACCCACCCTTGCCTCCTTCTCCGCGCAGCTCTCGATTCCCCCCTCTCTTTCGCACCCTCCATGTCATATTCCGCTCCAGGAGTTCCATCATAGCTCCTCACTGTCGCTGGGAGGATGTTTTCTCCTCCGCTCGCCCCTTCCACCGTCATTTTCTCTCTACCCACCCTTGCCTCCTTCTCAGCGCAGCTCTCGATTCCCCCCTCTCTCTCGCACCCACCATGTCATATCCCGCTCCAGGAGCTCCATCATAGCTCCTCGCTGTCGCTGGGAGGATGTTTTCTCCTCCGCTCGCCCCTTCCACCGTCATTTTCTCTCTACCCACCCTTGCCTCCTTCTCCGCGCAGCTCTCGATTCCCTCCTCTCTCTCGCACCCTCCATTTTACATCCAGCTCCAGGAGCTCCATCATAGCTCCTCGCTGTCGCTGGGAGGATGTTTTCTCCTCTGCTCGCCGCTTCCACCGTCATTTTCTCTCCACCCACCCTTGCCTCCTTCTCCGCGCCGCTCTCGATTCCCCCCTCTCTCTCGCACCCATCATGTCATATCCCGCTCCAGGAGCTCCATCATAGCTCCTCGCTGTCGCTGGGAGGATGTTTTCTCCTCCGCTCGCCCCTTCCACCGTCATTTTCTCTCTACCCACCCTTGCCTCCTTCTCCGCGCAGCTCTCGATTCCTCCCTCTCTCTCGCACCCTCCATATTACATCCAGCTCCAGGAGCTCCATCATAGCTCCTCGCTGTCGCTGGGAGGATGTTTTCTCCTCCGCTCGCCCCTTCCACCGTCATTTTCTCTCTACCCACCCTTGCCTCCTTCTCCGCGCAGCTCTCGATTCCCCCCCTCTCTTTCGCACCCTCCATGTCATATTCCGCTCCAGGAGCTCCATCATAGCTCCTCGCTGTCGCTGGGAGGATGTTTTCTCCTCCGCTCGCCCCTTCCACCGTCATTTTCTCTCTACCCACCCTTGCCTCCTTCTCCGCGCAGCTCTCGATTCCCCCCTCTCTCTCGCACCCTCCATATTACATCCAGCTCCAGGAGCTCCATCATAGCTCCTCGCTGTCGCTGGGAGGATGTTTTCTCCTCCGCTCGCCCCTTCCACCATCATTTTCTCTCTACCCACCCTTGCCTCCTTTTCCGCGCAGCTCTCGATTCCCCCCTCTCTTTCGCACCCTCCATGTCATATTCCGCTCCAGGAGTTCCATCATAGCTCCTCACTGTCGCTGGGAGGATGTTTTCTCCTCCGCTCGCCCCTTCCACCGTCATTTTCTCTCTACCCACCCTTGCCTCCTTCTCCGCGCAGCTCTCGATTCCCCCCTCTCTTTCGCACCCTCCATGTCATATTCCGCTCCAGGAGCTCCATCATAGCTCCTCGCTGTCGCTGGGAGGATGTTTTCTCCTCCGCTCGCCCCTTCCACCGTCATTTTCTCTCTACCCACCCTTGCCTCCTTTTCCGCGCAGCTCTCGATTCCCCCCTCTCTTTCGCACCCTAAATGTCATATTCCGCTCCAGGAGTTCCATCATAGCTCCTCACTGTCGCTGGGAGGAAGATTTCTCCTCCGCTCGCCCCTTCCACCGTCATTTTCTCTCTACCCACCCTTGCCTCCTTTTCCGCGCAGCTCTCGATTCCCCCCTCTCTTTCGCACCCTCCATGTCATATTCCACACCAGGAGCTCCATCATAGCTCCTTGCTGTCGCTGGGAGGATGTTTTCTCCTCCGCTCGCCCCTTCCACCGTAATTTTCTCTCTACCCACCCTTGCCTCCTTTTCCGCGCAGCTCTCGATTCCCCCCTCTCTTTCGCACCCTCCATGTCATATTCCGCTCCAGGAGTTCCATCATAGCTCCTCACTGTCGCTGGGAGGATGTTTTCTCCTCCGCTCGCCACTTCCACCGTCATTTTCTCTCTACCCACCCTTGCCTCCTTCTCCGCGCAGCTCTCGATTCCCCCCTCTCTTTCGCACCCTCCATGTCATATTCCGCTCCAGGAGCTCCATCATAGCTCCTCGCTGTCGCTGGGAGGATGTTTTCTCCTCCGCTCGCCCCTTCCACCGTCATTTTCTCTCTACCCACCCTTGCCTCCTTTTCCTCGCAGCTCTCGATTCCCCCCTCTCTTTCGCACCCTCCATGTCATATTCCGCTCCAGGAGTTCCATCATAGCTCCTCACTGTCGCTGGGAGGAAGTTTTCTCCTCCGCTCGCCCCTTCCACCGTCATTTTCTCTCTACCCACCCTTGCATCCTTTTCCGCGCAGCTCTCGATTCCCCCCTCTCTTTCGCACCCTCCATGTCATATTCCGCTCCAGGAGTTCCATCATAGCTCCTCACTGTCGCTGGGAGGATGTTTTCTCCTCCGCTCGCCCCTTCCACCGTCATTTTCTCTCTACCCACCCTTGCCTCCTTCTCCGCACAGCTCTCGATTCCCCCCTCTCTTTCGCACCCTCCATGTCATATTCCACTCCAGGAGTTCCATCATAGCTCCTCGCTGTCGCTGGAAGGATGTTTTCTCCTCCGCTCGCCCCTTCCACCGTCATTTTCTCTCTACCCACCCTTGCCTCCTTCTCCGCGCAGCTCTCGATTCCCCCCTCTCTCTCGCACCCTCCATATTACATCCAGCTCCAGGAGCTCTATCATAGCTCCTCGCTGTCGCTGGGAGGATGTTTTCTCCTCCGCTCGCCCCTTCCACCGTCATTTTCTCTCTACCCACCCTTGCCTCCTTTTCCGCGCAGCTCTCGATTCCCCCCTCTCTTTCGCACCCTCCATGTCATATTCCGCTCCAGGAGTTCCATCATAGCTCCTCGCTGTCGCTGGGAGGATGTTTTCTCCTCCGTTTGCCCCTTCCACCGTCATTTTCTCTCTACCCACCCTTGCCTCCTTCTCCGCGCAGCTCTCGATTCCCCCCTCTCTCTCGCACCCTCCATATTACATCCAGCTCCAGGAGCTCCATCATAGCTCCTCGCTGTCGCTGGGAGGATGTTTTCTCCTCCGCTCGCCCCTTCCACCGTCATTTTCTCTCTACCCACCCTTGCCTCCTTCTCCGCGCAGCTCTCGATTCCCCCCTCTCTTTCGCACCCTCCATGTCATATTCCGCTCCAGGAGCTCCATCATAGCTCCTCGCTGTCGCTGGGAGGATGTTTTCATCTCCGCTCGCCCCTTCCACCGTCATTTTCTCTCTTCCCACCCTTGCCTCCTTCTCCTCGCAGCTCTCGATTCCCCCCTCTCTCTCGCACCCTCCATATTACATCCAGCTCCAGGAGCTCCATCATAGCTCCTCGCTGTCGCTGGGAGGATGTTTTCTCCTCCGCTCGCCCCTTCCACCGTCATTTTCTCTCTACCCACCCTTGTCTCCTTTTCCGCGCAGCTCTCGATTCCCCCCTCTCTTTCGCACCCTCCATGTCATATTCCGCTCCAGGAGTTCCATCATAGCTCCTCACTGTCGCTGGGAGGATGTTTTCTCCTCCGCTCGCCACTTCCACCGTCATTTTCTCTCTACCCACCCTTGCCTCCTTCTCCGCGCAGCTCTTGATTCCCCCCTCTCTTTCGCACCCTCCATGTCATATTCCGCTCCAGGAGCTCCATCATAGCTCCTCGCTGTCGCTGGGAGGATGTTTTCTCCTCCGCTCGCCCCTTCCACCGTCATTTTCTCTCTACCCACCCTTGCCTCCTTTTCCGCGCAGCTCTCGATTCCCCCCTCTCTTTCGCACCCTCCATGTCATATTCCGCTCCAGGAGTTCCATCATAGCTCCTCACTGTCGCTGGGAGGATGTTTTCTCCTCCGCTCGCCCCTTCCACCGTCATTTTCTCTCTACCCACCCTTGCCTCCTTTTCCGCGCAGCTCTCGATTCCCCCCTCTCTTTCGCACCCTCCATGTCATATTCCGCTCCAGGAGTTCCATCATAGCTCCTCACTGTCGCTGGGAGGAAGTTTTCTCCTCCGCTCGCCCCTTCCACCGTCATTTTCTCTCTACCCACCCTTGCATCCTTTTCCGCGCAGCTCTCGATTCCCCCCTCTCTTTCGCACCCTCCATGTCATATTCCGCTCCAGGAGTTCCATCATAGCTCCTCACTGTCGCTGGGAGGATGTTTTCTCCTCCGCTCGCCCCTTCCACCGTCATTTTCTCTCTACCCACCCTTGCCTCCTTCTCCGCACAGCTCTCGATTCCCCCCTCTCTTTCGCACCCTCCATGTCATATTCCACTCCAGGAGTTCCATCATAGCTCCTCGCTGTCGCTGGGAGGATGTTTTCTCCTCCGCTCGCCCCTTCCACCGTCATTTTCTCTCTACCCACCCTTGCCTCCTTCTCCGCGCAGCTCTCGATTCCCCCCTCTCTCTCGCACCCTCCATATTACATCCAGCTCCAGGAGCTCTATCATAGCTCCTCGCTGTCGCTGGGAGGATGTTTTCTCCTCCGCTCGCCCCTTCCACCGTCATTTTCTCTCTACCCACCCTTGCCTCCTTTTCCGCGCAGCTCTCGATTCCCCCCTCTCTTTCGCACCCTCCATGTCATATTCCGCTCCAGGAGTTCCATCATAGCTCCTCGCTGTCGCTGGGAGGATGTTTTCTCCTCCGCTCGCCCCTTCCACCGTCATTTTCTCTCTACCCACCCTTGCCTCCTTCTCCGCGCAGCTCTCGATTCCCCCCTCTCTCTCGCACCCTCCATATTACATCCAGCTCCAGGAGCTCCATCATAGCTCCTCGCTGTCGCTGGGAGGATGTTTTCTCCTCCGCTCGCCCCTTCCACCGTCATTTTCTCTCTACCCACCCTTGCCTCCTTCTCCGCGCAGCTCTCGATTCCCCCCTCTCTTTCGCACCCTCCATGTCATATTCCGCTCCAGGAGCTCCATCATAGCTCCTCGCTGTCGCTGGGAGGATGTTTTCATCTCCGCTCGCCCCTTCCACCGTCATTTTCTCTCTACCCACCCTTGCCTCCTTCTCCTCGCAGCTCTCGATTCCCCCCTCTCTCTCGCACCCTCCATATTACATCCAGCTCCAGGAGCTCCATCATAGCTCCTCGCTGTCGCTGGGAGGATGTTTTCTCCACCGCTCGCCCCTTCCACCGTCATTTTCTCTCTACCCACCCTTGTCTCCTTTTCCGCGCAGCTCTCGATTCCCCCCTCTCTTTCGCACCCTCCATGTCATATTCCGCTCCAGGAGTTCCATCATAGCTCCTCGCTGTCGCTGGGAGGATGTTTTCTCCTCCGCTCGAACCTTCCACCGTCATTTTCTCTCTACCCACCCTTGCCTCCTTCTCCGCGCAGCTCTCGATTCCCCCCTCTCTTTCGCACCCTCCATGTCATATTCCGCTCCAGGAGCTCCATCATAGCTCCTCGCTGTCTCTGGGAGGATGTTTTCTCCTCCGCTCGCCCCTTCCACCGTCATTTTCTCTCTACCCACCCTTGCCTCCTTCTCCGCGCAGCTCTCGATTCCCCCCTCTCTTTCGCACCCTCCATGTCATATTCCGCTCCAGGAGCTCCATCATAGCTCCTCACTGTCGCTGGGAGGATGTTTTCTCCTCCGCTCGCCCCTTCCACCGTCATTTTCTCTCTACCCACCCTTGCCTCCTTCTCCGCGCAGCTCTCGATTCCCTCCTCTCTCTCGCACCCTCCATATTACATCCAGCTCCAGGAGCTCCATCATAGCTCCTCGCTGTCGCTGGGAGGATGTTTTCTCCTCTGCCCGCCGATTCCACCGTCATTTTCTCTCCACCCACCCTTGCCTCCTTCTCCGCGCCGCTCTCGATTCCCCCCTCTCTTTCGCACCTTCCATGTCATATCCCGCTCCAGGAGCTCCATCATAGCTCCTCACTGTCGCTGGGAGGATGTTTTCTCCTCTGCTCGCCCCTTCCACCGTCATTTTCTCTCTACCCACCCTTGCCTCCTTCTCCGCGCAGCTCTCGATTCCCCCCTCTCTTTCGCACCCTCCATGTCATATTCCGCTCCAGGAGCTCCATCATAGCTCCTTGCTGTCGCTGGGAGGATGTTTTCTCCTCCGCTCGCCCCTTCCACCGTCATTTTCTCTCTACCCACCCTTGCCTCCTTTTCCGCGCAGCTCTCGATTCCCCCCTCTCTTTCGCACCCTCCATGTCATATTCCGCTCCAGGAGCTCCATCATAGCTCCTTGCTGTCGCTGGGAGGATGTTTTCTCCTCCGCTCGCCCCTTCCACCGTCATTTTCTCTCTACCCACCCTTGCCTCCTTTTCCGCGCAGCTCTCGATTCCCCCCTCTCTTTCGCACCCTCCATGTCATATTCCGCTCCAGGAGTTCCATCATAGCTCCTCACTGTCGCTGGGAGGATGTTTTCTCCTCCGCTCGCCCCTTCCACCGTCATTTTCTCTCTACCCACCCTTGCCTCCTTTTCCGCGCAGCTCTCGATTCCCCCCTCTCTTTCGCACCCTCCATGTCATATTCCGCTCCAGGAGCTCCATCATAGCTCCTCGCTGTCGCTGGGAGGATGTTTTCTCCTCCGCTCGCCCCTTCCACCGTCATTTTCTCTCTACCCACCCTTGCCTCCTTTTCCGCGCAGCTCTCGATTCACCCCTCTCTTTCGCACCCTCAATGTCATATTCCGCTCCAGGAGTTCCATCATAGCTCCTCACTGTCGCTGGGAGGATGTTTTCTCCTCCGCTCGCCCCTTCCACCGTCATTTTCTCTCTACCCACCCTTGCCTCCTTTTCCGCGCAGCTCTCGATTCCCCCCTCTCTTTCGCACCCTCCATGTCATATTCCGCTCCAGGAGTTCCATCATAGCTCCTCACTGTCGCTGGGAGGAAGTTTTCTCCTCCGCTCGCCCCTTCCACCGTCATTTTCCCTCTACCCACCCTTGCCTCCTTTTCCGCGCAGCTCTCGATTCCCCCCTCTCTTTTGCACCCTCCATGTCATATTCCGCTCCAGGAGCTCCATCATAGCTCCTTGCTGTCGCTGGGAGGATGTTTTCTCCTCCGCTCGCCCCTTCCACCGTCATTTTCTCTCTACCCACCCTTGCCTCCTTTTCCGCGCAGCTCTCGATTCCCCCCTCTCTTTCGCACCCTCCATGTCATATTCCGCTCCAGAAGTTCCATCATAGCTCCTCACTGTCGCTGGGAGGATGTTTTCTCCTCCGCTCGCCCCTTCCACCATCATTTTCTCTCTACCCACCCTTGCCTCCTTTTCCGCGCAGCTCTCGATTCCCTCCTCTCTTTCGCACCCTCCATGTCATATTCCGCTCCAGGAGTTCCATCATAGCTCCTCACTGTCGCTGGGAGGAAGTTTTCTCCTCCGCTCGCCCCTTCCACTGTCATTTTCTCTCTACCCACCCTTGCCTCCTTTTCCGCGCAGCTCTCGATTCCCCCCTCTCTTTCGCACCCTCCATGTCATATTCCGCTCCAGGAGCTCCATCATAGCTCCTCGCTGTCGCTGGGAGGATGTTTTCTCCTCCACTCGCCCCTTCCACCGTCATTTTCTCTCTACCCACCCTTGCCTCCTTCTCCGCGCAGCTCTCGATTCCCCCCTCTCTTTCGCACCCTCCATGTCATATTCCGCTCCAGGAGCTCCATCATAGCTCCTCGCTGTCGCTGGGAGGATGTTTTCTCCTCCACTCGCCCCTTCCACCGTCATTTTCTCTCTACCCACCCTTGCCTCCTTCTCCGCGCAGCTCTCGATTCCCTCCTCTCTCTCGCACCCTCCATTTTACATCCAGCTCCAGGAGCTCCATCATAGCTCCTCGCTGTCGCTGGGAGGATGTTTTCTCCTCTGCTCGCCGCTTCCACCGTCATTTTCTCTCCACCCACCCTTGCCTCCTTCTCCGCGCCGCTCTCGATTCCCCCCTCTCTCTCGCACCCACCATGTCATATCCCGCTCCAGGAGCTCCATCATAGCTCCTCGCTGTCGCTGGGAGGATGTTTTCTCCTCCGCTCGCCCCTTCCACCGTCATTTTCTCTCTACCCACCCTTGCCTCCTTCTCCGCGCAGCTCTCGATTCCTCCCTCTCTCTCGCACCCTCCATATTACATCCAGCTCCAGGAGCTCCATCATAGCTCCTCGCTGTCGCTGGGAGGATGTTTTCTCCTCCGCTCGCCCCTTCCACCGTCATTTTCTCTCTACCCACCCTTGCCTCCTTCTCCGCGCAGCTCTCGATTCCCCCCTCTCTTTCGCACCCTCCATGTCATATTCCGCTCCAGGAGCTCCATCATAGCTCCTCGCTGTCGCTGGGAGGATGTTTTCTCCTCCGCTCGCCCCTTCCACCGTCATTTTCTCTCTACCCACCCTTGCCTCCTTCTCCGCGCAGCTCTCGATTCCTCCCTCTCTCTCGCACCCTCCATATTACATCCAGCTCCAGGAGCTCCATCATAGCTCCTCGCTGTCGCTGGGAGGATGTTTTCTCCTCCGCTCGCCCCTTCCACCGTCATTTTCTCTCTACCCACCCTTGCCTCCTTTTCCGCGCAGCTCTCGATTCCCCCCTCTCTTTCGCACCCTCCATGTCATATTCCGCTCCAGGAGTTCCATCATAGCTCCTCACTGTCGCTGGGAGGATGTTTTCTCCTCCGCTCGCCCCTTCCACCGTCATTTTCTCTCTACCCACCCTTGCCTCCTTCTCCGCGCAGCTCTCGATTCCCCCCTCTCTTTCGCACCCTCCATGTCATATTCCGCTCCAGGAGCTCCATCATAGCTCCTCGCTGTCGCTGGGAGGATGTTTTCTCCTCCGCTCGCCCCTTCCACCGTCATTTTCTCTCTACCCACCCTTGCCTCCTTTTCCGCGCAGCTCTCGATTCCCCCCTCTCTTTCGCACCCTCCATGTCATATTCCGCTCCAGGAGTTCCATCATAGCTCCTCACTGTCGCTGGGAGGAAGTTTTCTCCTCCGCTCGCCCCTTCCACCGTCATTTTCTCTCTACCCACCCTTGCCTCCTTCTCCGCGCCGCTCTCGATTCCCCCCTCTCTCTCGCACCCACCATGTCATATTCCGCTCCAGGAGCTCCATCATAGCTCCTCGCTGTCGCTGGGAGGATGTTTTCTCCTCCGCTCGCCCCTTCCACCGTCATTTTCTCTCTACCCACCCTTGCCTCCTTCTCCGCGCAGCTCTCGATTCCTCCCTCTCTCTCGCACCCTCCATATTACATCCAGCTCCAGGAGCTCCATCATAGCTCCTCGCTGTCGCTGGGAGGATGTTTTCTCCTCCGCTCGCCCCTTCCACCGTCATTTTCTCTCTACCCACCCTTGCCTCCTTCTCCGCGCAGCTCTCGATTCCCCCCTCTCTTTCGCACCCTCCATGTCATATTCCGCTCCAGGAGCTCCATCATAGCTCCTCGCTGTCGCTGGGAGGATGTTTTCTCCTCTGCTCGCCCCTTCCACCGTCATTTTCTCTCTACCCACCCTTGCCTCCTTCTCCGCGCAGCTCTCGATTCCCCCCTCTCTCTCGCACCCTCCATATTACATCCAGCTCCAGGAGCTCCATCATAGCTCCTCGCTGTCGCTGGGAGGATGTTTTCTCCTCCGCTCGCCCCTTCCACCGTCATTTTCTCTCTACCCACCCTTGCCTCCTTTTCCGCGCAGCTCTCGATTCCCCCCTCTCTTTCGCACCCTCCATGTCATATTCCGCTCCAGGAGTTCCATCATAGCTCCTCACTGTCGCTGGGAGGATGTTTTCTCCTCCGCTCGCCCCTTCCACCGTCATTTTCTCTCTACCCACCCTTGCCTCCTTCTCCGCGCAGCTCTCGATTCCCCCCTCTCTTTCGCACCCTCCATGTCATATTCCGCTCCAGGAGCTCCATCATAGCTCCTCGCTGTCGCTGGGAGGATGTTTTCTCCTCCGCTCGCCCCTTCCACCGTCATTTTCTCTCTACCCACCCTTGCCTCCTTTTCCGCGCAGCTCTCGATTCCCCCCTCTCTTTCGCACCCTCCATGTCATATTCCGCTCCAGGAGTTCCATCATAGCTCCTCACTGTCGCTGGGAGGAAGTTTTCTCCTCCGCTCGCCCCTTCCACCGTCATTTTCTCTCTACCCACCCTTGCCTCCTTTTCCGCGCAGCTCTCGATTCCCCCCTCTCTTTCGCACCCTCCATGTCATATTCCGCTCCAGGAGCTCCATCATAGCTCCTTGCTGTCGCTGGGAGGATGTTTTCTCCTCCGCTCGCCCCTTCCACCGTCATTTTCTCTCTACCCACCCTTGCCTCCTTCTCCGCGCAGCTCTCGATTCCCCCCTCTCTTTCGCACCCTCCATGTCATATTCCGCTCCAGGAGTTCCATCATAGCTCCTCACTGTCGCTGGGAGGATGTTTTCTCCTCCGCTCGCCACTTCCACCGTCATTTTCTCTCTACCCACCCTTGCCTCCTTCTCCGCGCAGCTCTCGATTCCCCCCTCTCTTTCGCACCCTCCATGTCATATTCCGCTCCAGGAGCTCCATCATAGCTCCTCGCTGTCGCTGGGAGGATGTTTTCTCCTCCGCTCGCCCCTTCCACCGTCATTTTCTCTCTACCCACCCTTGCCTCCTTTTCCGCGCAGCTCTCGATTCCCCCCTCTCTTTCGCACCCTCCATGTCATATTCCGCTCCAGGAGTTCCATCATAGCTCCTCACTGTCGCTGGGAGGATGTTTTCTCCTCCGCTCGCCCCTTCCACCGTCATTTTCTCTCTACCCACCCTTGCCTCCTTTTCCGCGCAGCTCTCGATTCCCCCCTCTCTTTCGCACCCTCCATGTCATATTCCGCTCCAGGAGTTCCATCATAGCTCCTCACTGTCGCTGGGAGGAAGTTTTCTCCTCCGCTCGCCCCTTCCACCGTCATTTTCTCTCTACCCACCCTTGCATCCTTTTCCGCGCAGCTCTCGATTCCCCCCTCTCTTTCGCACCCTCCATGTCATATTCCGCTCCAGGAGTTCCATCATAGCTCCTCACTGTCGCTGGGAGGATGTTTTCTCCTCCGCTCGCCCCTTCCACCGTCATTTTCTCTCTACCCACCCTTGCCTCCTTCTCCGCACAGCTCTCGATTCCCCCCTCTCTTTCGCACCCTCCATGTCATATTCCACTCCAGGAGCTCCATCATAGCTCCTCGCTGTCGCTGGGAGGATGTTTTCTCCTCCGCTCGCCCCTTCCACCGTCATTTTCTCTCTACCCACCCTTGCCTCCTTTTCCGCGCAGCTCTCGATTTCCCCCTCTCTTTCGCACCCTCCATGTCATATTCCGCTCCAGGAGCTCCATCATAGCTCCTCGCTGTCGCTGGGAGGATGTTTTCTCCTCCGCTCGCCCCTTCCACCGTCATTTTCTCTCTACCCACCCTTGCCTCCTTCTCCGCGCAGCTCTCGATTCCCCCCTCTCTTTCGCACCCTCCATGTCATATTCTGCTCCAGGAGCTCCATCATAGCTCCTCGCTGTCGCTGGGAGGATGTTTTCGCCTCCGCTCGCCCCTTCCACCGTCATTTTCTCTCTACCCACCCTTGCCTCCTTCTCCGCGCAGCTCTCGATTCCCCCCTCTCTCTCGCACCCTCCATATTACATCCAGCTCCAGGAGCTCCATCATAGCTCCTCGCTGTCGATGGGAGGATGTTTTCTCCTCTGCTCGCCCCTTCCACCGTCATTTTCTCTCTACCCACCCTTGCCTCCTTCTCCGCGCAGCTCTCGATTCCCCCCTCTCTTTCGCACCCTCCATGTCATATTCCGCTCCAGGAGTTCCATCATAGCTCCTCACTGTCGCTGGGAGGATGTTTTCTCCTCCGCTCGCCCCTTCCACCGTCATTTTCTCTCTACCCACCCTTGCCTCCTTCTCCGCGCAGCTCTCGATTCCCCCCTCTCTCTCGCACCCACCATGTCATATCCCGCTCCAGGAGCTCCATCATAGCTCCTCGCTGTCGCTGGGAGGATGTTTTCTCCTCCGCTCGCCCCTTCCACCGTCATTTTCTCTCTACCCACCCTTGCCTCCTTCTCCGCGCAGCTCTCGATTCCCTCCTCTCTCTCGCACCCTCCATTTTACATCCAGCTCCAGGAGCTCCATCATAGCTCCTCGCTGTCGCTGGGAGGATGTTTTCTCCTCTGCTCGCCGCTTCCACCGTCATTTTCTCTCCACCCACCCTTGCCTCCTTCTCCGCGCCGCTCTCGATTCCCCCCTCTCTCTCGCACCCATCATGTCATATCCCGCTCCAGGAGCTCCATCATAGCTCCTCGCTGTCGCTGGGAGGATGTTTTCTCCTCCGCTCGCCCCTTCCACCGTCATTTTCTCTCTACCCACCCTTGCCTCCTTCTCCGCGCAGCTCTCGATTCCTCCCTCTCTCTCGCACCCTCCATATTACATCCAGCTCCAGGAGCTCCATCATAGCTCCTCGCTGTCGCTGGGAGGATGTTTTCTCCTCCGCTCGCCCCTTCCACCGTCATTTTCTCTCTACCCACCCTTGCCTCCTTCTCCGCGCAGCTCTCGATTCCCCCCCTCTCTTTCGCACCCTCCATGTCATATTCCGCTCCAGGAGCTCCATCATAACTCCTCGCTGTCGCTGGGAGGATGTTTTCTCCTCCGCTCGCCCCTTCCACCGTCATTTTCTCTCTACCCACCCTTGCCTCCTTCTCCGCGCAGCTCTCGATTCCCCCCTCTCTCTCGCACCCTCCATATTACATCCAGCTATAGGAGCTCCATCATAGCTCCTCGCTGTCGCTGGGAGGATGTTTTCTCCTCCGCTCGCCCCTTCCACCGTCATTTTCTCTCTACCCACCCTTGCCTCCTTTTCCGCGCAGCTCTCGATTCCCCCCTCTCTTTCGCACCCTCCATGTCATATTCCGCTCCAGGAGTTCCATCATAGCTCCTCACTGTCGCTGGGAGGAAGATTTCTCCTCCGCTCGCCCCTTCCACCGTCATTTTCTCTCTACCCACCCTTGCCTCCTTTTCCGCGCAGCTCTCGATTCCCCCCTCTCTTTCGCACCCTCCATGTCATATTCCACTCCAGGAGCTCCATCATAGCTCCTTGCTGTCGCTGGGAGGATGTTTTCTCCTCCGCTCGCCCCTTCCACCGTAATTTTCTCTCTACCCACCCTTGCCTCCTTTTCCGCGCAGCTCTCGATTCCCCCCTCTCTTTCGCACCCTCCATGTCATATTCCGCTCCAGGAGTTCCATCATAGCTCCTCACTGTCGCTGGGAGGATGTTTTCTCCTCCGCTCGCCACTTCCACCGTCATTTTCTCTCTACCCACCCTTGCCTCCTTCTCCGCGCAGCTCTCGATTCCCCCCTCTCTTTCGCACCCTCCATGTCATATTCCGCTCCAGGAGCTCCATCATAGCTCCTCGCTGTCGCTGGGAGGATGTTTTCTCCTCCGCTCGCCCCTTCCACCGTCATTTTCTCTCTACCCACCCTTGCCTCCTTTTCCGCGCAGCTCTCGATTCCCCCCTCTCTTTCGCACCCTCCATGTCATATTCCGCTCCAGGAGTTCCATCATAGCTCCTCACTGTCGCTGGGAGGATGTTTTCTCCTCCGCTCGCCCCTTCCACCGTCATTTTCTCTCTACCCACCCTTGCCTCCTTTTCCGCGCAGCTCTCGATTCCCCCCTCTCTTTTGCACCCTCCATGTCATATTCCGCTCCAGGAGTTCCATCATAGCTCCTCACTGTCGCTGGGAGGAAGTTTTCTCCTCCGCTCGCCCCTTCCACCGTCATTTTCTCTCTACCCACCCTTGCATCCTTTTCCGCGCAGCTCTCGATTCCCCCCTCTCTTTCGCACCCTCCATGTCATATTCCGCTCCAGGAGTTCCATCATAGCTCCTCACTGTCGCTGGGAGGATGTTTTCTCCTCCGCTCGCCCCTTCCACCGTCATTTTCTCTCTACCCACCCTTGCCTCCTTCTCCGCACAGCTCTCGATTCCCCCCTCTCTTTCGCACCCTCCATGTCATATTCCGCTCCAGGAGTTCCATCATAGCTCCTCACTGTCGCTGGGAGGAAGTTTTCTCCTCCGCTCGCCCCTTCCACCGTCATTTTCTCTCTACCCACCCTTGCATCCTTTTCCGCGCAGCTCTCGATTCCCCCCTCTCTTTCGCACCCTCCATGTCATATTCCGCTCCAGGAGCTCCATCATAGCTCCTCGCTGTCGCTGGGAGGATGTTTTCTCCTCCGCTCGCCCCTTCCACCGTCATTTTCTCTCTACCCACCCTTGCCTCCTTTTCCGCGCAGCTCTCGATTCCCCCCTCTCTTTCGCACCCTCCATGTCATATTCCGCTCCAGGAGTTCCATCATAGCTCCTCACTGTCGCTGGGAGGAAGATTTCTCCTCCGCTCGCCCCTTCCACCGTCATTTTCTCTCTACCCACCCTTGCCTCCTTTTCCGCGCAGCTCTCGATTCCCCCCTCTCTTTCGCACCCTCCATGTCATATTCCACTCCAGGAGTTCCATCATAGCTCCTCACTGTCGCTGGGAGGATGTTTTCTCCTCCGCTCGCCCCTTCCACCGTCATTTTCTCTCTACCCACCCTTGCCTCCTTTTCCGCGCAGCTCTCGATTCCCCCCTCTCTTTTGCACCCTCCATGTCATATTCCGCTCCAGGAGTTCAATCATAGCTCCTCACTGTCGCTGGGAGGAAGTTTTCTCCTCCGCTCGCCCCTTCCACCGTCATTTTCTCTCTACCCACCCTTGCATCCTTTTCCGCGCAGCTCTCGATTCCCCCTTCTCTTTCGCACCCTCCATGTCATATTCCGCTCCAGGAGTTCCATCATAGCTCCTCACTGTCGCTGGGAGGATGTTTTCTCCTCCGCTCGCCCCTTCCACCGTCATTTTCTCTCTACCCACCCTTGCCTCCTTTTCCGCGCAGCTCTCGATTCCCCCCTCTCTTTCGCACCCTCCATGTCATATTCCGCTCCAGGAGTTCCATCATAGCTCCTCACTGTCGCTGGGAGGATGTTTTCTCCTCCGCTCGCCCCTTCCACCGTCATTTTCTCTCTACCCACCCTTGCCTCCTTTTCCGCGCAGCTCTCGATTCCCCCCTCTCTTTCGCACCCTCCATGTCATATTCCGCTCCAGGAGTTCCATCATAGCTCCTCACTGTCGCTGGGAGGATGTTTTCTCCTCCGCTCGCCACTTCCACCGTCATTTTCTCTCTACCCACCCTTGCCTCCTTCTCCGCGCAGCTCTCGATTCCCCCCTCTCTTTCGCACCCTCCATGTCATATTCCGCTCCAGGAGCTCCATCATAGCTCCTCGCTGTCGCTGGGAGGATGTTTTCTCCTCCGCTCGCCCCTTCCACCGTCATTTTCTCTCTACCCACCCTTGCCTCCTTTTCCGCGCAGCTCTCGATTCCCCCCTCTCTTTCGCACCCTCCATGTCATATTCCGCTCCAGGAGCTCCATCATAGCTCCTCGCTGTCGCTGGGAGGATGTTTTCTCCTCCGCTCGCCCCTTCCACCGTCATTTTCTCTCTACCCACCCTTGCCTCCTTCTCCGCGCAGCTCTCGATTCCCCCCTCTCTTTCGCACCCTCCATGTCATATTCTGCTCCAGGAGCTCCATCATAGCTCCTCGCTGTCGCTGGGAGGATGTTTTCTCCTCCGCTCGCCCCTTCCACCGTCATTTTCTCTCTACCCACCCTTGCCTCCTTCTCCGCGCAGCTCTCGATTCCCTCCTCTCTCTCGCACCCTCCATTTTACATCCAGCTCCAGGAGCTCCATCATAGCTCCTCGCTGTCGCTGGGAGGATGTTTTCTCCTCTGCTCGCCGCTTCCACCGTCATTTTCTCTCCACCCACCCTTGCCTCCTTCTCCGCGCCGCTCTCGATTCCCCCCTCTCTCTCGCACCCATCATGTCATATCCCGCTCCAGGAGCTCCATCATAGCTCCTCGCTGTCGCTGGGAGGATGTTTTCTCCTCCGCTCGCCCCTTCCACCGTCATTTTCTCTCTACCCACCCTTGCCTCCTTCTCCGCGCAGCTCTCGATTCCTCCCTCTCTCTCGCACCCTCCATATTACATCCAGCTCCAGGAGCTCCATCATAGCTCCTCGCTGTCGCTGGGAGGATGTTTTCTCCTCCGCTCGCCCCTTCCACCGTCATTTTCTCTCTACCCACCCTTGCCTCCTTCTCCACGCAGCTCTCGATTCCCCCCCTCTCTTTCGCACCCTCCATGTCATATTCCGCTCCAGGAGCTCCATCATAGCTCCTCGCTGTCGCTGGGAGGATGTTTTCTCCTCCGCTCGCCCCTTCCACCGTCATTTTCTCTCTACCCACCCTTGCCTCCTTCTCCGCGCAGCTCTCGATTCCCCCCTCTCTCTCGCACCCTCCATATTACATCCAGCTCCAGGAGCTCCATCATAGCTCCTCGCTGTCGCTGGGAGGATGTTTTCTCCTCCGCTCGCCCCTTCCACCGTCATTTTCTCTCTACCCACCCTTGCCTCCTTTTCCGCGCAGCTCTCGATTCCCCCCTCTCTTTCGCACCCTCCATGTCATATTCCGCTCCAGGAGTTCCATCATAGCTCCTCACTGTCGCTGGGAGGATGTTTTCTCCTCCGCTCGCCCCTTCCACCGTCATTTTCTCTCTACCCACCCTTGCCTCCTTCTCCGCGCAGCTCTCGATTCCCCCCTCTCTCTCGCACCCTCCATATTACATCCAGCTCCAGGAGCTCCATCATAGCTCCTCGCTGTCGCTGGGAGGATGTTTTCTCCTCCGCTCGCCCCTTCCACCGTCATTTTCTCTCTACCCACCCTTGCCTCCTTTTCCGCGCAGCTCTCGATTCCCCCCTCTCTTTCGCACCCTCCATGTCATATTCCGCTCCAGGAGTTCCATCATAGCTCCTCACTGTCGCTGGGAGGATGTTTTCTCCTCCGCTCGCCCCTTCCACCGTCATTTTCTCTCTACCCACCCTTGCCTCCTTCTCCGCGCAGCTCTCGATTCCCCCCTCTCTTTCGCACCCTCCATGTCATATTCCGCTCCAGGAGCTCCATCATAGCTCCTCGCTGTCGCTGGGAGGATGTTTTCTCCTCCGCTCGCCCCTTCCACCGTCATTTTCTCTCTACCCACCCTTGCCTCCTTTTCCGCGCAGCTCTCGATTCCCCCCTCTCTTTCGCACCCTCCATGTCATATTCCGCTCCAGGAGTTCCATCATAGCTCCTCACTGTCGCTGGGAGGAAGATTTCTCCTCCGCTCGCCCCTTCCACCGTCATTTTCTCTCTACCCACCCTTGCCTCCTTTTCCGCGCAGCTCTCGATTCCCCCCTCTCTTTCGCACCCTCCATGTCATATTCCACTCCAGGAGCTCCATCATAGCTCCTTGCTGTCGCTGGGAGGATGTTTTCTCCTCCGCTCGCCCCTTCCACCGTAATTTTCTCTCTACCCACCCTTGCCTCCTTTTCCGCGCAGCTCTCGATTCCCCCCTCTCTTTCGCACCCTCCATGTCATATTCCGCTCCAGGAGTTCCATCATAGCTCCTCACTGTCGCTGGGAGGATGTTTTCTCCTCCGCTCGCCACTTCCACCGTCATTTTCTCTCTACCCACCCTTGCCTCCTTCTCCGCGCAGCTCTCGATTCCCCCCTCTCTTTCGCACCCTCCATGTCATATTCCGCTCCAGGAGCTCCATCATAGCTCCTCGCTGTCGCTGGGAGGATGTTTTCTCCTCCGCTCGCCCCTTCCACCGTCATTTTCTCTCTACCCACCCTTGCCTCCTTTTCCGCGCAGCTCTCGATTCCCCCCTCTCTTTCGCACCCTCCATGTCATATTCCGCTCCAGGAGTTCCATCATAGCTCCTCACTGTCGCTGGGAGGATGTTTTCTCCTCCGCTCGCCCCTTCCACCGTCATTTTCTCTCTACCCACCCTTGCCTCCTTTTCCGCGCAGCTCTCGATTCCCCCCTCTCTTTCGCACCCTCCATGTCATATTCCGCTCCAGGAGTTCCATCATAGCTCCTCACTGTCGCTGGGAGGAAGTTTTCTCCTCCGCTCGCCCCTTCCACCGTCATTTTCTCTCTACCCACCCTTGCATCCTTTTCCGCGCAGCTCTCGATTCCCCCCTCTATTTCGCACCCTCCATGTCATATTCCGCTCCAGGAGTTCCATCATAGCTCCTCACTGTCGCTGGGAGGATGTTTTCTCCTCCGCTCGCCCCTTCCACCGTCATTTTCTCTCTACCCACCCTTGCCTCCTTCTCCGCACAGCTCTCGATTCCCCCCTCTCTTTCGCACCCTCCATGTCATATTCCACTCCAGGAGTTCCATCATAGCTCCTCGCTGTCGCTGGGAGGATGTTTTCTCCTCCGCTCGCCCCTTCCACCGTCATTTTCTCTCTACCCACCCTTGCCTCCTTCTCCGCGCAGCTCTCGATTTCCCCCTCTCTCTCGCACCCTCCATATTACATCCAGCTCCAGGAGCTCTATCATAGCTCCTCGGTGTCGCTGGGAGGATGTTTTCTCCTCCGCTCGCCCCTTCCACCGTCATTTTCTCTCTACCCACCCTTGCCTCCTTTTCCGCGCAGCTCTCGATTCCCCCCTCTCTTTCGCACCCTCCATGTCATATTCCGCTCCAGGAGTTCCATCATAGCTCCTCGCTGTCGCTGGGAGGATGTTTTCTCCTCCGCTCGCCCCTTCCACCGTCATTTTCTCTCTACCCACCCTTGCCTCCTTCTCCGCGCAGCTCTCGATTCCCCCCTCTCTCTCGCACCCTCCATATTACATCCAGCTCCAGGAGCTCCATCATAGCTCCTCGCTGTCGCTGGGAGGATGTTTTCTCCTCCGCTCGCCCCTTCCACCGTCATTTTCTCTCTACCCACCCTTGCCTCCTTCTCCGCGCAGCTCTCGATTCCCCCCTCTCTTTCGCACCCTCCATGTCATATTCCGCTCCAGGAGCTCCATCATAGCTCCTCGCTGTCGCTGGGAGGATGTTTTCTCCTCCGCTCGCCCCTTCCACCGTCATTTTCTCTCTACCCACCCTTGCCTCCTTCTCCTCGCAGCTCTCGATTCCCCCCTCTCTCTCGCACCCTCCATATTACATCCAGCTCCAGGAGCTCCATCATAGCTCCTCGCTGTCGCTGGGAGGATGTTTTCTCCTCCGCTCGCCCCTTCCACCGTCATTTTCTCTCTACCCACCCTTGCCTCCTTCTCCGCGCAGCTCTCGATTCCCCCCTCTCTTTCGCACCCTCCATGTCATATTCCGCTCCAGGAGCTCCATCATAGCTCCTCACTGTCGCTGGGAGGATGTTTTCTCCTCCGCTCGCCCCTTCCACCGTCATTTTCTCTCTACCCACCCTTGCCTCCTTCTCCGCGCAGCTCTCAATTCCCTCCTCTCTCTCGCACCCTCCATATTACATCCAGCTCCAGGAGCTCCATCATAGCTCCTCGCTGTCGCTGGGAGGATGTTTTCTCCTCTGCCCGCCGATTCCACCGTCATTTTCTCTCCACCCACCCTTGCCTCCTTCTCCGCGCCGCTCTCGATTCCCCCCTCTCTTTCGCACCTTCCATGTCATATCCCGCTCCAGGAGCTCCATCATAGCTCCTCACTGTCGCTGGGAGGATGTTTTCTCCTCTGCTCGCCCCTTCCACCGTCATTTTCTCTCTACCCACCCTTGCCTCCTTCTCCGCGCAGCTCTCGATTCCCCCCTCTCTTTCGCACCCTCCATGTCATATTCCGCTCCAGGAGCTCCATCATAGCTCCTTGCTGTCGCTGGGAGGATGTTTTCTCCTCCGCTCGCCCCTTCCACCGTCATTTTCTCTCTACCCACCCTTGCCTCCTTTTCCGCGCAGCTCTCGATTCCCCCCTCTCTTTCGCACCCTCCATGTCATATTCCGCTCCAGGAGCTCCATCATAGCTCCTTGCTGTCGCTGGGAGGATGTTTTCTCCTCCGCTCGCCCCTTCCACCGTCATTTTCTCTCTACCCACCCTTGCCTCCTTTTCCGCGCAGCTCTCGATTCCCCCCTCTCTTTCGCACCCTCCATGTCATATTCCGCTCCAGGAGTTCCATCATAGCTCCTCACTGTCGCTGGGAGGATGTTTTCTCCTCCGCTCGCCCCTTCCACCGTCATTTTCTCTCTACCCACCCTTGCCTCCTTCTCCGCGCAGCTCTCGATTCCCCCCTCTCTTTCGCACCCTCCATGTCATATTCCGCTCCAGGAGCTCCATCATAGCTCCTCGCTGTCGCTGGGAGGATTTTTTCTCCTCCGCTCGCCCCTTCCACCGTCATTTTCTCTCTACCCACCCTTGCCTCCTTCTCCTCGCAGCTCTCGATTCCCCCCTCTCTCTCGCACCCTCCATATTACATCCAGCTCCAGGAGCTCCATCATAGCTCCTCGCTGTCGCTGGGAGGATGTTTTCTCCTCCGCTCGCCCCTTCCACCGTCATTTTCTCTCTACCCACCCTTGCCTCCTTCTCCGCGCAGCTCTCGATTCCCCCCTCTCTTTCGCACCCTCCATGTCATATTCCGCTCCAGGAGCTCCATCATAGCTCCTCACTGTCGCTGGGAGGATGTTTTCTCCTCCGCTCGCCCCTTCCACCGTCATTTTCTCTCTACCCACCCTTGCCTCCTTCTCCGCGCAGCTCTCGATTCCCTCCTCTCTCTCGCACCCTCCATATTACATCCAGCTCCAGGAGCTCCATCATAGCTCCTCGCTGTCGCTGGGAGGATGTTTTCTCCTCTGCCCGCCGATTCCACCGTCATTTTCTCTCCACCCACCCTTGCCTCCTTCTCCGCGCCGCTCTCGATTCCCCCCTCTCTTTCGCACCTTCCATGTCATATCCCGCTCCAGGAGCTCCATCATAGCTCCTCACTGTCGCTGGGAGGATGTTTTCTCCTCTGCTCGCCCCTTCCACCGTCATTTTCTCTCTACCCACCCTTGCCTCCTTCTCCGCGCAGCTCTCGATTCCCCCCTCTCTTTCGCACCCTCCATGTCATATTCCGCTCCAGGAGCTCCATCATAGCTCCTTGCTGTCGCTGGGAGGATGTTTTCTCCTCCGCTCGCCCCTTCCACCGTCATTTTCTCTCTACCCACCCTTGCCTCCTTTTCCGCGCAGCTCTCGATTCCCCCCTCTCTTTCGCACCCTCCATGTCATATTCCGCTCCAGGAGCTCCATCATAGCTCCTTGCTGTCGCTGGGAGGATGTTTTCTCCTCCGCTCGCCCCTTCCACCGTCATTTTCTCTCTACCCACCCTTGCCTCCTTTTCCGCGCAGCTCTCGATTCCCCCCTCTCTTTCGCACCCTCCATGTCATATTCCGCTCCAGGAGTTCCATCATAGCTCCTCACTGTCGCTGGGAGGATGTTTTCTCCTCCGCTCGCCCCTTCCACCATCATTTTCTCTCTACCCACCCTTGCCTCCTTTTCCGCGCAGCTCTCGATTCCCCCCTCTCTTTCGCACCCTCCATGTCATATTCCGCTCCAGGAGCTCCATCATAGCTCCTCGCTGTCGCTGGGAGGATGTTTTCTCCTCCGCTCGCCCCTTCCACCGTCATTTTCTCTCTACCCACCCTTGCCTCCTTTTCCGCGCAGCTCTCGATTCCCCCCTCTCTTTCGCACCCTCAATGTCATATTCCGCTCCAGGAGTTCCATCATAGCTCCTCACTGTCGCTGGGAGGATGTTTTCTCCTCCGCTCGCCCCTTCCACCATCATTTTCTCTCTACCCACCCTTGCCTCCTTTTCCGCGCAGCTCTCGATTCCCTCCTCTCTTTCGCACCCTCCATGTCATATTCCGCTCCAGGAGTTCCATCATAGCTCCTCACTGTCGCTGGGAGGAAGTTTTCTCCTCCGCTCGCCCCTTCCACCGTCATTTTCTCTCTACCCACCCTTGCCTCCTTTTCCGCGCAGCTCTCGATTCCCTCCTCTCTTTCGCACCCTCCATGTCATATTCCGCTCCAGGAGTTCCATCATAGCTCCTCACTGTCGCTGGGAGGAAGTTTTCTCCTCCGCTCGCCCCTTCCACCGTCATTTTCTCTCTACCCACCCTTGCCTCCTTTTCCGCGCAGCTCTCGATTCCCCCCTCTCTTTCGCACCCTCCATGTCATATTCCGCTCCAGGAGTTCCATCATAGCTCCTCACTGTCGCTGGGAGGATGTTTTCTCCTCCGCTCGCCCCTTCCACCGTCATTTTCTCTCTACCCACCCTTGCCTCCTTTTCCGCGCAGCTCTCGATTCCCCCCTCTCTTTCGCACCCTCCATGTCATATTCCGCTCCAGGAGTTCCATCATAGCTCCTCACTGTCGCTGGGAGGAAGTTTTCTCCTCCGCTCGCCCCTTCCACCGTCATTTTCTCTCTACCCACCCTTGCCTCCTTTTCCGCGCAGCTCTCGATTCCCCCCTCTCTTTCGCACCCTCCATGTCATATTCCGCTCCAGGAGTTCCATCATAGCTCCTCACTGTCGCTGGGAGGATGTTTTCTCCTCCGCTCGCCCCTTCCACCATCATTTTCTCTCTACCCACCCTTGCCTCCTTTTCCGCGCAGCTCTCGATTCCCTCCTCTCTTTTGCACCCTCCATGTCATATTCCGCTCCAGGAGTTCCATCATAGCTCCTCACTGTCGCTGGGAGGAAGTTTTCTCCTCCGCTCGCCCCTTCCACTGTCATTTTCTCTCTACCCACCCTTGCCTCCTTTTCCGCGCAGCTCTCGATTCCCTCTTCTCTTTCGCACCCTCCATGTCATATTCCGCTCCAGGAGTTCCATCATAGCTCCTCACTGTCGCTGGGAGGAAGTTTTCTCCTCCGCTCGCCCCTTCCACCGTCATTTTCTCTCTACCCACCCTTGCCTCCTTCTCCGCGCAGCTCTCGATTCCCCCCTCTCTTTCGCACCCTCCATGTCATATTCCGCTCCAGGAGCTCCATCATAGCTAATCGCTGTCGCTGGGAGGATGTTTTCTCCTCCGCTCGCCCCTTCCACCGTCATTTTCTCTCTACCCACCCTTGCCTCCTTTTCCGCGCAGCTCTCGATTCCCCCCTCTCTTTCGCACCCTCCATGTCATATTCCGCTCCAGGAGCTCCATCATAGCTCCTTGCTGTCGCTGGGAGGATGTTTTCTCCTCCGCTCGCCCCTTCCACCGTCATTTTCTCTCTACCCACCCTTGCCTCCTTTTCCGCGCAGCTCTCGATTCCCCCCTCTCTTTCGCACCCTCCATGTCATATTCCGCTCCAGGAGTTCCATCATAGCTCCTCACTGTCGCTGGGAGGATGTTTTCTCCTCCGCTCGCCCCTTCCACCGTCATTTTCTCTCTACCCACCCTTGCCTCCTTTTCCGCGCAGCTCTCGATTCCCCCCTCTCTTTCGCACCCTCCATGTCATATTCCGCTCCAGGAGTTCCATCATAGCTCCTCACTGTCGCTGGGAGGATGTTTTCTCCTCCGCTCGCCCCTTCCACCGTCATTTTCTCTCTACCCACCCTTGCCTCCTTTTCCGCGCAGCTCTCGATTCCCCCCTCTCTTTCGCACCCTCCATGTCATATTCCGCTCCAGGAGTTCCATCATAGCTCCTCACTGTCGCTGGGAGGAAGTTTTCTCCTCCGCTCGCCCCTTCCACCGTCATTTTCTCTCTACCCACCCTTGCCTCCTTTTCCGCGCAGCTCTCGATTCCCCCCTCTCTTTCGCACCCTCCATGTCATATTCCGCTCCAGGAGTTCCATCATAGCTCCTCACTGTCGCTGGGAGGATGTTTTCTCCTCCGCTCGCCCCTTCCACCATCATTTTCTCTCTACCCACCCTTGCCTCCTTTTCCGCGCAGCTCTCAATTCCCTCCTCTCTTTCGCACCCTCCATGTCATATTCCGCTCCAGGAGTTCCATCATAGCTCCTCACTGTCGCTGGGAGGAAGTTTTCTCCTCCGCTCGCCCCTTCCACTGTCATTTTCTCTCTACCCACCCTTGCCTCCTTTTCCGCGCAGCTCTCGATTCCCTCCTCTCTTTCGCACCCTCCATGTCATATTCCGCTCCAGGAGTTCCATCATAGCTCCTCACTGTCGCTGGGAGGAAGTATTCTCCTCCGCTCGCCCCTTCCACCGTCATTTTCTCTCTACCCACCCTTGCCTCCTTCTCCGCGCAGCTCTCGATTCCCCCCTCTCTTTCGCACCCTCCATGTCATATTCCGCTCCAGGAGCTCCATCATAGCTAATCGCTGTCGCTGGGAGGATGTTTTCTCCTCCGCTCGCCCCTTCCACCGTCATTTTCTCTCTACCCACCCTTGCCTCCTTTTCCGCGCAGCTCTCGATTCCCCCCTCTCTTTCGCACCCTCCATGTCATATTCCGCTCCAGGAGCTCCATCATAGCTCCTTGCTGTCGCTGGGAGGATGTTTTCTCCTCCGCTCGCCCCTTCCACCGTCATTTTCTCTCTACCCACCCTTGCCTCCTTTTCCGCGCAGCTCTCGATTCCCCCCTCTCTTTCGCACCCTCCATGTCATATTCCGCTCCAGGAGTTCCATCATAGCTCCTCACTGTCGCTGGGAGGATGTTTTCTCCTCCGCTCGCCCCTTCCACCGTCATTTTCTCTCTACCCACCCTTGCCTCCTTCTCCGCGCAGCTCTCGATTCCCCCCTCTCTTTCGCACCCTCCATGTCATATTCCGCTCCAGGAGCTCCATCATAGCTAATCGCTGTCGCTGGGAGGATGTTTTCTCCTCCGCTCGCCCCTTCCACCGTCATTTTCTCTCTACCCACCCTTGCCTCCTTTTCCGCGCAGCTCTCGATTCCCCCCTCTCTTTCGCACCCTCCATGTCATATTCCGCTCCAGGAGCTCCATCATAGCTCCTTGCTGTCGCTGGGAGGATGTTTTCTCCTCCGCTCGCCCCTTCCACCGTCATTTTCTCTCTACCCACCCTTGCCTCCTTTTCCGCGCAGCTCTCGATTCCCCCCTCTCTTTCGCACCCTCCATGTCATATTCCGCTCCAGGAGTTCCATCATAGCTCCTCACTGTCGCTGGGAGGATGTTTTCTCCTCCGCTCGCCCCTTCCACCGTCATTTTCTCTCTACCCACCCTTGCCTCCTTTTCCGCGCAGCTCTCGATTCCCCCCTCTCTTTCGCACCCTCCATGTCATATTCCGCTCCAGGAGTTCCATCATAGCTCCTCACTGTCGCTGGGAGGATGTTTTCTCCTCCGCTCGCCCCTTCCACCGTCATTTTCTCTCTACCCACCCTTGCCTCCTTTTCCGCCCAGCTCTCGATTCCCCCCTCTCTTTCGCACCCTCCATGTCATATTCCGCTCCAGGAGTTCCATCATAGCTCCTCACTGTCGCTGGGAGGATGTTTTCTCCTCCGCTCGCCCCTTCCACCGTCATTTTCTCTCTACCCACCCTTGCCTCCTTCTCCGCGCAGCTCTCGATTCCCCCCTCTCTTTCGCACCCTCCATGTCATATTCCGCTCCAGGAGCTCCATCATAGCTCCTTGCTGTCGCTGGGAGGATGTTTTCTCCTCCGCTCGCCCCTTCCACCGTCATTTTCTCTCTACCCACCCTTGCCTCCTTTTCCGCGCAGCTCTCGATTCCCCCCTCTCTTTCGCACCCTCCATGTCATATTCCGCTCCAGGAGTTCCATCATAGCTCCTCACTGTCGCTGGGAGGATGTTTTCTCCTCCGCTCGCCCCTTCCACCGTCATTTTCTCTCTACCCACCCTTGCCTCCTTTTCTGCGCAGCTCTCGATTCCCCCCTCTCTTTCGCACCCTCCATGTCATATTCCGCTCCAGGAGTTCCATCATAGCTCCTCACTGTCGCTGGGAGGATGTTTTCTCCTCCGCTCGCCCCTTCCACCGTCATTTTCTCTCTACCCACCCTTGCCTCCTTTTCCGCGCAGCTCTCGATTCCCCCCTCTCTTTCGCACCCTCCATGTCATATTCCGCTCCAGGAGTTCCATCATAGCTCCTCACTGTCGCTGGGAGGATGTTTTCTCCTCCGCTCGCCCCTTCCACCGTCATTTTCTCTCTACCCACCCTTGCCTCCTTTTCCGCGCAGCTCTCGATTCCCTCTTCTCTTTCGCACCCTCCATGTCATATTCCGCTCCAGGAGTTCCATCATAGCTCCTCACTGTCGCTGGGAGGAAGTTTTCTCCTCCGCTCGCCCCTTCCACCGTCATTTTCTCTCTACCCACCCTTGCCTCCTTCTCCGCGCAGCTCTCGATTCCCCCCTCTCTTTCGCACCCTCCATGTCATATTCCGCTCCAGGAGCTCCATCATAGCTAATCGCTGTCGCTGGGAGGATGTTTTCTCCTCCGCTCGCCCCTTCCACCGTCATTTTCTCTCTACCCACCCTTGCCTCCTTTTCCGCGCAGCTCTCGATTCCCCCCTCTCTTTCGCACCCTCCATGTCATATTCCGCTCCAGGAGCTCCATCATAGCTCCTTGCTGTCGCTGGGAGGATGTTTTCTCCTCCGCTCGCCCCTTCCACCGTCATTTTCTCTCTACCCACCCTTGCCTCCTTTTCCGCGCAGCTCTCGATTCCCCCCTCTCTTTCGCACCCTCCATGTCATATTCCGCTCCAGGAGTTCCATCATAGCTCCTCACTGTCGCTGGGAGGATGTTTTCTCCTCCGCTCGCCCCTTCCACCGTCATTTTCTCTCTACCCACCCTTGCCTCCTTTTCCGCGCAGCTCTCGATTCCCCCCTCTCTTTCGCACCCTCCATGTCATATTCCGCTCCAGGAGTTCCATCATAGCTCCTCACTGTCGCTGGGAGGATGTTTTCTCCTCCGCTCGCCCCTTCCACCGTCATTTTCTCTCTACCCACCCTTGCCTCCTTTTCCGCGCAGCTCTCGATTCCCCCCTCTCTTTCGCACCCTCCATGTCATATTCCGCTCCAGGAGTTCCATCATAGCTCCTCACTGTCGCTGGGAGGAAGTTTTCTCCTCCGCTCGCCCCTTCCACCGTCATTTTCTCTCTACCCACCCTTGCCTCCTTTTCCGCGCAGCTCTCGATTCCCCCCTCTCTTTCGCACCCTCCATGTCATATTCCGCTCCAGGAGTTCCATCATAGCTCCTCACTGTCGCTGGGAGGATGTTTTCTCCTCCGCTCGCCCCTTCCACCATCATTTTCTCTCTACCCACCCTTGCCTCCTTTTCCGCGCAGCTCTCAATTCCCTCCTCTCTTTCGCACCCTCCATGTCATATTCCGCTCCAGGAGTTCCATCATAGCTCCTCACTGTCGCTGGGAGGAAGTTTTCTCCTCCGCTCGCCCCTTCCACTGTCATTTTCTCTCTACCCACCCTTGCCTCCTTTTCCGCGCAGCTCTCGATTCCCTCCTCTCTTTCGCACCCTCCATGTCATATTCCGCTCCAGGAGTTCCATCATAGCTCCTCACTGTCGCTGGGAGGAAGTTTTCTCCTCCGCTCGCCCCTTCCACCGTCATTTTCTCTCTACCCACCCTTGCCTCCTTCTCCGCGCAGCTCTCGATTCCCCCCTCTCTTTCGCACCCTCCATGTCATATTCCGCTCCAGGAGCTCCATCATAGCTAATCGCTGTCGCTGGGAGGATGTTTTCTCCTCCGCTCGCCCCTTCCACCGTCATTTTCTCTCTACCCACCCTTGCCTCCTTTTCCGCGCAGCTCTCGATTCCCCCCTCTCTTTCGCACCCTCCATGTCATATTCCGCTCCAGGAGCTCCATCATAGCTCCTTGCTGTCGCTGGGAGGATGTTTTCTCCTCCGCTCGCCCCTTCCACCGTCATTTTCTCTCTACCCACCCTTGCCTCCTTTTCCGCGCAGCTCTCGATTCCCCCCTCTCTTTCGCACCCTCCATGTCATATTCCGCTCCAGGAGTTCCATCATAGCTCCTCACTGTCGCTGGGAGGATGTTTTCTCCTCCGCTCGCCCCTTCCACCGTCATTTTCTCTCTACCCACCCTTGCCTCCTTCTCCGCGCAGCTCTCGATTCCCCCCTCTCTTTCGCACCCTCCATGTCATATTCCGCTCCAGGAGCTCCATCATAGCTAATCGCTGTCGCTGGGAGGATGTTTTCTCCTCCGCTCGCCCCTTCCACCGTCATTTTCTCTCTACCCACCCTTGCCTCCTTTTCCGCGCAGCTCTCGATTCCCCCCTCTCTTTCGCACCCTCCATGTCATATTCCGCTCCAGGAGCTCCATCATAGCTCCTTGCTGTCGCTGGGAGGATGTTTTCTCCTCCGCTCGCCCCTTCCACCGTCATTTTCTCTCTACCCACCCTTGCCTCCTTTTCCGCGCAGCTCTCGATTCCCCCCTCTCTTTCGCACCCTCCATGTCATATTCCGCTCCAGGAGTTCCATCATAGCTCCTCACTGTCGCTGGGAGGATGTTTTCTCCTCCGCTCGCCCCTTCCACCGTCATTTTCTCTCTACCCACCCTTGCCTCCTTTTCCGCGCAGCTCTCGATTCCCCCCTCTCTTTCGCACCCTCCATGTCATATTCCGCTCCAGGAGTTCCATCATAGCTCCTCACTGTCGCTGGGAGGATGTTTTCTCCTCCGCTCGCCCCTTCCACCGTCATTTTCTCTCTACCCACCCTTGCCTCCTTTTCCGCCCAGCTCTCGATTCCCCCCTCTCTTTCGCACCCTCCATGTCATATTCCGCTCCAGGAGTTCCATCATAGCTCCTCACTGTCGCTGGGAGGATGTTTTCTCCTCCGCTCGCCCCTTCCACCGTCATTTTCTCTCTACCCACCCTTGCCTCCTTCTCCGCGCAGCTCTCGATTCCCCCCTCTCTTTCGCACCCTCCATGTCATATTCCGCTCCAGGAGCTCCATCATAGCTCCTTGCTGTCGCTGGGAGGATGTTTTCTCCTCCGCTCGCCCCTTCCACCGTCATTTTCTCTCTACCCACCCTTGCCTCCTTTTCCGCGCAGCTCTCGATTCCCCCCTCTCTTTCGCACCCTCCATGTCATATTCCGCTCCAGGAGTTCCATCATAGCTCCTCACTGTCGCTGGGAGGATGTTTTCTCCTCCGCTCGCCCCTTCCACCGTCATTTTCTCTCTACCCACCCTTGCCTCCTTTTCCGCGCAGCTCTCGATTCCCCCCTCTCTTTCGCACCCTCCATGTCATATTCCGCTCCAGGAGTTCCATCATAGCTCCTCACTGTCGCTGGGAGGATGTTTTCTCCTCCGCTCGCCCCTTCCACCGTCATTTTCTCTCTACCCACCCTTGCCTCCTTTTCCGCGCAGCTCTCGATTCCCCCCTCTCTTTCGCACCCTCCATGTCATATTCCGCTCCAGGAGTTCCATCATAGCTCCTCACTGTCGCTGGGAGGATGTTTTCTCCTCCGCTCGCCCCTTCCACCGTCATTTTCTCTCTACCCACCCTTGCCTCCTTTTCCGCGCAGCTCTCGATTCCCCCCTCTCTTTCGCACCCTCCATGTCATATTCCGCTCCAGGAGCTCCATCATAGCTCCTTGCTGTCGCTGGGAGGATGTTTTCTCCTCCGCTCGCCCCTTCCATAGTCATTTTCTCTCTACCCACCCTTGCCTCCTTTTCCGCGCAGCTCTCGATTCCCCCCTCTCTTTCGCACCCTCCATGTCATATTCCGCTCCAGGAGTTCCATCATAGCTCCTCGCTGTCGCTGGGAGGATGTTTTCTCCTCCGCTCGCCCCTTCCACCGTCATTTTCTCTCTACCCACCCTTGCCTCCTTTTCCGCGCAGCTCTCGATTCCCCCCTCTCTTTCGCACCCTCCATGTCATATTCCGCTCCAGGAGTTCCATCATAGCTCCTCACTGTCGCTGGGAGGATGTTTTCTCCTCCGCTCGCCCCTTCCACCGTCATTTTCTCTCTACCCACCCTTGCCTCCTTTTCCGCGCAGCTCTCGATTCCCCCCTCTCTTTCGCACCCTCCATGTCATATTCCGCTCCAGGAGTTCCATCATAGCTCCTCACTGTCGCTGGGAGGAAGTTTTCTCCTCCGCTCGCCCCTTCCACCGTCATTTTCTCTCTACCCACCCTTGCCTCCTTTTCCGCGCAGCTCTCGATTCCCCCCTCTCTTTCGCACCCTCCATGTCATATTCCGCTCCAGGAGCTCCATCATAGCTCCTTGCTGTCGCTGGGAGGATGTTTTCTCCTCCGCTCGCCCCTTCCACCGTCATTTTCTCTCTACCCACCCTTGCCTCCTTTTCCGCGCAGCTCTCGATTCCCCCCTCTCTTTCGCACCCTCCATGTCATATTCCGCTCCAGGAGTTCCATCATAGCTCCTCACTGTCGCTGGGAGGATGTTTTCTCCTCCGCTCGCCCCTTCCACCGTCATTTTCTCTCTACCCACCCTTGCCTCCTTCTCCGCGCAGCTCTCGATTCCCCCCTCTCTTTCGCACCCTCCATGTCATATTCCGCTCCAGGAGCTCCATCATAGCTAATCGCTGTCGCTGGGAGATTGTTTTCTCCTCCGCTCGCCCCTTCCACCGTCATTTTCTCTCTACCCACCCTTGCCTCCTTTTCCGCGCAGCTCTCGATTCCCCCCTCTCTTTCGCACCCTCCATGTCATATTCCGCTCCAGGAGTTCCATCATAGCTCCTCACTGTCGCTGGGAGGATGTTTTCTCCTCCGCTCGCCCCTTCCACCGTCATTTTCTCTCTACCCACCCTTGCCTCCTTTTCCGCGCAGCTCTCGATTCCCCCCTCTCTTTCGCACCCTCCATGTCATATTCCGCTCCAGGAGTTCCATCATAGCTCCTCACTGTCGCTGGGAGGATGTTTTCTCCTCCGCTCGCCCCTTCCACCGTCATTTTCTCTCTACCCACCCTTGCCTCCTTCTCCGCGCAGCTCTCGATTCCCCCCTCTCTTTCGCACCCTCCATGTCATATTCCGCTCCAGGAGCTCCATCATAGCTAATCGCTGTCGCTGGGAGGATGTTTTCTCCTCCGCTCGCCCCTTCCACCGTCATTTTCTCTCTACCCACCCTTGCCTCCTTTTCCGCGCAGCTCTCGATTCCCCCCTCTCTTTCGCACCCTCCATGTCATATTCCGCTCCAGGAGTTCCATCATAGCTCCTCACTGTCGCTGGGATAATGTTTTCTCCTCCGCTCGCCCCTTCCACCGTCATTTTCTCTCTACCCACCCTTGCCTCCTTCTCCACGCAGCTCTCGATTCCCCCCTCTCTTTCGCACCCTCCATGTCATATTCCGCTCCAGGAGCTCCATCATAGCTCCTCGCTGTCGCTGGGAGGATGTTTTCTCCTCCGCTCGCCCCTTCCACCGTCATTTTCTCTCTACCCACCCTTGCCTCCTTTTCCGCGCAGCTCTCGATTCCCCCCTCTCTTTCGCACCCTCCATGTCATATTCCGCTCCAGGAGTTCCATCATAGCTCCTCACTGTCGCTGGGAGGATGTTTTCTCTTCCGCTCGCCCCTTCCACCATCATTTTCTCTCTACCCACCCTTGCCTCCTTTTCCGCGCAGCTCTCGATTCCCCCCTCTCTTTCGCACCCTCCATGTCATATTCCGCTCCAGGAGTTCCATCATAGCTCCTCACTGTCGCTGGGAGGAAGTTTTCTCCTCCGCTCGCCCCTTCCACCGTCATTTTCTCTCTACCCACCCTTGCCTCCTTTTCCGCGCAGCTCTCGATTCCCCCCTCTCTTTCGCACCCTCCATGTCATATTCCGCTCCAGGAGCTCCATCATAGCTCCTTGCTGTCGCTGGGAGGATGTTTTCTCCTCCGCTCGCCCCTTCCACCGTCATTTTCTCTCTACCCACCCTTGCCTCCTTTTCCGCGCAGCTCTCGATTCCCCCCTCTCTTTCGCACCCTCCATGTCATATTCCGCTCCAGGAGTTCCATCATAGCTCCTCACTGTCGCTGGGAGGATGTTTTCTCCTCCGCTCGCCCCTTCCACCGTCATTTTCTCTCTACCCACCCTTGCCTCCTTCTCCGCGCAGCTCTCGATTCCCCCCTCTCTTTCGCACCCTCCATGTCATATTCCGCTCCAGGAGCTCCATCATAGCTAATCGCTGTCGCTGGGAGGATGTTTTCTCCTCCGCTCGCCCCTTCCACCGTCATTTTCTCTCTACCCACCCTTGCCTCCTTTTCCGCGCAGCTCTCGATTCCCCCCTCTCTTTCGCACCCTCCATGTCATATTCCGCTCCAGGAGCTCCATCATAGCTCCTTGCTGTCGCTGGGAGGATGTTTTCTCCTCCACTCGCCCCTTCCACCGTCATTTTCTCTCTACCCACCCTTGCCTCCTTTTCCGCGCAGCTCTCGATTCCCCCCTCTCTTTCGCACCCTCCATGTCATATTCCGCTCCAGGAGTTCCATCATAGCTCCTCACTGTCGCTGGGAGGATGTTTTCTCCTCCGCTCGCCCCTTCCACCGTCATTTTCTCTCTACCCACCCTTGCCTCCTTTTCCGCGCAGCTCTCGATTCCCCCCTCTCTTTCGCACCCTCCATGTCATATTCCGCTCCAGGAGTTCCATCATAGCTCCTCACTGTCGCTGGGAGGATGTTTTCTCCTCCGCTCGCCCCTTCCACCGTCATTTTCTCTCTACCCACCCTTGCCTCCTTTTCCGCCCAGCTCTCGATTCCCCCCTCTCTTTCGCACCCTCCATGTCATATTCCGCTCCAGGAGTTCCATCATAGCTCCTCACTGTCGCTGGGAGGATGTTTTCTCCTCCGCTCGCCCCTTCCACCGTCATTTTCTCTCTACC
Source organism: Pelophylax lessonae (assembly GCF_965119305.1). Taxonomy (NCBI): domain Eukaryota; kingdom Metazoa; phylum Chordata; class Amphibia; order Anura; family Ranidae; genus Pelophylax; species Pelophylax lessonae. The sequence continues at coordinate 86,412,353 of NC_138780.1, read as the reverse complement.
CACCCTTGCCTCCTTCTCCGCGCAGCTCTCGATTCCCCCCTCTCTTTCGCACCCTCCATGTCATATTCCGCTCCAGGAGCTCCATCATAGCTCCTTGCTGTCGCTGGGAGGATGTTTTCTCCTCCGCTCGCCCCTTCCACCGTCATTTTCTCTCTACCCACCCTTGCCTCCTTTTCCGCGCAGCTCTCGATTCCCCCCTCTCTTTCGCACCCTCCATGTCATATTCCGCTCCAGGAGTTCCATCATAGCTCCTCACTGTCGCTGGGAGGATGTTTTCTCCTCCGCTCGCCCCTTCCACCGTCATTTTCTCTCTACCCACCCTTGCCTCCTTTTCCGCGCAGCTCTCGATTCCCCCCTCTCTTTCGCACCCTCCATGTCATATTCCGCTCCAGGAGTTCCATCATAGCTCCTCACTGTCGCTGGGAGGATGTTTTCTCCTCCGCTCGCCCCTTCCACCGTCATTTTCTCTCTACCCACCCTTGCCTCCTTTTCCGCGCAGCTCTCGATTCCCCCCTCTCTTTCGCACCCTCCATGTCATATTCCGCTCCAGGAGTTCCATCATAGCTCCTCACTGTCGCTGGGAGGATGTTTTCTCCTCCGCTCGCCCCTTCCACCGTCATTTTCTCTCTACCCACCCTTGCCTCCTTTTCCGCGCAGCTCTCGATTCCCCCCTCTCTTTCGCACCCTCCATGTCATATTCCGCTCCAGGAGCTCCATCATAGCTCCTTGCTGTCGCTGGGAGGATGTTTTCTCCTCCGCTCGCCCCTTCCATAGTCATTTTCTCTCTACCCACCCTTGCCTCCTTTTCCGCGCAGCTCTCGATTCCCCCCTCTCTTTCGCACCCTCCATGTCATATTCCGCTCCAGGAGTTCCATCATAGCTCCTCGCTGTCGCTGGGAGGATGTTTTCTCCTCCGCTCGCCCCTTCCACCGTCATTTTCTCTCTACCCACCCTTGCCTCCTTTTCCGCGCAGCTCTCGATTCCCCCCTCTCTTTCGCACCCTCCATGTCATATTCCGCTCCAGGAGTTCCATCATAGCTCCTCACTGTCGCTGGGAGGATGTTTTCTCCTCCGCTCGCCCCTTCCACCGTCATTTTCTCTCTACCCACCCTTGCCTCCTTTTCCGCGCAGCTCTCGATTCCCCCCTCTCTTTCGCACCCTCCATGTCATATTCCGCTCCAGGAGTTCCATCATAGCTCCTCACTGTCGCTGGGAGGAAGTTTTCTCCTCCGCTCGCCCCTTCCACCGTCATTTTCTCTCTACCCACCCTTGCCTCCTTTTCCGCGCAGCTCTCGATTCCCCCCTCTCTTTCGCACCCTCCATGTCATATTCCGCTCCAGGAGCTCCATCATAGCTCCTTGCTGTCGCTGGGAGGATGTTTTCTCCTCCGCTCGCCCCTTCCACCGTCATTTTCTCTCTACCCACCCTTGCCTCCTTTTCCGCGCAGCTCTCGATTCCCCCCTCTCTTTCGCACCCTCCATGTCATATTCCGCTCCAGGAGTTCCATCATAGCTCCTCACTGTCGCTGGGAGGATGTTTTCTCCTCCGCTCGCCCCTTCCACCATCATTTTCTCTCTACCCACCCTTGTCTCCTTTTCCGCGCAGCTCTCGATTCCCCCCTCTCTTTCGCACCCTCCATGTCATATTCCGCTCCAGGAGCTCCATCATAGCTCCTTGCTGTCGCTGGGAGGATGTTTTCTCCTCCGCTCGCCCCTTCCACCGTCATTTTCTCTCTACCCACCCTTGCCTCCTTTTCCGCGCAGCTCTCGTTTCCCCCCTCTCTTTCGCACCCTCCATGTCATATTCCGCTCCAGGAGTTCCATCATAGCTCCTCACTGTCGCTGGGAGGATGTTTTCTCCTCCGCTCGCCCCTTCCACCGTCATTTTCTCTCTACCCACCCTTGCCTCCTTCTCCGCGCAGCTCTCGATTCCCCCCTCTCTTTCGCACCCTCCATGTCATATTCCGCTCCAGGAGCTCCATCATAGCTAATCGCTGTCGCTGGGAGATTGTTTTCTCCTCCGCTCGCCCCTTCCACCGTCATTTTCTCTCTACCCACCCTTGCCTCCTTTTCCGCGCAGCTCTCGATTCCCCCCTCTCTTTCGCACCCTCCATGTCATATTCCGCTCCAGGAGTTCCATCATAGCTCCTCACTGTCGCTGGGAGGATGTTTTCTCCTCCGCTCGCCCCTTCCACCGTCATTTTCTCTCTACCCACCCTTGCCTCCTTTTCCGCGCAGCTCTCGATTCCCCCCTCTCTTTCGCACCCTCCATGTCATATTCCGCTCCAGGAGTTCCATCATAGCTCCTCACTGTCGCTGGGAGGATGTTTTCTCCTCCGCTCGCCCCTTCCACCGTCATTTTCTCTCTACCCACCCTTGCCTCCTTCTCCGCGCAGCTCTCGATTCCCCCCTCTCTTTCGCACCCTCCATGTCATATTCCGCTCCAGGAGCTCCATCATAGCTAATCGCTGTCGCTGGGAGGATGTTTTCTCCTCCGCTCGCCCCTTCTACCGTCATTTTCTCTCTACCCACCCTTGCCTCCTTTTCCGCGCAGCTCTCGATTCCCCCCTCTCTTTCGCACCCTCCATGTCATATTCCGCTCCAGGAGTTCCATCATAGCTCCTCACTGTCGCTGGGAGGATGTTTTCTCCTCCGCTCGCCCCTTCCACCGTCATTTTCTCTCTACCCACCCTTGCCTCCTTCTCCGCGCAGCTCTCGATTCCCCCCTCTCTTTCGCACCCTCCATGTCATATTCCGCTCCAGGAGCTCCATCATAGCTAATCGCTGTCGCTGGGAGATTGTTTTCTCCTCCGCTCGCCCCTTCCACCGTCATTTTCTCTCTACCCACCCTTGCCTCCTTTTCCGCGCAGCTCTCGATTCCCCCCTCTCTTTCGCACCCTCCATGTCATATTCCGCTCCAGGAGTTCCATCATAGCTCCTCACTGTCGCTGGGAGGATGTTTTCTCCTCCGCTCGCCCCTTCCACCGTCATTTTCTCTCTACCCACCCTTGCCTCCTTTTCCGCGCAGCTCTCGATTCCCCCCTCTCTTTCGCACCCTCCATGTCATATTCCGCTCCAGGAGTTCCATCATAGCTCCTCACTGTCGCTGGGAGGATGTTTTCTCCTCCGCTCGCCCCTTCCACCGTCATTTTCTCTCTACCCACCCTTGCCTCCTTCTCCGCGCAGCTCTCGATTCCCCCCTCTCTTTCGCACCCTCCATGTCATATTCCGCTCCAGGAGCTCCATCATAGCTAATCGCTGTCGCTGGGAGGATGTTTTCTCCTCCGGTCGCCCCTTCTACCGTCATTTTCTCTCTACCCACCCTTGCCTCCTTTTCCGCGCAGCTCTCGATTCCCCCCTCTCTTTCGCACCCTCCATGTCATATTCCGCTCCAGGAGTTCCATCATAGCTCCTCACTGTCGCTGGGAGGATGTTTTCTCCTCTGCTCGCCCCTTCCACCGTCATTTTCTCTCTACCCACCCTTGCCTCCTTCTCCGCGCAGCTCTCAATTCCCCCCTCTCTTTCGCACCCTCCATGTCATATTCCGCTCCAGGAGCTCCATCATAGCTAATCGCTGTCGCTGGGAGGATGTTTTCTCCTCCGCTCGCCCCTTCTACCGTCATTTTCTCTCTACCCACCCTCTCCTCCTTTTCCGCGCAGCTCTCGATTCCCCCCTCTCTTTCGCACCCTCCATGTCATATTCCGCTCCAGGAGTTCCATCATAGCTCCTCACTGTCGCTGGGAGGATGTTTTCTCCTCCGCTCGCCCCTTCCACCGTCATTTTCTCTCTACCCACCCTTGCCTCCTTCTCCGCGCAGCTCTCGATTCCCCCCTCTCTTTCGCACCCTCCATGTCATATTCCGCTCCAGGAGCTCCATCATAGCTCCTCGCTGTCGCTGGGAGGATGTTTTCTCCTCCGCTCGCCCCTTCCACCGTCATTTTCTCTCTACCCACCCTTGCCTCCTTTTCCGCGCAGCTCTCGATTCCCCCCTCTCTTTCGCACCCTCCATGTCATATTCCGCTCCAGGAGTTCCATCATAGCTCCTCACTGTCGCTGGGAGGATGTTTTCTCCTCCGCTCGCCCCTTCCACCGTCATTTTCTCTCTACCCACCCTTGCCTCCTTCTCCGCGCAGCTCTCGATTCCCCCCTCTCTTTCGCACCCTCCATGTCATATTCCGCTCCAGGAGCTCCATCATAGCTAATCGCTGTCGCTGGGAGGATGTTTTCTCCTCCGCTCGCCCCTTCTACCGTCATTTTCTCTCTACCCACCCTTGCCTCCTTTTCCGCGCAGCTCTCGATTCCCCCCTCTCTTTCGCACCCTCCATGTCATATTCCGCTCCAGGAGTTCCATCATAGCTCCTCACTGTCGCTGGGAGGATGTTTTCTCCTCTGCTCGCCCCTTCCACCGTCATTTTCTCTCTACCCACCCTTGCCTCCTTCTCCGCGCAGCTCTCAATTCCCCCCTCTCTTTCGCACCCTCCATGTCATATTCCGCTCCAGGAGCTCCATCATAGCTAATCGCTGTCGCTGGGAGGATGTTTTCTCCTCCGCTCGCCCCTTCTACCGTCATTTTCTCTCTACCCACCCTTGCCTCCTTTTCCGCGCAGCTCTCGATTCCCCCCTCTCTTTCGCACCCTCCATGTCATATTCCGCTCCAGGAGTTCCATCATAGCTCCTCACTGTCGCTGGGAGGATGTTTTCTCCTCCGCTCGCCCCTTCCACCGTCATTTTCTCTCTACCCACCCTTGCCTCCTTCTCCGCGCAGCTCTCGATTCCCCCCTCTCTTTCGCACCCTCCATGTCATATTCCGCTCCAGGAGCTCCATCATAGCTCCTCGCTGTCGCTGGGAGGATGTTTTCTCCTCCGCTCGCCCCTTCCACCGTCATTTTCTCTCTACCCACCCTTGCCTCCTTTTCCGCGCAGCTCTCGATTCCCCCCTCTCTTTCGCACCCTCCATGTCATATTCCGCTCCAGGAGTTCCATCATAGCTCCTCACTGTCGCTGGGAGGATGTTTTCTCCTCCGCTCGCCCCTTCCACCGTCATTTTCTCTCTACCCACCCTTGCCTCCTTCTCCGCGCAGCTCTCGATTCCCCCCTCTCTTTCGCACCCTCCATGTCATATTCCGCTCCAGGAGCTCCATCATAGCTAATCGCTGTCGCTGGGAGGATGTTTTCTCCTCCGCTCGCCCCTTCTACCGTCATTTTCTCTCTACCCACCCTTGCCTCCTTTTCCGCGCAGCTCTCGATTCCCCCCTCTCTTTCGCACCCTCCATGTCATATTCCGCTCCAGGAGTTCCATCATAGCTCCTCACTGTCGCTGGGAGGATGTTTTCTCCTCTGCTCGCCCCTTCCACCGTCATTTTCTCTCTACCCACCCTTGCCTCCTTCTCCGCGCAGCTCTCAATTCCCCCCTCTCTTTCGCACCCTCCATGTCATATTCCGCTCCAGGAGCTCCATCATAGCTAATCGCTGTCGCTGGGAGGATGTTTTCTCCTCCGCTCGCCCCTTCTACCGTCATTTTCTCTCTACCCACCCTTGCCTCCTTTTCCGCGCAGCTCTCGATTCCCCCCTCTCTTTCGCACCCTCCATGTCATATTCCGCTCCAGGAGTTCCATCATAGCTCCTCACTGTCGCTGGGAGGATGTTTTCTCCTCCGCTCGCCCCTTCCACCGTCATTTTCTCTCTACCCACCCTTGCCTCCTTCTCCGCGCAGCTCTCGATTCCCCCCTCTCTTTCGCACCCTCCATGTCATATTCCGCTCCAGGAGCTCCATCATAGCTCCTCGCTGTCGCTGGGAGGATGTTTTCTCCTCCGCTCGCCCCTTCCACCGTCATTTTCTCTCTACCCACCCTTGCCTCCTTTTCCGCGCAGCTCTCGATTCCCCCCTCTCTTTCGCACCCTCCATGTCATATTCCGCTCCAGGAGTTCCATCATAGCTCCTCACTAGCGCTGGGAGGATGTTTTCTCCTCCGCTCGCCTCTTCCACCGTCATTTTCTCTCTACCCACCCTTGCCTCCTTCTCCGCACAGCTCTCGATTCCCCCCTCTCTTTCGCACCCTCCATGTCATATTCCGCTCCAGGAGCTCCATCATAGCTAATCGCTGTCGCTGGGAGGATGTTTTCTCCTCCGCTCGCCCCTTCCACCGTCATTTTCTCTCTACCCACCCTTGCCTCCTTTTCCGCGCATCTCTCGATTCCCCCCTCTCTTTCGCACCCTCCATGTCATATTCCGCTCCAGGAGTTCCATCATAGCTCCTCACTGTCGCTGGGAGGATGTTTTCTCCTCCGCTCGCCCCTTCCACCGTCATTTTCTCTCTACCCACCCTTGCCTCCTTCTCCGCGCAGCTCTCGATTCCCCCCTCTCTTTCGCACCCTCCATGTCATATTCCGCTCCAGGAGCTCCATCATAGCTAATCGCTGTCGCTGGGAGATTGTTTTCTCCTCCGCTCGCCCCTTCCACCGTCATTTTCTCTCTACCCACCCTTGCCTCCTTTTCCGCGCAGCTCTCGATTCCCCCCTCTCTTTCGCACCCTCCATGTCATATTCCGCTCCAGGAGTTCCATCATAGCTCCTCACTGTCGCTGGGAGGATGTTTTCTCCTCCGCTCGCCCCTTCCACCGTCATTTTCTCTCTACCCACCCTTGCCTCCTTTTCCGCGCAGCTCTCGATTCCCCCCTCTCTTTCGCACCCTCCATGTCATATTCCGCTCCAGGAGTTCCATCATAGCTCCTCACTGTCGCTGGGAGGATGTTTTCTCCTCCGCTCGCCCCTTCCACCGTCATTTTCTCTCTACCCACCCTTGCCTCCTTCTCCGCGCAGCTCTCGATTCCCCCCTCTCTTTCGCACCCTCCATGTCATATTCCGCTCCAGGAGCTCCATCATAGCTAATCGCTGTCGCTGGGAGGATGTTTTCTCCTCCGCTCGCCCCTTCCACCGTCATTTTCTCTCTACCCACCCTTGCCTCCTTTTCCGCGCAGCTCTCGATTCCCCCCTCTCTTTCGCACCCTCCATGTCATATTCCGCTCCAGGAGTTCCATCATAGCTCCTCACTGTCGCTGGGATAATGTTTTCTCCTCCGCTCGCCCCTTCCACCGTCATTTTCTCTCTACCCACCCTTGCCTCCTTCTCCACGCAGCTCTCGATTCCCCCCTCTCTTTCGCACCCTCCATGTCATATTCCGCTCCAGGAGCTCCATCATAGCTCCTCGCTGTCGCTGGGAGGATGTTTTCTCCTCCGCTCGCCCCTTCCACCGTCATTTTCTCTCTACCCACCCTTGCCTCCTTTTCCGCGCAGCTCTCGATTCCCCCCTCTCTTTCGCACCCTCCATGTCATATTCCGCTCCAGGAGTTCCATCATAGCTCCTCACTGTCGCTGGGAGGATGTTTTCTCTTCCGCTCGCCCCTTCCACCATCATTTTCTCTCTACCCACCCTTGCCTCCTTTTCCGCGCAGCTCTCGATTCCCCCCTCTCTTTCGCACCCTCCATGTCATATTCCGCTCCAGGAGTTCCATCATAGCTCCTCACTGTCGCTGGGAGGAAGTTTTCTCCTCCGCTCGCCCCTTCCACCGTCATTTTCTCTCTACCCACCCTTGCCTCCTTTTCCGCGCAGCTCTCGATTCCCCCCTCTCTTTCGCACCCTCCATGTCATATTCCGCTCCAGGAGCTCCATCATAGCTCCTTGCTGTCGCTGGGAGGATGTTTTCTCCTCCGCTCGCCCCTTCCACCGTCATTTTCTCTCTACCCACCCTTGCCTCCTTTTCCGCGCAGCTCTCGATTCCCCCCTCTCTTTCGCACCCTCCATGTCATATTCCGCTCCAGGAGTTCCATCATAGCTCCTCACTGTCGCTGGGAGGATGTTTTCTCCTCCGCTCGCCCCTTCCACCGTCATTTTCTCTCTACCCACCCTTGCCTCCTTCTCCGCGCAGCTCTCGATTCCCCCCTCTCTTTCGCACCCTCAATGTCATATTCCGCTCCAGGAGTTCCATCATAGCTCCTCACTGTCGCTGGGAGGATGTTTTCTCCTCCGCTCGCCCCTTCCACCGTCATTTTCTCTCTACCCACCCTTGCCTCCTTTTCCGCGCAGCTCTCGATTCCCCCCTCTCTTTCGCACCCTCAATGTCATATTCCGCTCCAGGAGTTCCATCATAGCTCCTCACTGTCGCTGGGAGGATGTTTTCTCCTCCGCTCGCCCCTTATACCGTCATTTTCTCTCTACCCACCCTTGCCTCCTTTTCCGCGCAGCTCTCGATTCCCCCCTCTCTTTCGCACCCTCCATGTCATATTCCGCTCCAGGAGTTCCATCATAGCTCCTCACTGTCGCTGGGAGGAAGTTTTCTCCTCCGCTCGCCCCTTCCACCGTCATTTTCTCTCTACCCACCCTTGCCTCCTTTTCCGCGCAGCTCTCGATTCCCCCCTCTCTTTCGCACCCTCCATGTCATATTCCACTCCAGGAGCTCCATCATAGCTCCTTGCTGTCGCTGGGAGGATGTTTTCTCCTCCGCTCGCCCCTTCGACCGTCATTTTCTCTCTACCCACCCTTGCCTCCTTTTCCGCGCAGCTCTCGATTCCCCCCTCTCTTTCGCACCCTCCATGTCATATTCCGCTCCAGGAGTTCCATCATAGCTCCTCACTGTCGCTGGGAGGATGTTTTCTCCTCCGCTCGCCCCTTCCACCATCATTTTCTCTCTACCCACCCTTGCCTTCTTTTCCGCGCAGCTCTCGATTCCCCCCTCTCTTTCGCACCCTCCATGTCATATTCCGCTCCAGGAGTTCCATCATAGCTCCTCACTGTCGCTGGGAGGAAGTTTTCTCCTCCGCTCGCCCCTTCCACCGTCATTTTCTCTCTACCCACCCTTGCCTCCTTTTCCGCGCAGCTCTCGATTCCCCCCTCTCTTTCGCACCCTCCATGTCATATTCCGCTCCAGGAGCTCCATCATAGCTCCTTGCTGTCGCTGGGAGGATGTTTTCTCCTCCGCTCGCCCCTTCCACCGTCATTTTCTCTCTACCCACCCTTGCCTCCTTTTCCGCACAGCTCTCGATTCCCCCCTCTCTTTCGTACCCTCCATGTCATATTCCGCTCCAGGAGTTCCATCATAGCTCCTCACTGTCGCTGGGAGGATGTTTTCTCCTCCGCTCGCCCCTTCCACCGTCATTTTCTCTCTACCCACCCTTGCCTCCTTCTTCGCGCAGCTCTCGATTCCCCCCTCTTTTTCGCACCCTCCATGTCATATTCCGCTCCAGGAGCTCCATCATAGCTCCTCGCTGTCGCTGGGAGGATGTTTTCTCCTCCGCTCGCCCCTTCCACCGTCATTTTCTCTCTACCCACCCTTGCCTCCTTTTCCGCGCAGCTCTCGATTCCCCCCTCTCTTTCGCACCCTCCATGTCATATTCCGCTCCAGGAGTTCCATCATAGCTCCTCACTGTCGCTGGGAGGAAGTTTTCTCCTCCGCTCGCCCCTTCCACCGTCATTTTCTCTCTACCCACCCTCTCCTCCTTTTCCGCGCAGCTCTCGATTCCCCCCTCTCTTTCGCACCCTCCATGTCATATTCCACTCCAGGAGCTCCATCATAGCTCCTTGCTGTCGCTGGGAGGATGTTTTCTCCTCCGCTCGCCCCTTCCACCGTCATTTTCTCTCTACCCACCCTTGCCTCCTTTTCCGCGCAGCTCTCGATTCCCCCCTCTCTTTCGCACCCTCCATGTCATATTCCGCTCCAGGAGTTCCATCATAGCTCCTCACTGTCGCTGGGAGGATGTTTTCTCCTCCGCTCGCCCCTTCCACCATCATTTTCTCTCTACCCACCCTTGCCTCCTTTTCCGCGCAGCTCTCGATTCCCCCCTCTCTTTCGCACCCTCCATGTCATATTCCGCTCCAGGAGTTCCATCATAGCTCCTCACTGTCGCTGGGAGGAAGTTTTCTCCTCCGCTCGCCCCTTGCACCGTCATTTTCTCTCTACCCACCCTTGCCTCCTTTTCCGCGCAGCTCTCGATTCCCCCCTCTCTTTCGCACCCTCCATGTCATATTCCGCTCCAGGAGCTCCATCATAGCTCCTTGCTGTCGCTGGGAGGATGTTTTCTCCTCCGCTCGCCCCTTCCACCGTCATTTTCTCTCTACCCACCCTTGCCTCCTTTTCCGCACAGCTCTCGATTCCCCCCTCTCTTTCGTACCCTCCATGTCATATTCCGCTCCAGGAGTTCCATCATAGCTCCTCACTGTCGCTGGGAGGATGTTTTCTCCTCCGCTCGCCCCTTCCACCGTCATTTTCTCTCTACCCACCCTTGCCTCCTTCTTCGCGCAGCTCTCGATTCCCCCCTCTCTTTCGCACCCTCCATGTCATATTCCGCTCCAGGAGCTCCATCATAGCTCCTCGCTGTCGCTGGGAGGATGTTTTCTCCTCCGCTCGCCCCTTCCACCGTCATTTTCTCTCTACCCACCCTTGCCTCCTTTTCCGCGCAGCTCTCGATTCCCCCCTCTCTTTCGCACCCTCCATGTCATATTCCGCTCCAGGAGTTCCATCATAGCTCCTCACTGTCGCTGGGAGGATGTTTTCTCCTCCGCTCGCCCCTTCCACCGTCATTTTCTCTCTACCCACCCTTGCCTCCTTTTCCGCGCAGCTCTCGATTCCCCCCTCTCTTTCGCACCCTCCATGTCATATTCCGCTCCAGGAGCTCCATCATAGCTCCTTGCTGTCGCTGGGAGGATGTTTTCTCCTCCGCTCGCCCCTTCCACCGTCATTTTCTCTCTACCCACCCTTGCCTCCTTTTCCGCGCAGCTCTCGATTCCCCCCTCTCTTTCGCACCCTCCATGTCATATTCCACTCCAGGAGCTCCATCATAGCTCCTTGCTGTCGCTGGGAGGATGTTTTCTCCTCCGCTCGCCCCTTCCACCATCATTTTCTCTCTACCCACCCTTGCCTCCTTTTCCGCGCAGCTCTCGATTCCCCCCTCTCTTTCGCACCCTCCATGTCATATTCCGCTCCAGGAGTTCCATCATAGCTCCTCACTGTCGCTGGGAGGATGTTTTCTCCTCCGCTCGCCTCTTCCACCGTCATTTTCTCTCTACCCACCCTTGCCTCCTTCTCCGCGCAGCTCTCGATTCCCCCCTCTCTTTCGCACCCTCCATGTCATATTCCGCTCCAGGAGCTCCATCATAGCTCCTTGCTGTCACTGGGAGGATGTTTTCTCCTCCGCTCGCCCCTTCCACCGTCATTTTCTCTCTACCCACCCTTGCCTCCTTTTCCGCGCAGCTCTCGATTCCCCCCTCTCTTTCGCACCCTCCATGTCATATTCCGCTCCAGGAGTTCCATCATAGCTCCTCACTGTCGCTGGGAGGATGTTTTCTCCTCCGCTCGCCCCTTCCACCGTCATTTTCTCTCTACCCACCCTTGCCTCCTTCTCCGCGCAGCTCTCGATTCCCCCCTCTCTTTCGCACCCTCCATGTCATATTCCTCTCCAGGAGCTCCATCATAGCTCCTCGCTGTCGCTGGGAGGATGTTTTCTCCTCCGCTCGCCCCTTCCACCGTCATTTTCTCTCTACCCACCCTTGCCTCCTTTTCCGCGCAGCTCTCGATTCCCCCCTCTCTTTCGCACCCTCAATGTCATATTCCGCTCCAGGAGTTCCATCATAGCTCCTCACTGTCGCTGGGAGGATGTTTTCTCCTCCGCTCGCCCCTTCCACCGTCATTTTCTCTCTACCCACCCTTGCCTCCTTTTCCGCGCAGCTCTCGATTCCCCCCTCTCTTTCGCACCCTCCATGTCATATTCCGCTCCAGGAGCTCCATCATAGCTCCTTGCTGTCGCTGGGAGGATGTTTTCTCCTCCGCTCGCCCCTTCCACCGTCATTTTCTCTCTACCCACCCTTGCCTCCTTTTCCGCGCAGCTCTCGATTCCCCCCTCTCTTTCGCACCCTCCATGTCATATTCCGCTCCAGGAGTTCCATCATAGCTCCTCACTGTCGCTGGGAGGATGTTTTCTCCTCCGCTCGCCCCTTCCACCGTCATTTTCTCTCTACCCACCCTTGCCTCCTTCTCCGCGCAGCTCTCGATTCCCCCCTCTCTTTCGCACCCTCCATGTCATATTCCGCTCCAGGAGCTCCATCATAGCTAATCGCTGTCGCTGGGAGGATGTTTTCTCCTCCGCTCGCCCCTTCCACCGTCATTTTCTCTCTACCCACCCTTGCCTCCTTCTTCGCGCAGCTCTCGATTCCCCCCTCTTTTTCGCACCCTCCATGTCATATTCCGCTCCAGGAGCTCCATCATAGCTCCTCGCTGTCGCTGGGAGGATGTTTTCTCCTCCGCTCGCCCCTTCCACCGTCATTTTCTCTCTACCCACCCTTGCCTCCTTTTCCGCGCAGCTCTCGATTCCCCCCTCTCTTTCGCACCCTCCATGTCATATTCCGCTCCAGGAGTTCCATCATAGCTCCTCACTGTCGCTGGGAGGAAGTTTTCTCCTCCGCTCGCCCCTTCCACCGTCATTTTCTCTCTACCCACCCTCTCCTCCTTTTCCGCGCAGCTCTCGATTCCCCCCTCTCTTTCGCACCCTCCATGTCATATTCCACTCCAGGAGCTCCATCATAGCTCCTTGCTGTCGCTGGGAGGATGTTTTCTCCTCCGCTCGCCCCTTCCACCGTCATTTTCTCTCTACCCACCCTTGCCTCCTTTTCCGCGCAGCTCTCGATTCCCCCCTCTCTTTCGCACCCTCCATGTCATATTCCGCTCCAGGAGTTCCATCATAGCTCCTCACTGTCGCTGGGAGGATGTTTTCTCCTCCGCTCGCCCCTTCCACCATCATTTTCTCTCTACCCACCCTTGCCTCCTTTTCCGCGCAGCTCTCGATTCCCCCCTCTCTTTCGCACCCTCCATGTCATATTCCGCTCCAGGAGTTCCATCATAGCTCCTCACTGTCGCTGGGAGGAAGTTTTCTCCTCCGCTCGCCCCTTCCACCGTCATTTTCTCTCTACCCACCCTTGCCTCCTTTTCCGCGCAGCTCTCGATTCCCCCCTCTCTTTCGCACCCTCCATGTCATATTCCGCTCCAGGAGCTCCATCATAGCTCCTCGCTGTCGCTGGGAGGATGTTTTCTCCTCCGCTCGCCCCTTCCACCGTCATTTTCTCTCTACCCACCCTTGCCTCCTTCTTCGCGCAGCTCTCGATTCCCCCCTCTTTTTCGCACCCTCCATGTCATATTCCGCTCCAGGAGCTCCATCATAGCTCCTCGCTGTCGCTGGGAGGATGTTTTCTCCTCCGCTCGCCCCTTCCACCGTCATTTTCTCTCTACCCACCCTTGCCTCCTTTTCCGCGCAGCTCTCGATTCCCCCCTCTCTTTCGCACCCTCCATGTCATATTCCGCTCCAGGAGTTCCATCATAGCTCCTCACTGTCGCTGGGAGGAAGTTTTCTCCTCCGCTCGCCCCTTCCACCGTCATTTTCTCTCTACCCACCCTCTCCTCCTTTTCCGCGCAGCTCTCGATTCCCCCCTCTCTTTCGCACCCTCCATGTCATATTCCACTCCAGGAGCTCCATCATAGCTCCTTGCTGTCGCTGGGAGGATGTTTTCTCCTCCGCTCGCCCCTTCCACCGTCATTTTCTCTCTACCCACCCTTGCCTCCTTTTCCGCGCAGCTCTCGATTCCCCCCTCTCTTTCGCACCCTCCATGTCATATTCCGCTCCAGGAGTTCCATCATAGCTCCTCACTGTCGCTGGGAGGATGTTTTCTCCTCCGCTCGCCCCTTCCACCATCATTTTCTCTCTACCCACCCTTGCCTCCTTTTCCGCGCAGCTCTCGATTCCCCCCTCTCTTTCGCACCCTCCATGTCATATTCCGCTCCAGGAGTTCCATCATAGCTCCTCACTGTCGCTGGGAGGAAGTTTTCTCCTCCGCTCGCCCCTTCCACCGTCATTTTCTCTCTACCCACCCTTGCCTCCTTTTCCGCGCAGCTCTCGATTCCCCCCTCTCTTTCGCACCCTCCATGTCATATTCCGCTCCAGGAGCTCCATCATAGCTCCTTGCTGTCGCTGGGAGGATGTTTTCTCCTCCGCTCGCCCCTTCCACCGTCATTTTCTCTCTACCCACCCTTGCCTCCTTTTCCGCACAGCTCTCGATTCCCCCCTCTCTTTCGTACCCTCCATGTCATATTCCGCTCCAGGAGTTCCATCATAGCTCCTCACTGTCGCTGGGAGGATGTTTTCTCCTCCGCTCGCCCCTTCCACCGTCATTTTCTCTCTACCCACCCTTGCCTCCTTCTTCGCGCAGCTCTCGATTCCCCCCTCTCTTTCGCACCCTCCATGTCATATTCCGCTCCAGGAGCTCCATCATAGCTCCTCGCTGTCGCTGGGAGGATGTTTTCTCCTCCGCTCGCCCCTTCCACCGTCATTTTCTCTCTACCCACCCTTGCCTCCTTTTCCGCGCAGCTCTCGATTCCCCCCTCTCTTTCGCACCCTCCATGTCATATTCCGCTCCAGGAGTTCCATCATAGCTCCTCACTGTCGCTGGGAGGATGTTTTCTCCTCCGCTCGCCTCTTCCACCGTCATTTTCTCTCTACCCACCCTTGCCTCCTTCTCCGCGCAGCTCTCGATTCCCCCCTCTCTTTCGCACCCTCCATGTCATATTCCGCTCCAGGAGCTCCATCATAGCTCCTTGCTGTCACTGGGAGGATGTTTTCTCCTCCGCTCGCCCCTTCCACCGTCATTTTCTCTCTACCCACCCTTGCCTCCTTTTCCGCGCAGCTCTCGATTCCCCCCTCTCTTTCGCACCCTCCATGTCATATTCCGCTCCAGGAGTTCCATCATAGCTCCTCACTGTCGCTGGGAGGATGTTTTCTCCTCCGCTCGCCCCTTCCACCGTCATTTTCTCTCTACCCACCCTTGCCTCCTTCTCCGCGCAGCTCTCGATTCCCCCCTCTCTTTCGCACCCTCCATGTCATATTCCGCTCCAGGAGCTCCATCATAGCTCCTCGCTGTCGCTGGGAGGATGTTTTCTCCTCCGCTCGCCCCTTCCACCGTCATTTTCTCTCTACCCACCCTTGCCTCCTTTTCCGCGCAGCTCTCGATTCCCCCCTCTCTTTCGCACCCTCAATGTCATATTCCGCTCCAGGAGTTCCATCATAGCTCCTCACTGTCGCTGGGAGGATGTTTTCTCCTCCGCTCGCCCCTTCCACCGTCATTTTCTCTCTACCCACCCTTGCCTCCTTTTCCGCGCAGCTCTCGATTCCCCCCTCTCTTTCGCACCCTCCATGTCATATTCCGCTCCAGGAGTTCCATCATAGCTCCTCACTGTCGCTGGGAGGAAGTTTTCTCCTCCGCTCGCCCCTTCCACCGTCATTTTCTCTCTACCCACCCTTGCCTCCTTTTCCGCGCAGCTCTCGATTCCCCCCTCTCTTTCGCACCCTCCATGTCATATTCCGCTCCAGGAGCTCCATCATAGCTCCTTGCTGTCGCTGGGAGGATGTTTTCTCCTCCGCTCGCCCCTTCCACCGTCATTTTCTCTCTACCCACCCTTGCCTCCTTTTCCGCGCAGCTCTCGATTCCCCCCTCTCTTTCGCACCCTCCATGTCATATTCCGCTCCAGGAGTTCCATCATAGCTCCTCACTGTCGCTGGGAGGATGTTTTCTCCTCCGCTCGCCCCTTCCACCGTCATTTTCTCTCTACCCACCCTTGCCTCCTTCTCCGCGCAGCTCTCGATTCCCCCCTCTCTTTCGCACCCTCCATGTCATATTCCGCTCCAGGAGCTCCATCATAGCTAATCGCTGTCGCTGGGAGGATGTTTTCTCCTCCGCTCGCCCCTTCCACCGTCATTTTCTCTCTACCCACCCTTGCCTCCTTTTCCGCGCAGCTCTCGATTCCCCCCTCTCTTTCGCACCCTCCATGTCATATTCCGCTCCAGGAGTTCCATCATAGCTCCTCACTGTCACTGGGAGGATGTTTTCTCCTCCGCTCGCCCCTTCCACCGTCATTTTCTCTCTACCCACCCTTGCCTCCTTCTCCGCGCAGCTCTCGATTCCCCCCTCTCTTTCACACCCTCCATGTCATATTCCGCTCCAGGAGCTCCATCATAGCTAATCGCTGTCGCTGGGAGGATGTTTTCTCCTCCGCTCGCCCCTTCCACCGTCATTTTCTCTCTACCCACCCTTGCCTCCTTTTCCGCGCAGCTCTCAATTCCCCCCTCTCTTTCGCACCCTCCATGTCATATTCCGCTCCAGGAGTTCCATCATAGCTCCTCACTGTCACTGGGAGGATGTTTTCTCCTCCGCTCGCCCCTTCCACCGTCATTTTCTCTCTACCCACCCTTGCCTCCTTCTCCGCGCAGCTCTCGATTCCCCCCTCTCTTTCGCACCCTCCATGTCATATTCCGCTCCAGGAGCTCCATCATAGCTAATCGCTGTCGCTGGGAGGATGTTTTCTCCTCCGCTCGCCCCTTCCACCGTCATTTTCTCTCTACCCACCCTTGCCTCCTTTTCCGCGCAGCTCTCGATTCCCCCCTCTCTTTCGCACCCTCCATGTCATATTCCGCTCCAGGAGTTCCATCATAGCTCCTCACTGTCGCTGGGAGGATGTTTTCTCCTCCGCTCGCCCCTTCCACCGTCATTTTCTCTCTACCCACCCTTGCCTCCTTTTCCGCGCAGCTCTCGATTCCCCCCTCTCTTTCGCACCCTCCATGTCATATTCCGCTCCAGGAGTTCCATCATAGCTCCTCACTGTTGCTGGGAGGATGTTTTCTCCTCCGCTCGCCCCTTCCACCGTCATTTTCTCTCTACCCACCCTTGCCTCCTTCTCCGCGCAGCTCTCCATTCCCCCCTCTCTTTCGCACCCTCCATGTCATATTCCGCTCCAGGAGCTCCATCATAGCTCCTCGCTGTCGCTGGGAGGATGTTTTCTCCTCCGCTCGCCCCTTCCACCGTCATTTTCTCTCTACCCACCCTTGCCTCCTTTTCCGCGCAGCTCTCGATTCTCCCCTCTCTTTCGCACCCTCCATGTCATATTCCGCTCCAGGAGTTCCATCATAGCTCCTCACTGTCGCTGGGAGGATGTTTTCTCCTCCGCTCGCCCCTTCCACCATCATTTTCTCTCTACCCACCCTTGCCTCCTTTTCCGCGCAGCTCTCGATTCCCCCCTCTCTTTCGCACCCTCCATGTCATATTCCGCTCCAGGAGTTCCATCATAGCTCCTCACTGTCGCTGGGAGGAAGTTTTCTCCTCCGCTCGCCCCTTCCACCGTCATTTTCTCTCTACCCACCCTTGCCTCCTTTTCCGCGCAGCTCTCGATTCCCCCCTCTCTTTCGCACCCTCCATGTCATATTCCGCTCCAGGAGCTCCATCATAGCTCCTTGCTGTCGCTGGGAGGATGTTTTCTCCTCCGCTCGCCCCTTCCACCGTCATTTTCTCTCTACCCACCCTTGCCTCCTTTTCTGCGCAGCTCTCGATTCCCCCCTCTCTTTCGCACCCTCCATGTCATATTCCGCTCCAGGAGTTCCATCATAGCTCCTCACTGTCACTGGGAGAATGTTTTCTCCTCCGCTCGCCCCTTCCACCGTCATTTTCTCTCTACCCACCCTTGCCTCCTTCTCCGCGCAGCTCTCGATTCCCCCCTCTCTTTCGCACCCTCCATGTCATATTCCGCTCCAGGAGCTCCATCATAGCTAATCGCTGTCGCTGGGAGGATGTTTTCTCCTCCGCTCGCCCCTTCCACCGTCATTTTCTCTCTACCCACCCTTGCCTCCTTTTCCGCGCAGCTCTCGATTCCCCCCTCTCTTTCGCACCCTCCATGTCATATTCCGCTCCAGGAGCTCCATCATAGCTAATCGCTGTCGCTGGGAGGATGTTTTCTCCTCCGCTCGCCCCTTCCACCGTCATTTTCTCTCTACCCACCCTTGCCTCCTTTTCCGCGCAGCTCTCGATTCCCCCCTCTCTTTCGCACCCTCCATGTCATATTCCGCTCCAGGAGTTCCATCATAGCTCCTCACTGTCGCTGGGAGGATGTTTTCTCCTCCGCTCGCCCCTTCCACCGTCATTTTCTCTCTACCCACCCTTGCCTCCTTTTCCGCGCAGCTCTCGATTCCCCCCTCTCTTTTGCACCCTCCATGTCATATTCCGCTCCAGGAGTTCCATCATAGCTCCTCACTGTTGCTGGGAGGATGTTTTCTCCTCCGCTCGCCCCTTCCACCGTCATTTTCTCTCTACCCACCCTTGCCTCCTTTTCCGCGCTGCTCTCGATTCCCCCCTCTCTTTCGCACCCTCCATGTCATATTCCGCTCCAGGAGCTCCATCATAGCTCCTTGCTGTCGCTGGGAGGATGTTTTCTCCTCCGCTCGCCCCTTCCACCGTCATTTTCTCTCTACCCACCCTTGCCTCCTTTTCCGCGCAGCTCTCGATTCCCCCCTCTCTTTCGCACCCTCCATGTCATATTCCGCTCCAGGAGTTCCATCATAGCTCCTCACTGTCGCTGGGAGGATGTTTTCTCCTCCGCTCGCCCCTTCCACCGTCATTTTCTCTCTACCCACCCTTGCCTCCTTCTCCGCGCAGCTCTCGATTCCCCCCTCTCTTTCGCACCCTCCATGTCATATTCCGCTCCAGGAGCTCCATCATCGCTCCTCGCTGTCGCTGGGAGGATGTTTTCTCCTCCGCTCGCCCCTTCCACCGTCATTTTCTCTCTACCCACCCTTGCCTCCTTTTCCGCGCAGCTCTCGATTCCCCCCTCTCTTTCGCACCCTCAATGTCATATTCCGCTCCAGGAGTTCCATCATAGCTCCTCACTGTCGCTGGGAGGATGTTTTCTCCTCCGCTCGCCCCTTCCACCGTCATTTTCTCTCTACCCACCCTTGCCTCCTTTTCCGCGCAGCTCTCGATTCCCCCCTCTCTTTCGCACCCTCCATGTCATATTCCGCTCCAGGAGTTCCATCATAGCTCCTCACTGTCGCTGGGAGGAAGTTTTCTCCTCCGCTCGCCCCTTCCACCGTCATTTTCTCTCTACCCACCCTTGCCTCCTTTTCCGCGCAGCTCTCGATTCCCCCCTCTCTTTCGCACCCTCCATGTCATATTCCACTCCAGGAGCTCCATCATAGCTCCTTGCTGTCGCTGGGAGGATGTTTTCTCCTCCGCTCGCCCCTTCCACCGTCATTTTCTCTCTACCCACCCTTGCCTCCTTTTCCGCGCAGCTCTCGATTCCCCCCTCTCTTTCGCACCCCCCATGTCATATTCCGCTCCAGGAGTTCCATCATAGCTCCTCACTGTCGCTGGGAGGATGTTTTCTCCTCCGCTCGCCCCTTCCACCATCATTTTCTCTCTACCCACCCTTGCCTCCTTTTCCGCGCAGCTCTCGATTCCCCCCTCTCTTTCGCACCCTCCATGTCATATTCCGCTCCAGGAGTTCCATCATAGCTCCTCACTGTCGCTGGGAGGAAGTTTTCTCCTCTGCTCGCCCCTTCCACCGTCATTTTCTCTCTACCCACCCTTGCCTCCTTTTCCGCGCAGCTCTCGATTCCCCCCTCTCTTTCGCACCCTCCATGTCATATTCCGCTCCAGGAGCTCCATCATAGCTCCTTGCTGTCGCTGGGAGGATGTTTTCTCCTCCGCTCGCCCCTTCCACCGTCATTTTCTCTCTACCCACCCTTGCCTCCTTTTCCGCGCAGCTCTCGATTCCCCCCTCTCTTTCGCACCCTCCATGTCATATTCCGCTCCAGGAGTTCCATCATAGCTCCTCACTGTCGCTGGGAGGATGTTTTCTCCTCCGCTCGCCCCTTCCACCGTCATTTTCTCTCTACCCACCCTTGCCTCCTTCTCCGCGCAGCTCTCGATTCCCCCCTCTCTTTCGCACCCTCCATGTCATATTCCGCTCCAGGAGCTCCATCATAGCTAATCGCTGTCGCTGGGAGGATGTTTTCTCCTCCGCTCGCCCCTTCCACCGTCATTTTCTCTCTACCCACCCTTGCCTCCTTTTCCGCGCAGCTCTCGATTCCCCCCTCTCTTTCGCACCCTCCATGTCATATTCCGCTCCAGGAGTTCCATCATAGCTCCTCACTGTCGCTGGGAGGAAGTTTTCTCCTCCGCTCGCCCCTTCCACCGTCATTTTCTCTCTACCCACCCTTGCCTCCTTTTCCGCGCAGCTCTCGATTCCCCCCTCTCTTTCGCACCCTCCATGTCATATTCCGCTCCAGGAGCTCCATCATAGCTCCTTGCTGTCGCTGGGAGGATGTTTTCTCCTCCGCTCGCCCCTTCCACCGTCATTTTCTCTCTACCCACCCTTGCCTCCTTTTCCGCGCAGCTCTCGATTCCCCCCTCTCTTTCGCACCCTCCATGTCATATTCCGCTCCAGGAGTTCCATCATAGCTCCTCACTGTCGCTGGGAGGATGTTTTCTCCTCCGCTCGCCCCTTCCGCCGTCATTTTCTCTCTACCCACCCTTGCCTCCTTCTCCGCGTAGCTCTCAATTCCCCCCTCTCTTTCGCACCCTCCATGTCATATTCCGCTCCAGGAGCTCCATCATAGCTCCTCGCTGTCGCTGGGAGGATGTTTTCTCCTCCGCTCGCCCCTTTCTTCGTCATTTTCTCTCTACCCACCCTTGCCTCCTTCTCCGCGCAGCTCTCGATTCCCCCCTCTCTTTCGCACCCTCCATGTCATATTCCGCTCCAGGAGTTCCATCATAGCTCCTCACTGTCGCTGGGAGGATGTTTTCTCCTCCGCTCGCCCCTTCCACCGTCATTTTCTCTCTACCCACCCTTGCCTCCTTTTCTGCGCAGCTCTCAATTCCCCCCTCTCTTTCGCACCCTCCATGTCATATTCCGCTCCAGGAGCTCCATCATAGCTCCTTGCTGTCGCTGGGAGGATGTTTTCTCCTCCGCTCGCCCCTTCCACCGTCATTTTCTCTCTACCCACCCTTGCCTCCTTTTCCGCGCAGCTCTCGATTCCCCCCTCTCTTTCGCACCCTCCATGTCATATTCCGCTCCAGGAGTTCCATCATAGCTCCTCACTGTCGCTGGGAGGATGTTTTCTCCTCCGCTCGCCCCTTCCACCGTCATTTTCTCTCTACCCACCCTTGCCTCCTTCTCCGCGCAGCTCTCGATTCCCCCCTCTCTTTCGCACCCTCCATGTCATATTCCGCTCCAGGAGCTCCATCATAGCTAATCGCTGTCGCTGGGAGGATGTTTTCTCCTCCGCTCGCCCCTTCCACCGTCATTTTCTCTCTACCCACCCTTGCCTCCTTTTCCGCGCAGCTCTCGATTCCCCCCTCTCTTTCGCACCCTCCATGTCATATTCCGCTCCAGGAGTTCCATCATAGCTCCTCACTGTCGCTGGGAGGAAGTTTTCTCCTCCGCTCGCCCCTTCCACCGTCATTTTCTCTCTACCCACCCTTGCCTCCTTTTCCGCGCAGCTCTCGATTCCCCCCTCTCTTTCGCACCCTCCATGTCATATTCCGCTCCAGGAGCTCCATCATAGCTCCTTGCTGTCGCTGGGAGGATGTTTTCTCCTCCGCTCGCCCCTTCCACTGTCATTTTCTCTCCACCCACCCTTGCCTCCTTTTCCGCACAGCTCTCGATTCCCCCCTCTCTTTCGCACCCTCCATGTCATATTCCGCTCCAGGAGTTCCATCATAGCTCCTCACTGTCGCTGGGAGGATGTTTTCTCCTCCGCTCGCCCCTTCCGCCGTCATTTTCTCTCTACCCACCCTTGCCTCCTTCTCCGCGCAGCTCTCGATTCCCCCCTCTCTTTCGCACCCTCCATGTCATATTCCGCTCCAGGAGCTCCATCATAGCTCCTCGCTGTCGCTGGGAGGATGTTTTCTCCTCCGCTCGCCCCTTTCTTCGTCATTTTCTCTCTACCCACCCTTGCCTCCTTCTCCGCGCAGCTCTCGATTCCCCCCTCTCTTTCGCACCCTCCATGTCATATTCCGCTCCAGGAGTTCCATCATAGCTCCTCACTGTCGCTGGGAGGATGTTTTCTCCTCCGCTCGCCCCTTCCACCGTCATTTTCTCTCTACCCACCCTTGCCTCCTTTTCCGCGCAGCTCTCAATTCCCCCCTCTCTTTCGCACCCTCCATGTCATATTCCGCTCCCGGAGTTCCATCTTAGCTCCTCACTGTCGCTGGGAGGAAGTTTTCTCCTCCGCTCGCCCCTTCCACCGTCATTTTCTCTCTACCCACCCTTGCCTCCTTTTCCGCGCAGCTCTCAATTCCCCCCTCTCTTTCGCACCCTCCATGTCATATTCCGCTCCAGGAGCTCCATCATAGCTCCTTGCTGTCGCTGGGAGGATGTTTTCTCCTCCGCTCGCCCCTTCCACCGTCATTTTCTCTCTACCCACCCTTGCCTCCTTTTCCGCGCAGCTCTCGATTCCCCCCTCTCTTTCGCACCCTCCATGTCATATTCCGCTCCAGGAGTTCCATCATAGCTCCTCACTGTCGCTGGGAGGATGTTTTCTCCTCCGCTCGCCCCTTCCACCGTCATTTTCTCTCTACCCACCCTTGCCTCCTTTTCCGCGCAGCTCTCGATTCCCCCCTCTCTTTCGCACCCTCCATGTCATATTCCGCTCCAGGAGTTCCATCATAGCTCCTCACTGTTGCTGGGAGGATGTTTTCTCCTCCGCTCGCCCCTTCCACCGTCATTTTCTCTCTACCCACCCTTGCCTCCTTCTCCGCGCAGCTCTCGATTCCCCCCTCTCTTTCGCACCCTCTATGTCATATTCCGCTCCAGGAGCTCCATCATAGCTCCTCGCTGTCGCTGGGAGGATGTTTTCTCCTCCGCTCGCCCCTTCCACCGTCATTTTCTCTCTACCCACCCTTGCCTCCTTTTCCGCGCAGCTCTCGATTCCCCCCTCTCTTTCGCACCCTCCATGTCATATTCCGCTCCAGGAGTTCCATCATAGCTCCTCACTGTCGCTGGGAGGATGTTTTCTCCTCCGCTCGCCTCTTCCACTGTCATTTTCTCTCTACCCACCCTTGCCTCCTTTTCCGCGCAGCTCTCGATTCCCCCCTCTCTTTCGCACCCTCCATGTCATATTCCGCTCCAGGAGTTCCATCATAGCTCCTCACTGTCGCTGGGAGGAAGTTTTCTCCTCCGCTCGCCCCTTCCACCGTCATTTTCTCTCTACCCACCGTTGCCTCCTTTTCCGCGCAGCTCTCGATTCCCCCCTCTCTTTCGCACCCTCCATGTCATATTCCGCTCCAGGAGCTCCATCATAGCTCCTTGCTGTCGCTGGGAGGATGTTTTCTCCTCCGCTCGCCCCTTCCACCGTCATTTTCTCTCTACCCACCCTTGCCTCCTTTTCCGCGCAGCTCTCGATTCCCCCCTCTCTTTCGCACCCTCCATGTCATATTCCGCTCCAGGAGTTCCATCATAGCTCCTCACTGTCGCTGGGAGGATGTTTTCTCCTCCGCTCGCCCCTTCCACCGTCATTTTCTCTCTACCCACCCTTGCCTCCTTCTCCGCGCAGCTCTCGATTCCCCCCTCTCTTTCGCACCCTCCATGTCATATTCCGCTCCAGGAGCTCCATCATAGCTCCTCGCTGTCGCTGGGAGGATGTTTTCTCCTCCGCTCGCCCCTTCCACCGTCATTTTCTCTCTACCCACCCTTGCCTCCTTTTCCGCGCAGCTCTCGATTCCCCCCTCTCTTTCGCACCCTCAATGTCATATTCCGCTCCAGGAGTTCCATCATAGCTCCTCACTGTCGCTGGGAGGATGTTTTCTCCTCCGCTCGCCCCTTCCACCGTCATTTTCTCTCTACCCACCCTTGCCTCCTTTTCCGCGCAGCTCTCGATTCCCCCCTCTCTTTCGCACCCTCCATGTCATATTCCGCTCCAGGAGTTCCATCATAGCTCCTCACTGTCGCTGGGAGGAAGTTTTCTCCTCCGCTCGCCCCTTCCACCGTCATTTTCTCTCTACCCACCCTTGCCTCCTTTTCCGCGCAGCTCTCGATTCCCCCCTCTCTTTCGCACCCTCCATGTCATATTCCACTCCAGGAGCTCCATCATAGCTCCTTGCTGTCGCTGGGAGGATGTTTTCTCCTCTGCTCGCCCCTTCCACCGTCATTTTCTCTCTACCCACCCTTGCCTCCTTTTCCGCGCAGCTCTCGATTCCCCCCTCTCTTTCGCACCCTCCATGTCATATTCCGCTCCAGGAGTTCCATCATAGCTCCTCACTGTCGCTGGGAGGATGTTTTCTCCTCCGCTCGCCCCTTCCACCATCATTTTCTCTCTACCCACCCTTGCCTCCTTTTCCGCGCAGCTCTCGATTCCCCCCTCTCTTTCGCACCCTCCATGTCATATTCCGCTCCAGGAGTTCCATCATAGCTCCTCACTGTCGCTGGGAGGAAGTTTTCTCCTCTGCTCGCCCCTTCCACCGTCATTTTCTCTCTACCCACCCTTGCCTCCTTTTCCGCACAGCTCTCGATTCCCCCCTCTCTTTCGCACCCTCCATGTCATATTCCGCTCCAGGAGCTCCATCATAGCTCCTTGCTGAAGCTGGGAGGATGTTTTCTCCTCCGCTCGCCCCTTCCACCGTCATTTTCTCTCTACCCACCCTTGCCTCCTTTTCCGCGCAGCTCTCGATTCCCCCCTCTCTTTCGCACCCTCCATGTCATATTCCGCTCCAGGAGTTCCATCATAGCTCCTCACTGTCGCTGGGAGGATGTTTTCTCCTCCGCTCGCCCCTTCCACCGTCATTTTCTCTCTACCCACCCTTGCCTCCTTCTCCGCGCAGCTCTCGATTCCCCCCTCTCTTTCGCACCCTCCATGTCATATTCCGCTCCAGGAGCTCCATCATAGCTAATTGCTGTCGCTGGGAGGATGTTTTCTCCTCCGCTCGCCCCTTCCACCGTCATTTTCTCTCTACCCACCCTTGCCTCCTTTTCCGCGCAGCTCTCGATTCCCCCCTCTCTTTCGCACCCTCCATGTCATATTCCGCTCCAGGAGTTCCATCATAGCTCCTCACTGTCGCTGGGAGGAAGTTTTCTCCTCCGCTCGCCCCTTCCACCGTCATTTTCTCTCTACCCACCCTTGCCTCCTTTTCCGCGCAGCTCTCGATTCCCCCCTCTCTTTCGCACCCTCCATGTCATATTCCGCTCCAGGAGCTCCATCATAGCTCCTTGCTGTCGCTGGGAGGATGTTTTCTCCTCCGCTCGCCCCTTCCACCGTCATTTTCTCTCTACCCACCCTTGCCTCCTTTTCCGCACAGCTCTCGATTCCCCCCTCTCTTTCGCACCCTCCATGTCATATTCCGCTCCAGGAGTTCCATCTTAGCTCCTCACTGTCGCTGGGAGGAAGTTTTCTCCTCCGCTCGCCCCTTCCACCGTCATTTTCTCTCTACCCACCCTTGCCTCCTTTTCCGCGCAGCTCTCAATTCCCCCCTCTCTTTCGCACCCTCCATGTCATATTCCGCTCCAGGAGCTCCATCATAGCTCCTTGCTGTCGCTGGGAGGATGTTTTCTCCTCCGCTCGCCCCTTCCACCGTCATTTTCTCTCTACCCACCCTTGCCTCCTTTTCCGCGCAGCTCTCGATTCCCCCCTCTCTTTCGCACCCTCCATGTCATATTCCGCTCCAGGAGTTCCATCATAGCTCCTCACTGTCGCTGGGAGGATGTTTTCTCCTCCGCTCGCCCCTTCCACCGTCATTTTCTCTCTACCCACCCTTGCCTCCTTCTCCGCGCAGCTCTCGATTCCCCCCTCTCTTTCGCACCCTCCATGTCATATTCCGCTCCAGGAGCTCCATCATAGCTCCTCGCTGTCGCTGGGAGGATGTTTTCTCCTCCGCTCGCCCCTTCCACCGTCATTTTCTCTCTACCCACCCTTGCCTCCTTTTCCGCGCAGCTCTCGATTCCCCCCTCTCTTTCGCACCCTCCATGTCATATTCCGCTCCAGGAGTTCCATCATAGCTCCTCACTGTCGCTGGGAGGAAGTTTTCTCCTCCGCTCGCCCCTTCCACCGTCATTTTCTCTCTACCCACCGTTGCCTCCTTTTCCGCGCAGCTCTCGATTCCCCCCTCTCTTTCGCACCCTCCATGTCATATTCCGCTCCAGGAGCTCCATCATAGCTCCTTGCTGTCGCTGGGAGGATGTTTTCTCCTCCGCTCGCCCCTTCCACCGTCATTTTCTCTCTACCCACCCTTGCCTCCTTTTCCGCGCAGCTCTCGATTCCCCCCTCTCTTTCGCACCCTCCATGTCATATTCCGCTCCAGGAGTTCCATCATAGCTCCTCACTGTCGCTGGGAGGATGTTTTCTCCTCCGCTCGCCCCTTCCACCGTCATTTTCTCTCTACCCACCCTTGCCTCCTTCTCCGCGCAGCTCTCGATTCCCCCCTCTCTTTCGCACCCTCCATGTCATATTCCGCTCCAGGAGCTCCATCATAGCTCCTCGCTGTCGCTGGGAGGATGTTTTCTCCTCCGCTCGCCCCTTCCACCGTCATTTTCTCTCTACCCACCCTTGCCTCCTTTTCCGCGCAGCTCTCGATTCCCCCTCTCTTTCGCACCCTCCATGTCATATTCCGCTCCAGGAGTTCCATCATAGCTCCTCACTGTCGCTGGGAGGATGTTTTCTCCTCCGCTCGCCTCTTCCACTGTCATTTTCTCTCTACCCACCCTTGCCTCCTTTTCCGCGCAGCTCTCGATTCCCCCCTCTCTTTCGCACCCTCCATGTCATATTCCGCTCCAGGAGTTCCATCATAGCTCCTCACTGTCGCTGGGAGGAAGTTTTCTCCTCCGCTCGCCCCTTCCACCGTCATTTTCTCTCTACCCACCGTTGCCTCCTTTTCCGCGCAGCTCTCGATTCCCCCCTCTCTTTCGCACCCTCCATGTCATATTCCACTCCAGGAGCTCCATCATAGCTCCTTGCTGTCGCTGGGAGGATGTTTTCTCCTCCGCTCGCCCCTTCCACCGTCATTTTCTCTCTACCCACCCTTGCCTCCTTTTCCGCGCAGCTCTCGATTCCCCCCTCTCTTTCGCACCCTCCATGTCATATTCCGCTCCAGGAGTTCCATCATAGCTCCTCACTGTCGCTGGGAGGATGTTTTCTCCTCCGCTCGCCCCTTCCACCGTCATTTTCTCTCTACCCACCCTTGCCTCCTTCTCCGCGCAGCTCTCGATTCCCCCCTCTCTTTCGCACCCTCCATGTCATATTCCACTCCAGGAGCTCCATCATAGCTCCTTGCTGTCGCTGGGAGGATGTTTTCTCCTCCGCTCGCCCCTTCCACCGTCATTTTCTCTCTACCCACCCTTGCCTCCTTTTCCGCGCAGCTCTCGATTCCCCCCTCTCTTTCGCACCCTCCATGTCATATTCCGCTCCAGGAGTTCCATCATAGCTCCTCACTGTCGCTGGGAGGATGTTTTCTCCTCCGCTCGCCCCTTCCACCGTCATTTTCTCTCTACCCACCCTTACCTCCTTCTCCGCGCAGCTCTCGATTCCCCCCTCTCTTTCGCACCCTCCATGTCATATTCCGCTCCAGGAGCTCCATCATAGCTCCTCGCTGTCGCTGGGAGGATGTTTTCTCCTCCGCTCGCCCCTTCCACCGTCATTTTCTCTCTACCCACCCTTGCCTCCTTTTCCGCGCAGCTCTCGATTCCCCCCTCTCTTTCGCACCCTCAATGTCATATTCCGCTCCAGGAGTTCCATCATAGCTCCTCACTGTCGCTGGGAGGATGTTTTCTCCTCCGCTCGCCCCTTCCACCGTCATTTTCTCTCTACCCACCCTTGCCTCCTTTTCCGCGCAGCTCTCGATTCCCCCCTCTCTTTCGCACCCTCCATGTCATATTCCGCTCCAGGAGTTCCATCATAGCTCCTCACTGTCGCTGGGAGGAAGTTTTCTCCTCCGCTCGCCCCTTCCACCGTCATTTTCTCTCTACCCACCCTTGCCTCCTTTTCTGCGCAGCTCTCGATTCCCCCCTCTCTTTCGCACCCTCCATGTCATATTCCACTCCAGGAGCTCCATCATAGCTCCTTGCTGTCGCTGGGAGGATGTTTTCTCCTCTGCTCGCCCCTTCCACCGTCATTTTCTCTCTACCCACCCTTGCCTCCTTTTCCGCGCAGCTCTCGATTCCCCCCTCTCTTTCGCACCCTCCATGTCATATTCCGCTCCAGGAGTTCCATCATAGCTCCTCACTGTCGCTGGGAGGATGTTTTCTCCTCCGCTCGCCCCTTCCACCATCATTTTCTCTCTACCCACCCTTGCCTCCTTTTCCGCGCAGCTCTCGATTCCCCCCTCTCTTTCGCACCCTCCATGTCATATTCCGCTCCAGGAGTTCCATCATAGCTCCTCACTGTCGCTGGGAGGATGTTTTCTCCTCTGCTCGCCCCTTCCACCGTCATTTTCTCTCTACCCACCCTTGCCTCCTTCTCCGCGCAGCTCTCGATTCCCCCCTCTCTTTCGCACCCTCCATGTCATATTCCGCTCCAGGAGCTCCATCATAGCTAATTGCTGTCGCTGGGAGGATGTTTTCTCCTCCGCTCGCCCCTTCCACCGTCATTTTCTCTCTACCCACCCTTGCCTCCTTTTCCGCGCAGCTCTCGATTCCCCCCTCTCTTTCGCACCCTCCATGTCATATTCCGCTCCAGGAGTTCCATCATAGCTCCTCACTGTCGCTGGGAGGAAGTTTTCTCCTCCGCTCGCCCCTTCCACCGTCATTTTCTCTCTACCCACCCTTGCCTCCTTTTCCGCGCAGCTCTCGATTTCCCCCTCTCTTTCGCACCCTCCATGTCATATTCCGCTCCAGGAGCTCCATCATAGCTCCTCGCTGTCGCTGGGAGGATGTTTTCTCCTCCGCTCGCCCCTTTCTTCGTCATTTTCTCTCTACCCACCCTTGCCTCCTTCTCCGCGCAGCTCTCGATTCCCCCCTCTCTTTCGCACCCTCCATGTCATATTCTGCTCCAGGAGTTCCATCATAGCTCCTCACTGTCGCTGGGAGGATGTTTTCTCCTCCGCTCGCCCCTTCCACCGTCATTTTCTCTCTACCCACCCTTGCCTCCTTTTCCGCGCAGCTCTCAATTCCCCCCTCTCTTTCGCACCCTCCATGTCATATTCCGCTCCCGGAGTTCCATCTTAGCTCCTCACTGTCGCTGGGAGGAAGTTTTCTCCTCCGCTCGCCCCTTCCACCGTCATTTTCTCTCTACCCACCCTTGCCTCCTTTTCCGCGCAGCTCTCGATTCCCCCCTCTCTTTCGCACCCTCCATGTCATATTCCGCTCCAGGAGTTCCATCATAGCTCCTCACTGTCGCTGGGAGGATGTTTTCTCCTCCGCTCGCCCCTTCCACCGTCATTTTCTCTCTACCCACCCTTGCCTCCTTCTCCGCGCAGCTCTCGATTCCCCCCTCTCTTTCGCACCCTCCATGTCATATTCCACTCCAGGAGCTCCATCATAGCTCCTTGCTGTCGCTGGGAGGATGTTTTCTCCTCCGCTCGCCCCTTCCACCGTCATTTTCTCTCTACCCACCCTTGCCTCCTTTTCCGCGCAGCTCTCGATTCCCCCCTCTCTTTCGCACCCTCCATGTCATATTCCGCTCCAGGAGTTCCATCATAGCTCCTCACTGTCGCTGGGAGGAAGTTTTCTCCTCCGCTCGCCCCTTCCACCGTCATTTTCTCTCTACCCACCCTTGCCTCCTTTTCCGCGCAGCTCTCGATTTCCCCCTCTCTTTCGCACCCTCCATGTCATATTCCGCTCCAGGAGCTCCATCATAGCTCCTCGCTGTCGCTGGGAGGATGTTTTCTCCTCCGCTCGCCCCTTTCTTCGTCATTTTCTCTCTACCCACCCTTGCCTCCTTCTCCGCGCAGCTCTCGATTCCCCCCTCTCTTTCGCACCCTCCATGTCATATTCTGCTCCAGGAGTTCCATCATAGCTCCTCACTGTCGCTGGGAGGATGTTTTCTCCTCCGCTCGCCCCTTCCACCGTCATTTTCTCTCTACCCACCCTTGCCTCCTTTTCCGCGCAGCTCTCAATTCCCCCCTCTCTTTCGCACCCTCCATGTCATATTCCGCTCCCGGAGTTCCATCTTAGCTCCTCACTGTCGCTGGGAGGAAGTTTTCTCCTCCGCTCGCCCCTTCCACCGTCATTTTCTCTCTACCCACCCTTGCCTCCTTTTCCGCGCAGCTCTCGATTCCCCCCTCTCTTTCGCACCCTCCATGTCATATTCCGCTCCAGGAGTTCCATCATAGCTCCTCACTGTCGCTGGGAGGATGTTTTCTCCTCCGCTCGCCCCTTCCACCGTCATTTTCTCTCTACCCACCCTTGCCTCCTTCTCCGCGCAGCTCTCGATTCCCCCCTCTCTTTCGCACCCTCCATGTCATATTCCACTCCAGGAGCTCCATCATAGCTCCTTGCTGTCGCTGGGAGGATGTTTTCTCCTCCGCTCGCCCCTTCCACCGTCATTTTCTCTCTACCCACCCTTGCCTCCTTTTCCGCGCAGCTCTCGATTCCCCCCTCTCTTTCGCACCCTCCATGTCATATTCCGCTCCAGGAGTTCCATCATAGCTCCTCACTGTCGCTGGGAGGATGTTTTCTCCTCCGCTCGCCCCTTCCACCGTCATTTTCTCTCTACCCACCCTTACCTCCTTCTCCGCGCAGCTCTCGATTCCCCCCTCTCTTTCGCACCCTCCATGTCATATTCCGCTCCAGGAGCTCCATCATAGCTCCTCGCTGTCGCTGGGAGGATGTTTTCTCCTCCGCTCGCCCCTTCCACCGTCATTTTCTCTCTACCCACCCTTGCCTCCTTTTCCGCGCAGCTCTAGATTCCCCCCTCTCTTTCGCACCCTCAATGTCATATTCCGCTCCAGGAGTTCCATCATAGCTCCTCACTGTCGCTGGGAGGATGTTTTCTCCTCCGCTCGCCCCTTCCACCGTCATTTTCTCTCTACCCACCCTTGCCTCCTTTTCCGCGCAGCTCTCGATTCCCCCCTCTCTTTCGCACCCTCCATGTCATATTCCGCTCCAGGAGTTCCATCATAGCTCCTCACTGTCGCTGGGAGGAAGTTTTCTCCTCCGCTCGCCCCTTCCACCGTCATTTTCTCTCTACCCACCCTTGCCTCCTTTTCTGCGCAGCTCTCGATTCCCCCCTCTCTTTCGCACCCTCCATGTCATATTCCACTCCAGGAGCTCCATCATAGCTCCTTGCTGTCGCTGGGAGGATGTTTTCTCCTCTGCTCGCCCCTTCCACCGTCATTTTCTCTCTACCCACCCTTGCCTCCTTTTCCGCGCAGCTCTCGATTCCCCCCTCTCTTTCGCACCCTCCATGTCATATTCCGCTCCCGGAGTTCCATCTTAGCTCCTCACTGTCGCTGGGAGGAAGTTTTCTCCTCCGCTCGCCCCTTCCACCGTCATTTTCTCTCTACCCACCCTTGCCTCCTTTTCCGCGCAGCTCTCGATTCCCCCCTCTCTTTCGCACCCTCCATGTCATATTCCGCTCCAGGAGTTCCATCATAGCTCCTCACTGTCGCTGGGAGGATGTTTTCTCCTCCGCTCGCCCCTTCCACCGTCATTTTCTCTCTACCCACCCTTGCCTCCTTCTCCGCGCAGCTCTCGATTCCCCCCTCTCTTTCGCACCCTCCATGTCATATTCCACTCCAGGAGCTCCATCATAGCTCCTTGCTGTCGCTGGGAGGATGTTTTCTCCTCCGCTCGCCCCTTCCACCGTCATTTTCTCTCTACCCACCCTTGCCTCCTTTTCCGCGCAGCTCTCGATTCCCCCCTCTCTTTCGCACCCTCCATGTCATATTCCGCTCCAGGAGTTCCATCATAGCTCCTCACTGTCGCTGGGAGGATGTTTTCTCCTCCGCTCGCCCCTTCCACCGTCATTTTCTCTCTACCCACCCTTACCTCCTTCTCCGCGCAGCTCTCGATTCCCCCCTCTCTTTCGCACCCTCCATGTCATATTCCGCTCCAGGAGCTCCATCATAGCTCCTCGCTGTCGCTGGGAGGATGTTTTCTCCTCCGCTCGCCCCTTCCACCGTCATTTTCTCTCTACCCACCCTTGCCTCCTTTTCCGCGCAGCTCTAGATTCCCCCCTCTCTTTCGCACCCTCAATGTCATATTCCGCTCCAGGAGTTCCATCATAGCTCCTCACTGTCGCTGGGAGGATGTTTTCTCCTCCGCTCGCCCCTTCCACCGTCATTTTCTCTCTACCCACCCTTGCCTCCTTTTCCGCGCAGCTCTCGATTCCCCCCTCTCTTTCGCACCCTCCATGTCATATTCCGCTCCAGGAGTTCCATCATAGCTCCTCACTGTCGCTGGGAGGAAGTTTTCTCCTCCGCTCGCCCCTTCCACCGTCATTTTCTCTCTACCCACCCTTGCCTCCTTTTCTGCGCAGCTCTCGATTCCCCCCTCTCTTTCGCACCCTCCATGTCATATTCCACTCCAGGAGCTCCATCATAGCTCCTTGCTGTCGCTGGGAGGATGTTTTCTCCTCTGCTCGCCCCTTCCACCGTCATTTTCTCTCTACCCACCCTTGCCTCCTTTTCCGCGCAGCTCTCGATTCCCCCCTCTCTTTCGCACCCTCCATGTCATATTCCGCTCCAGGAGTTCCATCATAGCTCCTCACTGTCGCTGGGAGGATGTTTTCTCCTCCGCTCGCCCCTTCCACCATCATTTTCTCTCTACCCACCCTTGCCTCCTTTTCCGCGCAGCTCTCGATTCCCCCCTCTCTTTCGCACCCTCCATGTCATATTCCGCTCCAGGAGTTCCATCATAGCTCCTCACTGTCGCTGGGAGGATGTTTTCTCCTCTGCTCGCCCCTTCCACCGTCATTTTCTCTCTACCCACCCTTGCCTCCTTCTCCGCGCAGCTCTCGATTCCCCCCTCTCTTTCGCACCCTCCATGTCATATTCCGCTCCAGGAGCTCCATCATAGCTAATTGCTGTCGCTGGGAGGATGTTTTCTCCTCCGCTCGCCCCTTCCACCGTCATTTTCTCTCTACCCACCCTTGCCTCCTTTTCCGCGCAGCTCTCGATTCCCCCCTCTCTTTCGCACCCTCCATGTCATATTCCGCTCCAGGAGTTCCATCATAGCTCCTCACTGTCGCTGGGAGGAAGTTTTCTCCTCCGCTCGCCCCTTCCACCGTCATTTTCTCTCTACCCACCCTTGCCTCCTTTTCCGCGCAGCTCTCGATTCCCCCCTCTCTTTCGCACCCTCCATGTCATATTCCGCTCCAGGAGCTCCATCATAGCTCCTCGCTGTCGCTGGGAGGATGTTTTCTCCTCCGCTCGCCCCTTTCTTCGTCATTTTCTCTCTACCCACCCTTGCCTCCTTCTCCGCGCAGCTC
Organism: Pelophylax lessonae; assembly: GCF_965119305.1. Taxonomy (NCBI): domain Eukaryota; kingdom Metazoa; phylum Chordata; class Amphibia; order Anura; family Ranidae; genus Pelophylax; species Pelophylax lessonae. The sequence goes on along the minus strand of NC_138780.1, from coordinate 86,379,146 downwards.
TCGATTCCCCCCTCTCTTTCGCACCCTCCATGTCATATTCTGCTCCAGGAGTTCCATCATAGCTCCTCACTGTCGCTGGGAGGATGTTTTCTCCTCCGCTCGCCCCTTCCACCGTCATTTTCTCTCTACCCACCCTTGCCTCCTTTTCCGCGCAGCTCTCAATTCCCCCCTCTCTTTCGCACCCTCCATGTCATATTCCGCTCCCGGAGTTCCATCTTAGCTCCTCACTGTCGCTGGGAGGAAGTTTTCTCCTCCGCTCGCCCCTTCCACCGTCATTTTCTCTCTACCCACCCTTGCCTCCTTTTCCGCGCAGCTCTCAATTCCCCCCTCTCTTTCGCACCCTCCATGTCATATTCCGCTCCAGGAGCTCCATCATAGCTCCTTGCTGTCGCTGGGAGGATGTTTTCTCCTCCGCTCGCCCCTTCCACCGTCATTTTCTCTCTACCCACCCTTGCCTCCTTTTCCGCGCAGCTCTCGATTCCCCCCTCTCTTTCGCACCCTCCATGTCATATTCCGCTCCAGGAGTTCCATCATAGCTCCTCACTGTCGCTGGGAGGATGTTTTCTCCTCCGCTCGCCCCTTCCACCGTCATTTTCTCTCTACCCACCCTTGCCTCCTTCTCCGCGCAGCTCTCGATTCCCCCCTCTCTTTCGCACCCTCCATGTCATATTCCGCTCCAGGAGCTCCATCATAGCTCCTCGCTGTCGCTGGGAGGATGTTTTCTCCTCCGCTCGCCCCTTCCACCGTCATTTTCTCTCTACCCACCCTTGCCTCCTTTTCCGCGCAGCTCTCGATTCCCCCCTCTCTTTCGCACCCTCCATGTCATATTCCGCTCCAGGAGTTCCATCATAGCTCCTCACTGTCGCTGGGAGGATGTTTTCTCCTCCGCTCGCCTCTTCCACTGTCATTTTCTCTCTACCCACCCTTGCCTCCTTTTCCGCGCAGCTCTCGATTCCCCCCTCTCTTTCGCACCCTCCATGTCATATTCCGCTCCAGGAGCTCCATCATAGCTCCTTGCTGTCGCTGGGAGGATGTTTTCTCCTCCGCTCGCCCCTTCCACCGTCATTTTCTCTCTACCCACCCTTGCCTCCTTTTCCGCGCAGCTCTCGATTCCCCCCTCTCTTTCGCACCCTCCATGTCATATTCCGCTCCAGGAGTTCCATCATAGCTCCTCACTGTCGCTGGGAGGATGTTTTCTCCTCCGCTCGCCCCTTCCACCGTCATTTTCTCTCTACCCACCCTTGCCTCCTTCTCCGCGCAGCTCTCGATTCCCCCCTCTCTTTCGCACCCTCCATGTCATATTCCGCTCCAGGAGCTCCATCATAGCTCCTCGCTGTCGCTGGGAGGATGTTTTCTCCTCCGCTCGCCCCTTCCACCGTCATTTTCTCTCTACCCACCCTTGCCTCCTTTTCCGCGCAGCTCTCGATTCCCCCCTCTCTTTCGCACCCTCAATGTCATATTCCGCTCCAGGAGTTCCATCATAGCTCCTCACTGTCGCTGGGAGGATGTTTTCTCCTCCGCTCGCCCCTTCCACCGTCATTTTCTCTCTACCCACCCTTGCCTCCTTTTCCGCGCAGCTCTCGATTCCCCCCTCTCTTTCGCACCCTCCATGTCATATTCCGCTCCAGGAGTTCCATCATAGCTCCTCACTGTCGCTGGGAGGAAGTTTTCTCCTCCGCTCGCCCCTTCCACCGTCTTTTTCTCTCTACCCACCCTTGCCTCCTTTTCCGCGCAGCTCTCGATTCCCCCCTCTCTTTCGCACCCTCCATGTCATATTCCGCTCCAGGAGCTCCATCATAGCTCCTCACTGTCGCTGGGAGGAAGTTTTCTCCTACGCTCGCCCCTTCCACCGTCATTTTCTCTCTACCCACCCTTGCCTCCTTTTCCGCGCAGCTCTCAATTCCCCCCTCTCTTTCGCACCCTCCATGTCATATTCCGCTCCAGGAGCTCCATCATAGCTCCTTGCTGTCGCTGGGAGGATGTTTTCTCCTCCGCTCGCCCCTTCCACCGTCATTTTCTCTCTACCCACCCTTGCCTCCTTTTCCGCGCAGCTCTTGATTCCCCCCTCTCTTTCGCACCCTCCATGTCATATTCCGCTCCAGGAGTTCCATCATAGCTCCTCACTGTCGCTGGGAGGATGTTTTCTCCTCCGCTCGCCCCTTCCACCGTCATTTTCTCTCTACCCACCCTTGCCTCCTTCTCCGCGCAGCTCTCGATTCCCCCCTCTCTTTCGCACCCTCCATGTCATATTCCGCTCCAGGAGCTCCATCATAGCTACTCGCTGTCGCTGGGAGGATGTTTTCTCCTCCGCTCGCCCCTTCCACCGTCATTTTCTCTCTACCCACCCTTGCCTCCTTTTCCGCGCAGCTCTCGATTCCCCCCTCTCTTTCGCACCCTCCATGTCATATTCCGCTCCAGGAGTTCCATCATAGCTCCTCACTGTCGCTGGGAGGATGTTTTCTCCTCCGCTCGCCTCTTCCACTGTCATTTTCTCTCTACCCACCCTTGCCTCCTTTTCCGCGCAGCTCTCGATTCCCCCCTCTCTTTCGCACCCTCCATGTCATATTCCGCTCCAGGAGCTCCATCATAGCTCCTTGCTGTCGCTGGGAGGATGTTTTCTCCTCCGCTCGCCCCTTCCACCGTCATTTTCTCTCTACCCACCCTTGCCTCCTTTTCCGCGCAGCTCTCGATTCCCCCCTCTCTTTCGCACCCTCCATGTCATATTCCGCTCCAGGAGTTCCATCATAGCTCCTCACTGTCGCAGGGAGGATGTTTTCTCCTCCGCTCGCCCCTTCCACCGTCATTTTCTCTCTACCCACCCTTGCCTCCTTCTCCGCGCAGCTCTCGATTCCCCCCTCTCTTTCGCACCCTCCATGTCATATTCCGCTCCAGGAGCTCCATCATAGCTCCTCGCTGTCGCTGGGAGGATGTTTTCTCCTCCGCTCGCCCCTTCCACCGTCATTTTCTCTCTACCCACCCTTGCCTCCTTTTCCGCGCAGCTCTCGATTCCCCCCTCTCTTTCGCACCCTCAATGTCATATTCCGCTCCAGGAGTTCCATCATAGCTCCTCACTGTCGCTGGGAGGATGTTTTCTCCTCCGCTCGCCCCTTCCACCGTCATTTTCTCTCTACCCACCCTTGCCTCCTTTTCCGCGCAGCTCTCGATTCCCCCCTCTCTTTCGCACCCTCCATGTCATATTCCTCTCCAGGAGTTCCATCATAGCTCCTCACTGTCGCTGGGAGGAAGTTTTCTCCTCCGCTCGCCCCTTCCACCGTCATTTTCTCTCTACCCACCCTTGCCTCCTTTTCCGCGCAGCTCTCGATTCCCCCCTCTCTTTCGCACCCTCCATGTCATATTCCGCTCCAGGAGTTCCATCATAGCTCCTCACTGTCGCTGGGAGGATGTTTTCTCCTCCGCTCGCCCCTTCCACCGTCATTTTCTCTCTACCCACCCTTGCCTCCTTCTCCGCGCAGCTCTCGATTCCCCCCTCTCTTTCGCACCCTCCATGTCATATTCCGCTCCAGGAGCTCCATCATAGCTCCTCGCTGTCGCTGGGAGGATGTTTTCTCCTCCGCTCGCCCCTTCCACCGTCATTTTCTCTCTACCCACCCTTGCCTCCTTTTCCGCGCAGCTCTCGATTCCCCCCTCTCTTTCGCACCCTCCATGTCATATTCCGCTCCAGGAGTTCCATCATAGCTCCTCACTGTCGCTGGGAGGATGTTTTCTCCTCCGCTCGCCTCTTCCACTGTCATTTTCTCTCTACCCACCCTTGCCTCCTTTTCCGCGCAGCTCTCAATTCCCCCCTCTCTTTCGCACCCTCCATGTCATATTCCGCTCCAGGAGCTCCATCATAGCTCCTTGCTGTCGCTGGGAGGATGTTTTCTCCTCCGCTCGCCCCTTCCACCGTCATTTTCTCTCTACCCACCCTTGCCTCCTTTTCCGCGCAGCTCTCGATTCCCCCCTCTCTTTCGCACCCTCCATGTCATATTCCGCTCCAGGAGCTCCATCATAGCTCCTCGCTGTCGCTGGGAGGATGTTTTCTCCTCCGCTCGCCCCTTCCACCGTCATTTTCTCTCTACCCACCCTTGCCTCCTTTTCCGCGCAGCTCTCGATTCCCCCCTCTCTTTCGCACCCTCAATGTCATATTCCGCTCCAGGAGTTCCATCATAGCTCCTCACTGTCGCTGGGAGGATGTTTTCTCCTCCGCTCGCCCCTTCCACCGTCATTTTCTCTCTACCCACCCTTGCCTCCTTTTCCGCGCAGCTCTCGATTCCCCCCTCTCTTTCGCACCCTCCATGTCATATTCCGCTCCAGGAGTTCCATCATAGCTCCTCACTGTCGCTGGGAGGAAGTTTTCTCCTCCGCTCGCCCCTTCCACCGTCATTTTCTCTCTACCCACCCTTGCCTCCTTTTCCGCGCAGCTCTCGATTCCCCCCTCTCTTTCGCACCCTCCATGTCATATTCCGCTCCAGGAGCTCCATCATAGCTCCTCACTGTCGCTGGGAGGAAGTTTTCTCCTACGCTCGCCCCTTCCACCGTCATTTTCTCTCTACCCACCCTTGCCTCCTTTTCCGCGCAGCTCTCAATTCCCCCCTCTCTTTCGCACCCTCCATGTCATATTCCGCTCCAGGAGCTCCATCATAGCTCCTTGCTGTCGCTGGGAGGATGTTTTCTCCTCCGCTCGCCCCTTCCACCGTCATTTTCTCTCTACCCACCCTTGCCTCCTTTTCCGCGCAGCTCTTGATTCCCCCCTCTCTTTCGCACCCTCCATGTCATATTCCGCTCCAGGAGTTCCATCATAGCTCCTCACTGTCGCTGGGAGGATGTTTTCTCCTCCGCTCGCCCCTTCCACCGTCATTTTCTCTCTACCCACCCTTGCCTCCTTCTCCGCGCAGCTCTCGATTCCCCCCTCTCTTTCGCACCCTCCATGTCATATTCCGCTCCAGGAGCTCCATCATAGCTACTCGCTGTCGCTGGGAGGATGTTTTCTCCTCCGCTCGCCCCTTCCACCGTCATTTTCTCTCTACCCACCCTTGCCTCCTTTTCCGCGCAGCTCTCGATTCCCCCCTCTCTTTCGCACCCTCCATGTCATATTCCGCTCCAGGAGTTCCATCATAGCTCCTCACTGTCGCAGGGAGGATGTTTTCTCCTCCGCTCGCCCCTTCCACCGTCATTTTCTCTCTACCCACCCTTGCCTCCTTCTCCGCGCAGCTCTCGATTCCCCCCTCTCTTTCGCACCCTCCATGTCATATTCCGCTCCAGGAGCTCCATCATAGCTCCTCGCTGTCGCTGGGAGGATGTTTTCTCCTCCGCTCGCCCCTTCCACCGTCATTTTCTCTCTACCCACCCTTGCCTCCTTTTCCGCGCAGCTCTCGATTCCCCCCTCTCTTTCGCACCCTCAATGTCATATTCCGCTCCAGGAGTTCCATCATAGCTCCTCACTGTCGCTGGGAGGATGTTTTCTCCTCCGCTCGCCCCTTCCACCGTCATTTTCTCTCTACCCACCCTTGCCTCCTTTTCCGCGCAGCTCTCGATTCCCCCCTCTCTTTCGCACCCTCCATGTCATATTCCTCTCCAGGAGTTCCATCATAGCTCCTCACTGTCGCTGGGAGGATGTTTTCTCCTCCGCTCGCCTCTTCCACTGTCATTTTCTCTCTACCCACCCTTGCCTCCTTTTCCGCGCAGCTCTCGATTCCCCCCTCTCTTTCGCACCCTCCATGTCATATTCCGCTCCAGGAGCTCCATCATAGCTCCTTGCTGTCGCTGGGAGGATGTTTTCTCCTCCGCTCGCCCCTTCCACCGTCATTTTCTCTCTACCCACCCTTGCCTCCTTTTCCGCGCAGCTCTCGATTCCCCCCTCTCTTTCGCACCCTCCATGTCATATTCCGCTCCAGGAGTTCCATCATAGCTCCTCACTGTCGCAGGGAGGATGTTTTCTCCTCCGCTCGCCCCTTCCACCGTCATTTTCTCTCTACCCACCCTTGCCTCCTTCTCCACGCAGCTCTCGATTCCCCCCTCTCTTTCGCACCCTCCATGTCATATTCCGCTCCAGGAGCTCCATCATAGCTCCTCGCTGTCGCTGGGAGGATGTTTTCTCCTCCGCTCGCCCCTTCCACCGTCATTTTCTCTCTACCCACCCTTGCCTCCTTTTCCGCGCAGCTCTCGATTCCCCCCTCTCTTTCGCACCCTCAATGTCATATTCCGCTCCAGGAGTTCCATCATAGCTCCTCACTGTCGCTGGGAGGATGTTTTCTCCTCCGCTCGCCCCTTCCACCGTCATTTTCTCTCTACCCACCCTTGCCTCCTTTTCCGCGCAGCTCTCGATTCCCCCCTCTCTTTCGCACCCTCCATGTCATATTCCTCTCCAGGAGTTCCATCATAGCTCCTCACTGTCGCTGGGAGGAAGTTTTCTCCTCCGCTCGCCCCTTCCACCGTCATTTTCTCTCTACCCACCCTTGCCTCCTTTTCCGCGCAGCTCTCGATTCCCCCCTCTCTTTCGCACCCTCCATGTCATATTCCGCTCCAGGAGTTCCATCATAGCTCCTCACTGTCGCTGGGAGGATGTTTTCTCCTCCGCTCGCCCCTTCCACCGTCATTTTCTCTCTACCCACCCTTGCCTCCTTCTCCGCGCAGCTCTCGATTCCCCCCTCTCTTTCGCACCCTCCATGTCATATTCCGCTCCAGGAGCTCCATCATAGCTCCTCGCTGTCGCTGGGAGGATGTTTTCTCCTCCGCTCGCCCCTTCCACCGTCATTTTCTCTCTACCCACCCTTGCCTCCTTTTCCGCGCAGCTCTCGATTCCCCCCTCTCTTTCGCACCCTCCATGTCATATTCCGCTCCAGGAGTTCCATCATAGCTCCTCACTGTCGCTGGGAGGATGTTTTCTCCTCCGCTCGCCTCTTCCACTGTCATTTTCTCTCTACCCACCCTTGCCTCCTTTTCCGCGCAGCTCTCGATTCCCCCCTCTCTTTCGCACCCTCCATGTCATATTCCGCTCCAGGAGCTCCATCATAGCTCCTTGCTGTCGCTGGGAGGATGTTTTCTCCTCCGCTCGCCCCTTCCACCGTCATTTTCTCTCTACCCACCCTTGCCTCCTTTTCCGCGCAGCTCTCGATTCCCCCCTCTCTTTCGCACCCTCCATGTCATATTCCGCTCCAGGAGTTCCATCATAGCTCCTCACTGTCGCTGGGAGGATGTTTTCTCCTCCGCTCGCCCCTTCCACCGTCATTTTCTCTCTACCCACCCTTGCCTCCTTCTCCGCGCAGCTCTCGATTCCCCCCTCTCTTTAGCACCCTCCATGTCATATTCCGCTCCAGGAGCTCCATCATAGCTCCTCGCTGTCGCTGGGAGGATGTTTTCTCCTCCGCTCGCCCCTTCCACCGTCATTTTCTCTCTACCCACCCTTGCCTCCTTTTCCGCGCAGCTCTCGATTCCCCCCTCTCTTTCGCACCCTCAATGTCATATTCCGCTCCAGGAGTTCCATCATAGCTCCTCACTGTCGCTGGGAGGATGTTTTCTCCTCCGCTCGCCCCTTCCACCGTCATTTTCTCTCTACCCACCCTTGCCTCCTTTTCCGCGCAGCTCTCGATTCCCCCCTCTCTTTCGCACCCTCCATGTCATATTCCGCTCCAGGAGTTCCATCATAGCTCCTCACTGTCGCTGGGAGGAAGTTTTCTCCTCCGCTCGCCCCTTCCACCGTCATTTTCTCTCTACCCACCCTTGCCTCCTTTTCCGCGCAGCTCTCGATTCCCCCCTCTCTTTCGCACCCTCCATGTCATATTCCGCTCCAGGAGCTCCATCATAGCTCCTCACTGTCGCTGGGAGGAAGTTTTCTCCTACGCTCGCCCCTTCCACCGTCATTTTCTCTCTACCCACCCTTGCCTCCTTTTCCGCGCAGCTCTCAATTCCCCCCTCTCTTTCGCACCCTCCATGTCATATTCCGCTCCAGGAGCTCCATCATAGCTCCTTGCTGTCGCTGGGAGGATGTTTTCTCCTCCGCTCGCCCCTTCCACCGTCATTTTCTCTCTACCCACCCTTGCCTCCTTTTCCGCGCAGCTCTTGATTCCCCCCTCTCTTTCGCACCCTCCATGTCATATTCCGCTCCAGGAGTTCCATCATAGCTCCTCACTGTCGCTGGGAGAATGTTTTCTCCTCCGCTCGCCCCTTCCACCGTCATTTTCTCTCTACCCACCCTTGCCTCCTTCTCCGCGCAGCTCTCGATTCCCCCCTCTCTTTCGCACCCTCCATGTCATATTCCGCTCCAGGAGCTCCATCATAGCTACTCGCTGTCGCTGGGAGGATGTTTTCTCCTCCGCTCGCCCCTTCCACCGTCATTTTCTCTCTACCCACCCTTGCCTACTTTTCCGCGCAGCTCTCGATTCCCCCCTCTCTTTCGCACCCTCCATGTCATATTCCGCTCCAGGAGTTCCATCATAGCTCCTCACTGTCGCTGGGAGGATGTTTTCTCCTCCGCTCGCCTCTTCCACTGTCATTTTCTCTCTACCCACCCTTGCCTCCTTTTCCGCGCAGCTCTCGATTCCCCCCTCTCTTTCGCACCCTCCATGTCATATTCCGCTCCAGGAGCTCCATCATAGCTCCTTGCTGTCGCTGGGAGGATGTTTTCTCCTCCGCTCGCCCCTTCCACCGTCATTTTCTCTCTACCCACCCTTGCCTCCTTTTCCGCGCAGCTCTCGATTCCCCCCTCTCTTTCGCACCCTCCATGTCATATTCCGCTCCAGGAGTTCCATCATAGCTCCTCACTGTCGCAGGGAGGATGTTTTCTCCTCCGCTCGCCCCTTCCACCGTCATTTTCTCTCTACCCACCCTTGCCTCCTTCTCCGCGCAGCTCTCGATTCCCCCCTCTCTTTCGCACCCTCCATGTCATATTCCGCTCCAGGAGCTCCATCATAGCTCCTCGCTGTCGCTGGGAGGATGTTTTCTCCTCCGCTCGCCCCTTCCACCGTCATTTTCTCTCTACCCACCCTTGCCTCCTTTTCCGCGCAGCTCTCGATTCCCCCCTCTCTTTCGCACCCTCAATGTCATATTCCGCTCCAGGAGTTCCATCATAGCTCCTCACTGTCGCTGGGAGGATGTTTTCTCCTCCGCTCGCCCCTTCCACCGTCATTTTCTCTCTACCCACCCTTGCCTCCTTTTCCGCGCAGCTCTCGATTCCCCCCTCTCTTTCGCACCCTCCATGTCATATTCCTCTCCAGGAGTTCCATCATAGCTCCTCACTGTCGCTGGGAGGAAGTTTTCTCCTCCGCTCGCCCCTTCCACCGTCATTTTCTCTCTACCCACCCTTGCCTCCTTTTCCGCGCAGCTCTCGATTCCCCCCTCTCTTTCGCACCCTCCATGTCATATTCCACTCCAGGAGCTCCATCATAGCTCCTTGCTGTCGCTGGGAGGATGTTTTCTTCTCCGCTCGCCCCTTCCACCGTCATTTTCTCTCTACCCACCCTTGCCTCCTTTTCCGCGCAGCTCTCGATTCCCCCCTCTCTTTCGCACCCTCCATGTCATATTCTGCTCCAGGAGTTCCATCATAGCTCCTCACTGTCGCTGGGAGGATGTTTTCTCCTCCGCTCGCCCCTTCCACCATCATTTTCTCTCTACCCACCCTTGCCTCCTTTTCCGCGCAGCTCTCGATTCCCCCCTCTCTTTCGCACCCTCCATGTCATATTCCGCTCCAGGAGTTCCATCATAGCTCCTCACTGTCGCTGGGAGGAAGTTTTCTCCTCCGCTCGCCCCTTCCACCGTCATTTTCTCTCTACCCACCCTTGCCTCCTTTTCCGCGCAGCTCTCGATTCCCCCCTCTCTTTCGCACCCTCCATGTCATATTCCGCTCCAGGAGCTCCATCATAGCTCCTTGCTGTCGCTGGGAGGATGTTTTCTCCTCCGCTCGCCCCTTCCACCGTCATTTTCTCTCTACCCACCCTTGCCTCCTTCTCCGCGCAGCTCTCGATTCCCCCCTCTCTTTCGCACCCTCCATGTCATATTCCGCTCCAGGAGCTCCATCATAGCTCCTCGCTGTCGCTGGGAGGATGTTTTCTCCTCCGCTCGCCCCTTCCACCGTCATTTTCTCTCTACCCACCCTTGCCTCCTTTTCCGCGCAGCTCTCGATTCCCCCCTCTCTTTCGCACCCTCAATGTCATATTCCGCTCCAGGAGTTCCATCATAGCTCCTCACTGTCGCTGGGAGGATGTTTTCTCCTCCGCTCGCCCCTTCCACCGTCATTTTCTCTCTACCCACCCTTGCCTCCTTTTCCGCGCAGCTCTCGATTCCCCCCTCTCTTTCGCACCCTCCATGTCATATTCCGCTCCAGGAGTTCCATCATAGCTCCTCACTGTCGCTGGGAGGAAGTTTTCTCCTCCGCTCGCCCATTCCACCGTCATTTTCTCTCTACCCACCCTTGCCTCCTTTTCCGCGCAGCTCTCAATTCCCCCCTCTCTTTCGCACCCTCCATGTCATATTCCACTCCAGGAGCTCCATCATAGCTCCTTGCTGTCGCTGGGAGGATGTTTTCTCCTCCGCTCGCCCCTTCCACCGTCATTTTCTCTCTACCCACCCTTGCCTCCTTTTCCGCGCAGCTCTCGATTCCCCCCTCTCTTTCGCACCCTCTATGTCATATTCCGCTCCAGGAGTTCCATCATAGCTCCTCACTGTCGCTGGGAGGATGTTTTCTCCTCCGCTCGCCCCTTCCACCATCATTTTCTCTCTAACCACCCTTGCCTCCTTTTCCGCGCAGCTCTCGATTCCCCCCTCTCTTTCGCACCCTCCATGTCATATTCCGCTCCAGGAGTTCCATCATAGCTCCTCACTGTCGCTGGGAGGAAGTTTTCTCCTCCGCTCGCCCCTTCCACCGTCATTTTCTCTCTACCCACCCTTGCCTCCTTTTCCGCGCAGCTCTCGATTCCCCCCTCTCTTTCGCACCCTCCATGTCATATTCCGCTCCAGGAGCTCCATCATAGCTCCTTGCTGTCGCTGGGAGGATGTTTTCTCCTCCGCTCGCCCCTTCCACCGTCATTTTCTCTCTACCCACCCTTGCCTCCTTCTCCGCGCAGCTCTCGATTCCCCCCTCTCTTTCGCACCCTCCATGTCATATTCCGCTCCAGGAGCTCCATCATAGCTCCTCGCTGTCGCTGGGAGGATGTTTTCTCCTCCGCTCGCCCCTTCCACCGTCATTTTCTCTCTACCCACCCTTGCCTCCTTTTCCGCGCAGCTCTCGATTCCCCCCTCTCTTTCGCACCCTCCATGTCATATTCCGCTCCAGGAGTTCCATCATAGCTCCTCACTGTCGCTGGGAGGATGTTTTCTCCTCCGCTCGCCCCTTCCACCGTCATTTTCTCTCTACCCACCCTTGCCTCCTTTTCCGCGCAGCTCTCGATTCCCCCCTCTCTTTCGCACCCTCCATGTCATATTCCGCTCCAGGAGCTCCATCATAGCTCCTTGCTGTCGCTGGGAGGATGTTTTCTCCTCCGCTCGCCCCTTCCACCGTCATTTTCTCTCTACCCACCCTTGCCTCCTTTTCCGCGCAGCTCTCAATTCCCCCCTCTCTTTCGCACCCTCCATGTCATATTCCACTCCAGGAGCTCCATCATAGCTCCTTGCTGTCGCTGGGAGGATGTTTTCTCCTCCGCTCGCCCCTTCCACCGTCATTTTCTCTCTACCCACCCTTGCCTCCTTTTCCGCGCAGCTCTCGATTCCCCCCTCTCTTTCGCACCCTCCATGTCATATTCCGCTCCAGGAGTTCCATCATAGCTCCTCACTGTCGCTGGGAGGATGTTTTCTCCTCCGCTCGCCCCTTCCACCATCATTTTCTCTCTAACCACCCTTGCCTCCTTTTCCGCGCAGCTCTCGATTCCCCCCTCTCTTTCGCACCCTCCATGTCATATTCCGCTCCAGGAGTTCCATCATAGCTCCTCACTGTCGCTGGGAGGAAGTTTTCTCCTCCCCTCGCCCCTTCCACCGTCATTTTCTCTCTACCCACCCTTGCCTCCTTTTCCGCGCAGCTCTCGATTCCCCCCTCTCTTTCGCACCCTCCATGTCATATTCCGCTCCAGGAGCTCCATCATAGCTCCTTGCTGTCGCTGGGAGGATGTTTTCTCCTCCGCTCGCCCCTTCCACCGTCATTTTCTCTCTACCCACCCTTGCCTCCTTCTCCGCGCAGCTCTCGATTCCCCCCTCTCTTTCGCACCCTCCATGTCATATTCCGCTCCAGGAGCTCCATCATAGCTCCTCGCTGTCGCTGGGAGGATGTTTTCTCCTCCGCTCGCCCCTTCCACCGTCATTTTCTCTCTACCCACCCTTGCCTCCTTTTCCGCGCAGCTCTCGATTCCCCCCTCTCTTTCGCACCCTCCATGTCATATTCCGCTCCAGGAGTTCCATCATAGCTCCTCACTGTCGCTGGGAGGATGTTTTCTCCTCCGCTCGCCCCTTCCACCGTCATTTTCTCTCTACCCACCCTTGCCTCCTTTTCCGCGCAGCTCTCGATTCCCCCCTCTCTTTCGCACCCTCCATGTCATATTCCGCTCCAGGAGCTCCATCATAGCTCCTTGCTGTCGCTGGGAGGATGTTTTCTCCTCCGCTCGCCCCTTCCACCGTCATTTTCTCTCTACCCACCCTTGCCTCCTTTTCCGCGCAGCTCTCGATTCCCCCCTCTCTTTCGTACCCTCCATGTCATATTCCGCTCCAGGAGTTCCATCATAGCTCCTCACTGTCGCTGGGAGGATGTTTTCTCCTCCGCTCGCCCCTTCCACCGTCATTTTCTCTCTACCCACCCTTGCCTCCTTCTCCGCGCAGCTCTCGATTCCCCCCTCTCTTTCACACCCTCCATGTCATATTCAGCTCCAGGAGCTCCATCATAGCTCCTCGCTGTCGCTGGGAGGATGTTTTCTCCTCCGCTCGCCCCTTCCACCGTCATTTTCTCTCTACCCACCCTTGCCTCCTTTTCCGCGCAGCTCTCGATTCCCCCCTCTCTTTCGCACCCTCCATGTCATATTCCGCTCCAGGAGTTCCATCATAGCTCCTCACTGTCGCTGGGAGGATGTTTTCTCCTCCGCTCGCCTCTTCCACCGTCATTTTCTCTCTACCCACCCTTGCCTCCTTTTCCGCGCAGCTCTCGATTCCCCCCTCTCTTTCGCACCCTCCATGTCATATTCCGCTCCAGGAGTTCCATCATAGCTCCTCACTGTCGCTGGGAGGAAGTTTTCTCCTCCGCTCGCCCCTTCCACCGTCATTTTCTCTCTACCCACCCTTGCCTCCTTTTCCGCGCAGCTCTCGATTCCCCCCTCTCTTTCGCACCCTCCATGTCATATTCCGCTCCAGGAGCTCCATCATAGCTCCTTGCTGTCACTGGGAGGATGTTTTCTCCTCCGCTCGCCCCTTCCACCGTCATTTTCTCTCTACCCACCCTTGCCTCCTTTTCCGTGCAGCTCTCGATTCCCCCCTCTCTTTCGCACCCTCAATGTCATATTCCGCTCCAGGAGTTCCATCATAGCTCCTCACTGTCGCTGGGAGGATGTTTTCTCCTCCGCTCGCCCCTTCCACCGTCATTTTCTCTCTACCCACCCTTGCCTCCTTTTCCGCGCAGCTCTCGATTCCCCCCTCTCTTTCGCACCCTCCATGTCATATTCCGCTCCAGGAGTTCCATCATAGCTCCTCACTGTCGCTGGGAGGAAGTTTTCTCCTCCGCTCGCCCCTTCCACCGTCATTTTCTCTCTACCCACCCTTGCCTCCTTTTCCGCGCAGCTCTCGATTCCCCCCTCTCTTTCGCACCCTCCATGTCATATTCCACTCCAGGAGCTCCATCATAGCTCCTTGCTGTCGCTGGGAGGATGTTTTCTCCTCCGCTCGCCCCTTCCACCGTCATTTTCTCTCTACCCACCCTTGCCTCCTTTTCCGCGCAGCTCTCGATTCCCCCCTCTCTTTCGCACCCTCCATGTCATATTCCGCTCCAGGAGTTCCATCATAGCTCCTCACTGTCGCTGGGAGGATGTTTTCTCCTCCGCTCGCCCCTTCCACCATCATTTTCTCTCTACCCACCCTTGCCTCCTTTTCCGCGCAGCTCTCGATTCCCCCCTCTCTTTCGCACCCTCCATGTCATATTCCGCTCCAGGAGTTCCATCATAGCTCCTCACTGTCGCTGGGAGGAAGTTTTCTCCTCCGCTCGCCCCTTCCACCGTCATTTTCTCTTTACCCACCCTTGCCTCCTTTTCCGCGCAGCTCTCGATTCCCCCCTCTCTTTCGCACCCTCCATGTCATATTCCGCTCCAGGAGCTCCATCATAGCTCCTTGCTGTCGCTGGGAGGATGTTTTCTCCTCCGCTCGCCCCTTCCACCGTCATTTTCTCTCTACCCACCCTTGCCTCCTTTTCCGCGCAGCTCTCGATTCCCCCCTCTCTTTCGTACCCTCCATGTCATATTCCGCTCCAGGAGTTCCATCATAGCTCCTCACTGTCGCTGGGAGGATGTTTTCTCCTCCGCTCGCCCCTTCCACCGTCATTTTCTCTCTACCCACCCTTGCCTCCTTCTCCGCGCAGCTCTCGATTCCCCCCTCTCTTTCGCACCCTCCATGTCATATTCCGCTCCAGGAGCTCCATCATAGCTCCTCGCTGTCGCTGGGAGGATGTTTTCTCCTCCGCTAGCCCCTTCCACCGTCATTTTCTCTCTACCCACCCTTGCCTCCTTTTCCGCGCAGCTCTCGATTCCCCCCTCTCTTTCGCACCCTCCATGTCATATTCCGCTCCAGGAGCTCCATCATAGCTCCTTGCTGTCACTGGGAGGATGTTTTCTCCTCCGCTCGCCCCTTCCACCGTCATTTTCTCTCTACCCACCCTTGCCTCCTTCTCCGCGCAGCTCTCGATTCCCCCCTCTCTTTCGCACCCTCCATGTCATATTCCGCTCCAGGAGCTCCATCATAGCTCCTCGCTGTCGCTGGGAGGATGTTTTCTCCTCCGCTCGCCCCTTCCACCGTCATTTTCTCTCTACCCACCCTTGCCTCCTTTTCCGCGCAGCTCTCGATTCCCCCCTCTCTTTCGCACCCTCAATGTCATATTCCGCTCCAGGAGTTCCATCATAGCTCCTCACTGTCGCTGGGAGGATGTTTTCTCCTCCGCTCGCCCCTTCCACCGTCATTTTCTCTCTACCCACCCTTGCCTCCTTTTCCGCGCAGCTCTCGATTCCCCCCTCTCTTTCGCACCCTCCATGTCATATTCCGCTCCAGGAGTTCCATCATAGCTCCTCACTGTCGCTGGGAGGAAGTTTTCTCCTCCGCTCGCCCCTTCCACCGTCATTTTCTCTCTACCCACCCTTGCCTCCTTTTCCGCGCAGCTCTCGATTCCCCCCTCTCTTTCGCACCCTCCATGTCATATTCCGCTCCAGGAGCTCCATCATAGCTCCTTGCTGTCGCTGGGAGGATGTTTTCTCCTCCGCTCGCCCCTTCCACCGTCATTTTCTCTCTACCCACCCTTGCCTCCTTTTCTGCGCAGCTTTCGATTCCCCCCTCTCTTTCACACCCTCCATGTCATATTCCGCTCCAGGAGTTCCATCATAGCTCCTCACTGTCGCTGGGAGGATGTTTTCTCCTCCGCTCGCCCCTTCCACCGTCATTTTCTCTCTACCCACCCTTGCCTCCTTCCTTGCGCAGCTCTCGATTCCCCCCTCTCTTTCGCACCCTCCATGTCATATTCCGCTCCAGGAGCTCCATCATAGCTAATCGCTGTCGCTGGGAGGATGTTTTCTCCTCCGCTCGCCCCTTCCACCGTCATTTTCTCTCTACCCACCCTTGCCTCCTTTTCCGCGCAGCTCTCGATTCCCCCCTCTCTTTCGCACCCTCCATGTCATATTCCGCTCCAGGAGTTCCATCATAGCTCCTCACTGTCGCTGGGAGGATGTTTTCTCCTCCGCTCGCCCCTTCCACCGTCATTTTCTCTCTACCCACCCTTGCCTCCTTTTCCGCGCAGCTCTCGATTCCCCCCTCTCTTTCGCACCCTCCATGTCATATTCCGCTCCAGGAGTTCCATCATAGCTCCTCACTGTTGCTGGGAGGATGTTTTCTCCTCCGCTCGCCCCTTCCACCGTCATTTTCTCTCTACCCACCCTTGCCTCCTTTTCCGCGCAGCTCTCGATTCCCCCCTCTCTTTCGCACCCTCCATGTCATATTCCGCTCCAGGAGTTCCATCATAGCTCCTCACTGTCGCTGGGAGGATGTTTTCTCCTCCGCTCGCCCCTTCCACCATCATTTTCTCTCTACCCACCCTTGCCTCCTTTTCCGCGCAGCTCTCGATTCCCCCCTCTCTTTCGCACCCTCCATGTCATATTCCGCTCCAGGAGTTCCATCATAGCTCCTCACTGTCGCTGGGAGGATGTTTTCTCCTCCGCTCGCCCCTTCCACCATCATTTTCCCTCTACCCACCCTTGCCTCCTTTTCCGCGCAGCTCTCGATTCCCCCCTCTCTTTCGCACCCTCCATGTCATATTCCGCTCCAGGAGTTCCATCATAGCTCCTCACTGTTGCTGGGAGGATGTTTTCTCCTCCGCTCGCCCCTTCCACCGTCATTTTCTCTCTACCCACCCTTGCCTCCTTCTCCGCGCAGCTCTCCATTCCCCCCTCTCTTTCGCACCCTCCATGTCATATTCCGCTCCAGGAGCTCCATCATAGCTCCTCGCTGTCGCTGGGAGGATGTTTTCTCCTCCGCTCGCCCCTTCCACCGTCATTTTCTCTCTACCCACCCTTGCCTCCTTTTCCGCGCAGCTCTCGATTCCCCCCTCTCTTTCGCACCCTCCATGTCATATTCCGCTCCAGGAGTTCCATCATAGCTCCTCACTGTCGCTGGGAGGATGTTTTCTCCTCCGCTCGCCCCTTCCACCATCATTTTCTCTCTACCCACCCTTGCCTCCTTTTCCGCGCAGCTCTCGATTCCCCCCTCTCTTTCGCACCCTCCATGTCATATTCCGCTCCAGGAGTTCCATCATAGCTCCTCACTGTCGCTGGGAGGAAGTTTTCTCCTCCGCTCGCCCCTTCCACCGTCATTTTCTCTCTACCCACCCTTGCCTCCTTTTCCGCGCAGCTCTCGATTCCCCCCTCTCTTTCGCACCCTCCATGTCATATTCCGCTCCAGGAGTTCCATCATAGCTCCTCACTGTCACTGGGAGGATGTTTTCTCCTCCGCTCGCCCCTTCCACCGTCATTTTCTCTCTACCCACCCTTGCCTCCTTCTCCGCGCAGCTCTCGATTCCCCCCTCTCTTTCGCACCCTCCATGTCATATTCCGCTCCAGGAGCTCCATCATAGCTAATCGCTGTCGCTGGGAGGATGTTTTCTCCTCCGCTCGCCCCTTCCACCGTCATTTTCTCTCTACCCACCCTTGCCTCCTTTTCCGCGCAGCTCTCGATTCCCCCCTCTCTTTCGCACCCTCCATGTCATATTCCGCTCCAGGAGTTCCATCATAGCTCCTCACTGTCGCTGGGAGGATGTTTTCTCCTCCGCTCGCCCCTTCCACCGTCATTTTCTCTCTACCCACCCTTGCCTTCTTTTCCGCGCAGCTCTCGATTCCCCCCTCTCTTTCGCACCCTCCATGTCATATTCCGCTCCAGGAGTTCCATCATAGCTCCTCACTGTTGCTGGGAGTATGTTTTCTCCTCCGCTCGCCCCTTCCACCGTCATTTTCTCTCTACCCACCCTTGCCTCCTTCTCCGCGCAGCTCTCGATTCCCCCCTCTCTTTCGCACCCTCCATGTCATATTCCGCTCCAGGAGCTCCATCATAGCTCCTCGCTGTCGCTGGGAGGATGTTTTCTCCTCCGCTCGCCCCTTCCACCGTCATTTTCTCTCTACCCACCCTTGCCTCCTTTTCCGCGCAGCTCTCGATTCCCCCCTCTCTTTCGCACCCTCCATGTCATATTCCGCTCCAGGAGTTCCATCCTAGCTCCTCACTGTCGCTGGGAGGATGTTTTCTCCTCCGCTCGCCTCTTCCACTGTCATTTTCTCTCTACCCACCCTTGCCTCCTTTTCCGCGCAGCTCTCGATTCCCCCCTCTCTTTCGCACCCTCCCTGTCATATTCCGCTCCAGGAGCTCCATCATAGCTCCTTGCTGTCGCTGGGAGGATGTTTTCTCCTCCGCTCGCCCCTTCCACCGTCATTTTCTCTCTACCCACCCTTGCCTCCTTTTCCGCGCAGCTCTCGATTCCCCCCTCTCTTTCGCACCCTCAATGTCATATTCCGCTCCAGGAGTTCCATCATAGCTCCTCACTGTCGCTGGGAGGATGTTTTCTCCTCCGCTCGCCCCTTCCACCGTCATTTTCTCTCTACCCACCCTTGCCTCCTTTTCCGCGCAGCTCTCGATTCCCCCCTCTCTTTCGCACCCTCCATGTCATATTCCGCTCCAGGAGTTCCATCATAGCTCCTCACTGTCGCTGGGAGGAAGTTTTCTCCTCCGCTCGCCCCTTCCACCGTCATTTTCTCTCTACCCACCCTTGCCTCCTTTTCCGCGCAGCTCTCGATTCCCCCCTCTCTTTCGCACCCTCCATGTCATATTCCACTCCAGGAGCTCCATCATAGCTCCTTGCTGTCGCTGGGAGGATGTTTTCTCCTCCGCTCGCCTTTTCCACCGTCATTTTCTCTCTACCCACCCTTGCCTCCTTTTCCGCGCAGCTCTCAATTCCCCCCTCTCTTTCGCACCCTCCATGTCATATTCCGCTCCAGGAGTTCCATCATAGCTCCTCACTGTCGCTGGGAGGATGTTTTCTCCTCCGCTCGCCCCTTCCACCGTCATTTTCTCTCTACCCACCCTTGCCTCCTTTTCCGCGCAGCTCTCGATTCCCCCCTCTCTTTCGCACCCTCCATGTCATATTCCGCTCCAGGAGTTCCATCATAGCTCCTCACTGTTGCTGGGAGGATGTTTTCTCCTCCGCTCGCCCCTTCCACCGTCATTTTCTCTCTACCCACCCTTGCCTCCTTCTCCGCGCAGCTCTCGATTCCCCCCTCTCTTTCGCACCCTCCATGTCATATTCCGCTCCAGGAGCTCCATCATAGCTCCTCGCTGTCGCTGGGAGGATGTTTTCTCCTCCGCTCGCCCCTTCCACCGTCATTTTCTCTCTACCCACCCTTGCCTCCTTTTCCGCGCAGCTCTCGATTCCCCCCTCTCTTTCGCACCCTCCATGTCATATTCCGCTCCAGGAGTTCCATCCTAGCTCCTCACTGTCGCTGGGAGGATGTTTTCTCCTCCGCTCGCCTCTTCCACTGTCATTTTCTCTCTACCCACCCTTGCCTCCTTTTCCGCGCAGCTCTCGATTCCCCCCTCTCTTTCGCACCCTCCCTGTCATATTCCGCTCCAGGAGCTCCATCATAGCTCCTTGCTGTCGCTGGGAGGATGTTTTCTCCTCCGCTCGCCCCTTCCACCGTCATTTTCTCTCTACCCACCCTTGCCTCCTTTTCCGCGCAGCTCTCGATTCCCCCCTCTCTTTCGCACCCTCAATGTCATATTCCGCTCCAGGAGTTCCATCATAGCTCCTCACTGTCGCTGGGAGGATGTTTTCTCCTCCGCTCGCCCCTTCCACCGTCATTTTCTCTCTACCCACCCTTGCCTCCTTTTCCGCGCAGCTCTCGATTCCCCCCTCTCTTTCGCACCCTCCATGTCATATTCCGCTCCAGGAGTTCCATCATAGCTCCTCACTGTCGCTGGGAGGAAGTTTTCTCCTCCGCTCGCCCCTTCCACCGTCATTTTCTCTCTACCCACCCTTGCCTCCTTTTCCGCGCAGCTCTCGATTCCCCCCTCTCTTTCGCACCCTCCATGTCATATTCCGCTCCAGGAGTTCCATCATAGCTCCTCACTGTTGCTGGGAGGATGTTTTCTCCTCCGCTCGCCCCTTCCACCGTCATTTTCTCTCTACCCACCCTTGCCTCCTTCTCCGCGCAGCTCTCGATTCCCCCCTCTCTTTCGCACCCTCCATGTCATATTCCGCTCCAGGAGCTCCATCATAGCTCCTCGCTGTCGCTGGGAGGATGTTTTCTCCTCCGCTCGCCCCTTCCACCGTCATTTTCTCTCTACCCACCCTTGCCTCCTTTTCCGCGCAGCTCTCGATTCCCCCCTCTCTTTCGCACCCTCCATGTCATATTCCGCTCCAGGAGTTCCATCCTAGCTCCTCACTGTCGCTGGGAGGATGTTTTCTCCTCCGCTCGCCTCTTCCACTGTCATTTTCTCTCTACCCACCCTTGCCTCCTTTTCCGCGCAGCTCTCGATTCCCCCCTCTCTTTCGCACCCTCCCTGTCATATTCCGCTCCAGGAGCTCCATCATAGCTCCTTGCTGTCGCTGGGAGGATGTTTTCTCCTCCGCTCGCCCCTTCCACCGTCATTTTCTCTCTACCCACCCTTGCCTCCTTTTCCGCGCAGCTCTCGATTCCCCCCTCTCTTTCGCACCCTCAATGTCATATTCCGCTCCAGGAGTTCCATCATAGCTCCTCACTGTCGCTGGGAGGATGTTTTCTCCTCCGCTCGCCCCTTCCACCGTCATTTTCTCTCTACCCACCCTTGCCTCCTTTTCCGCGCAGCTCTCGATTCCCCCCTCTCTTTCGCACCCTCCATGTCATATTCCGCTCCAGGAGTTCCATCATAGCTCCTCACTGTCGCTGGGAGGAAGTTTTCTCCTCCGCTCGCCCCTTCCACCGTCATTTTCTCTCTACCCACCCTTGCCTCCTTTTCCGCGCAGCTCTCGATTCCCCCCTCTCTTTCGCACCCTCCATGTCATATTCCACTCCAGGAGCTCCATCATAGCTCCTTGCTGTCGCTGGGAGGATGTTTTCTCCTCCGCTCGCCTTTTCCACCGTCATTTTCTCTCTACCCACCCTTGCCTCCTTTTCCGCGCAGCTCTCAATTCCCCCCTCTCTTTCGCACCCTCCATGTCATATTCCGCTCCAGGAGTTCCATCATAGCTCCTCACTGTCGCTGGGAGGATGTTTTCTCCTCCGCTCGCCCCTTCCACCATCATTTTCTCTCTACCCACCCTTGCCTCCTTTTCCGCGCAGCTCTCGATTCCCCCCTCTCTTTCGCACCCTCCATGTCATATTCCGCTCCAGGAGTTCCATCATAGCTCCTCACTGTCACTGGGAGGATGTTTTCTCCTCCGCTCGCCCCTTCCACCGTCATTTTCTCTCTACCCACCCTTGCCTCCTTCTCCGCGCAGCTCTCGATTCCCCCCTCTCTTTCGCACCCTCCATGTCATATTCCGCTCCAGGAGTTCCATCATAGCTCCTCACTGTCGCTGGGAGGGTGTTTTCTCCTCCGCTCGCCCCTTCCACCGTCATTTTCTCTCTACCCACCCTTGCCTCCTTCTCCGCGCAGCTCTCGATTCCCCCCTCTCTTTCGCACCCTCCATGTCATATTCCGCTCCAGGAGCTCCATCATAGCTAATCGCTGTCGCTGGGAGGATGTTTTCTCCTCCGCTCGCCCCTTCCACCGTCATTTTCTCTCTACCCACCCTTGCCTCCTTTTCCGCGCAGCTCTCGATTCCCCCCTCTCTTTCGCACCCTCCATGTCATATTCCGCTCCAGGAGTTCCATCATAGCTCCTCACTGTCGCTGGGAGGAAGTTTTCTCCTCCGCTCGCCCCTTCCACCGTCATTTTCTCTCTACCCACCCTTGCCTCCTTTTCCGCGCAGCTCTCGATTCCCCCCTCTCTTTCGCACCCTCCATGTCATATTCCGCTCCAGGAGCTCCATCATAGCTCCTTGCTGTCGCTGGGAGGATGTTTTCTCCTCCGCTCGCCCCTTCCACCGTCATTTTCTCTCTACCCACCCTTGCCTCCTTTTCCGCACAGCTCTCGATTCCCCCCTCTCTTTCGCACCCTCCATGTCATATTCCGCTCCAGGAGTTCCATCATAGCTCCTCACTGTCGCTGGGAGGATGTTTTCTCCTCCGCTCGCCCCTTCCACCGTCATTTTCTCTCTACCCACCCTTGCCTCCTTCTCCGCGCAGCTCTCGATTCCCCCCTCTCTTTCGCACCCTCCATGTCATATTCCGCTCCAGGAGCTCCATCATAGCTCCTCGCTGTCGCTGGGAGGATGTTATCTCCTCCGCTCGCCCCTTCCACCGTCATTTTCTCTCTACCCACCCTTGCCTCCTTTTCCGCGCAGCTCTCAATTCCCCCCTCTCTTTCGCACCCTCCATGTCATATTCCGCTCCCGGAGTTCCATCTTAGCTCCTCACTGTCGCTGGGAGGAAGTTTTCTCCTCCGCTCGCCCCTTCCACCGTCATTTTCTCTCTACCCACCCTTGCCTCCTTTTCCGCGCAGCTCTCAATTCCCCCCTCTCTTTCGCACCCTCCATGTCATATTCCGCTCCAGGAGCTCCATCATAGCTCCTTGCTGTCGCTGGGAGGATGTTTTCTCCTCCGCTCGCCCCTTCCACCGTCATTTTCTCTCTACCCACCCTTGCCTCCTTTTCCGCGCAGCTCTCGATTCCCCCCTCTCTTTCGCAACCTCCATGTCATATTCCGCTCCAGGAGTTCCATCATAGCTCCTCACTGTCGCTGGTAGGATGTTTTCTCCTCCGCTCGCCCCTTCCACCGTCATTTTCTCTCTACCCACCCTTGCCTCCTTTTCCGCGCAGCTCTCGATTCCCCCCTCTCTTTCGCACCCTCCATGTCATATTCCACTCCAGGAGCTCCATCATAGCTCCTTGCTGTCGCTGGGAGGATGTTTTCTCCTCCGCTCGCCCCTTCCACCGTCATTTTCTCTCTACCCACCCTTGCCTCCTTTTCCGCGCAGCTCTCGATTCCCCCCTCTCTTTCGCACCCTCCATGTCATATTCCGCTCCAGGAGTTCCATCATAGCTCCTCACTGTCGCTGGGAGGATGTTTTCTCCTCCGCTCGCCCCTTCCACCATCATTTTCTCTCTACGCCACCCTTGCCTCCTTTTCCGCGCAGCTCTCGATTCCCCCCTCTCTTTCGCACCCTCCATGTCATATTCCGCTCCAGGAGTTCCATCATAGCTCCTCACTGTCGCTGGGAGGAAGTTTTCTCCTCCGCTCGCCCCTTCCACCGTCATTTTCTCTCTACCCACCCTTGCCTCCTTTTCCGCGCAGCTCTCGATTCCCCCCTCTCTTTCGCACCCTCCATGTCATATTCCGCTCCAGGAGCTCCATCATAGCTCCTTGCTGTCGCTGGGAGGATGTTTTCTCCTCCGCTCGCCCCTTCCACCGTCATTTTCTCTCTACCCACCCTTGCCTCCTTTTCCGCGCAGCTCTCGATTCCCCCCTCTCTTTCGCACCCTCCATGTCATATTCCGCTCCAGGAGCTCCATCATAGCTCCTTGCTGTCGCTGGGAGGAAGTTTTCTCCTCCGCTCGCCCCTTCCACCGTCATTTTCTCTCTACCCACCCTTGCCTCCTTTTCCGCGCAGCTCTCGATTCCCCCCTCTCTTTCGCACCCTCCATGTCATATTCCGCTCCAGGAGTTCCATCATAGCTCCTCACTGTCGCTGGGAGGAAGTTTTCTCCTCCGCTCGCCCCTTCCACCGTCATTTTCTCTCTACCCACCCTTGCCTCCTTTTCCGCGCAGCTCTCGATTCCCCCCTCTCTTTCGCACCCTCCATGTCATATTCCACTCCAGGAGCTCCATCATAGCTCCTTGCTGTCGCTGGGAGGATGTTTTCTCCTCCGCTCGCCCCTTCCACCGTCATTTTCTCTCTACCCACCCTTGCCTCCTTTTCCGCGCAGCTCTCGATTCCCCCCTCTCTTTCGCACCCTCCATGTCATATTCCGCTCCAGGAGTTCCATCATAGCTCCTCACTGTCGCTGGGAGGAAGTTTTCTCCTCCGCTCGCCCCTTCCACCGTCATTTTCTCTCTACCCACCCTTGCCTCCTTTTCCGCGCAGCTCTCGATTCCCCCCTCTCTTTCGCACCCTCCATGTCATATTCCGCTCCAGGAGTTCCATCATAGCTCCTCACTGTCGCTGGGAGGATGTTTTCTCCTCCGCTCGCCCCTTCCACCATCATTTTCTCTCTACCCACCCTTGCCTCCTTTTCCGCGCAGCTCTCGATTCCCCCCTCTCTTTCGCACCCTCCATGTCATATTCCGCTCCAGGAGTTCCATCATAGCTCCTCACTGTTGCTGGGCGGAAGTTTTCTCCTCTGCTCGCCCCTTCCACCGTCATTTTCTCTCTACCCACCCTTGCCTCCTTTTCCGCGCAGCTCTCGATTCCCCCCTCTCTTTCGCACCCTCCATGTCATATTCCGCTCCAGGAGTTCCATCATAGCTCCTCACTGTCGCTGGGAGGATATTTTCTCCTCCGCTCGCCCCTTCCACCGTCATTTTCTCTCTACCCACCCTTGCCTCCTTCTCCGCGCAGCTCTCGATTCCCCCCTCTCTTTCGCACCCTCCATGTCATATTCCGCTCCAGGAGTTCCATCATAGCTCCTCACTGTCGCTGGGAGGATGTTTTCTCCTCCGCTCGCCCCTTCCACCGTCATTTTCTCTCTACCCACCCTTGCCTCCTTTTCCGCGCAGCTCTCGATTCCCCCCTCTCTTTCGCACCCTCCATGTCATATTCCGCTCCAGGAGTTCCATCATAGCTCCTCACTGTCGCTGGGAGGATGTTTTCTCCTCCGCTCGCCTCTTCCACCGTCATTTTCTCTCTACCCACCCTTGCCTCCTTTTCCGCGCAGCTCTCGATTCCCCCCTCTCTTTCGCACCCTCCATGTCATATTCCGCTCCAGGAGTTCCATCATAGCTCCTCACTGTCGCTGGGAGGAAGTTTTCTCCTCCGCTCGCCCCTTCCACCGTCATTTTCTCTCTACCCACCCTTGCCTCCTTTTCCGCGCAGCTCTTGATTCCCCCCTCTCTTTCGCACCCTCCATGTCATATTCCGCTCCAGGAGCTCCATCATAGCTCCTTGCTGTCACTGGGAGGATGTTTTCTCCTCCTCTCGCCCCTTCCACCGTCATTTTCTCTCTACCCACCCTTGCCTCCTTTTCCGCGCAGCTCTCGATTCCCCCCTCTCTTTCGCACCCTCCATGTCATATTCCGCTCCAGGAGTTCCATCATAGCTCCTCACTGTCGCTGGGAGGATGTTTTCTCCTCCGCTCGCCCCTTCCACCGTCATTTTCTCTCTACCCACCCTTGCCTCCTTCTCCGCGCAGCTCTCGATTCCCCCCTCTCTTTCGCACCCTCCATGTCATATTCCGCTCCAGGAGCTCCATCATAGCTCCTCGCTGTCGCTGGGAGGATGTTTTCTCCTCCGCTCGCCCCTTCCACCGTCATTTTCTCTCTACCCACCCTTGCCTCCTTTTCCGCGCAACTCTCGATTCCCCCCTCTCTTTCGCACCCTCAATGTCATATTCCGCTCCAGGAGTTCCATCATAGCTCCTCACTGTCGCTGGGAGGATGTTTTCTCCTCCGCTCGCCCCTTCCACCGTCATTTTCTCTCTACCCACCCTTGCCTCCTTTTCCGCGCAGCTCTCGATTCCCCCCTCTCTTTCGCACCCTCCATGTCATATTCCGCTCCAGGAGTTCCATCATAGCTCCTCACTGTCGCTGGGAGGAAGTTTTCTCCTCCGCTCGCCCCTTCCACCGTCATTTTCTCTCTACCCACCCTTGCCTCCTTTTCCGCGCAGGTCTCGATTCCCCCCTCTCTTTCGCACCCTCCATGTCATATTCCGCTCCAGGAGCTCCATCATAGCTCCTTGCTGTCGCTGGGAGGATGTTTTCTCCTCCGCTCGCCCCTTCCACCGTCATTTTCTCTCTACCCACCCTTGCCTCCTTCTCCGCGCAGCTCTCGATTCCCCCCTCTCTTTCGCACCCTCCATGTCATATTCCGCTCCAGGAGCTCCATCATAGCTAATCGCTGTCGCTGGGAGGATGTTTTCTCCTCCGCTCGCCCCTTCCACCGTCATTTTCTCTTTACCCACCCTTGCCTCCTTTTCCGCGCAGCTCTCGATTCCCCCCTCTCTTTCGCACCCTCCATGTCATATTCCGCTCCAGGAGCTCCATCATAGCTCCTTACTGTCGCTGGGAGGATGTTTTCTCCTCCGCTCGCCCCTTCCACCGTCATTTTCTCTCTACCCACCCTTGCCTCCTTTTCCGCGCAGCTCTCGATTCCCCCCTCTCTTTCGCACCCTCCATGTCATATTCCGCTCCAGGAGTTCCAACATAGCTCCTCACTGTCGCTGGGAGGATGTTTTCTCCTCCGCTCGCCCCTTCTACCATCATTTTCTCTCTACCCACCCTTGCCTCCTTTTCCGCGCAGCTCTCGACTCCCCCCTCTCTTTCGCACCCTCCATGTCATATTCCGCTCCAGGAGCTCCATCATAGCTCCTCGCTGTCGCTGGGAGGATGTTTTCTCCTCCGCTCGCCCCTTCCACCGTCATTTTCTCTCTACCCACCCTTGCCTCCTTCTCCGCGCAGCTCTCGATTCCCCCCTCTCTTTCGCACCCTCCATGTCATGTTCCGCTCCAGGAGCTCCATCATAGCTCCTCGCTGTCGCTGGGAGGATGTTTTCTCCTCCGCTCGCCCCTTCCACCGTCATTTTCTCTCTACCCACCCTTGCCTCCTTTTCCGCGCAGCTCTCGATTCCCCCCTCTCTTTCGCACCCTCCATGTCATATTCCGCTCCAGGAGTTCCATCATAGCTCCTCACTGTCGCTGGGAGGATGTTTTCTCCTCCGCTCGCCCCTTCCACCGTCATTTTCTCTCTACCCACCCTTGCCTCCTTTTCCGCGCAGCTCTCGATTCCCCCCTCTCTTTCGCACCCTCCATGTCATATTCCGCTCCAGGAGTTCCATCATAGCTCCTCACTGTCGCTGGGAGGAAGTTTTCTCCTCCGCTCGCCCCTTCCACCGTCATTTTCTCTCTACCCACCGTTGCCTCCTTTTCCGCGCAGCTCTCGATTCCCCCCTCTCTTTTGCACCCTCCATGTCATATTCCGCTCCAGGAGTTCCATCATAGCTCCTCACTGTCGCTGGGAGGAAGTTTTCTCCTCCGCTCGCCCCTTCCACCGTCATTTTCTCTCTACCCACCCTTGCCTCCTTCTCCGCGCAGCTCTCGATTCCCCCCTCTCTTTCGCACCCTCCATGTCATGTTCCGCTCCAGGAGCTCCATCATAGCTCCTCGCTGTCGCTGGGAGGATGTTTTCTCCTCCGCTCGCCCCTTCCACCGTCATTTTCTCTCTACCCACCCTTGCCTCCTTTTCCGCGCAGCTCTCGATTCCCCCCTCTCTTTCGCACCCTCCATGTCATATTCCGCTCCAGGAGTTCCATCATAGCTCCTCACTGTCGCTGGGAGGATGTTTTCTCCTCCGCTCGCCCCTTCCACCGTCATTTTCTCTCTACCCACCCTTGCCTCCTTTTCCGCGCAGCTCTCGATTCCCCCCTCTCTTTCGCACCCTCCATGTCATATTCCGCTCCAGGAGTTCCATCATAGCTCCTCACTGTCGCTGGGAGGAAGTTTTCTCCTCCGCTCGCCCCTTCCACCGTCATTTTCTCTCTACCCACCGTTGCCTCCTTTTCCGCGCAGCTCTCGATTCCCCCCTCTCTTTCGCACCCTCCATGTCATATTCCGCTCCAGGAGTTCCATCATAGCTCCTCACTGTCGCTGGGAGGAAGTTTTCTCCTCCGCTCGCCCCTTCCACCGTCATTTTCTCTCTACCCACCCTTGCCTACTTTTCCGCGCAGCTCTCGATTCCCCCCTCTCTTTCGCACCCTCCATGTCATATTCCACTCCAGGAGCTCCATCATAGCTCCTCGCTGTCGCTGGGAGGATGTTTTCTCCTCCGCTCGCCCCTTCCACCGTCATTTTCTCTCTACCCACCCTTGCCTCCTTTTCCGCGCAGCTCTCGATTCCCCCCTCTCTTTCGCACCCTCCATGTCATATTCCGCTCCAGGAGTTCCATCATAGCTCCTCACTGTCGCTGGGAGGATGTTTTCTCCTCCGCTCGCCCCTTCCACCGTCATTTTCTCTCTACCCACCCTTGCCTCCTTTTCCGCGCAGCTCTCGATTCCCCCCTCTCTTTCGCACCCTCCATGTCATATTCCGCTCCAGGAGTTCCATCATAGCTCCTCACTGTCGCTGGGAGGAAGTTTTCTCCTCCGCTCGCCCCTTCCACCGTCATTTTCTCTCTACCCACCCTTGCCTCCTTTTCCGCGCAGCTCTCGATTCCCCCCTCTCTTTCACACCCTCCATGTCATATTCCACTCCAGGAGCTCCATCATAGCTCCTTGCTGTCGCTGGGAGGATGTTTTCTCCTCCGCTCGCCCCTTCCACCGTCATTTTCTCTCTACCCACCCTTGCCTCCTTTTCCGCGCAGCTCTCGATTCCCCCCTCTCTTTCGCACCCTCCATGTCATATTCCGCTCCAGGAGTTCCATCATAGCTCCTCACTGTCGCTGGGAGGATGTTTTCTCCTCCGCTCGCCCCTTCCACCATCATTTTCTCTCTACCCACCCTTGCCTCCTTTTCCGCGCAGCTCTCGATTCCCCCCTCTCTTTCGCACCCTCCATGTCATATTCCGCTCCAGGAGTTCCATCATAGCTCCTCACTGTCGCTGGGAGGAAGTTTTCTCCTCTGCTCGCCCCTTCCACCGTCATTTTCTCTCTACCCACCCTTGCCTCCTTTTCCGCGCAGCTCTCGATTCCCCCCTCTCTTTCGCACCCTCCATGTCATATTCCGCTCCAGGAGTTCCATCATAGCTCCTCACTGTCGCTGGGAGGAAGTTTTCTCCTCCGCTCGCCCCTTCCACCGTCATTTTCTCTCTACCCACCCTTGCCTCCTTTTCCGCGCAGCTCTCGATTCTCCCCTCTCTTTCGCACCCTCCATGTCATATTCCGCTCCAGGAGCTCCATCATAGCTCCTTGCTGTCGCTGGGAGGATGTTTTCTCCTCCGCTCGCCCCTTCCACCGTCATTTTCTCTCTACCCACCCTTGCCTCCTTTTCCGCGCAGCTCTCGATTCCCCCCTCTCTTTCGCACCCTCCATGTCATATTCCGCTCCAGGAGTTCCATCATAGCTCCTCACTGTCACTGGGAGGATGTTTTCTCCTCCGCTCGCCCCTTCCACCGTCATTTTCTCTCTACCCACCCTTGCCTCCTTCTCCGCGCAGCTCTCGATTCCCCCCTCTCTTTCGCACCCTCCATGTCATATTCCGCTCCAGGAGCTCCATCATAGCTAATCGCTGTCGCTGGGAGGATGTTTTCTCCTCCGCTCGCCCCTTCCACCGTCATTTTCTCTCTACCCACCCTTGCCTCCTTTTCCGCGCAGCTCTCGATTCCCCCCTCTCTTTCGCACCCTCCATGTCATATTCCGCTCCAGGAGTTCCATCATAGCTCCTCACTGTCGCTGGGAGGATGTTTTCTCCTCCGCTCGCCCCTTCCACCGTCATTTTCTCTCTACCCACCGTTGCCTCCTTTTCCGCGCAGCTCTCGATTCCCCCCTCTCTTTCGCACCCTCCCTGTCATATTCCGCTCCAGGAGCTCCATCATAGCTCCTTGCTGTCGCTGGGAGGATGTTTTCTCCTCCGCTCGCCCCTTCCACCGTCATTTTCTCTCTACCCACCCTTGCCTCCTTTTCCGCGCAGCTCTCGATTCCCCCCTCTCTTTCGCACCCTCCATGTCATATTCCGCTCCAGGAGTTCCATCATAGCTCCTCACTGTCGCTGGGAGGAAGTTTTCTCCTCTGCTCGCCCCTTCCACCGTCATTTTCTCTCTACCCACCCTTGCCTCCTTTTCCGCGCAGCTCTCGATTCCCCCCTCTCTTTCGCACCCTCCATGTCATATTCCGCTCCAGGAGCTCCATCATAGCTCCTTGCTGTCGTTGGGAGGATGTTTTCTCCTCCGCTCGCCCCTTCCACCGTCATTTTCTCTCTACCCACCCTTGCCTCCTTTTCCGCGCAGCTCTCGATTCCCCCCTCTCTTTCGCACCCTCCATGTCATATTCCGCTCCAGGAGTTCCATCATAGCTCCTCACTGTCGCTGGGAGGATGTTTTCTCCTCCGCTCGCCCCTTCCACCGTCATTTTCTCTCTACCCACCCTTGCCTCCTTCTCCGCGCAGCTCTCGATTCCCCCCTCTCTTTCGCACCCTCCATGTCATATTCCGCTCCAGGAGCTCCATCATAGCTAATCGCTGTCGCTGGGAGGATGTTTTCTCCTCCGCTCGCCCCTTCCACCGTCATTTTCTCTCTACCCACCCTTGCCTCCTTTTCCGCGCAGCTCTCGATTCCCCCCTCTCTTTCGCACCCTCCATGTCATATTCCGCTCCAGGAGTTCCATCATAGCTCCTCACTGTCGCTGGGAGGAAGTTTTCTCCTCCGCTCGCCCCTTCCACCGTCATTTTCTCTCTACCCACCCTTGCCTCCTTTTCCGCGCAGCTCTCGATTCCCCCCTCTCTTTCGCACCCTCCATGTCATATTCCGCTCCAGGAGCTCCATCATAGCTCCTTGCTGTCGCTGGGAGGATGTTTTCTCCTCCGCTCGCCCCTTCCACCGTCATTTTCTCTCTACCCACCCTTGCCTCCTTTTCCGCACAGCTCTCGATTCCCCCCTCTCTTTCGCACCCTCCATGTCATATTCCGCTCCAGGAGTTCCATCATAGCTCCTCACTGTCACTGGGAGGATGTTTTCTCCTCCGCTCGCCCCTTCCACCGTCATTTTCTCTCTACCCACCCTTGCCTCCTTCTCCGCGCAGCTCTCGATTCCCCCCTCTCTTTCGCACCCTCCATGTCATATTCCGCTCCAGGAGCTCCATCATAGCTCCTCGCTGTCGCTGGGAGGATGTTTTCTCCTCCGCTTGCCCCTTTCTTCGTCATTTTCTCTCTACCCACCCTTGCCTCCTTCTCCGCGCAGCTCTCGATTCCCCCCTCTCTTTCGCACCCTCCATGTCATATTCCGCTCCAGGAGTTCCATCATAGCTCCTCACTGTCGCTGGGAGGATGTTTTCTCCTCCGCTCGCCCCTTCCACCGTCATTTTCTCTCT
Organism: Pelophylax lessonae; assembly: GCF_965119305.1. Lineage (NCBI taxonomy): Eukaryota > Metazoa > Chordata > Amphibia > Anura > Ranidae > Pelophylax > Pelophylax lessonae. The sequence continues at coordinate 86,348,208 of NC_138780.1, read as the reverse complement.
ACCCACCCTTGCCTCCTTTTCCGCGCAGCTCTCAATTCCCCCCTCTCTTTCGCACCCTCCATGTCATATTCCGCTCCCGGAGCTCCATCTTAGCTCCTCACTGTCGCTGGTAGGAAGTTTTCTCCTCCGCTCGCCCCTTCCACCGTCATTTTCTCTCTACCCACCCTTGCCTCCTTTTCCGCGCAGCTCTCAATTCCCCCCTCTCTTTCGCACCCTCCATGTCATATTCCGCTCCAGGAGCTCCATCATAGCTCCTTGCTGTCGCTGGGAGGATGTTTTCTCCTCCGCTCGCCCCTTCCACCGTCATTTTCTCTCTACCCACCCTTGCCTCCTTTTCCGCGCAGCTCTCGATTCCCCCCTCTCTTTCGCACCCTCCATGTCATATTCCGCTCCAGGAGTTCCATCATAGCTCCTCACTGTCGCTGGGAGGATGTTTTCTCCTCCGCTCGCCTCTTCCACTGTCATTTTCTCTCTACCCACCCTTGCCTCCTTTTCCGCGCAGCTCTCGATTCCCCCCTCTCTTTCGCACCCTCCATGTCATATTCCGCTCCAGGAGCTCCATCATAGCTCCTTGCTGTCGCTGGGAGGATGTTTTCTCCTCCGCTCGCCCCTTCCACCGTCATTTTCTCTCTACCCACCCTTGCCTCCTTTTCCGCGCAGCTCTCGATTCCCCCCTCTCTTTCGCACCCTCCATGTCATATTCCGCTCCAGGAGTTCCATCATAGCTCCTCACTGTCGCTGGGAGGATGTTTTCTCCTCCGCTCGCCCCTTCCACCGTCATTTTCTCTCTACCCACCCTTGCCTCCTTCTCCGCGCAGCTCTCGATTCCCCCCTCTCTTTCGCACCCTCCATGTCATATTCCGCTCCAGGAGCTCCATCATAGCTCCTTGCTGTCGCTGGGAGGATGTTTTCTCCTCCGCTCGCCCCTTCCACCGTCATTTTCTCTCTACCCACCCTTGCCTCCTTTTCCGCGCAGCTCTCGATTCCCCCCTCTCTTTCGCACCCTCCATGTCATATTCCGCTCCAGGAGTTCCATCATAGCTCCTCACTGTCGCTGGGAGGATGTTTTCTCCTCCGCTCGCCCCTTCCACCGTCATTTTCTCTCTACCCACCCTTGCCTCCTTCTCCGCGCAGCTCTCGATTCCCCCCTCTCTTTCGCACCCTCCATGTCATATTCCGCTCCAGGAGCTCCATCATAGCTCCTCGCTGTCGCTGGGAGGATGTTTTCTCCTCCGCTCGCCCCTTCCACCGTCATTTTCTCTCTACCCACCCTTGCCTCCTTTTCCGCGCAGCTCTCGATTCCCCCCTCTCTTTCGCACCCTCAATGTCATATTCCGCTCCAGGAGTTCCATCATAGCTCCTCACTGTCGCTGGGAGGATGTTTTCTCCTCCGCTCGCCTCTTCCACCGTCATTTTCTCTCTACCCACCCTTGCCTCCTTTTCCGCGCAGCTCTCGATTCCCCCCTCTCTTTCGCACCCTCCATGTCATATTCCGCTCCAGGAGTTCCATCATAGCTCCTCACTGTCGCTGGGAGGAAGTTTTCTCCTCCGCTCGCCCCTTCCACCGTCATTTTCTCTCTACCCACCCTTGCCTCCTTTTCCGCGCAGCTCTCGATTCCCCCCTCTCTTTCGCACCCTCCATGTCATATTCCGCTCCAGGAGCTCCATCATAGCTCCTTGCTGTCACTGGGAGGATGTTTTCTCCTCCGCTCGCCCCTTCCACCGTCATTTTCTCTCTACCCACCCTTGCCTCCTTTTCCGCGCAGCTCTCGATTCCCCCCTCTCTTTCGCACCCTCCATGTCATATTCCGCTCCTGGAGTTCCATCATAGCTCCTCACTGTCGCTGGGAGGATGTTTTCTCCTCCGCTCGCCCCTTCCACCGTCATTTTCTCTCTACCCACCCTTGCCTCCTTCTCCGCGCAGCTCTCGATTCCCCCCTCTCTTTCGCACCCTCCATGTCATATTCCGCTCCAGGAGCTCCATCATAGCTCCTCGCTGTCGCTGGGAGGATGTTTTCTCCTCCGCTCGCCCCTTCCACCGTCATTTTCTCTCTACCCACCCTTGCCTCCTTTTCCGCGCAGCTCTCGATTCCCCCCTCTCTTTCGCACCCTCAATGTCATATTCCGCTCCAGGAGTTCCATCATAGCTCCTCACTGTCGCTGGGAGGATGTTTTCTCCTCCGCTCGCCCCTTCCACCGTCATTTTCTCTCTACCCACCCTTGCCTCCTTTTCCGCGCAGCTCTCGATTCCCCCCTCTCTTTCGCACCCTCCATGTCATATTCCGCTCCAGGAGTTCCATCATAGCTCCTCACTGTCGCTGGGAGGAAGTTTTCTCCTCCGCTCGCCCCTTCCACCGTCATTTTCTCTCTACCCACCCTTGCCTCCTTTTCCGCGCAGCTCTCGATTCCCCCCTCTCTTTCGCACCCTCCATGTCATATTCCGCTCCAGGAGCTCCATCATAGCTCCTTGCTGTCGCTGGGAGGATGTTTTCTCCTCCGCTCGCCCCTTCCACCGTCATTTTCTCTCTACCCACCCTTGCCTCCTTTTCCGCGCAGCTCTCGATTCCCCCCTCTCTTTCGCACCCTCCATGTCATATTCCGCTCCAGGAGTTCCATCATAGCTCCTCACTGTCGCTGGGAGGATGTTTTCTCCTCCGCTCGCCCCTTCCACCGTCATTTTCTCTCTACCCACCCTTGCCTCCTTCTCCGCGCAGCTCTCGATTCCCCCCTCTCTTTCGCACCCTCCATGTCATATTCCGCTCCAGGAGCTCCATCATAGCTCCTCGCTGTCGCTGGGAGGATGTTTTCTCCTCCGCTCGCCCCTTCCACCGTCATTTTCTCTCTACCCACCCTTGCCTCCTTTTCCGCGCAGCTCTCGATTCCCCCCTCTCTTTCGCACCCTCCATGTCATATTCCGCTCCAGGAGTTCCATCATAGCTCCTCACTGTCGCTGGGAGGATGTTTTCTCCTCCGCTCGCCCCTTCCACCGTCATTTTCTCTCTACCCACCCTTGCCTCCTTCTCCGCGCAGCTCTCGATTCCCCCCTCTCTTTCGCACCCTCCATGTCATATTCCGCTCCAGGAGCTCCATCATAGCTCCTCGCTGTCGCTGGGAGGATGTTTTCTCCTCCGCTCGCCCCTTCCACCGTCATTTTCTCTCTACCCACCCTTGCCTCCTTTTCCGCGCAGCTCTCGATTCCCCCCTCTCTTTCGCACCCTCCATGTCATATTCCGCTCCAGGAGTTCCATCATAGCTCCTCACTGTCGCTGGGAGGATGTTTTCTCCTCCGCTCACCCCTTCCACCGTCATTTTCTCTCTACCCACCCTTGCCTCCTTTTCCGCGCAGCTCTCGATTCCCCCCTCTCTTTCGCACCCTCCATGTCATATTCCGCTCCAGGAGTTCCATCATAGCTCCTCACTGTCGCTGGGAGGAAGTTTTCTCCTCCGCTCGCCCCTTCCACCGTCATTTTCTCTCTACCCACCGTTGCCTCCTTTTCCGCGCAGCTCTCGATTCCCCCCTCTCTTTCGCACCCTCCATGTCATATTCCGCTCCAGGAGCTCCATCATAGCTCCTCGCTGTCGCTGGGAGGATGTTTTCTCCTCCGCTCGCCCCTTCCACCGTCATTTTCTCTCTACCCACCCTTGCCTCCTTTTCCGCGCAGCTCTCGATTCCCCCCTCTCTTTCGCACCCTCCATGTCATATTCCGCTCCAGGAGTTCCATCATAGCTCCTCACTGTCGCTGGGAGGATGTTTTCTCCTCCGCTCACCCCTTCCACCGTCATTTTCTCTCTACCCACCCTTGCCTCCTTTTCCGCGCAGCTCTCGATTCCCCCCTCTCTTTCGCACCCTCCATGTCATATTCCGCTCCAGGAGTTCCATCATAGCTCCTCACTGTCGCTGGGAGGAAGTTTTCTCCTCCGCTCGCCCCTTCCACCGTCATTTTCTCTCTACCCACCCTTGCCTCCTTTTCCGCGCAGCTCTCGATTCCCCCCTCTCTTTCGCACCCTCCATGTCATATTCCGCTCCAGGAGTTCCATCATAGCTCCTCACTGTCGCTGGGAGGATGTTTTCTCCTCCGCTCGCCCCTTCCACCGTCATTTTCTCTCTACCCACCCTTGCCTCCTTCTCCGCGCAGCTCTCGATTCCCCCCTCTCTTTCGCACCCTCCATGTCATATTCCGCTCCAGGAGCTCCATCATAGCTCCTCGCTGTCGCTGGGAGGATGTTTTCTCCTCCGCTCGCCCCTTCCACCGTCATTTTCTCTCTACCCACCCTTGCCTCCTTTTCCGCGCAGCTCTCGATTCCCCCCTCTCTTTCGCACCCTCAATGTCATATTCCGCTCCAGGAGTTCCATCATAGCTCCTCACTGTCGCTGGGAGGATGTTTTCTCCTCCGCTCGCCCCTTCCACCGTCATTTTCTCTCTACCCACCCTTGCCTCCTTTTCCGCGCAGCTCTCGATTCCCCCCTCTCTTTCGCACCCTCCATGTCATATTCCGCTCCAGGAGTTCCATCATAGCTCCTCACTGTCGCTGGGAGGAAGTTTTCTCCTCCGCTCGCCCCTTCCACCGTCATTTTCTCTCTACCCACCGTTGCCTCCTTTTCCGCGCAGCTCTCGATTCCCCCCTCTCTTTCGCACCCTCCATGTCATATTCCGCTCCAGGAGCTCCATCATAGCTCCTCGCTGTCGCTGGGAGGATGTTTTCTCCTCCGCTCGCCCCTTCCACCGTCATTTTCTCTCTACCCACCCTTGCCTCCTTCTCCGCGCAGCTCTCGATTCCCCCCTCTCTTTCGCACCCTCCATGTCATATTCCGCTCCAGGAGTTCCATCATAGCTCCTCACTGTTGCTGGGAGGATGTTTTCTCCTCCGCTCGCCCCTTCCACCGTCATTTTCTCTCTACCCACCCTTGCCTCCTTCTCCGCGCAGCTCTCGATTCCCCCCTCTCTTTCGCACCCTCCATGTCATATTCCGCTCCAGGAGCTCCATCATAGCTCCTCGCTGTCGCTGGGAGGATGTTTTCTCCTCCGCTCGCCCCTTCCACCGTCATTTTCTCTCTACCCACCCTTGCCTCCTTTTCCGCGCAGCTCTCGATTCCCCCCTCTCTTTCGCACCCTCCATGTCATATTCCGCTCCAGGAGTTCGATCATAGCTCCTCACTGTCGCTGGGAGGATGTTTTCTCCTCCGCTCGCCCCTTCCACCATCATTTTCTCTCTACCCACCCTTGCCTCCTTTTCCGCGCAGCTCTCGATTCCCCCCTCTCTTTCGCACCCTCCATGTCATATTCCGCTCCAGGAGCTCCATCATAGCTCCTCGCTGTCGCTGGGAGGATGTTTTCTCCTCCGCTCGCCCCTTCCACCGTCATTTTCTCTCTACCCACCCTTGCCTCCTTCTCCGCGCAGCTCTCGATTCCCCCCTCTCTTTCGCACCCTCCATGTCATATTCCGCTCCAGGAGCTCCATCATAGCTCCTCGCTGACGCTGGGAGGATGTTTTCTCCTCCGCTCGCCCCTTCCACCGTCATTTTCTCTCTACCCACCCTTGCCTCCTTTTCCGCGCAGCTCTCGATTCCCCCCTCTCTTTCGCACCCTCCATGTCATATTCCGCTCCAGGAGTTCCATCATAGCTCCTCACTGTCGCTGGGAGGATGTTTTCTCCTCCGCTCGCCCCTTCCACCGTCATTTTCTCTCTACCCACCCTTGCCTCCTTTTCCGCGCAGCTCTCGATTCCCCCCTCTCTTTCGCACCCTCCATGTCATATTCCGCTCCAGGAGTTCCATCATAGCTCCTCACTGTCGCTGGGAGGAAGTTTTCTCCTCCGCTCGCCCCTTCCACCGTCATTTTCTCTCTACCCACCGTTGCCTCCTTTTCCGCGCAGCTCTCGATTCCCCCCTCTCTTTCGCACCCTCCATGTCATATTCCGCTCCAGGAGCTCCATCATAGCTCCTTGCTGTCGCTGGGAGGATGTTTTCTCCTCCGCTCGCCCCTTCCACCGTCATTTTCTCTCTACCCACCCTTGCCTCCTTTTCCGCGCAGCTCTCGATTCCCCCCTCTCTTTCGCACCCTCCATGTCATATTCCGCTCCAGGAGTTCCATCATCGCTCCTCACTGTCGCTGGGAGGATGTTTTCTCCTCCGCTCGCCCCTTCCACCGTCATTTTCTCTCTACCCACCCTTGCCTCCTTCTCCGCGCAGCTCTCGATTCCCCCCTCTCTTTCGCACCCTCCATGTCATATTCCGCTCCAGGAGCTCCATCATAGCTCCTTGCTGTCGCTGGGAGGATGTTTTCTCCTCCGCTCGCCCCTTCCACCGTCATTTTCTCTCTACCCACCCTTGCCTCCTTTTCCGCGCAGCTCTCGATTCCCCCCTCTCTTTCGCACCCTCAATGTCATATTCCGCTCCAGGAGTTCCATCATAGCTCCTCACTGTCGCTGGGAGGATGTTTTCTCCTCCGCTCGCCCCTTCCACCGTCATTTTCTCTCTACCCACCCTTGCCTCCTTTTCCGCGCAGCTCTCGATTCCCCCCTCTCTTTCGCACCCTCCATGTCATATTCCGCTCCAGGAGTTCCATCATAGCTCCTCACTGTCGCTGGGAGGAAGTTTTCTCCTCCGCTCGCCCCTTCCACCGTCATTTTCTCTCTACCCACCCTTGCCTCCTTTTCCGCGCAGCTCTCGATTCCCCCCTCTCTTTCGCACCCTCCATGTCATATTCCACTCCAGGAGCTCCATCATAGCTCCTTGCTGTCGCTGGGAGGATGTTTTCTCCTCCGCTCGCCCCTTCCACCGTCATTTTCTCTCTACCCACCCTTGCCTCCTTTTCCGCGCAGCTCTCGATTCCCCCCTCTCTTTCGCACCCTCCATGTCATATTCCGCTCCAGGAGTTCCATCATAGCTCCTCACTGTCGCTGGGAGGATGTTTTCTCCTCCGCTCGCCCCTTCCACCATCATTTTCTCTCTACCCACCCTTGCCTCCTTTTCCGCGCAGCTCTCGATTCCCCCCTCTCTTTCGCACCCTCCATGTCATATTCCGCTCCAGGAGTTCCATCATAGCTCCTCACTGTCGCTGGGAGGAAGTTTTCTCCTCTGCTCGCCCCTTCCACCGTCATTTTCTCTCTACCCACCCTTGCCTCCTTCTCCGCGCAGCTCTCGATTCCCCCCTCTCTTTCGCACCCTCCATGTCATATTCCGCTCCAGGAGCTCCATCATAGCTAATCGCTGTCGCTGGGAGGATGTTTTCTCCTCCGCTCGCCCCTTCCACCGTCATTTTCTCTCTACCCACCGTTGCCTCCTTTTCCGCGCAGCTCTCGATTCCCCCCTCTCTTTCGCACCCTCCATGTCATATTCCGCTCCAGGAGCTCCATCATAGCTCCTCGCTGTCGCTGGGAGGATGTTTTCTCCTCCGCTCGCCCCTTCCACCGTCATTTTCTCTCTACCCACCCTTGCCTCCTTCTCCGCGCAGCTCTCGATTCCCCCCTCTCTTTCGCACCCTCCATGTCATATTCCGCTCCAGGAGTTCCATCATAGCTCCTCACTGTTGCTGGGAGGATGTTTTCTCCTCCGCTCGCCCCTTCCACCGTCATTTTCTCTCTACCCACCCTTGCCTCCTTCTCCGCGCAGCTCTCGATTCCCCCCTCTCTTTCGCACCCTCCATGTCATATTCCGCTCCAGGAGCTCCATCATAGCTCCTCGCTGTCGCTGGGAGGATGTTTTCTCCTCCGCTCGCCCCTTCCACCGTCATTTTCTCTCTACCCACCCTTGCCTCCTTTTCCGCGCAGCTCTCGATTCCCCCCTCTCTTTCGCACCCTCCATGTCATATTCCGCTCCAGGAGTTCCATCATAGCTCCTCACTGTCGCTGGGAGGATGTTTTCTCCTCCGCTCGCCCCTTCCACCATCATTTTCTCTCTACCCACCCTTGCCTCCTTTTCCGCGCAGCTCTCGATTCCCCCCTCTCTTTCGCACCCTCCATGTCATATTCCGCTCCAGGAGCTCCATCATAGCTCCTCGCTGTCGCTGGGAGGATGTTTTCTCCTCCGCTCGCCCCTTCCACCGTCATTTTCTCTCTACCCACCCTTGCCTCCTTCTCCGCGCAGCTCTCGATTCCCCCCTCTCTTTCGCACCCTCCATGTCATATTCCGCTCCAGGAGCTCCATCATAGCTCCTCGCTGTCGCTGGGAGGATGTTTTCTCCTCCGCTCGCCCCTTCCACCGTCATTTTCTCTCTACCCACCCTTGCCTCCTTCTCCGCGCAGCTCTCGATTCCCCCCTCTCTTTCGCACCCTCCATGTCATATTCCGCTCCAGGAGCTCCATCATAGCTCCTCGCTGTCGCTGGGAGGATGTTTTCTCCTCCGCTCGCCCCTTCCACCGTCATTTTCTCTCTACCCACCCTTGCCTCCTTTTCCGCGCAGCTCTCGATTCCCCCCTCTCTTTCGCACCCTCCATGTCATATTCCGCTCCAGGAGTTCCATCCTAGCTCCTCACTGTCGCTGGGAGGATGTTTTCTCCTCCGCTCGCCTCTTCCACTGTCATTTTCTCTCTACCCACCCTTGCCTCCTTTTCCGCGCAGCTCTCGATTCCCCCCTCTCTTTCGCACCCTCCCTGTCATATTCCGCTCCAGGAGCTCCATCATAGCTCCTTGCTGTCGCTGGGAGGATGTTTTCTCCTCCGCTCGCCCCTTCCACCGTCATTTTCTCTCTACCCACCCTTGCCTCCTTTTCCGCGCAGCTCTCGATTCCCCCCTCTCTTTCGCACCCTCAATGTCATATTCCGCTCCAGGAGTTCCATCATAGCTCCTCACTGTCGCTGGGAGGATGTTTTCTCCTCCGCTCGCCCCTTCCACCGTCATTTTCTCTCTACCCACCCTTGCCTCCTTTTCCGCGCAGCTCTCGATTCCCCCCTCTCTTTCGCACCCTCCATGTCATATTCCGCTCCAGGAGTTCCATCATAGCTCCTCACTGTCGCTGGGAGGAAGTTTTCTCCTCCGCTCGCCCCTTCCACCGTCATTTTCTCTCTACCCACCCTTGCCTCCTTTTCCGCGCAGCTCTCGATTCCCCCCTCTCTTTCGCACCCTCCATGTCATATTCCACTCCAGGAGCTCCATCATAGCTCCTTGCTGTCGCTGGGAGGATGTTTTCTCCTCCGCTCGCCTTTTCCACCGTCATTTTCTCTCTACCCACCCTTGCCTCCTTTTCCGCGCAGCTCTCAATTCCCCCCTCTCTTTCGCACCCTCCATGTCATATTCCGCTCCAGGAGTTCCATCATAGCTCCTCACTGTCGCTGGGAGGATGTTTTCTCCTCCGCTCGCCCCTTCCACCATCATTTTCTCTCTACCCACCCTTGCCTCCTTTTCCGCGCAGCTCTCGATTCCCCCCTCTCTTTCGCACCCTCCATGTCATATTCCGCTCCAGGAGTTCCATCATAGCTCCTCACTGTCACTGGGAGGATGTTTTCTCCTCCGCTCGCCCCTTCCACCGTCATTTTCTCTCTACCCACCCTTGCCTCCTTCTCCGCGCAGCTCTCGATTCCCCCCTCTCTTTCGCACCCTCCATGTCATATTCCGCTCCAGGAGTTCCATCATAGCTCCTCACTGTCGCTGGGAGGGTGTTTTCTCCTCCGCTCGCCCCTTCCACCGTCATTTTCTCTCTACCCACCCTTGCCTCCTTCTCCGCGCAGCTCTCGATTCCCCCCTCTCTTTCGCACCCTCCATGTCATATTCCGCTCCAGGAGCTCCATCATAGCTAATCGCTGTCGCTGGGAGGATGTTTTCTCCTCCGCTCGCCCCTTCCACCGTCATTTTCTCTCTACCCACCCTTGCCTCCTTTTCCGCGCAGCTCTCGATTCCCCCCTCTCTTTCGCACCCTCCATGTCATATTCCGCTCCAGGAGTTCCATCATAGCTCCTCACTGTCGCTGGGAGGAAGTTTTCTCCTCCGCTCGCCCCTTCCACCGTCATTTTCTCTCTACCCACCCTTGCCTCCTTTTCCGCGCAGCTCTCGATTCCCCCCTCTCTTTCGCACCCTCCATGTCATATTCCGCTCCAGGAGCTCCATCATAGCTCCTTGCTGTCGCTGGGAGGATGTTTTCTCCTCCGCTCGCCCCTTCCACCGTCATTTTCTCTCTACCCACCCTTGCCTCCTTTTCCGCACAGCTCTCGATTCCCCCCTCTCTTTCGCACCCTCCATGTCATATTCCGCTCCAGGAGTTCCATCATAGCTCCTCACTGTCGCTGGGAGGATGTTTTCTCCTCCGCTCGCCCCTTCCACCGTCATTTTCTCTCTACCCACCCTTGCCTCCTTCTCCGCGCAGCTCTCGATTCCCCCCTCTCTTTCGCACCCTCCATGTCATATTCCGCTCCAGGAGCTCCATCATAGCTCCTCGCTGTCGCTGGGAGGATGTTATCTCCTCCGCTCGCCCCTTCCACCGTCATTTTCTCTCTACCCACCCTTGCCTCCTTTTCCGCGCAGCTCTCAATTCCCCCCTCTCTTTCGCACCCTCCATGTCATATTCCGCTCCCGGAGTTCCATCTTAGCTCCTCACTGTCGCTGGGAGGAAGTTTTCTCCTCCGCTCGCCCCTTCCACCGTCATTTTCTCTCTACCCACCCTTGCCTCCTTTTCCGCGCAGCTCTCAATTCCCCCCTCTCTTTCGCACCCTCCATGTCATATTCCGCTCCAGGAGCTCCATCATAGCTCCTTGCTGTCGCTGGGAGGATGTTTTCTCCTCCGCTCGCCCCTTCCACCGTCATTTTCTCTCTACCCACCCTTGCCTCCTTTTCCGCGCAGCTCTCGATTCCCCCCTCTCTTTCGCAACCTCCATGTCATATTCCGCTCCAGGAGTTCCATCATAGCTCCTCACTGTCGCTGGGAGGATGTTTTCTCCTCCGCTCGCCCCTTCCACCGTCATTTTCTCTCTACCCACCCTTGCCTCCTTTTCCGCGCAGCTCTCGATTCCCCCCTCTCTTTCGCACCCTCCATGTCATATTCCACTCCAGGAGCTCCATCATAGCTCCTTGCTGTCGCTGGGAGGATGTTTTCTCCTCCGCTCGCCCCTTCCACCGTCATTTTCTCTCTACCCACCCTTGCCTCCTTTTCCGCGCAGCTCTCGATTCCCCCCTCTCTTTCGCACCCTCCATGTCATATTCCGCTCCAGGAGTTCCATCATAGCTCCTCACTGTCGCTGGGAGGATGTTTTCTCCTCCGCTCGCCCCTTCCACCATCATTTTCTCTCTACCCACCCTTGCCTCCTTTTCCGCGCAGCTCTCGATTCCCCCCTCTCTTTCGCACCCTCCATGTCATATTCCGCTCCAGGAGTTCCATCATAGCTCCTCACTGTCGCTGGGAGGAAGTTTTCTCCTCCGCTCGCCCCTTCCACCGTCATTTTCTCTCTACCCACCCTTGCCTCCTTTTCCGCGCAGCTCTCGATTCTCCCCTCTCTTTCGCACCCTCCATGTCATATTCCGCTCCAGGAGCTCCATCATAGCTCCTTGCTGTCGCTGGGAGGATGTTTTCTCCTCCGCTCGCCCCTTCCACCGTCATTTTCTCTCTACCCACCCTTGCCTCCTTTTCCGCGCAGCTCTCGATTCCCCCCTCTCTTTCGCACCCTCCATGTCATATTCCGCTCCAGGAGCTCCATCATAGCTCCTTGCTGTCGCTGGGAGGAAGTTTTCTCCTCCGCTCGCCCCTTCCACCGTCATTTTCTCTCTACCCACCCTTGCCTCCTTTTCCGCGCAGCTCTCGATTCCCCCCTCTCTTTCGCACCCTCCATGTCATATTCCGCTCCAGGAGTTCCATCATAGCTCCTCACTGTCGCTGGGAGGAAGTTTTCTCCTCCGCTCGCCCCTTCCACCGTCATTTTCTCTCTACCCACCCTTGCCTCCTTTTCCGCGCAGCTCTCGATTCCCCCCTCTCTTTCGCACCCTCCATGTCATATTCCACTCCAGGAGCTCCATCATAGCTCCTTGCTGTCGCTGGGAGGATGTTTTCTCCTCCGCTCGCCCCTTCCACCGTCATTTTCTCTCTACCCACCCTTGCCTCCTTTTCCGCGCAGCTCTCGATTCCCCCCTCTCTTTCGCACCCTCCATGTCATATTCCGCTCCAGGAGTTCCATCATAGCTCCTCACTGTCGCTGGGAGGAAGTTTTCTCCTCCGCTCGCCCCTTCCACCGTCATTTTCTCTCTACCCACCCTTGCCTCCTTTTCCGCGCAGCTCTCGATTCCCCCCTCTCTTTCGCACCCTCCATGTCATATTCCGCTCCAGGAGTTCCATCATAGCTCCTCACTGTCGCTGGGAGGATGTTTTCTCCTCCGCTCGCCCCTTCCACCATCATTTTCTCTCTACCCACCCTTGCCTCCTTTTCCGCGCAGCTCTCGATTCCCCCCTCTCTTTCGCACCCTCCATGTCATATTCCGCTCCAGGAGTTCCATCATAGCTCCTCACTGTCGCTGGGAGGATGTTTTCTCCTCCGCTCGCCCCTTCCACCGTCATTTTCTCTCTACCCACCCTTGCCTCCTTCTCCGCGCAGCTCTCGATTCCCCCCTCTCTTTCGCACCCTCCATGTCATATTCCGCTCCAGGAGTTCCATCATAGCTCCTCACTGTCGCTGGGAGGATGTTTTCTCCTCCGCTCGCCCCTTCCACCGTCATTTTCTCTCTACCCACCCTTGCCTCCTTTTCCGCGCAGCTCTCGATTCCCCCCTCTCTTTCGCACCCTCCATGTCATATTCCGCTCCAGGAGTTCCATCATAGCTCCTCACTGTCGCTGGGAGGATGTTTTCTCCTCCGCTCGCCTCTTCCACCGTCATTTTCTCTCTACCCACCCTTGCCTCCTTTTCCGCGCAGCTCTCGATTCCCCCCTCTCTTTCGCACCCTCCATGTCATATTCCGCTCCAGGAGTTCCATCATAGCTCCTCACTGTCGCTGGGAGGAAGTTTTCTCCTCCGCTCGCCCCTTCCACCGTCATTTTCTCTCTACCCACCCTTGCCTCCTTTTCCGCGCAGCTCTTGATTCCCCCCTCTCTTTCGCACCCTCCATGTCATATTCCGCTCCAGGAGCTCCATCATAGCTCCTTGCTGTCACTGGGAGGATGTTTTCTCCTCCTCTCGCCCCTTCCACCGTCATTTTCTCTCTACCCACCCTTGCCTCCTTTTCCGCGCAGCTCTCGATTCCCCCCTCTCTTTCGCACCCTCCATGTCATATTCCGCTCCAGGAGTTCCATCATAGCTCCTCACTGTCGCTGGGAGGATGTTTTCTCCTCCGCTCGCCCCTTCCACCGTCATTTTCTCTCTACCCACCCTTGCCTCCTTCTCCGCGCAGCTCTCGATTCCCCCCTCTCTTTCGCACCCTCCATGTCATATTCCGCTCCAGGAGCTCCATCATAGCTCCTCGCTGTCGCTGGGAGGATGTTTTCTCCTCCGCTCGCCCCTTCCACCGTCATTTTCTCTCTACCCACCCTTGCCTCCTTTTCCGCGCAACTCTCGATTCCCCCCTCTCTTTCGCACCCTCAATGTCATATTCCGCTCCAGGAGTTCCATCATAGCTCCTCACTGTCGCTGGGAGGATGTTTTCTCCTCCGCTCGCCCATTCCACCGTCATTTTCTCTCTACCCACCCTTGCCTCCTTTTCCGCGCAGCTCTCGATTCCCCCCTCTCTTTCGCACCCTCCATGTCATATTCCGCTCCAGGAGTTCCATCATAGCTCCTCACTGTCGCTGGGAGGAAGTTTTCTCCTCCGCTCGCCCCTTCCACCGTCATTTTCTCTCTACCCACCCTTGCCTCCTTTTCCGCGCAGGTCTCGATTCCCCCCTCTCTTTCGCACCCTCCATGTCATATTCCGCTCCAGGAGCTCCATCATAGCTCCTTGCTGTCGCTGGGAGGATGTTTTCTCCTCCGCTCGCCCCTTCCACCGTCATTTTCTCTCTACCCACCCTTGCCTCCTTCTCCGCGCAGCTCTCGATTCCCCCCTCTCTTTCGCACCCTCCATGTCATATTCCGCTCCAGGAGCTCCATCATAGCTAATCGCTGTCGCTGGGAGGATGTTTTCTCCTCCGCTCGCCCCTTCCACCGTCATTTTCTCTTTACCCACCCTTGCCTCCTTTTCCGCGCAGCTCTCGATTCCCCCCTCTCTTTCGCACCCTCCATGTCATATTCCGCTCCAGGAGCTCCATCATAGCTCCTTACTGTCGCTGGGAGGATGTTTTCTCCTCCGCTCGCCCCTTCCACCGTCATTTTCTCTCTACCCACCCTTGCCTCCTTTTCCGCGCAGCTCTCGATTCCCCCCTCTCTTTCGCACCCTCCATGTCATATTCCGCTCCAGGAGTTCCATCATAGCTCCTCACTGTCGCTGGGAGGATGTTTTCTCCTCCGCTCGCCCCTTCTACCATCATTTTCTCTCTACCCACCCTTGCCTCCTTTTCCGCGCAGCTCTCGACTCCCCCCTCTCTTTCGCACCCTCCATGTCATATTCCGCTCCAGGAGCTCCATCATAGCTCCTCGCTGTCGCTGGGAGGATGTTTTCTCCTCCGCTCGCCCCTTCCACCGTCATTTTCTCTCTACCCACCCTTGCCTCCTTCTCCGCGCAGCTCTCGATTCCCCCCTCTCTTTCGCACCCTCCATGTCATGTTCCGCTCCAGGAGCTCCATCATAGCTCCTCGCTGTCGCTGGGAGGATGTTTTCTCCTCCGCTCGCCCCTTCCACCGTCATTTTCTCTCTACCCACCCTTGCCTCCTTTTCCGCGCAGCTCTCGATTCCCCCCTCTCTTTCGCACCCTCCATGTCATATTCCGCTCCAGGAGTTCCATCATAGCTCCTCACTGTCGCTGGGAGGATGTTTTCTCCTCCGCTCGCCCCTTCCACCGTCATTTTCTCTCTACCCACCCTTGCCTCCTTTTCCGCGCAGCTCTCGATTCCCCCCTCTCTTTCGCACCCTCCATGTCATATTCCGCTCCAGGAGTTCCATCATAGCTCCTCACTGTCGCTGGGAGGAAGTTTTCTCCTCCGCTCGCCCCTTCCACCGTCATTTTCTCTCTACCCACCGTTGCCTCCTTTTCCGCGCAGCTCTCGATTCCCCCCTCTCTTTTGCACCCTCCATGTCATATTCCGCTCCAGGAGTTCCATCATAGCTCCTCACTGTCGCTGGGAGGAAGTTTTCTCCTCCGCTCGCCCCTTCCACCGTCATTTTCTCTCTACCCACCCTTGCCTCCTTCTCCGCGCAGCTCTCGATTCCCCCCTCTCTTTCGCACCCTCCATGTCATGTTCCGCTCCAGGAGCTCCATCATAGCTCCTCGCTGTCGCTGGGAGGATGTTTTCTCCTCCGCTCGCCCCTTCCACCGTCATTTTCTCTCTACCCACCCTTGCCTCCTTTTCCGCGCAGCTCTCGATTCCCCCCTCTCTTTCGCACCCTCCATGTCATATTCCGCTCCAGGAGTTCCATCATAGCTCCTCACTGTCGCTGGGAGGATGTTTTCTCCTCCGCTCGCCCCTTCCACCGTCATTTTCTCTCTACCCACCCTTGCCTCCTTTTCCGCGCAGCTCTCGATTCCCCCCTCTCTTTCGCACCCTCCATGTCATATTCCGCTCCAGGAGTTCCATCATAGCTCCTCACTGTCGCTGGGAGGAAGTTTTCTCCTCCGCTCGCCCCTTCCACCGTCATTTTCTCTCTACCCACCGTTGCCTCCTTTTCCGCGCAGCTCTCGATTCCCCCCTCTCTTTCGCACCCTCCATGTCATATTCCGCTCCAGGAGTTCCATCATAGCTCCTCACTGTCGCTGGGAGGAAGTTTTCTCCTCCGCTCGCCCCTTCCACCGTCATTTTCTCTCTACCCACCCTTGCCTACTTTTCCGCGCAGCTCTCGATTCCCCCCTCTCTTTCGCACCCTCCATGTCATATTCCACTCCAGGAGCTCCATCATAGCTCCTCGCTGTCGCTGGGAGGATGTTTTCTCCTCCGCTCGCCCCTTCCACCGTCATTTTCTCTCTACCCACCCTTGCCTCCTTTTCCGCGCAGCTCTCGATTCCCCCCTCTCTTTCGCACCCTCCATGTCATATTCCGCTCCAGGAGTTCCATCATAGCTCCTCACTGTCGCTGGGAGGATGTTTTCTCCTCCGCTCGCCCCTTCCACCGTCATTTTCTCTCTACCCACCCTTGCCTCCTTTTCCGCGCAGCTCTCGATTCCCCCCTCTCTTTCGCACCCTCCATGTCATATTCCGCTCCAGGAGTTCCATCATAGCTCCTCACTGTCGCTGGGAGGAAGTTTTCTCCTCCGCTCGCCCCTTCCACCGTCATTTTCTCTCTACCCACCCTTGCCTCCTTTTCCGCGCAGCTCTCGATTCCCCCCTCTCTTTCACACCCTCCATGTCATATTCCACTCCAGGAGCTCCATCATAGCTCCTTGCTGTCGCTGGGAGGATGTTTTCTCCTCCGCTCGCCCCTTCCACCGTCATTTTCTCTCTACCCACCCTTGCCTCCTTTTCCGCGCAGCTCTCGATTCCCCCCTCTCTTTCGCACCCTCCATGTCATATTCCGCTCCAGGAGTTCCATCATAGCTCCTCACTGTCGCTGGGAGGATGTTTTCTCCTCCGCTCGCCCCTTCCACCATCATTTTCTCTCTACCCACCCTTGCCTCCTTTTCCGCGCAGCTCTCGATTCCCCCCTCTCTTTCGCACCCTCCATGTCATATTCCGCTCCAGGAGTTCCATCATAGCTCCTCACTGTCGCTGGGAGGAAGTTTTCTCCTCTGCTCGCCCCTTCCACCGTCATTTTCTCTCTACCCACCCTTGCCTCCTTTTCCGCGCAGCTCTCGATTCCCCCCTCTCTTTCGCACCCTCCATGTCATATTCCGCTCCAGGAGTTCCATCATAGCTCCTCACTGTCGCTGGGAGGAAGTTTTCTCCTCCGCTCGCCCCTTCCACCGTCATTTTCTCTCTACCCACCCTTGCCTCCTTTTCCGCGCAGCTCTCGATTCTCCCCTTTCTTTCGCACCCTCCATGTCATATTCCGCTCCAGGAGCTCCATCATAGCTAATCGCTGTCGCTGGGAGGATGTTTTCTCCTCCGCTCGCCCCTTCCACCGTCATTTTCTCTCTACCCACCCTTGCCTCCTTTTCCGCGCAGCTCTCGATTCCCCCCTCTCTTTCGCACCCTCCATGTCATATTCCGCTCCAGGAGTTCCATCATAGCTCCTCACTGTCACTGGGAGGATGTTTTCTCCTCCGCTCGCCCCTTCCACCGTCATTTTCTCTCTACCCACCCTTGCCTCCTTCTCCGCGCAGCTCTCGATTCCCCCCTCTCTTTCGCACCCTCCATGTCATATTCCGCTCCAGGAGCTCCATCATAGCTAATCGCTGTCGCTGGGAGGATGTTTTCTCCTCCGCTCGCCCCTTCCACCGTCATTTTCTCTCTACCCACCCTTGCCTCCTTTTCCGCGCAGCTCTCGATTCCCCCCTCTCTTTCGCACCCTCCATGTCATATTCCGCTCCAGGAGTTCCATCATAGCTCCTCACTGTCGCTGGGAGGATGTTTTCTCCTCCGCTCGCCCCTTCCACCGTCATTTTCTCTCTACCCACCGTTGCCTCCTTTTCCGCGCAGCTCTCGATTCCCCCCTCTCTTTCGCACCCTCCCTGTCATATTCCGCTCCAGGAGCTCCATCATAGCTCCTTGCTGTCGCTGGGAGGATGTTTTCTCCTCCGCTCGCCCCTTCCACCGTCATTTTCTCTCTACCCACCCTTGCCTCCTTTTCCGCGCAGCTCTCGATTCCCCCCTCTCTTTCGCACCCTCCATGTCATATTCCGCTCCAGGAGTTCCATCATAGCTCCTCACTGTCGCTGGGAGGAAGTTTTCTCCTCTGCTCGCCCCTTCCACCGTCATTTTCTCTCTACCCACCCTTGCCTCCTTTTCCGCGCAGCTCTCGATTCCCCCCTCTCTTTCGCACCCTCCATGTCATATTCCGCTCCAGGAGCTCCATCATAGCTCCTTGCTGTCGTTGGGAGGATGTTTTCTCCTCCGCTCGCCCCTTCCACCGTCATTTTCTCTCTACCCACCCTTGCCTCCTTTTCCGCGCAGCTCTCGATTCCCCCCTCTCTTTCGCACCCTCCATGTCATATTCCGCTCCAGGAGTTCCATCATAGCTCCTCACTGTCGCTGGGAGGATGTTTTCTCCTCCGCTCGCCCCTTCCACCGTCATTTTCTCTCTACCCACCCTTGCCTCCTTCTCCGCGCAGCTCTCGATTCCCCCCTCTCTTTCGCACCCTCCATGTCATATTCCGCTCCAGGAGCTCCATCATAGCTAATCGCTGTCGCTGGGAGGATGTTTTCTCCTCCGCTCGCCCCTTCCACCGTCATTTTCTCTCTACCCACCCTTGCCTCCTTTTCCGCGCAGCTCTCGATTCCCCCCTCTCTTTCGCACCCTCCATGTCATATTCCGCTCCAGGAGTTCCATCATAGCTCCTCACTGTCGCTGGGAGGAAGTTTTCTCCTCCGCTCGCCCCTTCCACCGTCATTTTCTCTCTACCCACCCTTGCCTCCTTTTCCGCGCAGCTCTCGATTCCCCCCTCTCTTTCGCACCCTCCATGTCATATTCCGCTCCAGGAGCTCCATCATAGCTCCTTGCTGTCGCTGGGAGGATGTTTTCTCCTCCGCTCGCCCCTTCCACCGTCATTTTCTCTCTACCCACCCTTGCCTCCTTTTCCGCACAGCTCTCGATTCCCCCCTCTCTTTCGCACCCTCCATGTCATATTCCGCTCCAGGAGTTCCATCATAGCTCCTCACTGTCGCTGGGAGGATGTTTTCTCCTCCGCTCGCCCCTTCCACCGTCATTTTCTCTCTACCCACCCTTGCCTCCTTCACCGCGCAGCTCTCGATTCCCCCCTCTCTTTCGCACCCTCCATGTCATATTCCGCTCCAGGAGCTCCATCATAGCTCCTCGCTGTCGCTGGGAGGATGTTTTCTCCTCCGCTTGCCCCTTTCTTCGTCATTTTCTCTCTACCCACCCTTGCCTCCTTCTCCGCGCAGCTCTCGATTCCCCCCTCTCTTTCGCACCCTCCATGTCATATTCCGCTCCAGGAGTTCCATCATAGCTCCTCACTGTCGCTGGGAGGATGTTTTCTCCTCCGCTCGCCCCTTCCACCGTCATTTTCTCTCTACCCACCCTTGCCTCCTTTTCCGCGCAGCTCTCAATTCCCCCCTCTCTTTCGCACCCTCCATGTCATATTCCGCTCCCGGAGCTCCATCTTAGCTCCTCACTGTCGCTGGTAGGAAGTTTTCTCCTCCGCTCGCCCCTTCCACCGTCATTTTCTCTCTACCCACCCTTGCCTCCTTTTCCGCGCAGCTCTCAATTCCCCCCTCTCTTTCGCACCCTCCATGTCATATTCCGCTCCAGGAGCTCCATCATAGCTCCTTGCTGTCGCTGGGAGGATGTTTTCTCCTCCGCTCGCCCCTTCCACCGTCATTTTCTCTCTACCCACCCTTGCCTCCTTTTCCGCGCAGCTCTCGATTCCCCCCTCTCTTTCGCACCCTCCATGTCATATTCCGCTCCAGGAGTTCCATCATAGCTCCTCACTGTCGCTGGGAGGATGTTTTCTCCTCCGCTCGCCTCTTCCACTGTCATTTTCTCTCTACCCACCCTTGCCTCCTTTTCCGCGCAGCTCTCGATTCCCCCCTCTCTTTCGCACCCTCCATGTCATATTCCGCTCCAGGAGCTCCATCATAGCTCCTTGCTGTCGCTGGGAGGATGTTTTCTCCTCCGCTCGCCCCTTCCACCGTCATTTTCTCTCTACCCACCCTTGCCTCCTTTTCCGCGCAGCTCTCGATTCCCCCCTCTCTTTCGCACCCTCCATGTCATATTCCGCTCCAGGAGTTCCATCATAGCTCCTCACTGTCGCTGGGAGGATGTTTTCTCCTCCGCTCGCCCCTTCCACCGTCATTTTCTCTCTACCCACCCTTGCCTCCTTCTCCGCGCAGCTCTCGATTCCCCCCTCTCTTTCGCACCCTCCATGTCATATTCCGCTCCAGGAGCTCCATCATAGCTCCTTGCTGTCGCTGGGAGGATGTTTTCTCCTCCGCTCGCCCCTTCCACCGTCATTTTCTCTCTACCCACCCTTGCCTCCTTTTCCGCGCAGCTCTCGATTCCCCCCTCTCTTTCGCACCCTCCATGTCATATTCCGCTCCAGGAGTTCCATCATAGCTCCTCACTGTCGCTGGGAGGATGTTTTCTCCTCCGCTCGCCCCTTCCACCGTCATTTTCTCTCTACCCACCCTTGCCTCCTTCTCCGCGCAGCTCTCGATTCCCCCCTCTCTTTCGCACCCTCCATGTCATATTCCGCTCCAGGAGCTCCATCATAGCTCCTCGCTGTCGCTGGGAGGATGTTTTCTCCTCCGCTCGCCCCTTCCACCGTCATTTTCTCTCTACCCACCCTTGCCTCCTTTTCCGCGCAGCTCTCGATTCCCCCCTCTCTTTCGCACCCTCAATGTCATATTCCGCTCCAGGAGTTCCATCATAGCTCCTCACTGTCGCTGGGAGGATGTTTTCTCCTCCGCTCGCCTCTTCCACCGTCATTTTCTCTCTACCCACCCTTGCCTCCTTTTCCGCGCAGCTCTCGATTCCCCCCTCTCTTTCGCACCCTCCATGTCATATTCCGCTCCAGGAGTTCCATCATAGCTCCTCACTGTCGCTGGGAGGAAGTTTTCTCCTCCGCTCGCCCCTTCCACCGTCATTTTCTCTCTACCCACCCTTGCCTCCTTTTCCGCGCAGCTCTCGATTCCCCCCTCTCTTTCGCACCCTCCATGTCATATTCCGCTCCAGGAGCTCCATCATAGCTCCTTGCTGTCACTGGGAGGATGTTTTCTCCTCCGCTCGCCCCTTCCACCGTCATTTTCTCTCTACCCACCCTTGCCTCCTTTTCCGCGCAGCTCTCGATTCCCCCCTCTCTTTCGCACCCTCCATGTCATATTCCGCTCCTGGAGTTCCATCATAGCTCCTCACTGTCGCTGGGAGGATGTTTTCTCCTCCGCTCGCCCCTTCCACCGTCATTTTCTCTCTACCCACCCTTGCCTCCTTCTCCGCGCAGCTCTCGATTCCCCCCTCTCTTTCGCACCCTCCATGTCATATTCCGCTCCAGGAGCTCCATCATAGCTCCTCGCTGTCGCTGGGAGGATGTTTTCTCCTCCGCTCGCCCCTTCCACCGTCATTTTCTCTCTACCCACCCTTGCCTCCTTTTCCGCGCAGCTCTCGATTCCCCCCTCTCTTTCGCACCCTCAATGTCATATTCCGCTCCAGGAGTTCCATCATAGCTCCTCACTGTCGCTGGGAGGATGTTTTCTCCTCCGCTCGCCCCTTCCACCGTCATTTTCTCTCTACCCACCCTTGCCTCCTTTTCCGCGCAGCTCTCGATTCCCCCCTCTCTTTCGCACCCTCCATGTCATATTCCGCTCCAGGAGTTCCATCATAGCTCCTCACTGTCGCTGGGAGGAAGTTTTCTCCTCCGCTCGCCCCTTCCACCGTCATTTTCTCTCTACCCACCCTTGCCTCCTTTTCCGCGCAGCTCTCGATTCCCCCCTCTCTTTCGCACCCTCCATGTCATATTCCGCTCCAGGAGCTCCATCATAGCTCCTTGCTGTCGCTGGGAGGATGTTTTCTCCTCCGCTCGCCCCTTCCACCGTCATTTTCTCTCTACCCACCCTTGCCTCCTTTTCCGCGCAGCTCTCGATTCCCCCCTCTCTTTCGCACCCTCCATGTCATATTCCGCTCCAGGAGTTCCATCATAGCTCCTCACTGTCGCTGGGAGGATGTTTTCTCCTCCGCTCGCCCCTTCCACCGTCATTTTCTCTCTACCCACCCTTGCCTCCTTCTCCGCGCAGCTCTCGATTCCCCCCTCTCTTTCGCACCCTCCATGTCATATTCCGCTCCAGGAGCTCCATCATAGCTCCTCGCTGTCGCTGGGAGGATGTTTTCTCCTCCGCTCGCCCCTTCCACCGTCATTTTCTCTCTACCCACCCTTGCCTCCTTTTCCGCGCAGCTCTCGATTCCCCCCTCTCTTTCGCACCCTCCATGTCATATTCCGCTCCAGGAGTTCCATCATAGCTCCTCACTGTCGCTGGGAGGATGTTTTCTCCTCCGCTCACCCCTTCCACCGTCATTTTCTCTCTACCCACCCTTGCCTCCTTTTCCGCGCAGCTCTCGATTCCCCCCTCTCTTTCGCACCCTCCATGTCATATTCCGCTCCAGGAGTTCCATCATAGCTCCTCACTGTCGCTGGGAGGAAGTTTTCTCCTCCGCTCGCCCCTTCCACCGTCATTTTCTCTCTACCCACCGTTGCCTCCTTTTCCGCGCAGCTCTCGATTCCCCCCTCTCTTTCGCACCCTCCATGTCATATTCCGCTCCAGGAGCTCCATCATAGCTCCTTGCTGTCGCTGGGAGGATGTTTTCTCCTCCGCTCGCCCCTTCCACCGTCATTTTCTCTCTACCCACCCTTGCCTCCTTTTCCGCGCAGCTCTCGATTCCCCCCTCTCTTTCGCACCCTCCATGTCATATTCCGCTCCAGGAGTTCCATCATAGCTCCTCACTGTCGCTGGGAGGATGTTTTCTCCTCCGCTCGCCCCTTCCACCGTCATTTTCTCTCTACCCACCCTTGCCTCCTTCTCCGCGCAGCTCTCGATTCCCCCCTCTCTTTCGCACCCTCCATGTCATATTCCGCTCCAGGAGCTCCATCATAGCTCCTCGCTGTCGCTGGGAGGATGTTTTCTCCTCCGCTCGCCCCTTCCACCGTCATTTTCTCTCTACCCACCCTTGCCTCCTTTTCCGCGCAGCTCTCGATTCCCCCCTCTCTTTCGCACCCTCCATGTCATATTCCGCTCCAGGAGTTCCATCATAGCTCCTCACTGTCGCTGGGAGGAAGTTTTCTCCTCCGCTCGCCCCTTCCACCGTCATTTTCTCTCTACCCACCGTTGCCTCCTTTTCCGCGCAGCTCTCGATTCCCCCCTCTCTTTCGCACCCTCCATGTCATATTCCGCTCCAGGAGCTCCATCATAGCTCCTCGCTGTCGCTGGGAGGATGTTTTCTCCTCCGCTCGCCCCTTCCACCGTCATTTTCTCTTTACCCACCCTTGCCTCCTTCTCCGCGCAGCTCTCGATTCCCCCCTCTCTTTCGCACCCTCCATGTCATATTCCGCTCCAGGAGTTCCATCATAGCTCCTCACTGTTGCTGGGAGGATGTTTTCTCCTCCGCTCGCCCCTTCCACCGTCATTTTCTCTCTACCCACCCTTGCCTCCTTCTCCGCGCAGCTCTCGATTCCCCCCTCTCTTTCGCACCCTCCATGTCATATTCCGCTCCAGGAGCTCCATCATAGCTCCTCGCTGTCGCTGGGAGGATGTTTTCTCCTCCGCTCGCCCCTTCCACCGTCATTTTCTCTCTACCCACCCTTGCCTCCTTTTCCGCGCAGCTCTTGATTCCCCCCTCTCTTTCGCACCCTCCATGTCATATTCCGCTCCAGGAGTTCCATCATAGCTCCTCACTGTCGCTGGGAGGATGTTTTCTCCTCCGCTCGCCCCTTCCACCATCATTTTCTCTCTACCCACCCTTGCCTCCTTTTCCGCGCAGCTCTCGATTCCCCCCTCTCTTTCGCACCCTCCATGTCATATTCCGCTCCAGGAGCTCCATCATAGCTCCTCGCTGTCACTGGGAGGATGTTTTCTCCTCCGCTCGCCCCTTCCACCGTCATTTTCTCTCTACCCACCCTTGCCTCCTTCTCCGCGCAGCTCTCGATTCCCCCCTCTCTTTCGCACCCTCCATGTCATATTCCGCTCCAGGAGCTCCATCATAGCTCCTCGCTGACGCTGGGAGGATGTTTTCTCCTCCGCTCGCCCCTTCCACCGTCATTTTCTCTCTACCCACCCTTGCCTCCTTTTCCGCGCAGCTCTCGATTCCCCCCTCTCTTTCGCACCCTCCATGTCATATTCCGCTCCAGGAGTTCCATCATAGCTCCTCACTGTCGCTGGGAGGATGTTTTCTCCTCCGCTCGCCCCTTCCACCGTCATTTTCTCTCTACCCACCCTTGCCTCCTTTTCCGCGCAGCTCTCGATTCCCCCCTCTCTTTCGCACCCTCCATGTCATATTCCGCTCCAGGAGTTCCATCATAGCTCCTCACTGTCGCTGGGAGGAAGTTTTCTCCTCCGCTCGCCCCTTCCACCGTCATTTTCTCTCTACCCACCGTTGCCTCCTTTTCCGCGCAGCTCTCGATTCCCCCCTCTCTTTCGCACCCTCCATGTCATATTCCGCTCCAGGAGCTCCATCATAGCTCCTTGCTGTCGCTGGGAGGATGTTTTCTCCTCCGCTCGCCCCTTCCACCGTCATTTTCTCTCTACCCACCCTTGCCTCCTTTTCCGCGCAGCTCTCGATTCCCCCCTCTCTTTCGCACCCTCCATGTCATATTCCGCTCCAGGAGTTCCATCATCGCTCCTCACTGTCGCTGGGAGGATGTTTTCTCCTCCGCTCGCCCCTTCCACCGTCATTTTCTCTCTACCCACCCTTGCCTCCTTCTCCGCGCAGCTCTCGATTCCCCCCTCTCTTTCGCACCCTCCATGTCATATTCCGCTCCAGGAGCTCCATCATAGCTCCTTGCTGTCGCTGGGAGGATGTTTTCTCCTCCGCTCGCCCCTTCCACCGTCATTTTCTCTCTACCCACCCTTGCCTCCTTTTCCGCGCAGCTCTCGATTCCCCCCTCTCTTTCGCACCCTCAATGTCATATTCCGCTCCAGGAGTTCCATCATAGCTCCTCACTGTCGCTGGGAGGATGTTTTCTCCTCCGCTCGCCCCTTCCACCGTCATTTTCTCTCTACCCACCCTTGCCTCCTTTTCCGCGCAGCTCTCGATTCCCCCCTCTCTTTCGCACCCTCCATGTCATATTCCGCTCCAGGAGTTCCATCATAGCTCCTCACTGTCGCTGGGAGGAAGTTTTCTCCTCCGCTCGCCCCTTCCACCGTCATTTTCTCTCTACCCACCCTTGCCTCCTTTTCCGCGCAGCTCTCGATTCCCCCCTCTCTTTCGCACCCTCCATGTCATATTCCACTCCAGGAGCTCCATCATAGCTCCTTGCTGTCGCTGGGAGGATGTTTTCTCCTCCGCTCGCCCCTTCCACCGTCATTTTCTCTCTACCCACCCTTGCCTCCTTTTCCGCGCAGCTCTCGATTCCCCCCTCTCTTTCGCACCCTCCATGTCATATTCCGCTCCAGGAGTTCCATCATAGCTCCTCACTGTCGCTGGGAGGATGTTTTCTCCTCCGCTCGCCCCTTCCACCATCATTTTCTCTCTACCCACCCTTGCCTCCTTTTCCGCGCAGCTCTCGATTCCCCCCTCTCTTTCGCACCCTCCATGTCATATTCCGCTCCAGGAGTTCCATCATAGCTCCTCACTGTCGCTGGGAGGAAGTTTTCTCCTCTGCTCGCCCCTTCCACCGTCATTTTCTCTCTACCCACCCTTGCCTCCTTCTCCGCGCAGCTCTCGATTCCCCCCTCTCTTTCGCACCCTCCATGTCATATTCCGCTCCAGGAGCTCCATCATAGCTAATCGCTGTCGCTGGGAGGATGTTTTCTCCTCCGCTCGCCCCTTCCACCGTCATTTTCTCTCTACCCACCGTTGCCTCCTTTTCCGCGCAGCTCTCGATTCCCCCCTCTCTTTCGCACCCTCCATGTCATATTCCGCTCCAGGAGCTCCATCATAGCTCCTCGCTGTCGCTGGGAGGATGTTTTCTCCTCCGCTCGCCCCTTCCACCGTCATTTTCTCTCTACCCACCCTTGCCTCCTTCTCCGCGCAGCTCTCGATTCCCCCCTCTCTTTCGCACCCTCCATGTCATATTCCGCTCCAGGAGTTCCATCATAGCTCCTCACTGTTGCTGGGAGGATGTTTTCTCCTCCGCTCGCCCCTTCCACCGTCATTTTCTCTCTACCCACCCTTGCCTCCTTCTCCGCGCAGCTCTCGATTCCCCCCTCTCTTTCGCACCCTCCATGTCATATTCCGCTCCAGGAGCTCCATCATAGCTCCTCGCTGTCGCTGGGAGGATGTTTTCTCCTCCGCTCGCCCCTTCCACCGTCATTTTCTCTCTACCCACCCTTGCCTCCTTTTCCGCGCAGCTCTCGATTCCCCCCTCTCTTTCGCACCCTCCATGTCATATTCCGCTCCAGGAGTTCCATCATAGCTCCTCACTGTCGCTGGGAGGATGTTTTCTCCTCCGCTCGCCCCTTCCACCATCATTTTCTCTCTACCCACCCTTGCCTCCTTTTCCGCGCAGCTCTCGATTCCCCCCTCTCTTTCGCACCCTCCATGTCATATTCCGCTCCAGGAGCTCCATCATAGCTCCTCGCTGTCGCTGGGAGGATGTTTTCTCCTCCGCTCGCCCCTTCCACCGTCATTTTCTCTCTACCCACCCTTGCCTCCTTCTCCGCGCAGCTCTCGATTCCCCCCTCTCTTTCGCACCCTCCATGTCATATTCCGCTCCAGGAGCTCCATCATAGCTCCTCGCTGTCGCTGGGAGGATGTTTTCTCCTCCGCTCGCCCCTTCCACCGTCATTTTCTCTCTACCCACCCTTGCCTCCTTTTCCGCGCAGCTCTCGATTCCCCCCTCTCTTTCGCACCCTCCATGTCATATTCCGCTCCAGGAGTTCCATCATAGCTCCTCACTGTCGCTGGGAGGATGTTTTCTCCTCCGCTCGCCCCTTCCACCGTCATTTTCTCTCTACCCACCCTTGCCTCCTTTTCCGCGCAGCTCTCGATTCCCCCCTCTCTTTCGCACCCTCCATGTCATATTCCGCTCCAGGAGTTCCATCATAGCTCCTCACTGTCGCTGGGAGGAAGTTTTCTCCTCCGCTCGCCCCTTCCACCGTCATTTTCTCTCTACCCACCGTTGCCTCCTTTTCCGCGCAGCTCTCGATTCCCCCCTCTCTTTCGCACCCTCCATGTCATATTCCGCTCCAGGAGCTCCATCATAGCTCCTTGCTGTCGCTGGGAGGATGTTTTCTCCTCCGCTCGCCCCTTCCACCGTCATTTTCTCTCTACCCACCCTTGCCTCCTTTTCCGCGCAGCTCTCGATTCCCCCCTCTCTTTCGCACCCTCCATGTCATATTCCGCTCCAGGAGTTCCATCATAGCTCCTCACTGTCGCTGGGAGGATGTTTTCTCCTCCGCTCGCCCCTTCCACCGTCATTTTCTCTCTACCCACCCTTGCCTCCTTCTCCGTGCAGCTCTCGATTCCCCCCTCTCTTTCGCACCCTCCATGTCATATTCCGCTCCAGGAGCTCCATCATAGCTCCTCGCTGTCGCTGGGAGGATGTTTTCTCCTCCGCTCGCCCCTTCCACCGTCATTTTCTCTCTACCCACCCTTGCCTCCTTTTCCGCGCAGCTCTCGATTCCCCCCTCTCTTTCGCACCCTCAATGTCATATTCCGCTCCAGGAGTTCCATCATAGCTCCTCACTGTCGCTGGGAGGATGTTTTCTCCTCCGCTCGCCCCTTCCACCGTCATTTTCTCTCTACCCACCCTTGCCTCCTTTTCCGCGCAGCTCTCAATTCCCCCCTCTCTTTCGCACCCTCCATGTCATATTCCGCTCCAGGAGTTCCATCATAGCTCCTCACTGTCGCTGGGAGGAAGTTTTCTCCTCCGCTCGCCCCTTCCACCGTCATTTTCTCTCTACCCACCCTTGCCTCCTTTTCCGCGCAGCTCTCGATTCCCCCCTCTCTTTCGCACCCTCCATGTCATATTCCACTCCAGGAGCTCCATCATAGCTCCTTGCTGTCGCTGGGAGGATGTTTTCTCCTCCGCTCGCCCCTTCCACCGTCATTTTCTCTCTACCCACCCTTGCCTCCTTTTCCGCGCAGCTCTCGATTCCCCCCTCTCTTTCGCACCCTCCATGTCATATTCCGCTCCAGGAGTTCCATCATAGCTCCTCACTGTCGCTGGGAGGATGTTTTCTCCTCCGCTCGCCCCTTCCACCATCATTTTCTCTCTACCCACCCTTGCCTCCTTTTCCGCGCAGCTCTCGATTCCCCCCTCTCTTTCGCACCCTCCATGTCATATTCCGCTCCAGGAGTTCCATCATAGCTCCTCACTGTCGCTGGGAGGAAGTTTTCTCCTCTGCTCGCCCCTTCCACCGTCATTTTCTCTCTACCCACCCTTGCCTCCTTCTCCGCGCAGCTCTCGATTCCCCCCTCTCTTTCGCACCCTCCATGTCATATTCCGCTCCAGGAGCTCCATCATAGCTAATCGCTGTCGCTGGGAGGATGTTTTCTCCTCCGCTCGCCCCTTCCACCGTCATTTTCTCTCTACCCACCCTTGCCTCCTTTTCCGCGCAGCTCTCGATTCCCCCCTCTCTTTCGCACCCTCCATGTCATATTCCGCTCCAGGAGTTCCATCATAGCTCCTCACTGTCGCTGGGAGGAAGTTTTCTCCTCCGCTCGCCCCTTCCACCGTCATTTTCTCTCTACCCACCCTTGCCTCCTTTTCCGCGCAGCTCTCGATTCCCCCCTCTCTTTCGCACCCTCCATGTCATATTCCGCTCCAGGAGCTCCATCATAGCTCCTTGCTGTCGCTGGGAGGATGTTTTCTCCTCCGCTCGCCCCTTCCACCGTCATTTTCTCTCTACCCACCCTTGCCTCCTTTTCCGCGCAGCTCTCAATTCCCCCCTCTCTTTCGCACCCTCCATGTCATATTCCGCTCCAGGAGTTCCATCATAGCTCCTCACTGTCGCTGGGAGGATGTTTTCTCCTCCGCTCGCCCCTTTCTTCGTCATTTTCTCTCTACCCACCCTTGCCTCCTTCTCCGCGCAGCTCTCGATTCCCCCCTCTCTTTCGCACCCTCCATGTCATATTCCGCTCCAGGAGCTCCATCATAGCTCCTCGCTGTCGCTGGGAGGATGTTTTCTCCTCCGCTCGCCCCTTCCACCGTCATTTTCTCTCTACCCACCCTTGCCTCCTTTTCCGCGCAGCTCTCAATTCCCCCCTCTCTTTCGCACCCTCCATGTCATATTCCGCTCCAGGAGTCCCATCATAGCTCCTCACTGTCGCTGGGAGGATGTTTTCTCCTCCGCTCGCCCCTTTCTTCGTCATTTTCTCTCTACCCACCCTTGCCTCCTTCTCCGCGCAGCTCTCGATTCCCTCCTCTCTCTCGCACCCTCCATATTACATCCAGCTCCAGGAGCTTCATCATAGCTCCTCGCTGTCGCTGGGAGGATGTTTTCTCCTCCGCTCGCCCCTTCCACCGTCATTTTCTCTCTACCCACCCTTGCCTCCTTCTCCGCGCAGCTCTCGATTCCCCCCTCTCTTTCGCACCCTCCATGTCATATTCCGCTCCAGGAGCTCCATCATAGCTCCTTGCTGTCGCTGGGAGGATGTTTTCTCCTCCGCTCGCCCCTTCCACCGTCATTTTCTCTCTACCCACCCTTGCCTCCTTTTCCGCGCAGCTCTCGATTCCCCCCTCTCTTTCGCACCCTCAATGTCATATTCCGCTCCAGGAGTTCCATCATAGCTCCTCACTGTCGCTGGGAGGATGTTTTCTCCTCCGCTCGCCCCTTCCACCGTCATTTTCTCTCTACCCACCCTTGCCTCCTTTTCTGCGCAGCTCTCGATTCCCCCCTCTCTTTCGCACCCTCCATGTCATATTCCGCTCCAGGAGTTCCATCATAGCTCCTCACTGTCGCTGGGAGGAAGTTTTCTCCTCCGCTCGCCCCTTCCACCGTCATTTTCTCTCTACCCACCCTTGCCTCCTTTTCCGCGCAGCTCTCGATTCCCCCCTCTCTTTCGCACCCTCCATGTCATATTCCACTCCAGGAGCTCCATCATAGCTCCTTGCTGTCGCTGGGAGGATGTTTTCTCCTCCGCTCGCCCCTTCCACCGTCATTTTCTCTCTACCCACCCTTGCCTCCTTTTCCGCGCAGCTCTCGATTCCCCCCTCTCTTTCGCACCCTCCATGTCATATTCCGCTCCAGGAGTTCCATCATAGCTCCTCACTGTCGCTGGGAGGATGTTTTCTCCTCCGCTCGCCCCTTCCACCATCATTTTCTCTCTACCCACCCTTGCCTCCTTTTCCGCGCAGCTCTCGATTCCCCCCTCTCTTTCGCACCCTCCATGTCATATTCCGCTCCAGGAGTTCCATCATAGCTCCTCACTGTCGCTGGGAGGAAGTTTTCTCCTCTGCTCGCCCCTTCCACCGTCATTTTCTCTCTACCCACCCTTGCCTCCTTCTCCGCGCAGCTCTCGATTCCCCCCTCTCTTTCGCACCCTCCATGTCATATTCCGCTCCAGGAGTTCCATCATAGCTCCTCACTGTTGCTGGGAGGATGTTTTCTCCTCCGCTCGCCCCTTCCACCGTCATTTTCTCTCTACCCACCCTTGCCTCCTTCTCCGCGCAGCTCTCGATTCCCCCCTCTCTTTCGCACCCTCCATGTCATATTCCGCTCCAGGAGTTCCATCATAGCTCCTCACTGTCGCTGGGAGGAAGTTTTCTCCTCCGCTCGCCCCTTCCACCGTCATTTTCTCTCTACCCACCCTTGCCTCCTTTTCCGCGCAGCTCTCGATTCCCCCCTCTCTTTCGCACCCTCCATGTCATATTCCGCTCCAGGAGCTCCATCATAGCTCCTTGCTGTCGCTGGGAGGATGTTTTCTCCTCCGCTCGCCCCTTCCACCGTCATTTTCTCTCTACCCACCCTTGCCTCCTTTTCCGCGCAGCTCTCGATTCCCCCCTCTCTTTCGCACCCTCCATGTCATATTCCGCTCCAGGAGTTCCATCATAGCTCCTCACTGTCGCTGGGAGGATGTTTTCTCCTCCGCTCGCCCCTTCCACCGTCATTTTCTCTCTACCCACCCTTGCCTCCTTCTCCGCGCAGCTCTCGATTCCCCCCTCTCTTTCGCACCCTCCATGTCATATTCCGCTCCAGGAGCTCCATCATAGCTCCTCGCTGTCGCTGGGAGGATGTTTTCTCCTCCGCTCGCCCCTTCCACCGTCATTTTCTCTCTACCCACCCTTGCCTCCTTTTCCGCGCAGCTCTCGATTCCCCCCTCTCTTTCGCACCCTCAATGTCATATTCCGCTCCAGGAGTTCCATCATAGCTCCTCACTGTCGCTGGGAGGATGTTTTCTCCTCCGCTCGCCCCTTCCACCGTCATTTTCTCTCTACCCACCCTTGCCTCCTTTTCCGCGCAGCTCTCAATTCCCCCCTCTCTTTCGCACCCTCCATGTCATATTCCGCTCCAGGAGTTCCATCATAGCTCCTCACTGTCGCTGGGAGGAAGTTTTCTCCTCCGCTCGCCCCTTCCACCGTCATTTTCTCTCTACCCACCCTTGCCTCCTTTTCCGCGCAGCTCTCGATTCCCCCCTCTCTTTCGCACCCTCCATGTCATATTCCACTCCAGGAGCTCCATCATAGCTCCTTGCTGTCGCTGGGAGGATGTTTTCTCCTCCGCTCGCCCCTTCCACCGTCATTTTCTCTCTACCCACCCTTGCCTCCTTTTCCGCGCAGCTCTCGATTCCCCCCTCTCTTTCGCACCCTCCATGTCATATTCCGCTCCAGGAGTTCCATCATAGCTCCTCACTGTCGCTGGGAGGATGTTTTCTCCTCCGCTCGCCCCTTCCACCATCATTTTCTCTCTACCCACCCTTGCCTCCTTTTCCGCGCAGCTCTCGATTCCCCCCTCTCTTTCGCACCCTCCATGTCATATTCCGCTCCAGGAGTTCCATCATAGCTCCTCACTGTCGCTGGGAGGAAGTTTTCTCCTCTGCTCGCCCCTTCCACCGTCATTTTCTCTCTACCCACCCTTGCCTCCTTCTCCGCGCAGCTCTCGATTCCCCCCTCTCTTTCGCACCCTCCATGTCATATTCCGCTCCAGGAGCTCCATCATAGCTAATCGCTGTCGCTGGGAGGATGTTTTCTCCTCCGCTCGCCCCTTCCACCGTCATTTTCTCTCTACCCACCCTTGCCTCCTTTTCCGCGCAGCTCTCGATTCCCCCCTCTCTTTCGCACCCTCCATGTCATATTCCGCTCCAGGAGTTCCATCATAGCTCCTCACTGTCGCTGGGAGGAAGTTTTCTCCTCCGCTCGCCCCTTCCACCGTCATTTTCTCTCTACCCACCCTTGCCTCCTTTTCCGCGCAGCTCTCGATTCCCCCCTCTCTTTCGCACCCTCCATGTCATATTCCGCTCCAGGAGCTCCATCATAGCTCCTTGCTGTCGCTGGGAGGATGTTTTCTCCTCCGCTCGCCCCTTCCACCGTCATTTTCTCTCTACCCACCCTTGCCTCCTTTTCCGCGCAGCTCTCAATTCCCCCCTCTCTTTCGCACCCTCCATGTCATATTCCGCTCCAGGAGTTCCATCATAGCTCCTCACTGTCGCTGGGAGGATGTTTTCTCCTCCGCTCGCCCCTTTCTTCGTCATTTTCTCTCTACCCACCCTTGCCTCCTTCTCCGCGCAGCTCTCGATTCCCCCCTCTCTTTCGCACCCTCCATGTCATATTCCGCTCCAGGAGCTCCATCATAGCTCCTCGCTGTCGCTGGGAGGATGTTTTCTCCTCCGCTCGCCCCTTCCACCGTCATTTTCTCTCTACCCACCCTTGCCTCCTTTTCCGCGCAGCTCTCAATTCCCCCCTCTCTTTCGCACCCTCCATGTCATATTCCGCTCCAGGAGTTCCATCATAGCTCCTCACTGTCGCTGGGAGGATGTTTTCTCCTCCGCTCGCCCCTTTCTTCGTCATTTTCTCTCTACCCACCCTTGCCTCCTTCTCCGCGCAGCTCTCGATTCCCCCCTCTCTTTCGCACCCTCCATGTCATATTCCGCTCCAGGAGTTCCATCATAGCTCCTCACTGTCGCTGGGAGGATGTTTTCTCCTCCGCTCGCCCCTTCCACCGTCATTTTCTCTCTACCCACCCTTGCCTCCTTTTCCGCGCAGCTCTCAATTCCCCCCTCTCTTTCGCACCCTCCATGTCATATTCCGTTCCCGGAGTTCCATCATAGCTCCTCACTGTCGCTGGGAGGAAGTTTTCTCCTCCGCTCGCCCCTTCCACCGTCATTTTCTCTCTACCCACCCTTGCCTCCTTTTCCGCGCAGCTCTCAATTCCCCCCTCTCTTTCGCACCCTCCATGTCAAATTCCGCTCCAGGAGCTCCATCATAGCTCCTTGCTGTCGCTGGGAGGATGTTTTCTCCTCCGCTCGCCCCTTCCACCGTCATTTTCTCTCTACCCACCCTTGCCTCCTTTTCCGCGCAGCTCTCGATTCCCCCCTCTCTTTCGCACCCTCCATGTCATATTCCGCTCCAGGAGTTCCATCATAGCTCCTCACTGTCGCTGGGAGGATGTTTTCTCCTCCGCTCGCCCCTTCCACCGTCATTTTCTCTCTACCCACCCTTGCCTCCTTCTCCGCGCAGCTATCTATTCCCCCCTCTCTTTCGCACCCTCCATGTCATATTCCGCTCCAGGAGCTCCATCATAGCTCCTTGCTGTCGCTGGGAGGATGTTTTCTCCTCCGCTCGCCCCTTCCACCGTCATTTTCTCTCTACCCACCCTTGCCTCCTTTTCCGCGCAGCTCTCAATTCCCCCCTCTCTTTCGCACCCTCCATGTCATATTCCGCTCCAGGAGTTCCATCATAGCTCCTCACTGTCGCTGGGAGGATGTTTTCTCCTCCGCTCGCCCCTTTCTTCGTCATTTTCTCTCTACCCACCCTTGCCTCCTTCTCCGCGCAGCTCTCGATTCCCCCCTCTCTTTCGCACCCTCCATGTCATATTCCGCTCCAGGAGCTCCATCATAGCTCCTCGCTGTCGCTGGGAGGATGTTTTCTCCTCCGCTCACCCCTTCCACCGTCATTTTCTCTCTACCCACCCTTGCCTCCTTTTCCGCGCAGCTCTCAATTCCCCCCTCTCTTTCGCACCCTCCATGTCATATTCCGCTCCAGGAGTTCCATCATAGCTCCTCACTGTCGCTGGGAGGATGTTTTCTCCTCCGCTCGCCCCTTTCTTCGTCATTTTCTCTCTACCCACCCTTGCCTCCTTCTCCGCGCAGCTCTCGATTCCCCCCTCTCTTTCGCACCCTCCATGTCATATTCCGCTCCAGGAGTTCCATCATAGCTCCTCACTGTCGCTGGGAGGATGTTTTCTCCTCCGCTCGCCCCTTCCACCGTCATTTTCTCTCTACCCAACCTTGCCTCCTTTTCCGCGCAGCTCTCAATTCCCCCCTCTCTTTCGCACCCTCCATGTCATATTCCGTTCCCGGAGTTCCATCATAGCTCCTCACTGTCGCTGGGAGGAAGTTTTCTCCTCCGCTCGCCCCTTCCACCGTCATTTTCTCTCTACCCACCCTTGCCTCCTTTTCCGCGCAGCTCTCAATTCCCCCCTCTCTTTCGCACCCTCCATGTCAAATTCCGCTCCAGGAGCTCCATCATAGCTCCTTGCTGTCGCTGGGAGGATGTTTTCTCCTCCGCTCGCCCCTTCCACCGTCATTTTCTCTCTACCCACCCTTGCCTCCTTTTCCGCGCAGCTCTCGATTCCCCCCTCTCTTTCGCACCCTCCATGTCATATTCCGCTCCAGGAGTTCCATCATAGCTCCTCACTGTCGCTGGGAGGATGTTTTCTCCTCCGCTCGCCCCTTCCACCGTCATTTTCTCTCTACCCACCCTTGCCTCCTTCTCCGCGCAGCTCTCGATTCCCCCCTCTCTTTCGCACCCTCCATGTCATATTCCGCTTCAGGAGCTCCATCATAGCTCCTCGCTGTCGCTGGGAGGATGTTTTCTCCTCCGCTCGCCCCTTCCACCGTCATTTTCTCTCTACCCACCCTTGCCTCCTTCTCCGTGCAGCTCTCGATTCCCCCCTCTCTTTCGCACCCTCCATGTCATATTCTGCTCCAGGAGCTCCATCATAGCTCCTTGCTGTCGCTGGGAGGATGTTTTCTCCTCCGCTCGCCCCTTCCACCGTCATTTTCTCTCTACCCACCCTTGCCTCCTTCTCCGTGCAGCTCTCGATTCCCCCCTCTCTTTCGCACCCTCCATGTCATATTCTGCTCCAGGAGCTCCATCATAGCTCCTCGCTGTCGCTGGGAGGATGTTTTCTCCTCCGCTCGCCCCTTCCACCGTCATTTTCTCTCTACCCACCCTTGCCTCCTTTTCCGCGCAGCTCTCGATTCCCCCCTCTCTTTCGCACCCTCCATGTCATATTCCGCTCCAGGAGCTCCATCATAGCTCCTCGCTGTCGCTGGGAGGATGTTTTCTCCTCCGCTCGCCCCTTCCACCGTCATTTTCTCTCTACCCACCCTTGCCTCCTTCTCCGCGCAGCTCTCGATTCCCCCCTCTCTCTCGCACCCTCCATATTACATCCAGCTCCAGGAGCTCCATCATAGCTCCTCGCTGTCGCTGGGAGGATGTTTTCTCCTCTGCTCGCCCCTTCCACCGTCATTTTCTCTCTACCCACCCTTGCCTCCTTCTCCGCGCAGCTCTCGATTCCCCCCTCTCTTTCGCACCCTCCATGTCATATTCCGCTCCAGGAGCTCCATCATAGCTCCTCGCTGTCGCTGGGAGGATGTTTTCTCCTCCGCTCGCCCCTTCCACCGTCATTTTCTCTCTACCCACCCTTGCCTCCTTCTCCACGCAGCTCTCGATTCCCTCCTCTCTCTCGCACCCTCCATATTACATCCAGCTCCAGGAGCTCCATCATAGCTCCTCGCTGTCGCTGGGAGGATGTTTTCTCCTCTGCTCGCCGCTTCCACCGTCATTTTCTCTCCACCCACCCTTGCCTCCTTCTCCGCGCCGCTCTCGATTCCCCCCTCTCTCTCGCACCCACCATGTCATATCCCGCTCCAGGAGCTCCATCATAGCTCCTCGCTGTCGCTGGGAGGATGTTTTCTCCTCCGCTCCCCCCTTCCACCGTCATTTTCTCTCTACCCACCCTTGCCTCCTTCTCCGCGCAGCTCTCGATTCCCCCCTCTCTCTCGCACCCTCCATATTACATCCAGCTCCAGGAGCTCCATCATAGCTCCTCGCTGTCGCTGGGAGGATGTTTTCTCCTCCGCTCGCCCCTTCCACCGTCATTTTCTCTCTACCCACCCTTGCCTCCTTCTCCGCGCAGCTCTCGATTCCCCCCTCTCTTTCGCACCCTCCATGTCATATTCCGCTCCAGGAGCTCCATCATAGCTCCTCGCTGTCGCTGGGAGGATGTTTTCTCCTCCGCTCGCCCCTTCCACCGTCATTTTCTCTCTACCCACCCTTGCCTCCTTCTCCGCGCAGCTCTCGATTCCCCCCTCTCTCTCGCACCCTCCATATTACATCCAGCTCCAGGAGCTCCATCATAGCTCCTCGCTGTCGCTGGGAGGATGTTTTCTCCTCCGCTCGCCCCTTCCACCGTCATTTTCTCTCTACCCACCCTTGCCTCCTTCTCCGCGCAGCTCTCGATTCCCCCCTCTCTTTCGCACCCTCCATGTCATATTCCGCTCCAGGAGCTCCATCATAGCTCCTCGCTGTCGCTGGGAGGATGTTTTCTCCTCCGCTCGCCCCTTCCACCGTCATTTTCTCTCTACCCACCCTTGCCTCCTTCTCCGCGCAGCTCTCGATTCCCCCCTCTCTTTCGCACCCTCCATGTCATATTCCGCTCCAGGAGCTCCATCATAGCTCCTCACTGTCGCTGGGAGGAAGTTTTCTCCTCCGCTCGCCCCTTCCACCGTCATTTTCTCTCCACCCACCCTTGCCTCCTTTTCCGCGCAGCTCTCGATTCCCCCCTCTCTTTCGCACCCTCCATGTCATATTCCGCTCCAGGAGCTCCATCATAGCTCCTCGCTGTCGCTGGGAGGATGTTTTCTCCTCCGCTCGCCCCTTCCACTGTCATTTTCTCTCTACCCACCCTTGCCTCCTTCTCCGCGCAGCTCTCGATTCCCTCCTCTCTCTCGCACCCTCCATATTACATCCAGCTCCAGGAGCTCCATCATAGCTCCTCGCTGTCGCTGGGAGGATGTTTTCTCCTCTGCTCGCCGCTTCCACCGTCATTTTCTCTCCACCCACCCTTGCCTCCTTCTCCGCGCCGCTCTCGATTCCCCCCTCTCTCTCGCACCCACCATGTCATATCCCACTCCAGGAGCTCCATCATAGCTCCTCGCTGTCGCTGGGAGGATGTTTTCTCCTCTGCTCGCCCCTTCCACCGTCATTTTCTCTCTACCCACCCTTGCCTCCTTCTCCGCGCAGCTCTCGATTCCCCCCTCTCTCTCGCACCCTCCATATTACATCCAGCTCCAGGAGCTCCATCATAGCTCCTCGCTGTCGCTGGGAGGATGTTTTCTCCTCTGCTCGCCCCTTCCACCGTCATTTTCTCTCTACCCACCCTTGCCTCCTTCTCCGCGCAGCTCTCGATTCCCCCCTCTCTTTCGCACCCTCCATGTCATATTCCGCTCCAGGAGCTCCATCATAGCTCCTCGCTGTCGCTGGGAGGATGTTTTCTCCTCCGCTCGCCCCTTCCACCGTCATTTTCTCTCTACCCACCCTTGCCTCCTTCTCCGCGCAGCTCTCGATTCCCCCCTCTCTCTCGCACCCTCCATATTACATCCAGCTCCAGGAGCTCCATCATAGCTCCTCGCTGTCGCTGGGAGGATGTTTTCTCCTCCGCTCGCCCCTTCCACCGTCATTTTCTCTCTACCCACCCTTGCCTCCTTCTCCGCGCAGCTCTCGATTCCCCCCTCTCTTTCGCACCCTCCATGTCATATTCCGCTCCAGGAGCTCCATCATAGCTCCTCGCTGTCGCTGGGAGGATGTTTTCTCCTCCGCTCGCCCCTTCCACCGTCATTTTCTCTCTACCCACCCTTGCCTCCTTCTCCGCGCAGCTCTCGATTCCCCCCTCTCTTTCGCACCCTCCATGTCATATTCCGCTCCAGGAGCTCCATCATAGCTCCTCACTGTCGCTGGGAGGAAGTTTTCTCCTCCGCTCGCCCCTTCCACCGTCATTTTCTCTCTACCCACCCTTGCCTCCTTTTCCGCGCAGCTCTCAATTCCCCCCTCTCTTTCGCACCCTCCATGTCATATTCCGCTCCAGGAGCTCCATCATAGCTCCTTGCTGTCGCTGGGAGGATGTTTTCTCCTCCGCTCGCCCCTTCCACCGTCATTTTCTCTCCACCCACCCTTGCCTCCTTTTCCGCGCAGCTCTCGATTC
This sequence comes from Pelophylax lessonae, assembly GCF_965119305.1. Taxonomy (NCBI): domain Eukaryota; kingdom Metazoa; phylum Chordata; class Amphibia; order Anura; family Ranidae; genus Pelophylax; species Pelophylax lessonae. The sequence goes on along the minus strand of NC_138780.1, from coordinate 86,310,092 downwards.
CCCCCTCTCTTTCGCACCCTCCATGTCATATTCCGCTCCAGGAGTTCCATCATAGCTCCTCACTGTCGCTGGGAGGATGTTTTCTCCTCCGCTCGCCCCTTCCACCGTCATTTTCTCTCTACCCACCCTTGCCTCCTTCTCCGCGCAGCTCTCGATTCCCCCCTCTCTTTCGCACCCTCCATGTCATATTCCGCTCCAGGAGCTCCATCATAGCTCCTCGCTGTCGCTGGGAGGATGTTTTCTCCTCCGCTCGCCCCTTCCACTGTCATTTTCTCTCTACCCACCCTTGCCTCCTTCTCCGCGCAGCTCTCGATTCCCTCCTCTCTCTCGCACCCTCCATATTACATCCAGCTCCAGGAGCTCCATCATAGCTCCTCGCTGTCGCTGGGAGGATGTTTTCTCCTCTGCTCGCCGCTTCCACCGTCATTTTCTCTCCACCCACCCTTGCCTCCTTCTCCGCGCCGCTCTCGATTCCCCCCTCTCTCTCGCACCCACCATGTCATATCCCGCTCCAGGAGCTCCATCATAGCTCCTCGCTGTCGCTGGGAGGATGTTTTCTCCTCTGCTCGCCCCTTCCACCGTCATTTTCTCTCTACCCACCCTTGCCTCCTTCTCCGCGCAGCTCTCGATTCCCCCCTCTCTCTCGCACCCTCCATATTACATCCAGCTCCAGGAGCTCCATCATAGCTCCTCGCTGTCGCTGGGAGGATGTTTTCTCCTCCGCTCTCCCCTTCCACCGTCATTTTCTCTCTACCCACCCTTGCCTCCTTCTCCGCGCAGCTCTCGATTCCCCCCTCTCTTTCGCACCCTCCATGTCATATTCCGCTCCAGGAGCTCCATCATAGCTCCTCGCTGTCGCTGGGAGGATGTTTTCTCTTCCGCTCGCCCCTTCCACCGTCATTTTCTCTCTACCCACCCTTGCCTCCTTCTCCGCGCAGCTCTCGATTCCCCCCTCTCTCTCGCACCCTCCATATTACATCCAGCTCCAGGAGCTCCATCATAGCTCCTCGCTGTCGCTGGGAGGATGTTTTCTCCTCCGCTCGCCCCTTCCACCGTCATTTTCTCTCTACCCACCCTTGCCTCCTTCTCCGCGCAGCTCTCGATTCCCCCCTCTCTTTCGCACCCTCCATGTCATATTCCGAGCCAGGAGTTCCATCATAGCTCCTCACTGTCGCTGGGAGGATGTTTTCTCCTCCGCTCGCCCCTTCCACCGTCATTTTCTCTCTACCCACCCTTGCCTCCTTCTCCGCGCAGCTCTCGATTCCCCCCTCTCTTTCGCACCCTCCATGTCATATTCCGCTCCAGGAGCTCCATCATAGCTCCTCGCTGTCGCTGGGAGGATGTTTTCTCCTCCGCTCGCCCCTTCCACCGTCATTTTCTCTCTACCCACCCTTGCCTCCTTTTCCGCGCAGCTCTCGATTCCCCCCTCTCTTTCGCACCCTCCATGCCATATTCCGCTCCAGGAGTTCCATCATAGCTCCTCACTGTCGCTGGGAGGATGTTTTCTCCTCCGCTCGCCCCTTCCACCGTCATTTTCTCTCTACCCACCCTTGCCTCCTTTTCCTCGCAGCTCTCGATTCCCCCCTCTCTTTCGCACCCTCCATGTCATATTCCGCTCCCGGAGTTCCATCATAGCTCCTCACTGTCGCTGGGAGGAAGTTTTCTCCTCCGCTCGCCCCTTCCACCGTCATTTTCTCTCTACCCACCCTTGCCTCCTTTTCCGCGCAGCTCTCAATTCCCCCCTCTCTTTCGCACCCTCCATGTCATATTCCGCTCCAGGAGCTCCATCATAGCTCCTTGCTGTCGCTGGGAGGATGTTTTCTCCTCCGCTCGCCACTTCCACCGTCATTTTCTCTCCACCCACCCTTGCCTCCTTTTCCGCGCAGCTCTCGATTCCCCCCTCTCTTTCGCACCCTCCATGTCATATTCCGCTCCAGGAGTTCCATCATAGCTCCTCACTGTCGCTGGGAGGATGTTTTCTCCTCCGCTCGCCCCTTCCACCGTCATTTTCTCTCTACCCACCCTTGTCTCCTTCTCCGCGCAGCTCTCGATTCCCCCCTCTCTTTCGCACCCTCCATGTCATATTCTGCTCCAGGAGCTCCATCATAGCTCCTCGCTGTCGCTGGGAGGATGTTTTCTCCTCCGATCGCCCCTTCCACCGTCATTTTCTCTCTACCCACCCTTGCCTCCTTCTCCGCGCAGCTCTCGATTCCCCCCTCTCTTTCGCACCCTCCATGTCATATTCCGCTCCAGGAGCTCCATCATAGCTCCTTGCTGTCGCTGGGAGGATGTTTTCTCCTCCGCTCGCCCCTTCCACCGTCATTTTCTCTCTACCCACCCTTGCCTCCTTCTCCGCGCAGCTCTCGATTCCCCCCTCTCTTTTGCACCCTCCATGTCATATTCCACTCCAGGAGCTCCATCATAGCTCCTCGCTGTCGCTGGGAGGATGTTTTCTCCTCCGCTCGCCCCTTCCACCGTCATTTTCTCTCTACCCACCCTTGCCTCCTTCTCCGCGCAGCTCTCGATTCCCCCCTCTCTTTCGCACCCTCCATGTCATATTCCGCTCCAGGAGCTCCATCATAGCTCCTTGCTGTCGCTGGGAGGATGTTTTCTCCTCCGCTCGCCCCTTCCACCGTCATTTTCTCTCTACCCACCCTTGCCTCCTTCTCCGCGCAGCTCTCGATTCCCCCCTCTCTTTTGCACCCTCCATGTCATATTCCGCTCCAGGAGCTCCATCATAGCTCCTCGCTGTCGCTGGGAGAATGTTTTCTCCTCCGCTCGCCCCTTCCACCGTCATTTTCTCTCTACCCACCCTTGCCTCCTTCTCCGCGCTGCTCTCGATTCCCTCCTCTCTATCGCACCCTCCATATTACATCCAGCTCCAGGAGCTCCATCATAGCTCCTCGCTGTCGCTGGGAGGATGTTTTCTCCTCCGCTCGCCCCTTCCACCGTCATTTTCTCTCTACCCACCCTTGCCTCCTTCTCCGCGCAGCTCTCGATTCCCTCCTCTCTCTCGCACCCTCCATATTACATCCAGCTCAAGGAGCTCCATCATAGCTCCTCGCTGTCGCTGGGAGGATGTTTTCTCCTCTGCTCGCCGCTTCCGCCGTCATTTTCTCTCCACCCACCCTTGCCTCCTTCTCCGCGCCGCTCTCGATTCCCCCCTCTCTTTCGCACCCTCCATGCCATATTCTGCTCCAGGAGCTCCATCATAGCTCCTCGCTGTCGCTGGGAGGATGTTTTCTCCTCCGCTCGCCCCTTCCACCGTCATTTTCTCTCTACCCACCCTTGCCTCCTTCTCCGCGCAGCTCTCGATTCCCCCCTCTCTTTCGCACCCTCCATGTCATATTCCGCTCCAGGAGCTCCATCATAGCTCCTCGCTGTCGCTGGGAGGATGTTTTCTCCTCCGCTCGCCCCTTCCACCGTCATTTTCTCTCTACCCACCCTTTCCTCCTTTTCCGCGCAGCTCTCGATTCCCCCCTCTCTTTCGCACCCTCCATGTCATATTCCGCTCCAGGAGCTCCATCATAGCTCCTCGCTGTCGCTGGGAGGATGTTTTCTCCTCCGCTCACCCCTTCCACCGTCATTTTCTTTCTACCCACCCTTGCCTCCTTTTCCACACAGCTCTCGATTCCCCCCTCTCTTTCGCACCCTCCATGTCATATTCCGCTCCAGGAGCTCCATCATAGCTCCTCGCTGTCGCTGGGAGGATGTTTTCTCCTCCGCTCGCCCCTTCCACCGTCATTTTCTCTCTACCCACCCTTTCCTCCTTTTCCGCGCAGCTCTCGATTCCCCCCTCTCTTTCGCACCCTCCATGTCATATTCCGCTCCAGGAGCTCCATCATAGCTCCTCGCTGTCGCTGGGAGGATGTTTTCTCCTCCGCTCACCCCTTCCACCGTCATTTTCTTTCTACCCACCCTTGCCTCCTTTTCCACACAGCTCTCGATTCCCCCCTCTCTTTCGCACCCTCCATGTCATATTCCGCTCCAGGAGCTCCATCATAGCTCCTCGCTGTTGCTGGGAGGATGTTTTCTCCTCCGCTCGCCCCTTCCACCGTCATTTTCTCTCTACCCACCCTTGCCTCCTTCTCCGCGCAGCTCTCGATTCCCCCCTCTCTTTCGCACCCTCCATGTCATATTCCGCTCCAGGAGCTCCATCATAGCTCCTCGCTGTCGCTGGGAGGATTTTTTCTCCTCTGCTCGCCCCTTCCACCATCATTTTCTCTCTACCCACCCTTTCCTCCTTTTCCGCGCAGCTCTCGATTCCCCCCTCTCTTGCGCACCCTCCATGTCATATTCCGCTCCAGGAGCTCCATCATAGCTCCTCACTGTCGCTGGGAGGAAGTTTTCTCCTCCGCTTGCCCCTTCCACCGTCATTTTCTCTCTACCCACCCTTGCCTCCTTTTCCGCGCAGCTCTCGATTCCCCCCTCTCTTTCGCACCCTCCATGTCATATTCCGCTCCAGGAGCTCCATCATAGCTCCTTGCTGTCGCTGGGAGGATGTTTTCTCCTCCGCTCGCCCCTTCCACCGTCATTTTCTCTCTACCCACCCTTGCCTCCTTTTCCGCGCAGCTCTCGATTCCCCCCTCTCTTTCGCACCCTCCATGTCATATTCCGCTCCAGGAGTTCCATCATAGCTCCTCACTGTCTCTGGGAGGATGTTTTCTCCTCCGCTCGCCCCTTCCACCGTCATTTTCTCTCTACCCACCCTTGCCTCCTTTTCCGCGCAGCTCTCGATTCCCCCCTCTCTTTCGCACCCTCCATGTCATATTCCGCTCCAGGAGCTCCATCATAGCTCCTCGCTGTCGCTGGGAGGATGTTTTCTCCTCCGCTCGCCCCTTCCACCGTCATTTTCTCTCTACCCACCCTTGCCTCCTTTTCCGCGCAGCTCTCGATTCCCCCCTCTCTTTCGCACCCTCCATGTCATATTCCGCTCCAGGAGTTCCATCATAGCTCCTCACTGTCGCTGGGAGGATGTTTTCTCCTCCGCTCGCCCCTTCCACCATCATTTTCTCTCTACCCCCCCTTGCCTCCTTTTCCGCGCAGCTCTCGATTCCCCCCTCTCTTTCGCACCCTCCATGTCATATTCCGCTCCAGGAGTTCCATCATAGCTCCTCACTGTCGCTGGGAGGATGTTTTCTCCTCCGCTCGCCCCTTCCACCGTCATTTTCTCTCTACCCACCCTTGCCTCCTTTTCCGCGCAGCTCTCGATTCCCCCCTCTCTTTCGCACCCTCCATGTCATATTCCGCTCCAGGAGCTCCATCATAGCTCCTTGCTGTCGCTGGGAGGATGTTTTCTCCTCCGCTCGCCCCTTCCACCGTCATTTTCTCTCTACCCACCCTTGCCTCCTTTTCCGCGCAGCTCTCAATTCCCCCCTCTCTTTCGCACCCTCCATGTCATATTCCGCTCCAGGAGTTCCATCATAGCTCCTCACTGTCGCTGGGAGGATGTTTTCTCCTCCGCTCGCCCCTTCCACCGTCATTTTCTCTCTACCCACCCTTGCCTCCTTCTCCGCGCAGCTCTCGATTCCCCCCTCTCTTTCGCACCCTCCATGTCATATTCCGCTCCAGGAGCTCCATCATAGCTCCTCGCTGTCGCTGGGAGGATGTTTTCTCCTCCGCTCGCCCCTTCCACCGTCATTTTCTCTCTACCCACCCTTGCCTCCTTTTCCGCGCAGCTCTCGATTCCCCCCTCTCTTTCGCACCCTCCATGTCATATTCCGCTCCAGGAGCTCCATCATAGCTCCTTGCTGTCGCTGGGAGGATGTTTTCTCCTCCACTCGCCCCTTCCACCGTCATTTTCTCTCTACCCACCCTTGCCTCCTTTTCCGCGCAGCTCTCGATTCCCCCCTCTCTTTCGCACCCTCCATGTCATATTCCGCTCCAGGAGTTCCATCATAGCTCCTCACTGTCGCTGGGAGGATGTTTTCTCCTCCGCTCGCCCCTTCCACCGTCATTTTCTCTCTACCCACCCTTGCCTCCTTCTCCGCGCAGCTCTCGATTCCCCCCTCTCTTTCGCACCCTCCATGTCATATTCCGCTCCAGGAGCTCCATCATAGCTCCTCGCTGTCGCTGGGAGGATGTTTTCTCCTCCGCTCGCCCCTTCCACCGTCATTTTCTCTCTACCCACCCTTGCCTCCTTTTCCGCGCAGCTCTCGATTCCCCCCTCTCTTTCGCACCCTCCATGTCATATTCCGCTCCAGGAGTTCCATCATAGCTCCTCACTGTCGCTGGGAGGATGTTTTCTCCTCCGCTCGCCCCTTCCACCGTCATTTTCTCTCTACCCACCCTTGCCTCCTTCTCCGCGCAGCTCTCGATTCCCCCCTCTCTTTCGCACCCTCCATGTCATATTCCGCTCCAGGAGCTCCATCATAGCTCCTCGCTGTCGCTGGGAGGATGTTTTCTCCTCCGCTCGCCCCTTCCACCGTCATTTTCTCTCTACCCACCCTTGCCTCCTTTTCCGCGCAGCTCTCGATTCCCCCCTCTCTTTCGCACCCTCCATGTCATATTCCGCTCCAGGAGTTCCATCATAGCTCCTCACTGTCGCTGGGAGGATGTTTTCTCCTCCGCTCGCCCCTTCCACCATCATTTTCTCTCTACCCACCCTTGCCTCCTTTTCCGCGCAGCTCTCGATTCCCCCCTCTCTTTCGCACCCTCCATGTCATATTCCGCTCCAGGAGTTCCATCATAGCTCCTCACTGTCGCTGGGAGGAAGTTTTCTCCTCCGCTCGCCCCTTCCACCGTCATTTTCTCTCTACCCACCCTTGCCTCCTTTTCCGCGCAGCTCTCGATTCCCCCCTCTCTTTCGCACCCTCCATGTCATATTCCGCTCCAGGAGTTCCATCATAGCTCCTCACTGTCGCTGGGAGGAAGTTTTCTCCTCCGCTTGCCCCTTCCACCGTCATTTTCTCTCTACCCACCCTTGCCTCCTTTTCCGCGCAGCTCTCGATTCCCCCCTCTCTTTCGCACCCTCCATGTCATATTCCGCTCCAGGAGTTCCATCATAGCTCCTCACTGTCGCTGGGAGGATGTTTTCTCCTCCGCTCGCCCCTTCCACCATCATTTTCTCTCTACCCACCCTTGCCTCCTTTTCCGCGCAGCTCTCGATTCCCCCCTCTCTTTCGCACCCTCCATGTCATATTCCGCTCCAGGAGTTCCATCATAGCTCCTCACTGTCGCTGGGAGGAAGTTTTCTCCTCCGCTCGCCCCTTCCACCGTCATTTTCTCTCTACCCACCCTTGCCTCCTTTTCCGCGCAGCTCTCGATTCCCCCCTCTCTTTCGCACCCTCCATGTCATATTCCGCTCCAGGAGTTCCATCATAGCTCCTCACTGTCGCTGGGAGGAAGTTTTCTCCTCCGCTTGCCCCTTCCACCGTCATTTTCTCTCTACCCACCCTTGCCTCCTTTTCCGCGCAGCTCTCGATTCCCCCCTCTCTTTCGCACCCTCCATGTCATATTCCGCTCCAGGAGCTCCATCATAGCTCCTTGCTGTCGCTGGGAGGATGTTTTCTCCTCCGCTCGCCCCTTCCACCGTCATTTTCTCTCTACCCACCCTTGCCTCCTTTTCCGCGCAGCTCTCGATTCCCCCCTCTCTTTCGCACCCTCCATGTCATATTCCGCTCCAGGAGTTCCATCATAGCTCCTCACTGTCGCTGGGAGGATGTTTTCTCCTCCGCTCGCCCCTTCCACCGTCATTTTCTCTCTACCCACCCTTGCCTCCTTTTCCGCGCAGCTCTCGATTCCCCCCTCTCTTTCGCACCCTCCATGTCATATTCCGCTCCAGGAGCTCCATCATAGCTCCTCGCTGTCGCTGGGAGGATGTTTTCTCCTCCGCTCGCCCCTTCCACCGTCATTTTCTCTCTACCCACCCTTGCCTCCTTTTCCGCGCAGCTCTCGATTCCCCCCTCTCTTTCGCACCCTCCATGTCATATTCCGCTCCAGGAGTTCCATCATAGCTCCTCACTGTCGCTGGGAGGATGTTTTCTCCTCCGCTCGCCCCTTCCACCATCATTTTCTCTCTACCCACCCTTGCCTCCTTTTCCGCGCAGCTCTCGATTCCCCCCTCTCTTTCGCACCCTCCATGTCATATTCCGCTCCAGGAGTTCCATCATAGCTCCTCACTGTCGCTGGGAGGAAGTTTTCTCCTCCGCTCGCCCCTTCCACCGTCATTTTCTCTCTACCCACCCTTGCCTCCTTTTCCGCGCAGCTCTCGATTCCCCCCTCTCTTTCGCACCCTCCATGTCATATTCCGCTCCAGGAGTTCCATCATAGCTCCTCACTGTCGCTGGGAGGATGTTTTCTCCTCCGCTCGCCCCTTCCACCGTCATTTTCTCTCTACCCACCCTTGCCTCCTTTTCCGCGCAGCTCTCGATTCCCCCCTCTCTTTCGCACCCTCCATGTCATATTCCGCTCCAGGAGCTCCATCATAGCTCCTCGCTGTCGCTGGGAGGATGTTTTCTCCTCCGCTCGCCCCTTCCACCGTCATTTTCTCTCTACCCACCCTTGCCTCCTTTTCCGCGCAGCTCTCGATTCCCCCCTCTCTTTCGCACCCTCCATGTCATATTCCGCTCCAGGAGTTCCATCATAGCTCCTCACTGTCGCTGGGAGGATGTTTTCTCCTCCGCTCGCCCCTTCCACCATCATTTTCTCTCTACCCACCCTTGCCTCCTTTTCCGCGCAGCTCTCGATTCCCCCCTCTCTTTCGCACCCTCCATGTCATATTCCGCTCCAGGAGTTCCATCATAGCTCCTCACTGTCGCTGGGAGGAAGTTTTCTCCTCCGCTCGCCCCTTCCACCGTCATTTTCTCTCTACCCACCCTTGCCTCCTTTTCCGCGCAGCTCTCGATTCCCCCCTCTCTTTCGCACCCTCCATGTCATATTCCGCTCCAGGAGTTCCATCATAGCTCCTCACTGTCGCTGGGAGGAAGTTTTCTCCTCCGCTCGCCCCTTCCACCGTCATTTTCTCTCTACCCACCCTTGCCTCCTTTTCCGCACAGCTCTCGATTCCCCCCTCTCTTTCGCACCCTCCATGTCATATTCCGCTCCAGGAGCTCCATCATAGCTCCTCGCTGTCGCTGGGAGGATGTTTTCTCCTCCGCTCGCCCCTTCCACCGTCATTTTCTCTCTACCCACCCTTGCCTCCTTTTCCGCGCAGCTCTCGATTCCCCCCTCTCTTTCGCACCCTCAATGTCATATTCCGCTCCAGGAGTTCCATCATAGCTCCTCACTGTCGCTGGGAGGATGTTTTCTCCTCCGCTCGCCCCTTCCACCGTCATTTTCTCTCTACCCACCCTTGCCTCCTTTTCCGCGCAGCTCTCGATTCCCCCCTCTCTTTCGCACCCTCCATGTCATATTCCGCTCCAGGAGTTCCATCATAGCTCCTCACTGTCGCTGGGAGGAAGTTTTCTCCTCCGCTCGCCCCTTCCACCGTCATTTTCTCTCTACCCACCCTTGCCTCCTTATCCGCGAAGCTCTCGATTCCCCCCTCTCTTTCGCACCCTCCATGTCATATTCCGCTCCAGGAGCTCCATCATAGCTCCTCACTGTCGCTGGGAGGATGTTTTCTCCTCCGCTCGCCCCTTCCACCGTCATTTTCTCTCTACCCACCCTTGCCTCCTTTTCCGCGCAGCTCTCGATTCCCCCCTCTCTTTCGCACCCTCCATGTCATATTCCGCTCCAGGAGTTCCATCATAGCTCCTCACTGTCGCTGGGAGGAAGTTTTCTCCTCCGCTCGCCCCTTCCACCGTCATTTTCTCTCTACCCACCCTTGCCTCCTTATCCGCGCAGCTCTCGATTCCCCCCTCTCTTTCGCACCCTCCATGTCATATTCCGCTCCAGGAGTTCCATCATAGCTCCTCACTGTCGCTGGGAGGATGTTTTCTCCTCCGCTCTCCCCTTCCACCATCATTTTCTCTCTACCCACCCTTGCCTCCTTTTCCGCGCAGCTCTCGATTCCCCCCTCTCTTTCGCACCCTCCATGTCATATTCCGCTCCAGTAGTTCCATCATAGCTCCTCACTGTCGCTGGGAGGATGTTTTCTCCTCCGCTCGCCCCTTCCACCGTCATTTTCTCTCTACCCACCCTTGCCTCCTTCTCCGCGCAGCTCTCGATTCCCCCCTCTCTTTCGCACCCTCCATGTCATATTCCGCTCCAGGAGCTCCATCATAGCTCTTCGCTGTCGCTGGGAGGATGTTTTCTCCTCCGCTCGCCCCTTCCACCGTCATTTTCTCTCTACCCACCCTTTCCTCCTTTTCCGCGCAGCTCTCGATTCCCCCCTATCTTTCGCACCCTCCATGTCATATTCCGCTCCAGGAGCTCCATCATAGCTCCTCGCTGTCGCTGGGAGGATGTTTTCTCCTCCGCTCGCCCCTTCCACCGTCATTTTCTCTCTACCCACCCTTGCCTCCTTTTCCGCGCAGCTCTCGATTCCCCCCTCTCTTTCGCACCCTCCATGTCATATTCCGCTCCAGGAGCTCCATCATAGCTCCTCGCTGTCGCTGGGAGGATGTTTTCTCCTCCGCTCGCCCCTTCCACCGTCATTTTCTCTCTGCCCACCCTTGCCTCCTTCTCCGCGCAGCTCTCAATTCCCCCCTCTCTTTCGCACCCTCCATGTCATATTCCGCTCCAGGAGCTCCATCATAGCTCCTCGCTGTCGCTGGGAGGATGTTTTCTCCTCCGCTCGCCCCTTCCACCGTCATTTTCTCTCTACCCACCCTTGCCTCCTTCTCCGCGCAGCTCTCGATTCCCCCCTCTCTTTCGAACCCTCCATGTCATATTCTGCTCCAGGAGCTCCATCATAGCTCCTCGCTGTCGCTGGGAGGATGTTTTCTCCTCTGCTCGCCCCTTCCACCGTCATTTTCTCTCTACCCACCCTTGCCTCCTTCTCCGCGCAGCTCTCGATTCCCTCCTCTCTTTCGCACCCTCCATGTCATATTCCGCTCCAGGAGCTCCATCATAGCTCCTCGCTGTCGCTGGGAGGATGTTTTCTCCTCTGCTCGCCCCTTCCACCGTCATTTTCTTTCTACCCACCCTTGCCTCCTTTTCCACGCAGCTCTCGATTCCCCCCTCTCTTTCGCACCCTCCATGTCATATTCCGCTCCAGGAGCTCCATCATAGCTCCTCGCTGTCGCTGGGAGGATGTTTTCTCCTCTGCTCGCCCCTTCCACCGTCATTTTCTCTCTACCCACCCTTTCCTCCTTTTCCGCGCAGCTCTCGATTCCCCCCTCTCTTTCGCACCCTCCATGTCATATTCCGCTCCAGGAGTTCCATCATAGCTCCTCACTGTCGCTGGGAGGAAGTTTTCTCCTCCGCTCGCCCCTTCCACCGTCATTTTCTCTCTACCCACCCTTGCCTCCTTTTCCGCGCAGCTCTCGATTCCCCCCTCTCTTTCGCACCCTCCATGTCATATTCCGCTCCAGGAGCTCCATCATAGCTCCTCGCTGTCGCTGGGAGGATGTTTTCTCCTCCGCTCGCCCCTTCCACCGTCATTTTCTCTCTACCCACCCTTGCCTCCTTTTCCGCGCAGCTCTCGATTCCCCCCTCTCTTTCGCACCCTCCATGTCATATTCCGCTCCAGGAGTTCCATCATAGCTCCTCACTGTCGCTGGGAGGAAGTTTTCTCCTCCGCTCGCCCCTTCCACCGTCATTTTCTCTCTACCCACCCTTGCCTCCTTTTCCGCACAGCTCTCGATTCCCCCCTCTCTTTCGCACCCTCCATGTCATATTCCGCTCCAGGAGCTCCATCATAGCTCCTCGCTGTCGCTGGGAGGATGTTTTCTCCTCCGCTCGCCCCTTCCACCGTCATTTTCTCTCTACCCACCCTTGCCTCCTTTTCCGCGCAGCTCTCGATTCCCCCCTCTCTTTCGCACCCTCAATGTCATATTCCGCTCCAGGAGTTCCATCATAGCTCCTCACTGTCGCTGGGAGGATGTTTTCTCCTCCGCTCGCCCCTTCCACCGTCATTTTCTCTCTACCCACCCTTGCCTCCTTTTCCGCGCAGCTCTCGATTCCCCCCTCTCTTTCGCACCCTCCATGTCATATTCCGCTCCAGGAGTTCCATCATAGCTCCTCACTGTCGCTGGGAGGAAGTTTTCTCCTCCGCTCGCCCCTTCCACCGTCATTTTCTCTCTACCCACCCTTGCCTCCTTATCCGCGCAGCTCTCGATTCCCCCCTCTCTTTCGCACCCTCCATGTCATATTCCGCTCCAGGAGCTCCATCATAGCTCCTTGCTGTCGCTGGGAGGATGTTTTCTCCTCCGCTCGCCCCTTCCACCGTCATTTTCTCTCTACCCACCCTTGCCTCCTTTTCCGCGCAGCTCTCGATTCCCCCCTCTCTTTCGCACCCTCCATGTCATATTCCGCTCCAGGAGTTCAATCATAGCTCCTCACTGTCGCTGGGAGGATGTTTTCTCCTCCGCTCTCCCCTTCCACCATCATTTTCTCTCTACCCACCCTTGCCTCCTTTTCCGCGCAGCTCTCGATTCCCCCCTCTCTTTCGCACCCTCCATGTCATATTCCGCTCCAGGAGTTCCATCATAGCTCCTCACTGTCGCTGGGAGGATATTTTCTCCTCCGCTCGCCCCTTCCACCGTCATTTTCTCTCTACCCACCCTTGCCTCCTTTTCCGCGCAGCTCTCGATTCCCCCCTCTCTTTCGCACCCTCCATGTCATATTCCGCTCCAGGAGCTCCATCATAGCTCCTTGCTGTCGCTGGGAGGATGTTTTCTCCTCCGCTCGCCCCTTCCACCGTCATTTTCTCTCTACCCACCCTTGCCTCCTTTTCCGCGCAGCTCTCGATTCCCCCCTCTCTTTCGTACCCTCCATGTCATTATCCGCTCCAGGAGTTCCATCATAGCTCCTCACTGTCGCTGGGAGGATGTTTTCTCCTCCGCTCGCCCCTTCCACCGTCATTTTCTCTCTACCCACCCTTTCCTCCTTTTCCGCGCAGCTCTCGATTCCCCCCTCTGCTGCGCACCCTCCATGTCATATTCCGCTCCAGGAGCTCCATCATAGCTCCTCGCTGTCGCTGGGAGGATGTTTTCTCCTCCGCTCGCCCCTTCCACCGTCATTTTCTCTCTACCCACCCTTTCCTCCTTTTCCGCGCAGCTCTCGATTCCCCCCTCTCTTTCGCACCCTCCATGTCATATTCCGCTCCAGGAGCTCCATCATAGCTCCTCGCTGTCGCTGGGAGGATGTTTTCTCCTCCGCTCGCCCCTTCCACCGTCATTTTCTCTCTACCCACCCTTGCCTCCTTTTCCGCGCAGCTCTCGATTCCCCCCTCTCTTTCGCACCCTCCATGTCATATTCCGCTCCAGGAGCTCCATCATAGCTCCTTGCTGTCGCTGGGAGGACGTTTTCTCCTCCGCTCGCCCCTTCCACCGTCATTTTCTCTCTACCCACCCTTGCCTCCTTTTCCGCGCAGCTCTCTATTCCCCCCTCTCTTTCGCACCCTCCATGTCATATTCCGCTCCAGGAGTTCCATCATAGCTCCTCACTGTCGCTGGGAGGATGTTTTCTCCTCCGCTCGCCCCTTCCACCGTCATTTTCTCTCTACCCACCCTTGCCTCCTTTTCCGCGCAGCTCTCGATTCCCCCCTCTCTTTCGCACCCTCCATGTCATATTCCGCTCCAGGAGTTCCATCATAGCTCCTCACTGTCGCTGGGAGGAAGTTTTCTCCTCCGCTTGCCCCTTCCACCGTCATTTTCTCTCTACCCACCCTTGCCTCCTTTTCCGCGCAGCTCTCGATTCCCCCCTCTCTTTCGCACCCTCCATGTCATATTCCGCTCCAGGAGCTCCATCATAGCTCCTTGCTGTCGCTGGGAGGATGTTTTCTCCTCCGCTCGCCCCTTCCACCGTCATTTTCTCTCTACCCACCCTTGCCTCCTTTTCCGCGCAGCTCTCGATTCCCCCCTCTCTTTCGCACCCTCCATGTCATATTCCGCTCCAGGAGCTCCATCATAGCTCCTCGCTGTCGCTGGGAGGATGTTTTCTCCTCCGCTCGCCCCTTCCACCGTCATTTTCTCTCTACCCACCCTTGCCTCCTTTTCCGCGCAGCTCTCGATTCCCCCCTCTCTTTCGCACCCTCAATGTCATATTCCGCTCCAGGAGATCCATCATAGCTCCTCACTGTCGCTGGGAGGATGTTTTCTCCTCCGCTCGCCCCTTCCACCGTCATTTTCTCTCTACCCACCCTTGCCTCCTTCTCCGCACAGCTCTCGATTCCCCCCTCTCTTTCGCACCCTCCATGTCATATTCCGCTCCAGGAGCTCCATCATAGTTCCTCGCTGTCGCTGGGAGGATGTTTTCTCCTCTGCTCGCCCCTTCCACCGTCATTTTCTCTCTACCCACCCTTTCCTCCTTTTCCGCGCAGCTCTCGATTCCCCCCTCTCTTTCGCACCCTCCATGTCATATTCCGCTCCAGGAGCTCCATCATAGCTCCTTGCTGTCGCTGGGAGGATGTTTTCTCCTCCGCTCGCCCCTTCCACCGTCATTTTCTCTCTACCCACCCTTGCCTCCTTTTCCGCGCAGCTCTCGATTCCCCCCTCTCTTTCGCACCCTCCATGTCATATTCCGCTCCAGGAGCTCCATCATAGCTCCTCGCTGTCGCTGGGAGGATGTTTTCTCCTCCGCTCGCCCCTTCCACCGTCATTTTCTCTCTACCCACCCTTGCCTCCTTTTCCGCGCAGCTCTCGATTCCCCCCTCTCTTTCGCACCCTCAATGTCATATTCCGCTCCAGGAGATCCATCATAGCTCCTCACTGTCGCTGGGAGGATGTTTTCTCCTCCGCTCGCCCCTTCCACCGTCATTTTCTCTCTACCCACCCTTGCCTCCTTCTCCGCACAGCTCTCGATTCCCCCCTCTCTTTCGCACCCTCCATGTCATATTCCGCTCCAGGAGCTCCATCATAGTTCCTCGCTGTCGCTGGGAGGATGTTTTCTCCTCTGCTCGCCCCTTCCACCGTCATTTTCTCTCTACCCACCCTTTCCTCCTTTTCCGCGCAGCTCTCGATTCCCCCCTCTCTTTCGCACCCTCCATGTCATATTCCGCTCCAGGAGCTCCATCATAGCTCCTCGCTGTCGCTGGGAGGATGTTTTCTCCTCCGCTCGCCCCTTCCACCGTCATTTTCTTTCTACCCACCCTTGCCTCCTTTTCCACGCAGCTCTCGATTCCCCCCTCTCTTTCGCACCCTCCATGTCATATTCCGCTCCAGGAGCTCCATCATAGCTCCTCGCTGTTGCTGGGAGGATGTTTTCTCCTCCGCTCGCCCCTTCCACCGTCATTTTCTCTCTACCCACCCTTGCCTCCTTCTCCGCACAGCTCTCGATTCCCCCCTCTCTTTCGCACCCTCCATGTCATATTCCGCTCCAGGAGCTCCATCATAGCTCCTCGCTGTCGCTGGGAGGATGTTTTCTCCTCTGCTCGCCCCTTCCACCGTCATTTTCTCTCTACCCACCCTTTCCTCCTTTTCCGCGCAGCTCTCAATTCCCCCCTCTCTTGCGCACCCTCCATGTCATATTCCGCTCCAGGAGCTCCATCATAGCTCCTCGCTGTCGCTGGGAGGATGTTTTCTCCTCCGCTCGCCCCTTCCACCGTCATTTTCTCTCTACCCACCCTTGCCTCCTTTTCCGCGCAGCTCTCGATTCCCCCCTCTCTTTCGCACCCTCCATGTCATATTCCGCTCCAGTAGTTCCATCATAGCTCCTCACTGTCGCTGGGAGGATGTTTTCTCCTCCGCTCGCCCCTTCCACCGTCATTTTCTCTCTACCCACCCTTGCCTCCTTCTCCGCGCAGCTCTCGATTCCCCCCTCTCTTTCGCACCCTCCATGTCATATTCCGCTCCAGGAGCTCCATCATAGCTCTTCGCTGTCGCTGGGAGGATGTTTTCTCCTCCGCTCGCCCCTTCCACCGTCATTTTCTCTCTACCCACCCTTTCCTCCTTTTCCGCGCAGCTCTCGATTCCCCCCTATCTTTCGCACCCTCCATGTCATATTCCGCTCCAGGAGCTCCATCATAGCTCCTCGCTGTCGCTGGGAGGATGTTTTCTCCTCCGCTCGCCCCTTCCACCGTCATTTTCTCTCTACCCACCCTTGCCTCCTTTTCCGCGCAGCTCTCGATTCCCCCCTCTCTTTCGCACCCTCCATGTCATATTCCGCTCCAGGAGCTCCATCATAGCTCCTCGCTGTCGCTGGGAGGATGTTTTCTCCTCCGCTCGCCCCTTCCACCGTCATTTTCTCTCTGCCCACCCTTGCCTCCTTCTCCGCGCAGCTCTCAATTCCCCCCTCTCTTTCGCACCCTCCATGTCATATTCCGCTCCAGGAGCTCCATCATAGCTCCTCGCTGTCGCTGGGAGGATGTTTTCTCCTCCGCTCGCCCCTTCCACCGTCATTTTCTCTCTACCCACCCTTGCCTCCTTCTCCGCGCAGCTCTCGATTCCCCCCTCTCTTTCGAACCCTCCATGTCATATTCTGCTCCAGGAGCTCCATCATAGCTCCTCGCTGTCGCTGGGAGGATGTTTTCTCCTCTGCTCGCCCCTTCCACCGTCATTTTCTCTCTACCCACCCTTTCCTCCTTTTCCGCGCAGCTCTCGATTCCCCCCTCTCTTTCGCACCCTCCATGTCATATTCCGCTCCAGGAGCTCCATCATAGCTCCTCGCTGTCGCTGGGAGGATGTTTTCTCCTCCGCTCGCCCCTTCCACCGTCATTTTCTTTCTACCCACCCTTGCCTCCTTTTCCACGCAGCTCTCGATTCCCCCCTCTCTTTCGCACCCTCCATGTCATATTCCGCTCCAGGAGCTCCATCATAGCTCCTCGCTGTCGCTGGGAGGATGTTTTCTCCTCTGCTCGCCCCTTCCACCGTCATTTTCTCTCTACCCACCCTTTCCTCCTTTTCCGCGCAGCTCTCGATTCCCCCCTCTCTTTCGCACCCTCCATGTCATATTCCGCTCCAGGAGTTCCATCATAGCTCCTCACTGTCGCTGGGAGGAAGTTTTCTCCTCCGCTCGCCCCTTCCACCGTCATTTTCTCTCTACCCACCCTTGCCTCCTTTTCCGCGCAGCTCTCGATTCCCCCCTCTCTTTCGCACCCTCCATGTCATATTCCGCTCCAGGAGCTCCATCATAGCTCCTCGCTGTCGCTGGGAGGATGTTTTCTCCTCCGCTCGCCCCTTCCACCGTCATTTTCTCTCTACCCACCCTTGCCTCCTTTTCCGCGCAGCTCTCGATTCCCCCCTCTCTTTCGCACCCTCCATGTCATATTCCGCTCCAGGAGTTCCATCATAGCTCCTCACTGTCGCTGGGAGGAAGTTTTCTCCTCCGCTCGCCCCTTCCACCGTCATTTTCTCTCTACCCACCCTTGCCTCCTTTTCCGCACAGCTCTCGATTCCCCCCTCTCTTTCGCACCCTCCATGTCATATTCCGCTCCAGGAGTTCCATCATAGCTCCTCACTGTCGCTGGGAGGAAGTTTTCTCCTCCGCTCGCCCCTTCCACCGTCATTTTCTCTCTACCCACCCTTGCCTCCTTATCCGCGCAGCTCTCGATTCCCCCCTCTCTTTCGCACCCTCCATGTCATATTCCGCTCCAGGAGCTCCATCATAGCTCCTTGCTGTCGCTGGGAGGATGTTTTCTCCTCCGCTCGCCCCTTCCACCGTCATTTTCTCTCTACCCACCCTTGCCTCCTTTTCCGCGCAGCTCTCGATTCCCCCCTCTCTTTCGCACCCTCCATGTCATATTCCGCTCCAGGAGTTCCATCATAGCTCCTCACTGTCGCTGGGAGGATGTTTTCTCCTCCGCTCTCCCCTTCCACCATCATTTTCTCTCTACCCACCCTTGCCTCCTTTTCCGCGCAGCTCTCGATTCCCCCCTCTCTTTCGCACCCTCCATGTCATATTCCGCTCCAGGAGTTCCATCATAGCTCCTCACTGTCGCTGGGAGGATATTTTCTCCTCCGCTCGCCCCTTCCACCGTCATTTTCTCTCTACCCACCCTTGCCTCCTTTTCCGCGCAGCTCTCGATTCCCCCCTCTCTTTCGCACCCTCCATGTCATATTCCGCTCCAGGAGCTCCATCATAGCTCCTTGCTGTCGCTGGGAGGATGTTTTCTCCTCCGCTCGCCCCTTCCACCGTCATTTTCTCTCTACCCACCCTTGCCTCCTTTTCCGCGCAGCTCTCGATTCCCCCCTCTCTTTCGTACCCTCCATGTCATTATCCGCTCCAGGAGTTCCATCATAGCTCCTCACTGTCGCTGGGAGGATGTTTTCTCCTCCGCTCGCCCCTTCCACCGTCATTTTCTCTCTACCCACCCTTGCCTCCTTCTCCGCGCAGCTCTCGATTCCCCCCTCTCTTTCGCACCCTCCATATCATATTCCGCTCCAGGAGCTCCATCATAGCTCCTCGCTGTCGCTGGGAGGATGTTTTCTCCTCCGCTCGCCCCTTCCACCGTCATTTTCTCTCTACCCACCCTTGCCTTCTTTTCCGCGCAGCTCTCGATTCCCCCCTCTCTTTCGCACCCTCCATGTCATATTCCGCTCCAGGAGCTCCATCATAGCTCCTTGCTGTCGCTGGGAGGATGTTTTCTCCTCCGCTCGCCCCTTCCACCGTCATTTTCTCTCTACCCACCCTTGCCTCCTTTTCCGCGCAGCTCTCGATTCCCCCCTCTCCTTCGCACCCTCCATGTCATATTCCGCTCCAGGAGTTCCATCATAGCTCCTCACTGTCGCTGGGAGGATGTTTTCTCCTCCGCTCGCCCCTTCCACCGTCATTTTCTCTCTACCCACCCTTGCCTCCTTCTCCGCGCAGCTCTCGATTCCCCCCTCTCTTTCGCACCCTCCATGTCATATTCCGCTCCAGGAGCTCCATCATAGCTCCTCGCTGTCGCTGGGAGGATGTTTTCTCCTCCGCTCGCCCCTTCCACCGTCATTTTCTCTCTACCCACCCTTGCCTCCTTTTCCGCGCAGCTCTCGATTCCCCCCTCTCTTTCGCACCCTCCATGTCATATTCCGCTCCAGGAGTTCCATCATAGCTCCTCACTGTCGCTGGGAGGATGTTTTCTCCTCCGCTCGCCCCTTCCACCGTCATTTTCTCTCTACCCACCCTTGCCTCCTTCTCCGCGCAGCTCTCGATTCCCCCCTCTCTTTCGCACCCTCCATGTCATCTTCCGCTCCAGGAGCTCCATCATAGCTCCTTGCTGTCGCTGGGAGGATGTTTTCTCCTCCGCTCGCCCCTTCCACCGTCATTTTCTCTCTACCCACCCTTGCCTCCTTTTCCGCGCAGCTCTCGATTCCCCCCTCTCTTTCGCACCCTCCATGTCATATTCCGCTCCAGGAGTTCCATCATAGCTCCTCACTGTCGCTGGGAGGATGTTTTCTCCTCCGCTCGCCCCTTCCACCGTCATTTTCTCTCTACCCACCCTTGCCTCCTTCTCCGCGCAGCTCTCGATTCCCTCCTCTCTCTCGCACCCTCCATATTACATCCAGCTCCAGGAGCTTCATCATAGCTCCTCGCTGTCGCTGGGAGGATGTTTTCTCCTCCACTCGCCCCTTCCACCGTCATTTTCTCTCTACCCACCCTTGCCTCCTTCTCTGCGCAGCTCTCGATTCCCCCCTCTCTTTCGCACCCTCCATGTCATATTCCGCTCCAGGAGCTCCATCATAGCTCCTCGCTGTCGCTGGGAGGATGTTTTCTCCTCCGCTCGCCCCTTCCACCGTCATTTTCTCTCTACCCACCCTTGCCTCCTTCTCCGCGCAGCTCTCGATTCCCTCCTCTCTCTCGCACCCTCCATATTACATCCAGCTCCAGGAGCTCCATCATAGCTCCTCGCTGTCGCTGGGAGGATGTTTTCTCCTCTGCTCGCCGCTTCCGCCGTCATTTTCTCTCCACCCACCCTTGCCTCCTTTTCCGCGCAGCTCTCGATTCCCCCCTCTCTTTCGCACCCTCCATGTCATATTCCGCTCCAGGAGTTCCATCATAGCTCCTCACTGTCGCTGGGAGGATGTTTTCTCCTCCGCTCGCCCCTTCCACCGTCATTTTCTCTCTACCCACCCTTGCCTCCTTTTCCGCGCAGCTCTCGATTCCCCCCTCTCTTTCGCACCCTCCATGTCATATTCCGCTCCAGGAGTTCCATCATAGCTCCTCACTGTCGCTGGGAGGATGTTTTCTCCTCCGCTCGCCCCTTCCACCGTCATTTTCTCTCTACCCACCCTTGCCTCCTTTTCCGCGCAGCTCTCGATTCCCCCCTCTCTTTCGCACCCTCCATGTCATATTCCGCTCCAGGAGCTCCATCATAGCTCCTTGCTGTCGCTGGGAGGATGTTTTCTCCTCCGCTCGCCCCTTCCACCGTCATTTTCTCTCTACCCACCCTTGCCTCCTTTTCCGCGCAGCTCTCGATTCCCCCCTCTCTTTCGCACCCTCCATGTCATATTCCGCTCCAGGAGTTCCATCATAGCTCCTCACTGTCGCTGGGAGGATGTTTTCTCCTCCGCTCGCCCCTTCCACCGTCATTTTCTCTCTACCCACCCTTGCCTCCTTTTCCGCGCAGCTCTCGATTCCCCCCTCTCTTTCGCACCCTCCATGTCATATTCCGTTCCAGGAGCTCCATCATAGCTCCTCGCTGTCGCTGGGAGGATGTTTTCTCCTCCGCTCGCCCCTTCCACCGTCATTTTCTCTCTACCCACCCTTGCCTCCTTTTCCGCGCAGCTCTCGATTCCCCCCTCTCTTTCGCACCCTCAATGTCATATTCCGCTCCAGGAGTTCCATCATAGCTCCTCACTGTCGCTGGGAGGATGTTTTCTCCTCCGCTCGCCCCTTCCACCGTCATTTTCTCTCTACCCACCCTTGCCTCCTTTTCCGCGCAGCTCTCGATTCCCCCCTCTCTTTCGCACCCTCCATGTCATATTCCGCTCCAGGAGCTCCATCATAGCTCCTCGCTGTCGCTGGGAGGATGTTTTCTCCTCCGCTCGCCCCTTCCACCATCATTTTCTCTCTACCCACCCTTGCCTCCTTTTCCGCGCAGCTCTCGATTCCCCCCTCTCTTTCGCACCCTCAATGTCATATTCCGCTCCAGGAGTTCCATCATAGCTCCTCACTGTCGCTGGGAGGATGTTTTCTCCTCCGCTCGCCCCTTCCACCGTCATTTTCTCTCTACCCACCCTTGCCTCCTTTTCCGCGCAGCTCTCGATTCCCCCCTCTCTTTCGCACCCTCCATGTCATATTCCGCTCCAGGAGTTCCATCATAGCTCCTCACTGTCGCTGGGAGGAAGTTTTCTCCTCCGCTCGCCCCTTCCACCGTCATTTTCTCTCTACCCACCTTTGCCTCCTTTTCCGCGCAGCTCTCGATTCCCCCCTCTCTTTCGCACCCTCCATGTCATATTCCGCTCCAGGAGCTCCATCATAGCTCCTTGCTGTCGCTGGGAGGATGTTTTCTCCTCCGCTCGCCCCTTCCACCGTCATTTTCTCTCTACCCACCCTTGCCTCCTTTTCCGCGCAGCTCTCGATTCCCCCCTCTCTTTCGCACCCTCCATGTCATATTCCGCTCCAGGAGCTCCATCATAGCTCCTCGCTGTCGCTGGGAGGATGTTTTCTCCTCCGCTCGCCCCTTCCACCGTCATTTTCTCTCTACCCACCCTTGCCTCCTTTTCCGCGTAGCTCTCGATTCCCCCTCTCTTTCGCACCCTCCATGTCATATTCCGCTCCAGGAGTTCCATCATAGCTCCTCACTGTCGCTGGGAGGATGTTTTCTCCTCCGCTCGCCCCTTCCACCGTCATTTTCTCTCTACCCACCCTTGCCTCCTTTTCCGCGCAGCTCTCGATTCCCCCCTCTCTTTCGCACCCTCCATGTCATATTCCGCTCCAGGAGTTCCATCATAGCTCCTCACTGTCGCTGGGAGGAAGTTTTCTCCTCCGCTTGCCCCTTCCACCGTCATTTTCTCTCTACCCACCCTTGCCTCCTTTTCCGCGCAGCTCTCGATTCCCCCCTCTCTTTCGCACCCTCCATGTCATATTCCGCTCCAGGAGCTCCATCATAGCTCCTTGCTGTCGCTGGGAGGATGTTTTCTCCTCCGCTCGCCCCTTCCACCGTCATTTTCTCTCTACCCACCCTTGCCTCCTTTTCCGCGCAGCTCTCGATTCCCCCCTCTCTTTCGCACCCTCAATGTCATATTCCGCTCCAGGAGTTCCATCATAGCTCCTCACTGTCGCTGGGAGGATGTTTTCTCCTCCGCTCGCCCCTTCCATCGTCATTTTCTCTCTACCCACCCTTGCCTCCTTTTCCGCGCAGCTCTCGATTCCCCCCTCTCTTTCGCACCCTCCATGTCATATTCCGCTCCAGGAGCTCCATCATAGCTCCTCGCTGTCGCTAGGAGGATGTTTTCTCCTCCGCTCGCCCCTTCCACCGTCATTTTCTCTCTACCCACCCTTGCCTCCTTTTCCGCGCAGCTCTCGATTCCCCCCTCTCTTTCGCACCCTCAATGTCATATTCCGCTCCAGGAGTTCCATCATAGCTCCTCACTGTCGCTGGGAGGATGTTTTCTCCTCCGCTCGCCCCTTCCAACGTCATTTTCTCTCTACCCACCCTTGCCTCCTTTTCCGCGCTGCTCTCGATTCCCCCCTCTCTTTCGCACCCTCCATGTCATATTCCGCTCCAGGAGTTCCATCATAGCTCCTCACTGTCGCTGGGAGGAAGTTTTCTCCTCCGCTCGCCCCTTCCACCGTCATTTTCTCTCTACCCACCCTTGCCTCCTTTTCCGCGCAGCTCTCGATTCCCCCCTCTCTTTCGCACCCTCCATGTCATATTCTGCTCCAAAAGCTCCATCATAGCTCCTTGCTGTCGCTGGGAGGATGTTTTCTCCTCCGCTCGCCCCTTCCACCGTCATTTTCTCTCTACCCACCCTTGCCTCCTTTTCCGCGCAGCTCTCGATTCCCCCCTCTCTTTCGCACCCTCCATGTCATATTCCGCTCCAGGAGTTCCATCATAGCTCCTCACTGTCGCTGGGAGGATGTTTTCTCCTCCGCTCGCCCCTTCCACCATCATTTTCTCTCTACCCACCCTTGCCCCCTTTTCCGCGCAGCTCTCGATTCCCCCCTCTCTTTCGCACCCTCCATGTCATATTCCGCTCCAGGAGTTCCATCATAGCTCCTCACTGTCGCTGGGAGGATGTTTTCTCCTCCGCTCGCCCCTTCCACCGTCATTTTCTCTCTACCCACCCTTGCCTCCTTCTCCGCGCAGCTCTCGATTCCCCCCTCTCTTTCGCACCCTCCATGTCATATTCTGCTCCAGGAGCTCCATCATAGCTCCTCGCTGTCGCTGGGAGGATGTTTTCTCCTCCGCTCGCCCCTTCCACCGTCATTTTCTCTCTACCCACCCTTGCCTCCTTCTCCGCACAGCTCTCGATTCCCCCCTCTCTTTCGCACCCTCCATGTCATATTCCGCTCCAGGAGCTCCATCATAGCTCCTTGCTGTCGCTGGGAGGATGTTTTCTCCTCCGCTTGCCCCTTCCACCATCATTTTCTCTCTACCCACCCTTGCCTCCTTCTCCGCGCAGCTCTCGATTCCCCCCTCTCTTTCGCACCCTCCATGTCATATTCCGCTCCAGGAGCTCCATCATAGCTCCTCGCTGTCGCTGGGAGGATGTTTTCTCCTCCGCTCGCCCCTTCCACCGTCATTTTCTCTCTACCCACCCTTGCCTCCTTTTCCGCGCAGCTCTCGATTCCCCCCTCTCTTTCGCACCCTCCATGTCATATTCCGCTCCAGGAGCTCCATCATAGCTCCTCGCTGTCGCTGGGAGGATGTTTTCTCCTCCGCTCGCCCCTTCCACCGTCATTTTCTTTCTACCCACCCTTGCCTCCTTTTCCACGCAGCTCTCGATTCCCCCCTCTCTTTCGCACCCTCCATGTCATATTCCGCTCCAGGAGCTCCATCATAGCTCCTCGCTGTTGCTGGGAGGATGTTTTCTCCTCCGCTCGCCCCTTCCACCGTCATTTTCTCTCTACCCACCCTTGCCTCCTTCTCCGCACAGCTCTCGATTCCCCCCTCTCTTTCGCACCCTCCATGTCATATTCCGCTCCAGGAGCTCCATCATAGCTCCTCGCTGTCGCTGGGAGGATGTTTTCTCCTCTGCTCGCCCCTTCCACCGTCATTTTCTCTCTACCCACCCTTTCCTCCTTTTCCGCGCAGCTCTCGATTCCCCCCTCTCTTTCGCACCCTCCATGTCATATTCCGCTCCAGGAGCTCCATCATAGCTCCTCGCTGTCGCTGGGAGGATGTTTTCTCCTCCGCTCGCCCCTTCCACCGTCATTTTCTTTCTACCCACCCTTGCCTCCTTTTCCACGCAGCTCTCGATTCCCCCCTCTCTTTCGCACCCTCCATGTCATATTCCGCTCCAGGAGCTCCATCATAGCTCCTCGCTGTTGCTGGGAGGATGTTTTCTCCTCCGCTCGCCCTTCCACCGTCATTTTCTCTCTACCCACCCTTGCCTCCTTCTCCGCACAGCTCTCGATTCCCCCCTCTCTTTCGCACCCTCCATGTCATATTCCGCTCCAGGAGCTCCACCATAGCTCCTCGCTGTCGCTGGGAGGATGTTTTCTCCTCTGCTCGCCCCTTCCACCGTCATTTTCTCTCTACCCACCCTTTCCTCCTTTTCCGCGCAGCTCTCGATTCCCCCCTCTGCTGCGCACCCTCCATGTCATATTCCGCTCCAGGAGCTCCATCATAGCTCCTCGCTGTCGCTGGGAGGATGTTTTCTCCTCCGCTCGCCCCTTCCACCGTCATTTTCTCTCTACCCACCCTTTCCTCCTTTTCCGCGCAGCTCTCGATTCCCCCCTCTCTTTCGCACCCTCCATGTCATATTCCGCTCCAGGAGCTCCATCATAGCTCCTCGCTGTCGCTGGGAGGATGTTTTCTCCTCCGCTCGCCCCTTCCACCGTCATTTTCTCTCTACCCACCCTTGCCTCCTTTTCCGCGCAGCTCTCTATTCCCCCCTCTCTTTCGCACCCTCCATGTCATATTCCGCTCCAGGAGTTCCATCATAGCTCCTCACTGTCGCTGGGAGGATGTTTTCTCCTCCGCTCGCCCCTTCCACCGTCATTTTCTCTCTACCCACCCTTGCCTCCTTTTCCGCGCAGCTCTCGATTCCCCCCTCTCTTTCGCACCCTCCATGTCATATTCCGCTCCAGGAGTTCCATCATAGCTCCTCACTGTCGCTGGGAGGAAGTTTTCTCCTCCGCTTGCCCCTTCCACCGTCATTTTCTCTCTACCCACCCTTGCCTCCTTTTCCGCGCAGCTCTCGATTCCCCCCTCTCTTTCGCACCCTCCATGTCATATTCCGCTCCAGGAGCTCCATCATAGCTCCTTGCTGTCGCTGGGAGGATGTTTTCTCCTCCGCTCGCCCCTTCCACCGTCATTTTCTCTCTACCCACCCTTGCCTCCTTTTCCGCGCAGCTCTCGATTCCCCCCTCTCTTTCGCACCCTCCATGTCATATTCCGCTCCAGGAGTTCCATCATAGCTCCTCACTGTCGCTGGGAGGATGTTTTCTCCTCCGCTCGCCCCTTCCACCGTCATTTTCTCTCTACCCACCCTTGCCTCCTTTTCCGCGCAGCTCTCGATTCCCCCCTCTCTTTCGCACCCTCCATGTCATATTCCGCTCCAGGAGCTCCATCATAGCTCCTCGCTGTCGCTGGGAGGATGTTTTCTCCTCCGCTCGCCCCTTCCACCGTCATTTTCTCTCTACCCACCCTTGCCTCCTTTTCCGCGCAGCTCTCGATTCCCCCCTCTCTTTCGCACCCTCAATGTCATATTCCGCTCCAGGAGATCCATCATAGCTCCTCACTGTCGCTGGGAGGATGTTTTCTCCTCCGCTCGCCCCTTCCACCGTCATTTTCTCTCTACCCACCCTTGCCTCCTTCTCCGCACAGCTCTCGATTCCCCCCTCTCTTTCGCACCCTCCATGTCATATTCCGCTCCAGGAGCTCCATCATAGTTCCTCGCTGTCGCTGGGAGGATGTTTTCTCCTCTGCTCGCCCCTTCCACCGTCATTTTCTCTCTACCCACCCTTTCCTCCTTTTCCGCGCAGCTCTCGATTCCCCCCTCTCTTTCGCACCCTCCATGTCATATTCCGCTCCAGGAGCTCCATCATAGCTCCTCGCTGTCGCTGGGAGGATGTTTTCTCCTCCGCTCGCCCCTTCCACCGTCATTTTCTTTCTACCCACCCTTGCCTCCTTTTCCACGCAGCTCTCGATTCCCCCCTCTCTTTCGCACCCTCCATGTCATATTCCGCTCCAGAAGCTCCATCATAGCTCCTCGCTGTTGCTGGGAGGATGTTTTCTCCTCCGCTCGCCCCTTCCACCGTCATTTTCTCTCTACCCACCCTTGCCTCCTTCTCCGCACAGCTCTCGATTCCCCCCTCTCTTTCGCACCCTCCATGTCATATTCCGCTCCAGGAGCTCCATCATAGCTCCTCGCTGTCGCTGGGAGGATGTTTTCTCCTCTGCTCGCCCCTTCCACCGTCATTTTCTCTCTACCCACCCTTTCCTCCTTTTCCGCGCAGCTCTCGATTCCCCCCTCTCTTGCGCACCCTCCATGTCATATTCCGCTCCAGGAGCTCCATCATAGCTCCTCGCTGTCGCTGGGAGGATGTTTTCTCCTCCGCTCGCCCCTTCCACCGTCATTTTCTCTCTACCCACCCTTGCCTCCTTTTCCGCGCAGCTCTCGATTCCCCCCTCTCTTTCGCACCCTCCATGTCATATTCCGCTCCAGTAGTTCCATCATAGCTCCTCACTGTCGCTGGGAGGATGTTTTCTCCTCCGCTCGCCCCTTCCACCGTCATTTTCTCTCTACCCACCCTTGCCTCCTTCTCCGCGCAGCTCTCGATTCCCCCCTCTCTTTCGCACCCTCCATGTCATATTCCGCTCCAGGAGCTCCATCATAGCTCTTCGCTGTCGCTGGGAGGATGTTTTCTCCTCCGCTCGCCCCTTAAACCGTCATTTTCTCTCTACCCACCCTTTCCTCCTTTTCCGCGCAGCTCTCGATTCCCCCCTATCTTTCGCACCCTCCATGTCATATTCCGCTCCAGGAGCTCCATCATAGCTCCTCGCTGTCGCTGGGAGGATGTTTTCTCCTCCGCTCGCCCCTTCCACCGTCATTTTCTCTCTACCCACCCTTGCCTCCTTTTCCGCGCAGCTCTCGATTCCCCCCTCTCTTTCGCACCCTCCATGTCATATTCCGCTCCAGGAGCTCCATCATAGCTCCTCGCTGTCGCTGGGAGGATGTTTTCTCCTCCGCTCGCCCCTTCCACCGTCATTTTCTCTCTACCCACCCTTGCCTCCTTCTCCGCGCAGCTCTCAATTCCCCCCTCTCTTTCGCACCCTCCATGTCATATTCCGCTCCAGGAGCTCCATCATAGCTCCTCGCTGTCGCTGGGAGGATGTTTTCTCCTCCGCTCGCCCCTTCCACCGTCATTTTCTCTCTACCCACCCTTGCCTCCTTCTCCGCGCAGCTCTCGATTCCCCCCTCTCTTTCGAACCCTCCATGTCATATTCCGCTCCAGGAGCTCCATCATAGCTCCTCGCTGTCGCTGGGAGGATGTTTTCTCCTCTGCTCGCCCCTTCCACCGTCATTTTCTCTCTACCCACCCTTTCCTCCTTTTCCGCGCAGCTCTCGATTCCCCCCTCTCTTTCGCACCCTCCATGTCATATTCCGCTCCAGGAGCTCCATCATAGCTCCTCGCTGTCGCTGGGAGGATGTTTTCTCCTCCGCTCGCCCCTTCCACCGTCATTTTCTTTCTACCCACCCTTGCCTCCTTTTCCACGCAGCTCTCGATTCCCCCCTCTCTTTCGCACCCTCCATGTCATATTCCGCTCCAGGAGCTCCATCATAGCTCCTCGCTGTCGCTGGGAGGATGTTTTCTCCTCTGCTCGCCCCTTCCACCGTCATTTTCTCTCTACCCACCCTTTCCTCCTTTTCCGCGCAGCTCTCGATTCCCCCCTATCTTTCGCACCCTCCATGTCATATTCCGCTCCAGGAGCTCCATCATAGCTCCTCGCTGTCGCTGGGAGGATGTTTTCTCCTCCGCTCGCCCCTTCCACCGTCATTTTCTCTCTACCCACCCTTGCCTCCTTTTCCGCGCAGCTCTCGATTCCCCCCTCTCTTTCGCACCCTCCATGTCATATTCCGCTCCAGGAGCTCCATCATAGCTCCTCGCTGTCGCTGGGAGGATGTTTTCTCCTCCGCTCGCCCCTTCCACCGTCATTTTCTCTCTACCCACCCTTGCCTCCTTCTCCGCGCAGCTCTCAATTCCCCCCTCTCTTTCGCACCCTCCATGTCATATTCCGCTCCAGGAGCTCCATCATAGCTCCTCGCTGTCGCTGGGAGGATGTTTTCTCCTCCGCTCGCCCCTTCCACCGTCATTTTCTCTCTACCCACCCTTGCCTCCTTCTCCGCGCAGCTCTCGATTCCCCCCTCTCTTTCGAACCCTCCATGTCATATTCCGCTCCAGGAGCTCCATCATAGCTCCTCGCTGTCGCTGGGAGGATGTTTTCTCCTCTGCTCGCCCCTTCCACCGTCATTTTCTCTCTACCCACCCTTTCCTCCTTTTCCGCGCAGCTCTCGATTCCCCCCTCTCTTTCGCACCCTCCATGTCATATTCCGCTCCAGGAGCTCCATCATAGCTCCTCGCTGTCGCTGGGAGGATGTTTTCTCCTCCGCTCGCCCCTTCCACCGTCATTTTCTTTCTACCCACCCTTGCCTCCTTTTCCACGCAGCTCTCGATTCCCCCCTCTCTTTCGCACCCTCCATGTCATATTCCGCTCCAGGAGCTCCATCATAGCTCCTCGCTGTCGCTGGGAGGATGTTTTCTCCTCTGCTCGCCCCTTCCACCGTCATTTTCTCTCTACCCACCCTTTCCTCCTTTTCCGCGCAGCTCTCGATTCCCCCCTCTCTTTCGCACCCTCCATGTCATATTCCGCTCCAGGAGTTCCATCATAGCTCCTCACTGTCGCTGGGAGGAAGTTTTCTCCTCCGCTCGCCCCTTCCACCGTCATTTTCTCTCTACCCACCCTTGCCTCCTTTTCCGCGCAGCTCTTGATTCCCCCCTCTCTTTCGCACCCTCCATGTCATATTCCGCTCCAGGAGCTCCATCATAGCTCCTCGCTGTCGCTGGGAGGATGTTTTCTCCTCCGCTCGCCCCTTCCACCGTCATTTTCTCTCTACCCACCCTTGCCTCCTTTTCCGCGCAGCTCTCGATTCCCCCCTCTCTTTCGCACCCTCCATGTCATATTCCGCTCCAGGAGCTCCATCATAGCTCCTCGCTGTCGCTGGGAGGATGTTTTCTCCTCCGCTCGCCCCTTCCACCGTCATTTTCTCTCTACCCACCCTTGCCTCCTTTTCCGCGCTGCTCTCGATTCCCCCCTCTCTTTCGCACCCTCAATGTCATATTCCGCTAAAGGAGTTCCATCATAGCTCCTCACTGTCGCTGGGAGGATGTTTTCTCCTCCGCTCGCCCCTTCCACCGTCATTTTCTCTCTACCCACCCTTGCCTCCTTTTCCGCGCAGCTCTCGATTCCCCCCTCTCTTTCGCACCCTCCATGTCATATTCCGCTCCAGGAGCTCCATCATAGCTCCTTGCTGTCGCTGGGAGGATGTTTTCTCCTCCGCTCGCCCCTTCCACCGTCATTTTCTCTCTACCCACCCTTGCCTCCTTTTCCGCGCAGCTCTCGATTCCCCCCTCTCTTTCGCACCCTCCATGTCATATTCCGCTCCAGGAGTTCCATCATAGCTCCTCACTGTCGCTGGGAGGATGTTTTCTCCTCCGCTCTCCCCTTCCACCATCATTTTCTCTCTACCCACCCTTGCCTCCTTTTCCGCGCAGCTCTCGATTCCCCCCTCTCTTTCGCACCCTCCATGTCATATTCCGCTCCAGGAGTTCCATCATAGCTCCTCACTGTCGCTGGGAGGATATTTTCTCCTCCGCTCGCCCCTTCCACCGTCATTTTCTCTCTACCCACCCTTGCCTCCTTTTCCGCGCAGCTCTCGATTCCCCCCTCTCTTTCGCACCCTCCATGTCATATTCCGATCCAGGAGCTCCATCATAGCTCCTTGCTGTCGCTGGGAGGATGTTTTCTCCTCCGCTCGCCCCTTCCACCGTCATTTTCTCTCTACCCACCCTTGCCTCCTTTTCCGCGCAGCTCTCGATTCCCCCCTCTCTTTCGCACCCTCCATGTCATTATCCGCTCCAGGAGTTCCATCATAGCTCCTCACTGTCGCTGGGAGGATGTTTTCTCCTCCGCTCGCCCCTTCCACCGTCATTTTCTCTCTACCCACCCTTGCCTCCTTCTCCGCGCAGCTCTCGATTCCCCCCTCTCTTTCGCACCCTCCATGTCATATTCCGCTCCAGGAGCTCCATCATAGCTCCTCGCTGTCGCTGGGAGGATGTTTTCTCCTCCGCTCGCCCCTTCCACCGTCATTTTCTCTCTACCCACCCTTGCCTCCTTTTCCGCGCAGCTCTCGATTCCCCCCTCTCTTTCGCACCCTCCATGTCATATTCCGCTCCAGGAGTTCCATCATAGCTCCTCACTGTCGCTGGGAGGATGTTTTCTCCTCCGCTCGCCCCTTCCACCGTCATTTTCTCTCTACCCACCCTTGCCTCCTTCTCCGCGCAGCTCTCGATTCCCCCCTCTCTTTCGCACCCTCCATGTCATATTCCGCTCCAGGAGCTCCATCATAGCTCCTCGCTGTCGCTGGGAGGATGTTTTCTCCTCCGCTCGCCCCTTCCACCGTCATTTTCTCTCTACCCACCCTTGCCTCCTTTTCCGCGCAGCTCTCGATTCCCCCCTCTCTTTCGCACCCTCCATGTCATATTCCGCTCCAGGAGCTCCATCATAGCTCCTCACTGTCGCTGGGAGGATGTTTTCTCCTCCGCTCGCCCCTTCCACCATCATTTTCTCTCTACCCACCCTTGCCTCCTTTTCCGCGCAGCTCTCGATTCCCCCCTCTCTTTCGCACCCTCCATGTCATATTCCGCTCCAGGAGTTCCATCATAGCTCCTCACTGTCGCTGGGAGGAAGTTTTCTCCTCCGCTCGCCCCTTCCACCGTCATTTTCTCTCTACCCACCCTTGCCTCCTTCTCCGCGCAGCTCTCGATTCCCCCCTCTCTTTCGCACCCTCCATGTCATATTCCGCTCCAGGAGCTCCATCATAGCTAATCGCTGTCGCTGGGAGGATGTTTTCTCCTCCGCTCGCCCCTTCCACCGTCATTTTCTCTCTACCCACCCTTGCCTCCTTTTCCGCGCAGCTCTCGATTCCCCCCTCTCTTTCGCACCCTCCATGTCATATTCCGCTCCAGGAGTTCCATCATAGCTCCTCACTGTCGCTGGGAGGATGTTTTCTCCTCCGCTCGCCCCTTCCACCGTCATTTTCTCTCTACCCACCCTTGCCTCCTTTTCCGCGCAGCTCTCGATTCCCCCCTCTCTTTCGCACCCTCCATGTCATATTCCGCTCCAGGAGCTCCATCATAGCTCCTTGCTGTCGCTGGGAGGATGTTTTCTCCTCCGCTCGCCCCTTCCACCGTCATTTTCTCTCTACCCACCCTTGCCTCCTTTTCCGCGCAGCTCTCGATTCCCCCCTCTCTTTCGCACCCTCCATGTCATATTCCGCTCCAGGAGTTCCATCATAGCTCCTCACTGTCGCTGGGAGGATGTTTTCTCCTCCGCTCGCCCCTTCCACCGTCATTTTCTCTCTACCCACCCTTGCCTCCTTCTCCGCGCAGCTCTCGATTCCCTCCTCTCTCTCGCACCCTCCATATTACATCCAGCTCCAGGAGCTTCATCATAGCTCCTCGCTGTCGCTGGGAGGATGTTTTCTCCTCCGCTCGCCCCTTCCACCGTCATTTTCTCTCTACCCACCCTTGCCTCCTTCTCTGCGCAGCTCTCGATTCCCCCCTCTCTTTCGCACCCTCCATGTCATATTCCGCTCCAGGAGCTCCATCATAGCTCCTCGCTGTCGCTGGGAGGATGTTTTCTCCTCCGCTCGCCCCTTCCACCGTCATTTTCTCTCTACCCACCCTTGCCTCCTTCTCCGCGCAGCTCTCGATTCCCTCCTCTCTCTCGCACCCTCCATATTACATCCAGCTCCAGGAGCTCCATCATAGCTCCTCGCTGTCGCTGGGAGGATGTTTTCTCCTCTGCTCGCCGCTTCCGCCGTCATTTTCTCTCCACCCACCCTTGCCTCCTTCTCCGCGCCGCTCTCGATTCCCCCCTCTCTTTCGCACCCTCCATGTCATATTCCGCTCCAGGAGCTCCATCATAGCTCCTCGCTGTCGCTGGGAGGATGTTTTCTCCTCCGCTCGCCCCTTCCACCGTCATTTTCTCTCTACCCACCCTTGCCTCCTTTTCCGCGCAGCTCTCGATTCCCCCCTCTCTTTCGCACCCTCCATGTCATATTCCGCTCCAGGAGTTCCATCATAGCTCCTCACTGTCGCTGGGAGGAAGTTTTCTCCTCCGCTCGCCCCTTCCACCGTCATTTTCTCTCTACCCACCCTTGCCTCCTTCTCCGCGCAGCTCTCGATTCCCCCCTCTCTTTCGCACCCTCCATGTCATATTCCGCTCCAGGAGCTCCATCATAGCTAATCGCTGTCGCTGGGAGGATGTTTTCTCCTCCGCTCGCCCCTTCCACCGTCATTTTCTCTCTACCCACCCTTGCCTCCTTTTCCGCGCAGCTCTCGATTCCCCCCTCTCTTTCGCACCCTCCATGTCATATTCCGCTCCAGGAGTTCCATCATAGCTCCTCACTGTCGCTGGGAGGATGTTTTCTCCTCCGCTCGCCCCTTCCACCGTCATTTTCTCTCTACCCACCCTTGCCTCCTTTTCCGCGCAGCTCTCGATTCCCCCCTCTCTTTCGCACCCTCCATGTCATATTCCGCTCCAGGAGCTCCATCATAGCTCCTTGCTGTCGCTGGGAGGATGTTTTCTCCTCCGCTCGCCCCTTCCACCGTCATTTTCTCTCTACCCACCCTTGCCTCCTTTTCCGCGCAGCTCTCGATTCCCCCCTCTCTTTCGCACCCTCCATGTCATATTCCGCTCCAGGAGTTCCATCATAGCTCCTCACTGTCGCTGGGAGGATGTTTTCTCCTCCGCTCGCCCCTTCCACCGTCATTTTCTCTCTACCCACCCTTGCCTCCTTCTCCGCGCAGCTCTCGATTCCCTCCTCTCTCTCGCACCCTCCATATTACATCCAGCTCCAGGAGCTTCATCATAGCTCCTCGCTGTCGCTGGGAGGATGTTTTCTCCTCCGCTCGCCCCTTCCACCGTCATTTTCTCTCTACCCACCCTTGCCTCCTTCTCTGCGCAGCTCTCGATTCCCCCCTCTCTTTCGCACCCTCCATGTCATATTCCGCTCCAGGAGCTCCATCATAGCTCCTCGCTGTCGCTGGGAGGATGTTTTCTCCTCCGCTCGCCCCTTCCACCGTCATTTTCTCTCTACCCACCCTTGCCTCCTTCTCCGCGCAGCTCTCGATTCCCTCCTCTCTCTCGCACCCTCCATATTACATCCAGCTCCAGGAGCTCCATCATAGCTCCTCGCTGTCGCTGGGAGGATGTTTTCTCCTCTGCTCGCCGCTTCCGCCGTCATTTTCTCTCCACCCACCCTTGCCTCCTTCTCCGCGCCGCTCTCGATTCCCCCCTCTCTTTCGCACCCTCCATGTCATATTCCGCTCCAGGAGCTCCATCATAGCTCCTCGCTGTCGCTGGGAGGATGTTTTCTCCTCCGCTCGCCCCTTCCACCGTCATTTTCTCTCTACCCACCCTTGCCTCCTTTTCCGCGCAGCTCTCGATTCCCCCCTCTCTTTCGCACCCTCCATGTCATATTCCGCTCCAGGAGTTCCATCATAGCTCCTCACTGTCGCTGGGAGGAAGTTTTCTCCTCCGCTCGCCCCTTCCACCGTCATTTTCTCTCTACCCACCCTTGCCTCCTTCTCCGCGCAGCTCTCGATTCCCCCCTCTCTTTCGCACCCTCCATGTCATATTCCGCTCCAGGAGCTCCATCATAGCTAATCGCTGTCGCTGGGAGGATGTTTTCTCCTCCGCTCGCCCCTTCCACCGTCATTTTCTCTCTACCCACCCTTGCCTCCTTTTCCGCGCAGCTCTCGATTCCCCCCTCTCTTTCGCACCCTCCATGTCATATTCCGCTCCAGGAGTTCCATCATAGCTCCTCACTGTCGCTGGGAGGATGTTTTCTCCTCCGCTCGCCCCTTCCACCGTCATTTTCTCTCTACCCACCCTTGCCTCCTTTTCCGCGCAGCTCTCGATTCCCCCCTCTCTTTCGCACCCTCCATGTCATATTCCGCTCCAGGAGCTCCATCATAGCTCCTTGCTGTCGCTGGGAGGATGTTTTCTCCTCCGCTCGCCCCTTCCACCGTCATTTTCTCTCTACCCACCCTTGCCTCCTTTTCCGCGCAGCTCTCGATTCCCCCCTCTCTTTCGCACCCTCCATGTCATATTCCGCTCCAGGAGTTCCATCATAGCTCCTCACTGTCGCTGGGAGGATGTTTTCTCCTCCGCTCGCCCCTTCCACCGTCATTTTCTCTCTACCCACCCTTGCCTCCTTCTCCGCGCAGCTCTCGATTCCCCCCTCTCTTTCGAACCCTCCATGTCATATTCCGCTCCAGGAGCTCCATCATAGCTCCTCGCTGTCGCTGGGAGGATGTTTTCTCCTCTGCTCGCCCCTTCCACCGTCATTTTCTCGCTACCCACCCTTTCCTCCTTTTCCGCGCAGCTCTCGATTCCCCCCTCTCTTTCGCACCCTCCATGTCATATTCCGCTCCAGGAGCTCCATCATAGCTCCTCGCTGTCGCTGGGAGGATGTTTTCTCCTCCGCTCGCCCCTTCCACCGTCATTTTCTCTCTACCCACCCTTGCCTCCTTCTCCGCGCAGCTCTCGATTCCCTCCTCTCTCTCGCACCCTCCATATTACATCCAGCTCCAGGAGCTCCATCATAGCTCTTCACTGTCGCTGGGAGGATGTTTTCTCCTCCACTCGCCCCTTCCACCGTCATTTTCTCTCTACCCACCCTTGCCTCCTTCTTCGCGCTGCTCTCGATTCCCTCCTCTCTCTCGCACCCTCCATATTACATCCAGCTCCAGGAGCTCCATCATAGCTCCTCGCTGTCGCTGGGAGGATGTTTTCTCCTCCGCTCGCCCCTTCCACCGTCATTTTCTCTCTACCCACCCTTGCCTCCTTCTCCGCGCAGCTCTCGATTCCCTCCTCTCTCTCGCACCCTCCATATTACATCCAGCTCCAGGAGCTCCATCATAGCTCCTCGCTGTCGCTGGGAGGATGTTTTCTCCTCTGCTCGCCGCTTCCGCCGTCATTTTCTCTCCACCCACCCTTGCCTCCTTCTCCGCGCCGCTCTCGATTCCCCCCTCTCTTTCGCACCCTCCATGCCATATTCTGCTCCAGGAGCTCCATCATAGCTCCTCGCTGTCGCTGGGAGGATGTTTTCTCCTCCGCTCGCCCCTTCCACCGTCATTTTCTCTCTACCCACCCTTGCCTCCTTCTCCGCGCAGCTCTCGATTGCCCCCTCTCTTTCGCACCCTCCATGTCATATTCCGCTCCAGGAGCTCCATCATAGCTCCTCGCTGTCACTGGGAGGATGTTTTCTCCTCTGCTCGCCCCTTCCACCGTCATTTTCTCTCTACCCACCCTTTCCTCCTTTTCCGCGCAGCTCTCGATTCCCCCCTCTCTTTCGCACCCTCCATGTCATATTCCGCTCCAGGAGCTCCATCATAGCTCCTCGCTGTCGCTGGGAGGATGTTTTCTCCTCCGCTCGCCCCTTCCACCGTCATTTTCTTTCTACCCACCCTTGCCTCCTTTTCCACGCAGCTCTCGATTCCCCCCTCTCTTTCGCACCCTCCATGTCATATTCCGCTCCAGGAGCTCCATCATAGCTCCTCGCTGTTGCTGGGAGGATGTTTTCTCCTCCGCTCGCCCCTTCCACCGTCATTTTCTCTCTACCCACCCTTGCCTCCTTCTCCGCGCAGCTCTCGATTCCCCCCTCTCTTTCGCACCCTCCATGTCATATTCCGCTCCAGGAGCTCCATCATAGCTCCTCGCTGTCGCTGGGAGGATTTTTTCTCCTCTGCTCGCCCCTTCCACCGTCATTTTCTCTCTACCCACCCTTTCCTCCTTTTCCGCGCAGCTCTCGATTCCCCCCTCTCTTGCGCACCCTCCATGTCATATTCCGCTCCAGGAGCTCCATCATAGCTCCTCGCTGTCGCTGGGAGGATGTTTTCTCCTCCGCTCGCCCCTTCCACCGTCATTTTCTCTCTACCCACCCTTGCCTCCTTTTCCGCGCAGCTCTCGATTCCCCCCTCTCTTTCGCACCCTCCATGTCATATTCCGCTCCAGGAGTTCCATCATAGCTCCTCACTGTCGCTGGGAGGATGTTTTCTCCTCCACTCGCCCCTTCCACCGTCATTTTCTCTCTACCCACCCTTGCCTCCTTCTCCGCGCTGCTCTCGATTCCCTCCTCTCTCTCGCACCCTCCATATTACATCCAGCTCCAGGAGCTCCATCATAGCTCCTCGCTGTCGCTGGGAGGATGTTTTCTCCTCTGCTCGCCGCTTCCGCCGTCATTTTCTCTCCACCCACCCTTGCCTCCTTCTCCGCGCCGCTCTCGATTCCCCCCTCTCTTTCGCACCCTCCATGTCATATTCTGCTCCAGGAGCTCCATCATAGCTCCTCGCTGTCGCTGGGAGGATGTTTTCTCCTCCGCTCGCCCCTTCCACCGTCATTTTCTCTCTACCCACCCTTGCCTCCTTTTCCACACAGCTCTCGATTCCCCCCTCTCTTTCGCACCCTCCATGTCATATTCCGCTCCAGGAGCTCCATCATAGCTCCTCGCTGTTGCTGGGAGGATGTTTTCTCCTCCGCTCGCCCCTTCCACCGTCATTTTCTCTCTACCCACCCATGCCTCCTTCTCCGCGCAGCTCTCGATTCCCCCCTCTCTTTCGCACCCTCCATGTCATATTCCGCTCCAGGAGCTCCATCATAGCTCCTCGCTGTCGCTGGGAGGATTTTTTCTCCTCTGCTCGCCCCTTCCACCGTCATTTTCTCTCTACCCACCCTTTCCTCCTTTTCCGCGCAGCTCTCGATTCCCCCCTCTCTTGCGCACCCTCCATGTCATATTCCGCTCCAGGAGCTCCATCATAGCTCCTCACTGTCGCTGGGAGGAAGTTTTCTCCTCCGCTTGCCCCTTCCACCGTCATTTTCTCTCCACCCACCCTTGCCTCCTTTTCCGCGCAGCTCTCGATTCCCCCCTCTCTTTCGCACCCTCCATGTCATATTCCGCTCCAGGAGTTCCATCATAGCTCCTCACTATCGCTGGGAGGATGTTTTCTCCTCCGCTCGCCCCTTCCACCGTCATTTTCTCTCTACCCACCCTTGCCTCCTTTTCCGCGCAGCTCTCGATTCCCCCCTCTCTTTCGCACCCTCCATGTCATATTCCGCTCCAGGAGCTCCATCATAGCTCCTCGCTGTCGCTGGGAGGATGTTTTCTCCTCCGCTCGCCCCTTCCACCGTCATTTTCTCTCTACCCACCCTTGCCTCCTTTTCCGCGCAGCTCTCGATTCCCCCCTCTCTTTCGCACCCTCCATGTCATATTCCGCTCCAGGAGTTCCATCATAGCTCCTCACTGTCGCTGGGAGGATGTTTTCTCCTCCGCTCGCCCCTTCCACCGTCATTTTCTCTCTACCCACCCTTGCCTCCTTTTCCGCGCAGCTCTCGATTCCCCCCTCTCTTTCGCACCCTCCATGTCATATTCCGCTCCAGGAGCTCCATCATAGCTCCTTGCTGTCGCTGGGAGGATGTTTTCTCCTCCGCTCGCCCCTTCCACCGTCATTTTCTCTCTACCCACCCTTGCCTCCTTTTCCGCGCAGCTCTCGATTCCCCCCTCTCTTTCGCACCCTCCATGTCATATTCCGCTCCAGGAGTTCCATCATAGCTCCTCACTGTCGCTGGGAGGATGTTTTCTCCTCCGCTCGCCCCTTCCACCGTCATTTTCTCTCTACCCACCCTTGCCTCCTTCTCCGCGCAGCTCTCGATTCCCCCCTCTCTTTCGCACCCTCCATGTCATATTCCGCTCCAGGAGCTCCATCATAGCTCCTCGCTATCGCTGGGAGGATGTTTTCTCCTCCGCTCGCCCCTTCCACCGTCATTTTCTCTCTACCCACCCTTGCCTCCTTTTCCGCGCAGCTCTCGATTCCCCCCTCTCTTTCGCACCCTCCATGTCATATTCCGCTCCAGGAGCTCCATCATAGCTCCTTGCTGTCGCTGGGAGGATGTTTTCTCCTCCGCTCGCCCCTTCCACCGTCATTTTCTCTCTACCCACCCTTGCCTCCTTTTCCGCGCAGCTCTCGATTCCCCCCTCTCTTTCGCACCCTCCATGTCATATTCCGCTCCAGGAGTTCCATCATAGCTCCTCACTGTAGCTGGGAGGATGTTTTCTCCTCCGCTCGCCCCTTCCACCGTCATTTTCTCTCTACCACCCTTGCCTCCTTCTCCGCGCAGCTCTCGATTCCCCCCTCTCTTTCGCACCCTCCATGTCATATTCCGCTCCAGGAGCTCCATCATAGCTCCTCGCTGTCGCTGGGAGGATGTTTTCTCCTCCGCTCGCCCCTTCCACCGTCATTTTCTCTCTACCCACCCTTGCCTCCTTTTCCGCGCAGCTCTCGATTCCCCCCTCTCTTTCGCACCCTCCATGTCATATTCCGCTCCAGGAGCTCCATCATAGCTCCTTGCTGTCGCTGGGAGGATGTTTTCTCCTCCGCTCGCCCCTTCCACCGTCATTTTCTCTCTACCCACCCTTGCCTCCTTTTCCGCGCAGCTCTCGATTCCCCCCTCTCTTTCGCACCCTCCATGTCATATTCCGCTCCAGGAGTTCCATCATAGCTCCTCACTGTCGCTGGGAGGATGTTTTCTCCTCCGCTCGCCCCTTCCACCGTCATTTTCTCTCTACCCACCCTTGCCTCCTTTTCCGCGCAGCTCTCGATTCCCCCCTCTCTTTCGCACCCTCCATGTCATATTCCGCTCCAGGAGTTCCATCATAGCTCCTCACTGTCGCTGGGAGGAAGTTTTCTCCTCCGCTCGCCCCTTCCACCGTCATTTTCTCTCTACCCACCCTTGCCTCCTTTTCCGCGCAGCTCTCGATTCCCCCCTCTCTTTCGCACCCTCCATGTCATATTCCGCTCCAGGAGTTCCATCATAGCTCCTCACTGTCGCTGGGAGGAAGTTTTCTCCTCCGCTCGCCCCTTCCACCGTCATTTTCTCTCTACCCACCCTTGCCTCCTTTTCCGCGCAGCTCTCGATTCCCCCCTCTCTTTCGCACCCTCCATGTCATATTCCGCTCCAGGAGCTCCATCATAGCTCCTTGCTGTCGCTGGGAGGATGTTTTCTCCTCCGCTCGCCCCTTCCACCGTCATTTTCTCTCTACCCACCCTTGCCTCCTTTTCCGCGCAGCTCTCGATTCCCCCCTCTCTTTCGAACCCTCCATGTCATATTCCGCTCCAGGAGCTCCATCATAGCTCCTCGCTGTCGCTGGGAGGATGTTTTCTCCTCTGCTCGCCCCTTCCACCGTCATTTTCTCTCTACCCACCCTTTCCTCCTTTTCCGCGCAGCTCTCGATTCCCCCCTCTCTTTCGCACCCTCCATGTCATATTCCGCTCCAGGAGCTCCATCATAGCTCCTCGCTGTCGCTGGGAGGATGTTTTCTCCTCCGCTCGCCCCTTCCACCGTCATTTTCTTTCTACCCACCCTTGCCTCCTTTTCCACACAGCTCTCGATTCCCCCCTCTCTTTCGCACCCTCCATGTCATATTCCGCTCCAGGAGCTCCATCATAGCTCCTCGCTGTTGCTGGGAGGATGTTTTCTCCTCCGCTCGCCCCTTCCACCGTCATTTTCTCTCTACCCACCCTTGCCTCCTTTTCCGCGCAGCTCTCGATTCCCCCCTCTCTTTCGCACCCTCCATGTCATATTCCGCTCCAGGAGCTCCATCATAGCTCCTCGCTGTCGCTGGGAGGATTTTTTCTCCTCTGCTCGCCCCTTCCACCGTCATTTTCTCTCTACCCACCCTTTCCTCCTTTTCCGCGCAGCTCTCGATTCCCCCCTCTCTTGCGCACCCTCCATGTCATATTCCGCTCCAGGAGCTCCATCATAGCTCCTCACTGTCGCTGGGAGGAAGTTTTCTCCTCCGCTTGCCCCTTCCACCGTCATTTTCTCTCTACCCACCCTTGCCTCCTTTTCCGCGCAGCTCTCGATTCCCCCCTCTCTTTCGCACCCTCCATGTCATATTCCGCTCCAGGAGCTCCATCATAGCTCCTTGCTGTCGCTGGGAGGATGTTTTCTCCTCCGCTCGCCCCTTCCACCGTCATTTTCTCTCTACCCACCCTTGCCTCCTTTTCCGCGCAGCTCTCGATTCCCCCCTCTCTTTCGCACCCTCCATGTCATATTCCGCTCCAGGAGTTCCATCATAGCTCCTCACTGTCGCTGGGAGGATGTTTTCTCCTCCGCTCGCCCCTTCCACCGTCATTTTCTCTCTACCCACCCTTGCCTCCTTTTCCGCGCAGCTCTCGATTCCCCCCTCTCTTTCGCACCCTCCATGTCATATTCCGCTCCAGGAGCTCCATCATAGCTCCTCGCTGTCGCTGGGAGGATGTTTTCTCCTCCGCTCGCCCCTTCCACCGTCATTTTCTCTCTACCCACCCTTGCCTCCTTTTCCGCGCAGCTCTCGATTCCCCCCTCTCTTTCGCACCCTCCATGTCATATTCCGCTCCAGGAGTTCCATCATAGCTCCTCACTGTCGCTGGGAGGATGTTTTCTCCTCCGCTCGCCCCTTCCACCATCATTTTCTCTCTACCCCCCCTTGCCTCCTTTTCCGCGCAGCTCTCGATTCCCCCCTCTCTTTCGCACCCTCCATGTCATATTCAGCTCCAGGAGTTCCATCATAGCTCCTCACTGTCGCTGG
Source organism: Pelophylax lessonae (assembly GCF_965119305.1). Classification (NCBI taxonomy): domain Eukaryota; kingdom Metazoa; phylum Chordata; class Amphibia; order Anura; family Ranidae; genus Pelophylax; species Pelophylax lessonae. The sequence goes on along the minus strand of NC_138780.1, from coordinate 86,269,101 downwards.
GAGGATGTTTTCTCCTCCGCTCGCCCCTTCCACCGTCATTTTCTCTCTACCCACCCTTGCCTCCTTTTCCGCGCAGCTCTCGATTCCCCCCTCTCTTTCGCACCCTCCATGTCATATTCCTCTCCAGGAGCTCCATCATAGCTCCTTGCTGTCGCTGGGAGGATGTTTTCTCCTCCGCTCGCCCCTTCCACCATCATTTTCTCTCTACCCACCCTTGCCTCCTTTTCTGCGCAGCTCTCGATTCCCCCCTCTCTTTCGCACCCTCCATGTCATATTCCGCTCCAGGAGTTCCATCATAGCTCCTCACTGTCGCTGGGAGGAAGTTTTCTCCTCCGCTCGCCCCTTCCACCGTCATTTTCTCTCTACCCACCCCTGCCTCCTTTTCCGCGCAGCTCTCGATTCCCCCCTCTCTTTCGCACCCTCCATGTCATATTCCGCTCCAGGAGTTCCATCATAGCTCCTCACTGTCGCTGGGAGGATGTTTTCTCCTCCGCTCGCCCCTTCCACCATCATTTTCTCTCTACCCCCCCTTGCCTCCTTTTTCGCGCAGCTCTCGATTCCCCCCTCTCTTTCGCACCCTCCATGTCATATTCCGCTCCAGGAGTTCCATCATAGCTCCTCACTGTCGCTGGGAGGATGTTTTCTCCTCCGCTCGCCCCTTCCACCGTCATTTTCTCTCTACCCACCCTTGCCTCCTTTTCCGCGCAGCTCTCGATTCCCCCCTCTCTTTCGCACCCTCCATGTCATATTCCGCTCCAGGAGCTCCATCATAGCTCCTTGCTGTTGCTGGGAGGATGTTTTCTCCTCCGCTCGCCCCTTCCACCGTCATTTTCTCTCTACCCACCCTTGCCTCCTTTTCCGCGCAGCTCTCGATTCCCCCCTCTCTTTCGCACCCTCCATGTCATATTCCGCTCCAGGAGTTCCATCATAGCTCCTCACTGTCGCTGGGAGGATGTTTTCTCCTCCGCTCGCCCCTTCCACCGTCATTTTCTCTCTACCCACCCTTGCCTCCTTCTCCGCGCAGCTCTCGATTCCCCCCTCTCTTTCGCACCCTCCATGTCATATTCCGCTCCAGGAGCTCCATCATAGCTCCTCGCTGTCGCTGGGAGGATGTTTTCTCCTCCGCTCGCCCCTTCCACCGTCATTTTCTCTCTACCCACCCTTGCCTCCTTTTCCGCGCAGCTCTCGATTCCCCCCTCTCTTTCGCACCCTCCATGTCATATTCCGCTCCAGGAGCTCCATCATAGCTCCTTGCTGTCGCTGGGAGGATGTTTTCTCCTCCGCTCGCCCCTTCCACCGTCATTTTCTCTCTACCCACCCTTGCCTCCTTTTCCGCGCAGCTCTCGATTCCCCCCTCTCTTTCGCACCCTCCATGTCATATTCCGCTCCAGGAGTTCCATCATAGCTCCTCACTGTCGCTGGGAGGAAGTTTTCTCCTCCGCTCGCCCCTTCCACCGTCATTTTCTCTCTACCCACCCTTGCCTCCTTTTCCGCGCAGCTCTCGATTCCCCCCTCTCTTTCGCACCCTCCATGTCATATTCCGCTCCAGGAGTTCCATCATAGCTCCTCACTGTCGCTGGGAGGAAGTTTTCTCCTCCGCTTGCCCCTTCCACCGTCATTTTCTCTCTACCCACCCTTGCCTCCTTTTCCGCGCAGCTCTCGATTCCCCCCTCTCTTTCGCACCCTCCATGTCATATTCCGCTCCAGGAGCTCCATCATAGCTCCTTGCTGTCGCTGGGAGGATGTTTTCTCCTCCGCTCGCCCCTTCCACCGTCATTTTCTCTCTACCCACCCTTGCCTCCTTTTCCGCGCAGCTCTCGATTCCCCCCTCTCTTTCGCACCCTCCATGTCATATTCCGCTCCAGGAGTTCCATCATAGCTCCTCACTGTCGCTGGGAGGATGTTTTCTCCTCCGCTCGCCCCTTCCACCGTCATTTTCTCTCTACCCACCCTTGCCTCCTTTTCCGCGCAGCTCTCGATTCCCCCCTCTCTTTCGCACCCTCCATGTCATATTCCACTCCAGGAGCTCCATCATAGCTCCTCGCTGTCGCTGGGAGGATGTTTTCTCCTCCGCTCGCCCCTTCCACCGTCATTGTCTCTCTACCCACCCTTGCCTCCTTTTCCGCGCAGCTCTCGATTCCCCCCTCTCTTTCGCACCCTCAATGTCATATTCCGCTCCAGGAGTTCCATCATAGCTCCTCACTGTCGCTGGGAGGATGTTTTCTCCTCCGCTCGCCCCTTCCACCGTCATTTTCTCTCTACCCACCCTTGCCTCCTTTTCCGCGCAGCTCTCGATTCCCCCCTCTCTTTCGCACCCTCCATGTCATATTCCGCTCCAGGAGTTCCATCATAGCTCCTCACTGTCGCTGGGAGGAAGTTTTCTCCTCCGCTCGCCCCTTCCACCGTCATTTTCTCTCTACCCACCCTTGCCTCCTTTTCCGCGCAGCTCTCGATTCCCCCCTCTCTTTCACACCCTCCATGTCATATTCCGCTCCAGGAGCTCCATCATAGCTCCTTGCTGTCGCTGGGAGGATGTTTTCTCCTCCGCTCGCCCCTTCCACCGTCATTTTCTCTCTACCCACCCTTGCCTCCTTTTCCGCGCAGCTCTCGATTCCCCCCTCTCTTTCGCACCCTCCATGTCATATTCCGCTCCAGGAGTTCCATCATAGCTCCTCACTGTCGCTGGGAGGATGTTTTCTCCTCCGCTCGCCCCTTCCACCATCATTTTCTCTCTACCCACCCTTGCCTCCTTTTCCGCGCAGCTCTCGATTCCCCCCTCTCTTTCGCACCCTCCATGTCATATTCCGCTCCAGGAGTTCCATCATAGCTCCTCACTGTCGCTGGGAGGATGTTTTCTCCTCCGCTCGCCCCTTCCACCGTCATTTTCTCTCTACCCACCCTTGCCTCCTTCTCCGCGCAGCTCTCGATTCCCCCCTCTCTTTCGCACCCTCCATGTCATATTCTGCTCCAGGAGCTCCATCATAGCTCCTCGCTGTCGCTGGGAGGATGTTTTCTCCTCCGCTCGCCCCTTCCACCGTCATTTTCTCTCTACCCACCCTTGCCTCCTTCTCCGCGCAGCTCTCGATTCCCCCCTCTCTTTCGCACCCTCCATGTCATATTCCGCTCCAGGAGCTCCATCATAGCTCCTTGCTGTCGCTGGGAGGATGTTTTCTCCTCCGCTCGCCCCTTCCACCATCATTTTCTCTCTACCCACCCTTGCCTCCTTCTCCGCGCAGCTCTCGATTCCCCCCTCTCTTTCGCACCCTCCATGTCATATTCCGCTCCAGGAGCTCCATCATAGCTCCTCGCTGTCGCTGGGAGGATGTTTTCTCCTCCGCTCGCCCCTTCCACCGTCATTTTCTCTCTACCCACCCTTGCCTCCTTTTCCGCGCAGCTCTCGATCCCCCCCTCTCTTTCGCACCCTCCATGTCATATTCCGCTCCAGGAGCTCCATCATAGCTCCTCGCTGTCGCTGGGAGGATGTTTTCTCCTCCGCTCGCCCCATCCACCGTCATTTTCTTTCTACCCACCCTTGCCTCCTTTTCCACGCAGCTCTCGATTCCCCCCTCTCTTTCGCACCCTCCATGTCATATTCCGCTCCAGGAGCTCCATCATAGCTCCTCGCTGTTGCTGGGAGGATGTTTTCTCCTCCGCTCGCCCCTTCCACCGTCATTTTCTCTCTACCCACCCTTGCCTCCTTTTCCGCGCAGCTCTCGATTCCCCCCTCTCTTTCGCACCCTCAATGTCATATTCCGCTCCAGGAGTTCCATCATAGCTCCTCACTGTCGCTGGGAGGATGTTTTCTCCTCCGCTCGCCCCTTCCACCGTCATTTTCTCTCTACCCACCCTTGCCTCCTTTTCCGCGCAGCTCTCGATTCCCCCCTCTCTTTCGCACCCTCCATGTCATATTCCGCTCCAGGAGTTCCATCATAGCTCCTCACTGTCGCTGGGAGGAAGTTTTCTCCTCCGCTCGCCCCTTCCACCGTCATTTTCTCTCTACCCACCCTTGCCTCCTTCTCCGCGCAGCTCTCGATTCCCCCCTCTCTTTCGCACCCTCCATATCATATTCCGCTCCAGGAGCTCCATCATAGCTCCTCGCTGTCGCTGGGAGGATGTTTTCTCCTCCGCTCGCCCCTTCCACCGTCATTTTCTCTCTACCCACCCTTGCCTTCTTTTCCGCGCAGCTCTCGATTCCCCCCTCTCTTTCGCACCCTCCATGTCATATTCCGCTCCAGGAGCTCCATCATAGCTCCTTGCTGTCGCTGGGAGGATGTTTTCTCCTCCGCTCGCCCCTTCCACCGTCATTTTCTCTCTACCCACCCTTGCCTCCTTTTCCGCGCAGCTCTCGATTCCCCCCTCTCTTTCGCACCCTCCATGTCATATTCCGTTCCAGGAGTTCCATCATAGCTCCTCACTGTCGCTGGGAGGATGTTTTCTCCTCCGCTCGCCCCTTCCACCGTCATTTTCTCTCTACCCACCCTTGCCTCCTTCTCCGCGCAGCTCTCGATTCCCCCCTCTCTTTCGCACCCTCCATGTCATATTCCGCTCCAGGAGCTCCATCATAGCTCCTCGCTGTCGCTGGGAGGATGTTTTCTCCTCCGCTCGCCCCTTCCACCGTCATTTTCTCTCTACCCACCCTTGCCTCCTTTTCCGCGCAGCTCTCGATTCCCCCCTCTCTTTCGCACCCTCCATGTCATATTCCGCTCCAGGAGCTCCATCATAGCTCCTTGCTGTCGCTGGGAGGATGTTTTCTCCTCCGCTCGTCCCTTCCACCGTCATTTTCTCTCTACCCACCCTTGCCTCCTTTTCCGCGCAGCTCTCGATTCCCCCCTCTCTTTCGCACCCTCCATGTCATATTCCGCTCCAGGAGTTCCATCATAGCTCCTCACTGTCGCTGGGAGGATGTTTTCTCCTCCGCTCGCCCCTTCCACCATCATTTTCTCTCTACCCACCCTTGCCTCCTTTTCCGCGCAGCTCTCGATTCCCCCCTCTCTTTCGCACCCTCCATGTCATATTCCGCTCCAGGAGTTCCATCATAGCTCCTCACTGTCGCTGGGAGGAAGTTTTCTCCTCCGCTCGCCCCTTCCACCGTCATTTTCTCTCTACCCACCCTTGCCTCCTTTTCCGCGCAGCTCTCGATTCCCCCCTCTCTTTCGCACCCTCCATGTCATATTCCGCTCCAGGAGCTCCATCATAGCTCCTTGCTGTCGCTGGGAGGATGTTTTCTCCTCCGCTCGCCCCTTCCACCGTCATTTTCTCTCTACCCACCCTCGCCTCCTTTTCCGCGCAGCTCTCGATTCCCCCCTCTCTTTCGCACCCTCCATGTCATATTCCGCTCCAGGAGTTCCATCATAGCTCCTCACTGTCGCTGGGAGGATGTTTTCTCCTCCGCTCGCCCCTTCCACCGTCATTTTCTCTCTACCCACCCTTGCCTCCTTCTCCGCGCAGCTCTCGATTCCCCCCTCTCTTTCGCACCCTCCATATCATATTCCGCTCCAGGAGCTCCATCATAGCTCCTCGCTGTCGCTGGGAGGATGTTTTCTCCTCCGCTCGCCCCTTCCACCGTCATTTTCTCTCTACCCACCCTTGCCTTCTTTTCCGCGCAGCTCTCGATTCCCCCCTCTCTTTCGCACCCTCCATGTCATATTCCGCTCCAGGAGCTCCATCATAGCTCCTTGCTGTCGCTGGGAGGATGTTTTCTCCTCCGCTCGCCCCTTCCACCGTCATTTTCTCTCTACCCACCCTTGCCTCCTTTTCCGCGCAGCTCTCGATTCCCCCCTCTCTTTCGCACCCTCCATGTCATATTCCGTTCCAGGAGTTCCATCATAGCTCCTCACTGTCGCTGGGAGGATGTTTTCTCCTCCGCTCGCCCCTTCCACCGTCATTTTCTCTCTACCCACCCTTGCCTCCTTCTCCGCGCAGCTCTCGATTCCCCCCTCTCTTTCGCACCCTCCATGTCATATTCCGCTCCAGGAGCTCCATCATAGCTCCTCGCTGTCGCTGGGAGGATGTTTTCTCCTCCGCTCGCCCCTTCCACCGTCATTTTCTCTCTACCCACCCTTGCCTCCTTTTCCGCGCAGCTCTCGATTCCCCCCTCTCTTTCGCACCCTCCATGTCATATTCCGTTCCAGGAGTTCCATCATAGCTCCTCACTGTCGCTGGGAGGATGTTTTCTCCTCCGCTCGCCCCTTCCACCGTCATTTTCTCTCTACCCACCCTTGCCTCCTTTTCCGCGCAGCTCTCGATTCCCCCCTCTCTTTCGCACCCTCCATGTCATATTCCGCTCCAGGAGTTCCATCATAGCTCCTCACTGTCGCTGGGAGGATGTTTTCTCCTCCGCTCGCCCCTTCCACCATCATTTTCTCTCTACCCACCCTTGCCTCCTTTTCCGCGCAGCTCTCGATTCCCCCCTCTCTTTCGCACCCTCCATGTCATATTCCGCTCCAGGAGTTCCATCATAGCTCCTCACTGTCGCTGGGAGGAAGTTTTCTCCTCCGCTCGCCCCTTCCACCGTCATTTTCTCTCTACCCACCCTTGCCTCCTTCTCCGCGCAGCTCTCGATTCCCCCCTCTCTTTCGCACCCTCCATGTCATATTCCGCTCCAGGAGCTCCATCATAGCTAATCGCTGTCGCTGGGAGGATTTTTTCTCCTCCGCTCGCCCCTTCCACCGTCATTTTCTCTCTACCCACCCTTGCCTCCTTTTCCGCGCAGCTCTCGATTCCCCCCTCTCTTTCGCACCCTCCATGTCATATTCCGCTCCAGGAGTTCCATCATAGCTCCTCACTGTCGCTGGGAGGATGTTTTCTCCTCCGCTCGCCCCTTCCACCGTCATTTTCTCTCTACCCACCCTTGCCTCCTTTTCCGCGCAGCTCTCGATTCCCCCCTCTCTTTCGCACCCTCCATGTCATATTCCGCTCCAGGAGCTCCATCATAGCTCCTTGCTGTCGCTGGGAGGATGTTTTCTCCTCCGCTCGCCCCTTCCACCGTCATTTTCTCTCTACCCACCCTTGCCTCCTTTTCCGTGCAGCTCTCGATTCCCCCCTCTCTTTCGCACCCTCCATGTCATATTCCGCTCCAGGAGTTCCATCATAGCTCCTCACTGTCGCTGGGAGGATGTTTTCTCCTCCGCTCGCCCCTTCCACCGTCATTTTCTCTCTACCCACCCTTGCCTCCTTCTCCGCGCAGCTCTCGATTCCCTCCTCTCTCTCGCACCCTCCATATTACATCCAGCTCCAGGAGCTTCATCATAGCTCCTCGCTGTCGCTGGGAGGATGTTTTCTCCTCCGCTCGCCCCTTCCACCGTCATTTTCTCTCTACCCACCCTTGCCTCCTTCTCTGCGCAGCTCTCGATTCCCCCCTCTCTTTCGCACCCTCCATGTCATATTCCGCTCCAGGAGCTCCATCATAGCTCCTCGCTGTCGCTGGGAGGATGTTTTCTCCTCCGCTCGCCCCTTCCACCGTCATTTTCTCTCTACCCACCCTTGCCTCCTTCTCCGCGCAGCTCTCGATTCCCTCCTCTCTCTCGCACCCTCCATATTACATCCAGCTCCAGGAGCTCCATCATAGCTCCTCGCTGTCGCTGGGAGGATGTTTTCTCCTCTGCTCGCCGCTTCCGCCGTCATTTTCTCTCCACCCACCCTTGCCTCCTTCTCCGCGCCGCTCTCGATTCCCCCCTCTCTTTCGCACCCTCCATGTCATTTTCTGCTCCAGGAGCTCCATCATAGCTCCTCGCTGTCGCTGGGAGGATGTTTTCTCCTCCGCTCGCCCCTTCCACCGTCATTTTCTCTCTACCCACCCTTGCCTCCTTCTCCGCGCAGCTCTCAATTCCCCCCTCTCTTTCGCACCCTCCATGTCATATTCCGCTCCAGGAGCTCCATCATAGCTCCTCGCTGTCGCTGGGAGGATGTTTTCTCCTCCGCTCGCCCCTTCCACCGTCATTTTCTCTCTACCCACCCTTGCCTCCTTCTCCGCGCAGCTCTCGATTCCCCCCTCTCTTTCGAACCCTCCATGTCATATTCCGCTCCAGGAGCTCCATCATAGCTCCTCGCTGTCGCTGGGAGGATGTTTTCTCCTCTGCTCGCCCCTTCCACCGTCATTTTCTCTCTACCCACCCTTTCCTCCTTTTCCGCGCAGCTCTCGATTCCCCCCTCTCTTTCGCACCCTCCATGTCATTTTCCGCTCCAGGAGCTCCATCATAGCTCCTCGCTGTCGCTGGGAGGATGTTTTCTCCTCCGCTCGCCCCTTCCACCGTCATTTTCTTTCTACCCACCCTTGCCTCCTTTTCCACGCAGCTCTCGATTCCCCCCTCTCTTTCGCACCCTCCATGTCATATTCCGCTCCAGGAGCTCCATCATAGCTCCTCGCTGTTGCTGGGAGGATGTTTTCTCCTCCGCTCGCCCCTTCCACCGTCATTTTCTCTCTACCCACCCTTGCCTCCTTCTCCGCGCAGCTCTCGATTCCCCCCTCTCTTTCGCACCCTCCATGTCATATTCCGCTCCAGGAGCTCCATCATAGCTCCTCGCTGTCGCTGGGAGGATTTTTTCTCCTCTGCTCGCCCCTTCCACCGTCATTTTCTCTCTACCCACCCTTTCCTCCTTTTCCGCGCAGCTCTCGATTCCCCCCTCTCTTGCGCACCCTCCATGTCATATTCCGCTCCAGGAGCTCCATCATAGCTCCTCGCTGTCGCTGGGAGGATGTTTTCTCCTCCGCTCGCCCCTTCCACCGTCATTTTCTCTCTACCCACCCTTGCCTCCTTTTCCGCGCAGCTCTCGATTCCCCCCTCTCTTTCGCACCCTCCATGTCATATTCCGCTCCAGGAGTTCCATCATAGCTCCTCACTGTCGCTGGGAGGATGTTTTCTCCTCCACTCGCCCCTTCCACCGTCATTTTCTCTCTACCCACCCTTGCCTCCTTCTCCGCGCTGCTCTCGATTCCCTCCTCTCTCTCGCACCCTCCATATTACATCCAGCTCCAGGAGCTCCATCATAGCTCCTCGCTGTCGCTGGGAGGATGTTTTCTCCTCTGCTCGCCGCTTCCGCCGTCATTTTCTCTCCACCCACCCTTGCCTCCTTCTCCGCGCCGCTCTCGATTCCCCCCTCTCTTTCGCACCCTCCATGTCATATTCTGCTCCAGGAGCTCCATCATAGCTCCTCGCTGTCGCTGGGAGGATGTTTTCTCCTCCGCTCGCCCCTTCCACCGTCATTTTCTCTCTACCCACCCTTGCCTCCTTCTCCGCGCAGCTCTCGATTCCCCCCTCTCTTTCGCACCCTCCATGTCATATTCCGCTCCAGGAGCTCCATCATAGCTCCTCGCTGTCGCTGGGAGGATGTTTTCTCCTCCGCTCGCCCCTTCCACCGTCATTTTCTCTCTACCCACCCTTTCCTCCTTTTCCGCGCAGCTCTCGATTCCCCCCTCTCTTTCGCACCCTCCATGTCATATTCCGCTCCAGGAGCTCCATCATAGCTCCTCGCTGTCGCTGGGAGGATGTTTTCTCCTCCGCTCGCCCCTTCCACCGTCATTTTCTCTCTACCCACCCTTGCCTCCTTTTCCGCGCCGCTCTCGATTCCCCCCTCTCTTTCGCACCCTCCATGTCATATTCCGCTCCAGGAGCTCCATCATAGCTCCTCGCTGTCGCTGGGAGGATGTTTTCTCCTCCGCTCGCCCCTTCCACCGTCATTTTCTCTCTACCCACCCTTGCCTCCTTCTCCGCGCAGCTCTCAATTCCCCCCTCTCTTTCGCACCCTCCATGTCATATTCCGCTCCAGGAGCTCCATCATAGCTCCTCGCTGTCGCTGGGAGGATGTTTTCTCCTCTGCTCGCTTCTTCCACCGTCATTTTCTCTCTACCCACCCTTTCCTCCTTTTCCGCGCAGCTCTCGATTCCCCCCTCTCTTTCGCACCCTCCATGTCATATTCCGCTCCAGGAGCTCCATCATAGCTCCTCGCTGTCGCTGGGAGGATGTTTTCTCCTCCGCTCGCCCCTTCCACCGTCATTTTCTTTCTACCCACCCTTGCCTCCTTTTCCACGCAGCTCTCGATTCCCCCCTCTCTTTCGCACCCTCCATGTCATATTCCGCTCCAGGAGCTCCATCATAGCTCCTCGCTGTTGCTGGGAGGATGTTTTCTCCTCCGCTCGCCCCTTCCACCGTCATTTTCTCTCTACCCACCCTTGCCTCCTTCTCCGCACAGCTCTCGATTCCCCCCTCTCTTTCGCACCCTCCATGTCATATTCCGCTCCAGGAGCTCCATCATAGCTCCTCGCTGTCGCTGGGAGGATGTTTTCTCCTCTGCTCGCCCCTTCCACCGTCATTTTCTCTCTACCCACCCTTGCCTCCTTCTCCGCGCAGCTCTCGATTCCCTCCTCTCTCTCGCACCCTCCATATTACATCCAGCTCCAGGAGCTCCATCATAGCTCTTCGCTGTCGCTGGGAGGATGTTTTCTCCTCCACTCGCCCCTTCCACCGTCATTTTCTCTCTACCCACCCTTGCCTCCTTCTCCGCGCTGCTCTCGATTCCCTCCTCTCTCTCGCACCCTCCATATTACATCCAGCTCCAGGAGCTCCATCATAGCTCCTCGCTGTCGCTGGGAGGATGTTTTCTCCTCCGCTCGCCCCTTCCACCGTCATTTTCTCTCTACCCACCCTTGCCTCCTTCTCCGCGCAGCTCTCGATTCCCTCCTCTCTCTCGCACCCTCCATATTACATCCAGCTCCAGGAGCTCCATCATAGCTCCTCGCTGTCGCTGGGAGGATGTTTTCTCCTCTGCTCGCCGCTTCCGCCGTCATTTTCTCTCCACCCACCCTTGCCTCCTTCTCCGCGCCGCTCTCGATTCCCCCCTCTCTTTCGCACCCTCCATGTCATATTCCGCTCCAGGAGCTCCATCATAGCTCCTCGCTGTCGCTGGGAGGATGTTTTCTCCTCCGCTCGCCCCTTCCACCGTCATTTTCTCTCTACCCACCCTTGCCTCCTTCTCCGCGCAGCTCTCGATTCCCTCCTCTCTCTCGCACCCTCCATATTACATCCAGCTCCAGGAGCTCCATCATAGCTCTTCGCTGTCGCTGGGAGGATGTTTTCTCCTCCACTCGCCCCTTCCACCGTCATTTTCTCTCTACCCACCCTTGCCTCCTTCTCCGCGCTGCTCTCGATTCCCTCCTCTCTCTCGCACCCTCCATATTACATCCAGCTCCAGGAGCTCCATCATAGCTCCTCGCTGTCGCTGGGAGGATGTTTTCTCCTCCGCTCTACCCTTCCACCGTCATTTTCTCTCTACCCACCCTTGCCTCCTTCTCCGCGCAGCTCTCGATTCCCTCCTCTCTCTCGCACCCTCCATATTACATCCAGCTCCAGGAGCTCCATCATAGCTCCTCGCTGTCGCTGGGAGGATGTTTTCTCCTCTGCTCGCCGCTTCCGCCGTCATTTTCTCTCCACCCACCCTTGCCTCCTTCTCCGCGCCGCTCTCGATTCCCCCCTCTCTTTCGCACCCTCCATGCCATATTCTGCTCCAGGAGCTCCATCATAGCTCCTCGCTGTCGCTGGGAGGATGTTTTCTCCTCCGCTCGCCCCTTCCACCGTCATTTTCTCTCTACCCACCCTTGCCTCCTTCTCCGCGCAGCTCTCGATTCCCCCCTCTCTTTCGCACCCTCCATGTCATATTCCGCTCCAGGAGCTCCATCATAGCTCCTCTCTGTCGCTGGGAGGATGTTTTCTCCTCCGCTCGCCCCTTCCACCGTCATTTTCTCTCTACCCACCCTTTCCTCCTTTTCCGCGCAGCTCTCGATTCCCCCCTCTCTTTCGCACCCTCCATGTCATATTCCGCTCCAGGAGCTCCATCATAGCTCCTCGCTGTCGCTGGGAGGATGTTTTCTCCTCCGCTCGCCCCTTCCACCGTCATTTTCTCTCTACCCACCCTTGCCTCCTTTTCCGGGCAGCTCTCGATTCCCCCCTCTCTTTCGCACCCTCCATGTCATATTCCGCTCCAGGAGCTCCATCATAGCTCCTCGCTGTCGCTGGGAGGATGTTTTCTCCTCCGCTCGCCCCTTCCACCGTCATTTTCTCTCTACCCACCCTTTCCTCCTTTTCCGCGCAGCTCTCGATTCCCCCTTCTCTTTCGCACCCTCCATGTCATATTCCGCTCCAGGAGCTCCATCATAGCTCCTCGCTGTCGCTGGGAGGATGTTTTCTCCTCCGCTCGCCCCTTCCACCGTCATTTTCTCTCTACCCACCCTTGCCTCCTTTTCCGCGCAGCTCTCGATTCCCCCCTCTCTTTCGCACCCTCCATGTCATACTCTGCTCCAGGAGCTCCATCATAGCTCCTCGCTGTCGCTGGGAGGATGTTTTCTCCTCCGCTCGCCCCTTCCACCGTCATTTTCTCTCTACCCACCCTTGCCTCCTTCTCCGCGCAGCTCTCAATTCCCCCCTCTCTTTCGCACCCTCCATGTCATATTCCGCTCCAGGAGCTCCATCATAGCTCCTCGCTGTCGCTGGGAGGATGTTTTCTCCTCCGCTCGCCCCTTCCACCGTCATTTTCTCTCTACCCACCCTTGCCTCCTTCTCCGCGCAGCTCTCGATTCCCCCCTCTCTTTCGAACCCTCCATGTCATATTCCGCTCCAGGAGCTCCATCATAGCTCCTCGCTGTCGCTGGGAGGATGTTTTCTCCTCTGCTCGCCCCTTCCACCGTCATTTTCTCTCTACCCACCCTTTCCTCCTTTTCCGCGCAGCTCTCGATTCCCCCCTCTCTTTCGCACCCTCCATGTCATATTCCGCTCCAGGAGCTCCATCATAGCTCCTCGCTGTCGCTGGGAGGATGTTTTCTCCTCCGCTCGCCCCTTCCACCGTCATTTTCTTTCTACCCACCCTTGCCTCCTTTTCCACGCAGCTCTCGATTCCCCCCTCTCTTTCGCACCCTCCATGTCATATTCCACTCCAGGAGCTCCATCATAGCTCCTCGCTGTTGCTGGGAGGATGTTTTCTCCTCCGCTCGCCCCTTCCACCGTCATTTTCTCTCTACCCACCCTTGCCTCCTTCTCCGCGCAGCTCTCGATTCCCCCCTCTCTTTCGCACCCTCCATGTCATATTCCGCTCCAGGAGCTCCATCATAGCTCCTCGCTGTCGCTGGGAGGATTTTTTCTCCTCTGCTCGCCCCTTCCACCGTCATTTTCTCTCTACCCACCCTTTCCTCCTTTTCCGCGCAGCTCTCGATTCCCCCCTCTCTTGCGCACCCTCCATGTCATATTCCGCTCCAGGAGCTCCATCATAGCTCCTCGCTGTCGCTGGGAGGATGTTTTCTCCTCCGCTCGCCCCTTCCACCGTCATTTTCTCTCTACCCACCCTTGCCTCCTTTTCCGCGCAGCTCTCGATTCCCCCCTCTCTTTCGCACCCTCCATGTCATATTCCGCTCCAGGAGTTCCATCATAGCTCCTCACTGTCGCTGGGAGGATGTTTTCTCCTCCACTCGCCCCTTCCACCGTCATTTTCTCTCTACCCACCCTTGCCTCCTTCTCCGCGCTGCTCTCGATTCCCTCCTCTCTCTCGCACCCTCCATATTACATCCAGCTCCAGGAGCTCCATCATAGCTCCTCGCTGTCGCTGGGAGGATGTTTTCTCCTCTGCTCGCCGCTTCCGCCGTCATTTTCTCTCCACCCACCCTTGCCTCCTTCTCCGCGCCGCTCTCGATTCCCCCCTCTCTTTCGCACCCTCCATGTCATATTCTGCTCCAGGAGCTCCATCATAGCTCCTCGCTGTCGCTGGGAGGATGTTTTCTCCTCCGCTCGCCCCTTCCACCGTCATTTTCTCTCTACCCACCCTTGCCTCCTTCTCCGCGCAGCTCTCGATTCCCCCCTCTCTTTCGCACCCTCCATGTCATATTCCGCTCCAGGAGCTCCATCATAGCTCCTCGCTGTCGCTGGGAGGATGTTTTCTCCTCCGCTCGCCCCTTCCACCGTCATTTTCTCTCTACCCACCCTTTCCTCCTTTTCCGCGCAGCTCTCGATTCCCCCCTCTCTTTCGCACCCTCCATGTCATATTCCGCTCCAGGAGCTCCATCATAGCTCCTCGCTGTCGCTGGGAGGATGTTTTCTCCTCCGCTCGCCCCTTCCACCGTCATTTTCTCTCTACCCACCCTTGCCTCCTTTTCCGCGCCGCTCTCGATTCCCCCCTCTCTTTCGCACCCTCCATGTCATATTCCGCTCCAGGAGCTCCATCATAGCTCCTCGCTGTCGCTGGGAGGATGTTTTCTCCTCCGCTCGCCCCTTCCACCGTCATTTTCTTTCTACCCACCCTTGCCTCCTTTTCCACGCAGCTCTCGATTCCCCCCTCTCTTTCGCACCCTCCATGTCATATTCCGCTCCAGGAGCTCCATCATAGCTCCTCGCTGTTGCTGGGAGGATGTTTTCTCCTCCGCTCGCCCCTTCCACCGTCATTTTCTCTCTACCCACCCTTGCCTCCTTCTCCGCACAGCTCTCGATTCCCCCCTCTCTTTCGCACCCTCCATGTCATATTCCGCTCCAGGAGCTCCATCATAGCTCCTCGCTGTCGCTGGGAGGATGTTTTCTCCTCTGCTCGCCCCTTCCACCGTCATTTTCTCTCTACCCACCCTTGCCTCCTTCTCCGCGCAGCTCTCGATTCCCTCCTCTCTCTCGCACCCTCCATATTACATCCAGCTCCAGGAGCTCCATCATAGCTCTTCGCTGTCGCTGGGAGGATGTTTTCTCCTCCGCTCGCCCCTTCCACCGTCATTTTCTCTCTACCCACCCTTGCCTCCTTCTCCGCGCAGCTCTCAATTCCCCCCTCTCTTTCGCACCCTCCATGTCATATTCCGCTCCAGGAGCTCCATCATAGCTCCTCGCTGTCGCTGGGAGGATGTTTTCTCCTCTGCTCGCCCCTTCCACCGTCATTTTCTCTCTACCCACCCTTTCCTCCTTTTCCGCGCAGCTCTCGATTCCCCCCTCTCTTTCGCACCCTCCATGTCATATTCCGCTCCAGGAGCTCCATCATAGCTCCTCGCTGTCGCTGGGAGGATGTTTTCTCCTCCGCTCGCCCCTTCCACCGTCATTTTCTTTCTACCCACCCTTGCCTCCTTTTCCACGCAGCTCTCGATTCCCCCCTCTCTTTCGCACCCTCCATGTCATATTCCGCTCCAGGAGCTCCATCATAGCTCCTCGCTGTTGCTGGGAGGATGTTTTCTCCTCCGCTCGCCCCTTCCATCGTCATTTTCTCTCTACCCACCCTTGCCTCCTTCTCCGCACAGCTCTCGATTCCCCCCTCTCTTTCGCACCCTCCATGTCATATTCCGCTCCAGGAGCTCCATCATAGCTCCTCGCTGTCGCTGGGAGGATGTTTTCTCCTCCGCTCGCCCCTTCCACCGTCATTTTCTCTCTACCCACCCTTGCCTCCTTTTCCGCGCAGCTCTCGATTCCCCCCTCTCTTTCGCACCCTCCATGTCATATTCCGCTCCAGTAGTTCCATCATAGCTCCTCACTGTCGCTGGGAGGATGTTTTCTCCTCTGCTCGCCCCTTCCACCGTCATTTTCTCTCTACCCACCCTTTCCTCCTTTTCCGCGCAGCTCTCGATTCCCCCCTCTCTTTCGCACCCTCCATGTCATATTCCGCTCCAGGAGCTCCATCAAAGCTCCTCGCTGTCGCTGGGAGGATGTTTTCTCCTCCGCTCGCCCCTTCCACCATTATTTTCTTTCTACCCACCCTTGCCTCCTTTTCCACGCAGCTCTCGATTCCCCCCTCTCTTTCGCACCCTCCATGTCATATTCCGCTCCAGGAGCTCCATCATAGCTCCTCGCTGTTGCTGGGAGGATGTTTTCTCCTCCGCTCGCCCCTTCCACTGTCATTTTCTCTCTACCCACCCTTGCCTCCTTCTCCGCACAGCTCTCGATTCCCCCCTCTCTTTCGCACCCTCCATGTCATATTCCGCTCCAGGAGCTCCATCATAGCTCTTCGCTGTCGCTGGGAGGATGTTTTCTCCTCCGCTCGCCCCTTCCACCGTCATTTTCTCTCTACCCACCCTTTCCTCCTTTTCCGCGCAGCTCTCGATTCCCCCCTCTCTTTCGCACCCTCCATGTCATATTCCGCTCCAGGAGCTCCATCATAGCTCCTCGCTGTCGCTGGGAGGATGTTTTCTCCTCCGCTCGCCCCTTCCACCGTCATTTTCTCTCTACCCACCCTTGCCTCCTTTTCCGCGCAGCTCTCGATTCCCCCCTCTCTTTCGCACCCTCCATGTCATATTCCGCTCCAGGAGCTCCATCATAGCTCCTCGCTGTCGCTGGGAGGATGTTTTCTCCTCCGCTCGCCCCTTCCACCGTCATTTTCTCTCTACCCACCCTTGCCTCCTTTTCCGCGCAGCTCTCGATTCCCCCCTCTCTTTCGCACCCTCCATGTCATATTCCGCTCCAGGAGCTCCATCATAGCTCCTCGCTGTCGCTGGGAGGATGTTTTCTCCTCCGCTCGCCCCTTCCACCGTCATTTTCTCTCTACCCACCCTTGCCTCCTTCTCCGCGCAGCTCTCAATTCCCCCCTCTCTTTCGCACCCTCCATGTCATATTCCGCTCCAGGAGCTCCATCATAGCTCCTCGCTGTCGCTGGGAGGATGTTTTCTCCTCCGCTCGCCCCTTCCACCGTCATTTTCTCTCTACCCACCCTTGCCTCCTTCTCCGCGCAGCTCTCGATTCCCCCCTCTCTTTCGAACCCTCCATGTCATATTCCGCTCCAGGAGCTCCATCATAGCTCCTCGCTGTCGCTGGGAGGATGTTTTCTCCTCTGCTCGCCCCTTCCACCGTCATTTTCTCTCTACCCACCCTTTCCTCCTTTTCCGCGCAGCTCTCGATTCCCCCCTCTCTTTCGCACCCTCCATGTCATATTCCGCTCCAGGAGCTCCATCATAGCTCCTCGCTGTCGCTGGGAGGATGTTTTCTCCTCCGCTCGCCCCTTCCACCGTCATTTTCTTTCTACCCACCCTTGCCTCCTTTTCCACGCAGCTCTCGATTCCCCCCTCTCTTTCGCACCCTCCATGTCATATTCCGCTCCAGGAGCTCCATCATAGCTCCTCGCTGTTGCTGGGAGGATGTTTTCTCCTCCGCTCGCCCCTTCCACCGTCATTTTCTCTCTACCCACCCTTGCCTCCTTCTCCGCACAGCTCTCGATTCCCCCCTCTCTTTCGCACCCTCCATGTCATATTCCGCTCCAGGAGCTCCATCATAGCTCCTCGCTGTCGCTGGGAGGATGTTTTCTCCTCCGCTCGCCCCTTCCACCGTCATTTTCTCTCTACCCACCCTTGCCTCCTTTTCCGCGCAGCTCTCGATTCCCCCCTCTCTTTCGCACCCTCCATGTCATATTCCGCTCCAGGAGTTCCATCATAGCTCCTCACTGTCGCTGGGAGGATGTTTTCTCCTCCGCTCGCCCCTTCCACCGTAATTTTCTCTCTACCCACCCTTGCCTCCTTCTCCGCGCAGCTCTCGATTCCCCCCTCTCTTTCGCACCCTCCATGTCATATTCCGCTCCAGGAGCTCTATCATAGCTCTTCGCTGTCGCTGGGAGGATGTTTTCTCCTCCGCTCACCCCTTCCACCGTCATTTTCTCTCTACCCACGCTTGCCTCCTTCTCCGCGCAGCTCTCGATTCCCTCCTCTCTCTCGCACCCTCCATATTACATCCAGCTCCAGGAGCTTCATCATAGCTCCTCGCTGTCGCTGGGAGGATGTTTTCTCCTCCGCTCGCCCCTTCCACCGTCATTTTCTCTCTACCCACCCTTGCCTCCTTCTCTGCGCAGCTCTCGATTCCCCCCTCTCTTTCGCACCCTCCATGTCATATTCCGCTCCAGGAGCTCCATCATAGCTCCTCGCTGTCGCTGGGAGGATGTTTTCACCTCCGCTCGCCCCTTCCACCGTCATTTTCTCTCTACCCACCCTTTCCTCCTTTTCCGCGCAGCTCTCGATTCCCCCCTCTCTTTCACACCCTCCATGTCATATTCCGCTCCAGGAGCTCCATCATTGCTCCTCGCTGTCGCTGGGAGGATGTTTTCTCCTCCGCTCGCCCCTTCCACCGTCATTTTCTCTCTACCCACCCTTGCCTCCCTCTCCGCGCAGCTCTCAATTCCCCCCTCTCTTTCGCACCCTCCATGTCATATTCCGCTCCAGGAGCTCCATCATAGCTCCTCGCTGTCGCTGGGAGGATGTTTTCTCCTCCGCTCGCCCCTTTCACCGTCATTTTCTCTCTACCCACCCTTTCCTCCTTCTCCGCGCAGCTCTCGATTCCCCCCTCTCTTTCGAACCCTCCATGTCATATTCTGCTCCAGGAGCTCCATCATAGCTCCTCGCTGTCGCTGGGAGGATGTTTTCTCCTCTGCTCGCCCCTTCCACCGTCATTTTCTCTCTACCCACCCTTTCCTCCTTTTCCGCGCAGCTCTCGATTCCCCCTCTCTTTCGCACCCTCCATGTCATATTCCGCTCCAGGAGCTCCATCATAGCTCCTTGCTGTCGCTGGGAGGATGTTTTCTCCTCCGCTCGCCCCTTCCACCGTCATTTTCTCTCTACCCACCCTTGCCTCCTTTTCCGCGCAGCTCTCGATTCCCCCCTCTCTTTCGCACCCTCCATGTCATATTCCGCTCCAGGAGTTCCATCATAGCTCCTCACTGTCGCTGGGAGGATGTTTTCTCCTCCACTCGCCCCTTCCACCGTCATTTTCTCTCTACCCACCCTTGCCTCCTTCTCCGCGCTGCTCTCGATTCCCTCCTCTCTCTCGCACCCTCCATATTACATCCAGCTCCAGGAGCTCCATCATAGCTCCTCGCTGTCGCTGGGAGGATGTTTTCTCCTCCGCTCGCCCCTTCCACCGTCATTTTCTCTCTACCCACCCTTGCCTCCTTCTCCGCGCAGCTCTCGATTCCCTCCTCTCTCTCGCACCCTCCATATTACATCCAGCTCCAGGAGCTCCATCATAGCTCCTCGCTGTCGCTGGGAGGATGTTTTCTCCTCTGCTCGCCGCTTCCGCCGTCATTTTCTCTCCACCCACCCTTGCCTCCTTTTCCGCGCAGCTCTCAATTCCCCCCTCTCTTTCGCACCCTCCATGTCATATTCCGCTCCAGGAGCTCCATCATAGCTCCTTGCTGTCGCTGGGAGGATGTTTTCTCCTCCGCTCGCCCCTTCCACCGTCATTTTCTCTCTACCCACCCTTGCCTCCTTTTCCGCGCAGCTCTCGATTCCCCCCTCTCTTTCGCACCCTCCATGTCATATTCCGCTCCAGGAGTTCCATCATAGCTCCTCACTGTCGCTGGGAGGATGTTTTCTCCTCCGCTCGCCCCTTCCACCGTCATTTTCTCTCTACCCACCCTTGCCTCCTTCTCCGCGCAGCTCTCGATTCCCCCCTCTCTTTCGCACCCTCCATGTCATATTCTGCTCCAGGAGCTCCATCATAGCTCCTCGCTGTCGCTGGGAGGATGTTTTCTCCTCCGCTCGCCCCTTCCACCGTCATTTTCTCTCTACCCACCCTTGCCTCCTTCTCCACGCAGCTCTCGATTCCCCCCTCTCTTTCGCACCCTCCATGTCATATTCCGCTCCAGGAGCTCCATCATAGCTCCTTGCTGTCGCTGGGAGGATGTTTTCTCCTCCGCTCGCCCCTTCCACCATCATTTTCTCTCTACCCACCCTTGCCTCCTTCTCCGCGCAGCTCTCGATTCCCCCCTCTCTTTCGCACCCTCCATGTCATATTCCGCTCCAGGAGCTCCATCATAGCTCCTCGCTGTCGCTGGGAGGATGTTTTCTCCTCCGCTCGCCCCTTCCACCGTCATTTTCTCTCTACCCACCCTTGCCTCCTTTTCCGCGCAGCTCTCGATTCCCCCCTCTCTTTCGCACCCTCCATGTCATATTCCGCTCCAGGAGCTCCATCATAGCTCCTCGCTGTCGCTGGGAGGATGTTTTCTCCTCCGCTCGCCCCTTCCACCGTCATTTTCTCTCTACCCACCCTTGCCTCCTTTTCCGCGCAACTCTCGATTCCCCCTCTCTTTCGCACCCTCCATGTCATATTCCGCTGCCGGAGTTCCATCATAGCTCCTCACTGTCGCTGGGAGGAAGTTTTCTCCTCCGCTCGCCCCTTCCACCGTCATTTTCTCTCTACCCACCCTTGCCTCCTTTTCCGCGCAGCTCTCAATTCCCCCCTCTCTTTCGCACCCTCCATGTCATATTCCGCTCCAGGAGCTCCATCATAGCTCCTTGCTGTCGCTGGGAGGATGTTTTCTCCTCCGCTCGCCCCTTCCACCGTCATTTTCTCTCTACCCACCCTTGCCTCCTTTTCCGCGCAGCTCTCGATTCCCCCCTCTCTTTCGCACCCTCCATGTCATATTCCGCTCCAGGAGTTCCATCATAGCTCCTCACTGTCGCTGGGAGGATGTTTTCTCCTCCGCTCGCCCCTTCCACCGTCATTTTCTCTCTACCCACCCTTGCCTCCTTCTCCGCGCAGCTCTCGATTCCCCCCTCTCTTTCGCACCCTCCATGTCATATTCCGCTCCAGGAGCTCCATCATAGCTCCTCGCTGTCGCTGGGAGGATGTTTTCTCCTCCGCTCGCCCCTTCCACCATCATTTTCTCTCTACCCACCCTTGCCTCCTTCTCCGCGCAGCTCTCGATTCCCTCCTCTCTCTCGCACCCTCCATATTACATCCAGCTCCAGGAGCTCCATCATAGCTCTTCGCTGTCGCTGGGAGGATGTTTTCTCCTCCGCTCGCCCCTTCCACCGTCATTTTCTCTCTACCCACCCTTGCCTCCTTCTCCGCGCAGCTCTCAATTCCCCCCTCTCTTTCGCACCCTCCATGTCATATTCCGCTCCAGGAGCTCCATCATAGCTCCTCGCTGTCGCTGGGAGGATGTTTTCTCCTCTGCTCGCCCCTTCCACCGTCATTTTCTCTCTACCCACCCTTTCCTCCTTTTCCGCGCAGCTCTCGATTCCCCCCTCTCTTTCGCACCCTCCATGTCATATTCCGCTCCAGGAGCTCCATCATAGCTCCTCGCTGTCGCTGGGAGGATGTTTTCTCCTCCGCTCGCCCCTTCCACCGTCATTTTCTTTCTACCCACCCTTGCCTCCTTTTCCACGCAGCTCTCGATTCCCCCCTCTCTTTCGCACCCTCCATGTCATATTCCGCTCCAGGAGCTCCATCATAGCTCCTCGCTGTTGCTGGGAGGATGTTTTCTCCTCCGCTCGCCCCTTCCATCGTCATTTTCTCTCTACCCACCCTTGCCTCCTTCTCCGCACAGCTCTCGATTCCCCCCTCTCTTTCGCACCCTCCATGTCATATTCCGCTCCAGGAGCTCCATCATAGCTCCTCGCTGTCGCTGGGAGGATGTTTTCTCCTCCGCTCGCCCCTTCCACCGTCATTTTCTCTCTACCCACCCTTGCCTCCTTTTCCGCGCAGCTCTCGATTCCCCCCTCTCTTTCGCACCCTCCATGTCATATTCCGCTCCAGTAGTTCCATCATAGCTCCTCACTGTCGCTGGGAGGATGTTTTCTCCTCTGCTCGCCCCTTCCACCGTCATTTTCTCTCTACCCACCCTTTCCTCCTTTTCCGCGCAGCTCTCGATTCCCCCCTCTCTTTCGCACCCTCCATGTCATATTCCGCTCCAGGAGCTCCATCAAAGCTCCTCGCTGTCGCTGGGAGGATGTTTTCTCCTCCGCTCGCCCCTTCCACCATTATTTTCTTTCTACCCACCCTTGCCTCCTTTTCCACGCAGCTCTCGATTCCCCCCTCTCTTTCGCACCCTCCATGTCATATTCCGCTCCAGGAGCTCCATCATAGCTCCTCGCTGTTGCTGGGAGGATGTTTTCTCCTCCGCTCGCCCCTTCCACTGTCATTTTCTCTCTACCCACCCTTGCCTCCTTCTCCGCACAGCTCTCGATTCCCCCCTCTCTTTCGCACCCTCCATGTCATATTCCGCTCCAGGAGCTCCATCATAGCTCTTCGCTGTCGCTGGGAGGATGTTTTCTCCTCCGCTCGCCCCTTCCACCGTCATTTTCTCTCTACCCACCCTTTCCTCCTTTTCCGCGCAGCTCTCGATTCCCCCCTCTCTTTCGCACCCTCCATGTCATATTCCGCTCCAGGAGCTCCATCATAGCTCCTCGCTGTCGCTGGGAGGATGTTTTCTCCTCCGCTCGCCCCTTCCACCGTCATTTTCTCTCTACCCACCCTTGCCTCCTTTTCCGCGCAGCTCTCGATTCCCCCCTCTCTTTCGCACCCTCCATGTCATATTCCGCTCCAGGAGCTCCATCATAGCTCCTCGCTGTCGCTGGGAGGATGTTTTCTCCTCCGCTCGCCCCTTCCACCGTCATTTTCTCTCTACCCACCCTTGCCTCCTTTTCCGCGCAGCTCTCGATTCCCCCCTCTCTTTCGCACCCTCCATGTCATATTCCGCTCCAGGAGCTCCATCATAGCTCCTCGCTGTCGCTGGGAGGATGTTTTCTCCTCCGCTCGCCCCTTCCACCGTCATTTTCTCTCTACCCACCCTTGCCTCCTTCTCCGCGCAGCTCTCAATTCCCCCCTCTCTTTCGCACCCTCCATGTCATATTCCGCTCCAGGAGCTCCATCATAGCTCCTCGCTGTCGCTGGGAGGATGTTTTCTCCTCCGCTCGCCCCTTCCACCGTCATTTTCTCTCTACCCACCCTTGCCTCCTTCTCCACGCAGCTCTCGATTCCCCCCTCTCTTTCGAACCCTCCATGTCATATTCCGCTCCAGGAGCTCCATCATAGCTCCTCGCTGTCGCTGGGAGGATGTTTTCTCCTCTGCTCGCCCCTTCCACCGTCATTTTCTCTCTACCCACCCTTTCCTCCTTTTCCGCGCAGCTCTCGATTCCCCCCTCTCTTTCGCACCCTCCATGTCATATTCCGCTCCAGGAGCTCCATCATAGCTCCTCGCTGTCGCTGGGAGGATGTTTTCTCCTCCGCTCGCCCCTTCCACCGTCATTTTCTTTCTACCCACCCTTGCCTCCTTTTCCACGCAGCTCTCGATTCCCCCCTCTCTTTCGCACCCTCCATGTCATATTCCGCTCCAGGAGCTCCATCATAGCTCCTCGCTGTTGCTGGGAGGATGTTTTCTCCTCCGCTCGCCCCTTCCACCGTCATTTTCTCTCTACCCACCCTTGCCTCCTTCTCCGCACAGCTCTCGATTCCCCCCTCTCTTTCGCACCCTCCATGTCATATTCCGCTCCAGGAGCTCCATCATAGCTCCTCGCTGTCGCTGGGAGGATGTTTTCTCCTCCGCTCGCCCCTTCCACCGTCATTTTCTCTCTACCCACCCTTGCCTCCTTTTCCGCGCAGCTCTCGATTCCCCCCTCTCTTTCGCACCCTCCATGTCATATTCCGCTCCAGGAGTTCCATCATAGCTCCTCACTGTCGCTGGGAGGATGTTTTCTCCTCCGCTCGCCCCTTCCACCGTAATTTTCTCTCTACCCACCCTTGCCTCCTTCTCCGCGCAGCTCTCGATTCCCCCCTCTCTTTCGCACCCTCCATGTCATATTCCGCTCCAGGAGCTCTATCATAGCTCTTCGCTGTCGCTGGGAGGATGTTTTCTCCTCCGCTCACCCCTTCCACCGTCATTTTCTCTCTACCCACGCTTGCCTCCTTCTCCGCGCAGCTCTCGATTCCCTCCTCTCTCTCGCACCCTCCATATTACATCCAGCTCCAGGAGCTTCATCATAGCTCCTCGCTGTCGCTGGGAGGATGTTTTCTCCTCCGCTCGCCCCTTCCACCGTCATTTTCTCTCTACCCACCCTTGCCTCCTTCTCTGCGCAGCTCTCGATTCCCCCCTCTCTTTCGCACCCTCCATGTCATATTCCGCTCCAGGAGCTCCATCATAGCTCCTCGCTGTCGCTGGGAGGATGTTTTCACCTCCGCTCGCCCCTTCCACCGTCATTTTCTCTCTACCCACCCTTTCCTCCTTTTCCGCGCAGCTCTCGATTCCCCCCTCTCTTTCACACCCTCCATGTCATATTCCGCTCCAGGAGCTCCATCATTGCTCCTCGCTGTCGCTGGGAGGATGTTTTCTCCTCCGCTCGCCCCTTCCACCGTCATTTTCTCTCTACCCACCCTTGCCTCCCTCTCCGCGCAGCTCTCAATTCCCCCCTCTCTTTCGCACCCTCCATGTCATATTCCGCTCCAGGAGCTCCATCATAGCTCCTCGCTGTCGCTGGGAGGATGTTTTCTCCTCCGCTCGCCCCTTTCACCGTCATTTTCTCTCTACCCACCCTTTCCTCCTTCTCCGCGCAGCTCTCGATTCCCCCCTCTCTTTCGAACCCTCCATGTCATATTCTGCTCCAGGAGCTCCATCATAGCTCCTCGCTGTCGCTGGGAGGATGTTTTCTCCTCTGCTCGCCCCTTCCACCGTCATTTTCTCTCTACCCACCCTTTCCTCCTTTTCCGCGCAGCTCTCGATTCCCCCTCTCTTTCGCACCCTCCATGTCATATTCCGCTCCAGGAGCTCCATCATAGCTCCTTGCTGTCGCTGGGAGGATGTTTTCTCCTCCGCTCGCCCCTTCCACCGTCATTTTCTCTCTACCCACCCTTGCCTCCTTTTCCGCGCAGCTCTCGATTCCCCCCTCTCTTTCGCACCCTCCATGTCATATTCCGCTCCAGGAGTTCCATCATAGCTCCTCACTGTCGCTGGGAGGATGTTTTCTCCTCCACTCGCCCCTTCCACCGTCATTTTCTCTCTACCCACCCTTGCCTCCTTCTCCGCGCTGCTCTCGATTCCCTCCTCTCTCTCGCACCCTCCATATTACATCCAGCTCCAGGAGCTCCATCATAGCTCCTCGCTGTCGCTGGGAGGATGTTTTCTCCTCCGCTCGCCCCTTCCACCGTCATTTTCTCTCTACCCACCCTTGCCTCCTTCTCCGCGCAGCTCTCGATTCCCTCCTCTCTCTCGCACCCTCCATATTACATCCAGCTCCAGGAGCTCCATCATAGCTCCTCGCTGTCGCTGGGAGGATGTTTTCTCCTCTGCTCGCCGCTTCCGCCGTCATTTTCTCTCCACCCACCCTTGCCTCCTTTTCCGCGCAGCTCTCAATTCCCCCCTCTCTTTCGCACCCTCCATGTCATATTCCGCTCCAGGAGCTCCATCATAGCTCCTTGCTGTCGCTGGGAGGATGTTTTCTCCTCCGCTCGCCCCTTCCACCGTCATTTTCTCTCTACCCACCCTTGCCTCCTTTTCCGCGCAGCTCTCGATTCCCCCCTCTCTTTCGCACCCTCCATGTCATATTCCGCTCCAGGAGTTCCATCATAGCTCCTCACTGTCGCTGGGAGGATGTTTTCTCCTCCGCTCGCCCCTTCCACCGTCATTTTCTCTCTACCCACCCTTGCCTCCTTCTCCGCGCAGCTCTCGATTCCCCCCTCTCTTTCGCACCCTCCATGTCATATTCTGCTCCAGGAGCTCCATCATAGCTCCTCGCTGTCGCTGGGAGGATGTTTTCTCCTCCGCTCGCCCCTTCCACCGTCATTTTCTCTCTACCCACCCTTGCCTCCTTCTCCACGCAGCTCTCGATTCCCCCCTCTCTTTCGCACCCTCCATGTCATATTCCGCTCCAGGAGCTCCATCATAGCTCCTTGCTGTCGCTGGGAGGATGTTTTCTCCTCCGCTCGCCCCTTCCACCATCATTTTCTCTCTACCCACCCTTGCCTCCTTCTCCGCGCAGCTCTCGATTCCCCCCTCTCTTTCGCACCCTCCATGTCATATTCCGCTCCAGGAGCTCCATCATAGCTCCTCGCTGTCGCTGGGAGGATGTTTTCTCCTCCGCTCGCCCCTTCCACCGTCATTTTCTCTCTACCCACCCTTGCCTCCTTTTCCGCGCAGCTCTCGATTCCCCCCTCTCTTTCGCACCCTCCATGTCATATTCCGCTCCAGGAGCTCCATCATAGCTCCTCGCTGTCGCTGGGAGGATGTTTTCTCCTCCGCTCGCCCCTTCCACCGTCATTTTCTCTCTACCCACCCTTGCCTCCTTTTCCGCGCAACTCTCGATTCCCCCTCTCTTTCGCACCCTCCATGTCATATTCCGCTGCCGGAGTTCCATCATAGCTCCTCACTGTCGCTGGGAGGAAGTTTTCTCCTCCGCTCGCCCCTTCCACCGTCATTTTCTCTCTACCCACCCTTGCCTCCTTTTCCGCGCAGCTCTCAATTCCCCCCTCTCTTTCGCACCCTCCATGTCATATTCCGCTCCAGGAGCTCCATCATAGCTCCTTGCTGTCGCTGGGAGGATGTTTTCTCCTCCGCTCGCCCCTTCCACCGTCATTTTCTCTCTACCCACCCTTGCCTCCTTTTCCGCGCAGCTCTCGATTCCCCCCTCTCTTTCGCACCCTCCATGTCATATTCCGCTCCAGGAGTTCCATCATAGCTCCTCACTGTCGCTGGGAGGATGTTTTCTCCTCCGCTCGCCCCTTCCACCGTCATTTTCTCTCTACCCACCCTTGCCTCCTTCTCCGCGCAGCTCTCGATTCCCCCCTCTCTTTCGCACCCTCCATGTCATATTCCGCTCCAGGAGCTCCATCATAGCTCCTTGCTGTCGCTGGGAGGATGTTTTCTCCTCCGCTCGCCCCTTCCACCATCATTTTCTCTCTACCCACCCTTGCCTCCTTCTCCGCGCAGCTCTCGATTCCCCCCTCTCTTTCGCACCCTCCATGTCATATTCCGCTCCAGGAGCTCCATCATAGCTCCTCGCTGTCGCTGGGAGGATGTTTTCTCCTCCGCTCGCCCCTTCCACCGTCATTTTCTCTCTACCCACCCTTGCCTCCTTTTCCGCGCAGCTCTCGATTCCCCCCTCTCTTTCGCACCCTCCATGTCATATTCCGCTCCAGGAGCTCCATCATAGCTCCTCGCTGTCGCTGGGAGGATGTTTTCTCCTCCGCTCGCCCCTTCCACCGTCATTTTCTTTCTACCCACCCTTGCCTCCTTTTCCACGCAGCTCTCGATTCCCCCCTCTCTTTCGCACCCTCCATGTCATATTCCGCTCCAGGAGCTCCATCATAGCTCCTCGCTGTTGCTGGGAGGATGTTTTCTCCTCCGCTCGCCCCTTCCACCGTCATTTTCTCTCTACCCACCCTTGCCTCCTTCTCCGCACAGCTCTCGATTCCCCCCTCTCTTTCACACCCTCCATGTCATATTCCGCTCCAGGAGCTCCATCATAGCTCCTCGCTGTCGCTGGGAGGATGTTTTCTCCTCTGCTCGCCCCTTCCACCGTCATTTTCTCTCTACCCACCCTTTCCTCCTTTTCCGCGCAGCTCTCGATTCCCCCCTCTCTTTCGCACCCTCCATGTCATATTCCGCTCCAGGAGCTCCATCATAGCTCCTCGCTGTCGCTGGGAGGATGTTTTCTCCTCCGCTCGCCCCTTCCACCGTCATTTTCTTTCTACCCACCCTTGCCTCCTTTTCCACGCAGCTCTCGATTCCCCCCTCTCTTTCGCACCCTCCATGTCATATTCTGCTCCAGGAGCTCCATCATAGCTCCTCGCTGTTGCTGGGAGGATGTTTTCTCCTCCGCTCGCCCCTTCCACCGTCATTTTCTCTCTACCCACCCTTGCCTCCTTCTCCGCACAGCTCTCGATTCCCCCCTCTCTTTCGCACCCTCCATGTCATATTCCGCTCCAGGAGCTCCATCATAGCTCCTCGCTGTCGCTGGGAGGATGTTTTCTCCTCTGCTCGCCCCTTCCACCGTCATTTTCTCTCTACCCACCCTTTCCTCCTTTTCCGCGCAGCTCTCGATTCCCCCCTCTCTTGCGCACCCTCCATGTCATATTCCGCTCCAGGAGCTCCATCATAGCTCCTCGCTGTCGCTGGGAGGATGTTTTCTCCTCCGCTCGCCCCTTCCACCGTCATTTTCTCTCTACCCACCCTTGCCTCCTTTTCCGCGCAGCTCTCGATTCCCCCCTCTCTTTCGCACCCTCCATGTCATATTCCGCTCCAGGAGTTCCATCATAGCTCCTCACTGTCGCTGGGAGGATGTTTTCTCCTCCGCTCGCCCCTTCCACCGTCATTTTCTCTCTACCCACCCTTGCCTCCTTCTCCGCGCAGCTCTCGATTCCCCCCTCTCTTTCGCACCCTCCATGTCATATTCCGCTCCAGGAGCTCCATCATAGCTCTTCGCTGTCGCTGGGAGGATGTTTTCTCCTCCGCTCGCCCCTTCCACCGTCATTTTCTCTCTACCCACCCTTTCCTCCTTTTCCGCGCAGCTCTCGATTCCCCCCTCTCTTTCGCACCCTCCATGTCATATTCCGCTCCAGGAGCTCCATCATAGCTCCTCGCTGTCGCTGGGAGGATGTTTTCTCCTCCGCTCGCCCCTTCCACCGTCATTTTCTTTCTACCCACCCTTGCCTCCTTTTCCACGCAGCTCTCGATTCCCCCCTCTCTTTCGCACCCTCCATGTCATATTCCGCTCCAGGAGCTCCATCATAGCTCCTCGCTGTTGCTGGGAGGATGTTTTCTCCTCCGCTCGCCCCTTCCACCGTCATTTTCTCTCTACCCACCCTTGCCTCCTTCTCCGCACAGCTCTCGATTCCCCCCTCTCTTTCGCACCCTCCATGTCATATTCCGCTCCAGGAGCTCCATCATAGCTCCTCGCTGTCGCTGGGAGGATGTTTTCTCCTCTGCTCGCCCCTTCCACCGTCATTTTCTCTCTACCCACCCTTTCCTCCTTTTCCGCGCAGCTCTCGATTCCCCCCTCTCTTGCGCACCCTCCATGTCATATTCCGCTCCAGGAGCTCCATCATAGCTCCTCGCTGTCGCTGGGAGGATGTTTTCTCCTCCGCTCGCCCCTTCCACCGTCATTTTCTCTCTACCCACCCTTGCCTCCTTTTCCGCGCAGCTCTCGATTCCCCCCTCTCTTTCGCACCCTCCATGTCATATTCCGCTCCAGGAGTTCCATCATAGCTCCTCACTGTCGCTGGGAGGATGTTTTCTCCTCCGCTCGCCCCTTCCACCGTGATTTTCTCTCTACCCACCCTTGCCTCCTTCTCCGCGCAGCTCTCGATTCCCCCCTCTCTTTCGCACCCTCCATGTCATATTCCGCTCCAGGAGCTCTATCATAGCTCTTCGCTGTCGCTGGGAGGATGTTTTCTCCTCCGCTCGCCCCTTCCACCGTCATTTTCTCTCTACCCACGCTTGCCTCCTTCTCCGCGCAGCTCTCGATTCCCTCCTCTCTCTCGCACCCTCCATATTACATCCAGCTCCAGGAGCTTCATCATAGCTCCTCGCTGTCGCTGGGAGGATGTTTTCTCCTCCGCTCGCCCCTTCCACCGTCATTTTCTCTCTACCCACCCTTGCCTCCTTCTCTGCGCAGCTCTCGATTCCCCCCTCTCTTTCGCACCCTCCATGTCATATTCCGCTCTAGGAGCTCCATCATAGCTCCTCGCTGTCGCTGGGAGGATGTTTTCTCCTCCGCTCGCCCCTTCCACCGTCATTTTCTCTCTACCCACCCTTGCCTCCTTCTCCGCGCAGCTCTCGATTCCCCCCTCTCTTTCGAACCCTCCATGTCATATTCCGCTCCAGGAGCTCCATCATAGCTCCTCGCTGTCGCTGGGAGGATGTTTTCTCCTCTGCTCGCCCCTTCCACCGTCATTTTCTCTCTACCCACCCTTTCCTCCTTTTCCGCGCAGCTCTCGATTCCCCCCTCTCTTTCGCACCCTCCATGTCATATTCCGCTCCAGGAGCTCCATCATAGCTCCTCGCTGTCGCTGGGAGGATGTTTTCTCCTCCGCTCGCCCCTTCCACCGTCATTTTCTTTCTACCCACCCTTGCCTCCTTTTCCACGCAGCTCTCGATTCCCCCCTCTCTTTCGCACCCTCCATGTCATATTCCGCTCCAGGAGCTCCATCATAGCTCCTCGCTGTTGCTGGGAGGATGTTTTCTCCTCCGCTCGCCCCTTCCACCGTCATTTTCTCTCTACCCACCCTTGCCTCCTTCTCCGCGCAGCTCTCGATTCCCCCCTCTCTTTCGCACCCTCCATGTCATATTCCGCTCCAGGAGCTCCATCATAGCTCCTCGCTGTCGCTGGGAGGATTTTTTCTCCTCTGCTCGCCCCTTCCACCGTCATTTTCTCTCTACCCACCCTTTCCTCCTTTTCCGCGCAGCTCTCGATTCCCCCCTCTCTTGCGCACCCTCCATGTCATATTCCGCTCCAGGAGCTCCATCATAGCTCCTCGCTGTCGCTGGGAGGATGTTTTCTCCTCCGCTCGCCCCTTCCACCGTCATTTTCTCTCTACCCACCCTTGCCTCCTTTTCCGCGCAGCTCTCGATTCCCCCCTCTCTTTCGCACCCTCCATGTCATATTCCGCTCCAGGAGTTCCATCATAGCTCCTCACTGTCGCTGGGAGGATGTTTTCTCCTCCACTCGCCCCTTCCACCGTCATTTTCTCTCTACCCACCCTTGCCTCCTTCTCCGCGCTGCTCTCGATTCCCTCCTCTCTCTCGCACCCTCCATATTACATCCAGCTCCAGGAGCTCCATCATAGCTCCTCGCTGTCGCTGGGAGGATGTTTTCTCCTCTGCTCGCCGCTTCCGCCGTCATTTTCTCTCCACCCACCCTTGCCTCCTTCTCCGCGCCGCTCTCGATTCCCCCCTCTCTTTCGCACCCTCCATGTCATATTCTGCTCCAGGAGCTCCATCATAGCTCCTCGCTGTCGCTGGGAGGATGTTTTCTCCTCCGCTCGCCCCTTCCACCGTCATTTTCTCTCTACCCACCCTTGCCTCCTTCTCCGCGCAGCTCTCGATTCCCCCCTCTCTTTCGCACCCTCCATGTCATATTCCGCTCCAGGAGCTCCATCATAGCTCCTCGCTGTCGCTGGGAGGATGTTTTCTCCTCCGCTCGCCCCTTCCACCGTCATTTTCTCTCTACCCACCCTTTCCTCCTTTTCCGCGCAGCTCTCGATTCCCCCCTCTCTTTCGCACCCTCCATGTCATATTCCGCTCCAGGAGCTCCATCATAGCTCCTCGCTGTCGCTGGGAGGATGTTTTCTCCTCCGCTCGCCCCTTCCACCGTCATTTTCTCTCTACCCACCCTTGCCTCCTTTTCCGCGCCGCTCTCGATTCCCCCCTCTCTTTCGCACCCTCCATGTCATATTCCGCTCCAGGAGCTCCATCATAGCTCCTCGCTGTCGCTGGGAGGATGTTTTCTCCTCCGCTCGCCCCTTCCACCGTCATTTTCTTTCTACCCACCCTTGCCTCCTTTTCCACGCAGCTCTCGATTCCCCCCTCTCTTTCGCACCCTCCATGTCATATTCCGCTCCAGGAGCTCCATCATAGCTCCTCGCTGTTGCTGGGAGGATGTTTTCTCCTCCGCTCGCCCCTTCCACCGTCATTTTCTCTCTACCCACCCTTGCCTCCTTCTCCGCACAGCTCTCGATTCCCCCCTCTCTTTCGCACCCTCCATGTCATATTCCGCTCCAGGAGCTCCATCATAGCTCCTCGCTGTCGCTGGGAGGATGTTTTCTCCTCTGCTCGCCCCTTCCACCGTCATTTTCTCTCTACCCACCCTTGCCTCCTTCTCCGCGCAGCTCTCGATTCCCTCCTCTCTCTCGCACCCTCCATATTACATCCAGCTCCAGGAGCTCCATCATAGCTCTTCGCTGTCGCTGGGAGGATGTTTTCTCCTCCGCTCGCCCCTTCCACCGTCATTTTCTCTCTACCCACCCTTGCCTCCTTCTCCGCGCAGCTCTCAATTCCCCCCTCTCTTTCGCACCCTCCATGTCATATTCCGCTCCAGGAGCTCCATCATAGCTCCTCGCTGTCGCTGGGAGGATGTTTTCTCCTCTGCTCGCCCCTTCCACCGTCATTTTCTCTCTACCCACCCTTTCCTCCTTTTCCGCGCAGCTCTCGATTCCCCCCTCTCTTTCGCACCCTCCATGTCATATTCCGCTCCAGGAGCTCCATCATAGCTCCTCGCTGTCGCTGGGAGGATGTTTTCTCCTCCGCTCGCCCCTTCCACCGTCATTTTCTTTCTACCCACCCTTGCCTCCTTTTCCACGCAGCTCTCGATTCCCCCCTCTCTTTCGCACCCTCCATGTCATATTCCGCTCCAGGAGCTCCATCATAGCTCCTCGCTGTTGCTGGGAGGATGTTTTCTCCTCCGCTCGCCCCTTCCATCGTCATTTTCTCTCTACCCACCCTTGCCTCCTTCTCCGCACAGCTCTCGATTCCCCCCTCTCTTTCGCACCCTCCATGTCATATTCCGCTCCAGGAGCTCCATCATAGCTCCTCGCTGTCGCTGGGAGGATGTTTTCTCCTCCGCTCGCCCCTTCCACCGTCATTTTCTCTCTACCCACCCTTGCCTCCTTTTCCGCGCAGCTCTCGATTCCCCCCTCTCTTTCGCACCCTCCATGTCATATTCCGCTCCAGTAGTTCCATCATAGCTCCTCACTGTCGCTGGGAGGATGTTTTCTCCTCTGCTCGCCCCTTCCACCGTCATTTTCTCTCTACCCACCCTTTCCTCCTTTTCCGCGCAGCTCTCGATTCCCCCCTCTCTTTCGCACCCTCCATGTCATATTCCGCTCCAGGAGCTCCATCAAAGCTCCTCGCTGTCGCTGGGAGGATGTTTTCTCCTCCGCTCGCCCCTTCCACCATTATTTTCTTTCTACCCACCCTTGCCTCCTTTTCCACGCAGCTCTCGATTCCCCCCTCTCTTTCGCACCCTCCATGTCATATTCCGCTCCAGGAGCTCCATCATAGCTCCTCGCTGTTGCTGGGAGGATGTTTTCTCCTCCGCTCGCCCCTTCCACTGTCATTTTCTCTCTACCCACCCTTGCCTCCTTCTCCGCACAGCTCTCGATTCCCCCCTCTCTTTCGCACCCTCCATGTCATATTCCGCTCCAGGAGCTCCATCATAGCTCTTCGCTGTCGCTGGGAGGATGTTTTCTCCTCCGCTCGCCCCTTCCACCGTCATTTTCTCTCTACCCACCCTTTCCTCCTTTTCCGCGCAGCTCTCGATTCCCCCCTCTCTTTCGCACCCTCCATGTCATATTCCGCTCCAGGAGCTCCATCATAGCTCCTCGCTGTCGCTGGGAGGATGTTTTCTCCTCCGCTCGCCCCTTCCACCGTCATTTTCTCTCTACCCACCCTTGCCTCCTTTTCCGCGCAGCTCTCGATTCCCCCCTCTCTTTCGCACCCTCCATGTCATATTCCGCTCCAGGAGCTCCATCATAGCTCCTCGCTGTCGCTGGGAGGATGTTTTCTCCTCCGCTCGCCCCTTCCACCGTCATTTTCTCTCTACCCACCCTTGCCTCCTTTTCCGCGCAGCTCTCGATTCCCCCCTCTCTTTCGCACCCTCCATGTCATATTCCGCTCCAGGAGCTCCATCATAGCTCCTCGCTGTCGCTGGGAGGATGTTTTCTCCTCCGCTCGCCCCTTCCACCGTCATTTTCTCTCTACCCACCCTTGCCTCCTTCTCCGCGCAGCTCTCAATTCCCCCCTCTCTTTCGCACCCTCCATGTCATATTCCGCTCCAGGAGCTCCATCATAGCTCCTCGCTGTCGCTGGGAGGATGTTTTCTCCTCCGCTCGCCCCTTCCACCGTCATTTTCTCTCTACCCACCCTTGCCTCCTTCTCCGCGCAGCTCTCGATTCCCCCCTCTCTTTCGAACCCTCCATGTCATATTCCGCTCCAGGAGCTCCATCATAGCTCCTCGCTGTCGCTGGGAGGATGTTTTCTCCTCTGCTCGCCCCTTCCACCGTCATTTTCTCTCTACCCACCCTTTCCTCCTTT
This sequence comes from Pelophylax lessonae, assembly GCF_965119305.1. Classification (NCBI taxonomy): domain Eukaryota; kingdom Metazoa; phylum Chordata; class Amphibia; order Anura; family Ranidae; genus Pelophylax; species Pelophylax lessonae. The sequence continues at coordinate 86,235,384 of NC_138780.1, read as the reverse complement.
TCCGCGCAGCTCTCGATTCCCCCCTCTCTTTCGCACCCTCCATGTCATATTCCGCTCCAGGAGCTCCATCATAGCTCCTCGCTGTCGCTGGGAGGATGTTTTCTCCTCCGCTCGCCCCTTCCACCGTCATTTTCTTTCTACCCACCCTTGCCTCCTTTTCCACGCAGCTCTCGATTCCCCCCTCTCTTTCGCACCCTCCATGTCATATTCCGCTCCAGGAGCTCCATCATAGCTCCTCGCTGTTGCTGGGAGGATGTTTTCTCCTCCGCTCGCCCCTTCCACCGTCATTTTCTCTCTACCCACCCTTGCCTCCTTCTCCGCACAGCTCTCGATTCCCCCCTCTCTTTCGCACCCTCCATGTCATATTCCGCTCCAGGAGCTCCATCATAGCTCCTCGCTGTCGCTGGGAGGATGTTTTCTCCTCCGCTCGCCCCTTCCACCGTCATTTTCTCTCTACCCACCCTTGCCTCCTTTTCCGCGCAGCTCTCGATTCCCCCCTCTCTTTCGCACCCTCCATGTCATATTCCGCTCCAGGAGTTCCATCATAGCTCCTCACTGTCGCTGGGAGGATGTTTTCTCCTCCGCTCGCCCCTTCCACCGTAATTTTCTCTCTACCCACCCTTGCCTCCTTCTCCGCGCAGCTCTCGATTCCCCCCTCTCTTTCGCACCCTCCATGTCATATTCCGCTCCAGGAGCTCTATCATAGCTCTTCGCTGTCGCTGGGAGGATGTTTTCTCCTCCGCTCACCCCTTCCACCGTCATTTTCTCTCTACCCACGCTTGCCTCCTTCTCCGCGCAGCTCTCGATTCCCTCCTCTCTCTCGCACCCTCCATATTACATCCAGCTCCAGGAGCTTCATCATAGCTCCTCGCTGTCGCTGGGAGGATGTTTTCTCCTCCGCTCGCCCCTTCCACCGTCATTTTCTCTCTACCCACCCTTGCCTCCTTCTCTGCGCAGCTCTCGATTCCCCCCTCTCTTTCGCACCCTCCATGTCATATTCCGCTCCAGGAGCTCCATCATAGCTCCTCGCTGTCGCTGGGAGGATGTTTTCACCTCCGCTCGCCCCTTCCACCGTCATTTTCTCTCTACCCACCCTTTCCTCCTTTTCCGCGCAGCTCTCGATTCCCCCCTCTCTTTCACACCCTCCATGTCATATTCCGCTCCAGGAGCTCCATCATTGCTCCTCGCTGTCGCTGGGAGGATGTTTTCTCCTCCGCTCGCCCCTTCCACCGTCATTTTCTCTCTACCCACCCTTGCCTCCCTCTCCGCGCAGCTCTCAATTCCCCCCTCTCTTTCGCACCCTCCATGTCATATTCCGCTCCAGGAGCTCCATCATAGCTCCTCGCTGTCGCTGGGAGGATGTTTTCTCCTCCGCTCGCCCCTTTCACCGTCATTTTCTCTCTACCCACCCTTTCCTCCTTCTCCGCGCAGCTCTCGATTCCCCCCTCTCTTTCGAACCCTCCATGTCATATTCTGCTCCAGGAGCTCCATCATAGCTCCTCGCTGTCGCTGGGAGGATGTTTTCTCCTCTGCTCGCCCCTTCCACCGTCATTTTCTCTCTACCCACCCTTTCCTCCTTTTCCGCGCAGCTCTCGATTCCCCCTCTCTTTCGCACCCTCCATGTCATATTCCGCTCCAGGAGCTCCATCATAGCTCCTTGCTGTCGCTGGGAGGATGTTTTCTCCTCCGCTCGCCCCTTCCACCGTCATTTTCTCTCTACCCACCCTTGCCTCCTTTTCCGCGCAGCTCTCGATTCCCCCCTCTCTTTCGCACCCTCCATGTCATATTCCGCTCCAGGAGTTCCATCATAGCTCCTCACTGTCGCTGGGAGGATGTTTTCTCCTCCACTCGCCCCTTCCACCGTCATTTTCTCTCTACCCACCCTTGCCTCCTTCTCCGCGCTGCTCTCGATTCCCTCCTCTCTCTCGCACCCTCCATATTACATCCAGCTCCAGGAGCTCCATCATAGCTCCTCGCTGTCGCTGGGAGGATGTTTTCTCCTCCGCTCGCCCCTTCCACCGTCATTTTCTCTCTACCCACCCTTGCCTCCTTCTCCGCGCAGCTCTCGATTCCCTCCTCTCTCTCGCACCCTCCATATTACATCCAGCTCCAGGAGCTCCATCATAGCTCCTCGCTGTCGCTGGGAGGATGTTTTCTCCTCTGCTCGCCGCTTCCGCCGTCATTTTCTCTCCACCCACCCTTGCCTCCTTTTCCGCGCAGCTCTCAATTCCCCCCTCTCTTTCGCACCCTCCATGTCATATTCCGCTCCAGGAGCTCCATCATAGCTCCTTGCTGTCGCTGGGAGGATGTTTTCTCCTCCGCTCGCCCCTTCCACCGTCATTTTCTCTCTACCCACCCTTGCCTCCTTTTCCGCGCAGCTCTCGATTCCCCCCTCTCTTTCGCACCCTCCATGTCATATTCCGCTCCAGGAGTTCCATCATAGCTCCTCACTGTCGCTGGGAGGATGTTTTCTCCTCCGCTCGCCCCTTCCACCGTCATTTTCTCTCTACCCACCCTTGCCTCCTTCTCCGCGCAGCTCTCGATTCCCCCCTCTCTTTCGCACCCTCCATGTCATATTCTGCTCCAGGAGCTCCATCATAGCTCCTCGCTGTCGCTGGGAGGATGTTTTCTCCTCCGCTCGCCCCTTCCACCGTCATTTTCTCTCTACCCACCCTTGCCTCCTTCTCCACGCAGCTCTCGATTCCCCCCTCTCTTTCGCACCCTCCATGTCATATTCCGCTCCAGGAGCTCCATCATAGCTCCTTGCTGTCGCTGGGAGGATGTTTTCTCCTCCGCTCGCCCCTTCCACCATCATTTTCTCTCTACCCACCCTTGCCTCCTTCTCCGCGCAGCTCTCGATTCCCCCCTCTCTTTCGCACCCTCCATGTCATATTCCGCTCCAGGAGCTCCATCATAGCTCCTCGCTGTCGCTGGGAGGATGTTTTCTCCTCCGCTCGCCCCTTCCACCGTCATTTTCTCTCTACCCACCCTTGCCTCCTTTTCCGCGCAGCTCTCGATTCCCCCCTCTCTTTCGCACCCTCCATGTCATATTCCACTCCAGGAGCTCCATCATAGCTCCTCGCTGTCGCTGGGAGGATGTTTTCTCCTCCGCTCGCCCCTTCCACCGTCATTTTCTCTCTACCCACCCTTGCCTCCTTTTCCGCGCAACTCTCGATTCCCCCTCTCTTTCGCACCCTCCATGTCATATTCCGCTGCCGGAGTTCCATCATAGCTCCTCACTGTCGCTGGGAGGAAGTTTTCTCCTCCGCTCGCCCCTTCCACCGTCATTTTCTCTCTACCCACCCTTGCCTCCTTTTCCGCGCAGCTCTCAATTCCCCCCTCTCTTTCGCACCCTCCATGTCATATTCCGCTCCAGGAGCTCCATCATAGCTCCTTGCTGTCGCTGGGAGGATGTTTTCTCCTCCGCTCGCCCCTTCCACCGTCATTTTCTCTCTACCCACCCTTGCCTCCTTTTCCGCGCAGCTCTCGATTCCCCCCTCTCTTTCGCACCCTCCATGTCATATTCCGCTCCAGGAGTTCCATCATAGCTCCTCACTGTCGCTGGGAGGATGTTTTCTCCTCCGCTCGCCCCTTCCACCGTCATTTTCTCTCTACCCACCCTTGCCTCCTTCTCCGCGCAGCTCTCGATTCCCCCCTCTCTTTCGCACCCTCCATGTCATATTCCGCTCCAGGAGCTCCATCATAGCTCCTTGCTGTCGCTGGGAGGATGTTTTCTCCTCCGCTCGCCCCTTCCACCATCATTTTCTCTCTACCCACCCTTGCCTCCTTCTCCGCGCAGCTCTCGATTCCCCCCTCTCTTTCGCACCCTCCATGTCATATTCCGCTCCAGGAGCTCCATCATAGCTCCTCGCTGTCGCTGGGAGGATGTTTTCTCCTCCGCTCGCCCCTTCCACCGTCATTTTCTCTCTACCCACCCTTGCCTCCTTTTCCGCGCAGCTCTCGATTCCCCCCTCTCTTTCGCACCCTCCATGTCATATTCCGCTCCAGGAGCTCCATCATAGCTCCTCGCTGTCGCTGGGAGGATGTTTTCTCCTCCGCTCGCCCCTTCCACCGTCATTTTCTTTCTACCCACCCTTGCCTCCTTTTCCACGCAGCTCTCGATTCCCCCCTCTCTTTCGCACCCTCCATGTCATATTCCGCTCCAGGAGCTCCATCATAGCTCCTCGCTGTTGCTGGGAGGATGTTTTCTCCTCCGCTCGCCCCTTCCACCGTCATTTTCTCTCTACCCACCCTTGCCTCCTTCTCCGCACAGCTCTCGATTCCCCCCTCTCTTTCACACCCTCCATGTCATATTCCGCTCCAGGAGCTCCATCATAGCTCCTCGCTGTCGCTGGGAGGATGTTTTCTCCTCTGCTCGCCCCTTCCACCGTCATTTTCTCTCTACCCACCCTTTCCTCCTTTTCCGCGCAGCTCTCGATTCCCCCCTCTCTTTCGCACCCTCCATGTCATATTCCGCTCCAGGAGCTCCATCATAGCTCCTCGCTGTCGCTGGGAGGATGTTTTCTCCTCCGCTCGCCCCTTCCACCGTCATTTTCTTTCTACCCACCCTTGCCTCCTTTTCCACGCAGCTCTCGATTCCCCCCTCTCTTTCGCACCCTCCATGTCATATTCTGCTCCAGGAGCTCCATCATAGCTCCTCGCTGTTGCTGGGAGGATGTTTTCTCCTCCGCTCGCCCCTTCCACCGTCATTTTCTCTCTACCCACCCTTGCCTCCTTCTCCGCACAGCTCTCGATTCCCCCCTCTCTTTCGCACCCTCCATGTCATATTTCGCTCCAGGAGCTCCATCATAGCTCCTCGCTGTCGCTGGGAGGATGTTTTCTCCTCTGCTCGCCCCTTCCACCGTCATTTTCTCTCTACCCACCCTTTCCTCCTTTTCCGCGCAGCTCTCGATTCCCCCCTCTCTTGCGCACCCTCCATGTCATATTCCGCTCCAGGAGCTCCATCATAGCTCCTCGCTGTCGCTGGGAGGATGTTTTCTCCTCCGCTCGCCCCTTCCACCGTCATTTTCTCTCTACCCACCCTTGCCTCCTTTTCCGCGCAGCTCTCGATTCCCCCCTCTCTTTCGCACCCTCCATGTCATATTCCGCTCCAGGAGTTCCATCATAGCTCCTCACTGTCGCTGGGAGGATGTTTTCTCCTCCGCTCGCCCCTTCCACCGTCATTTTCTCTCTACCCACCCTTGCCTCCTTCTCCGCGCAGCTCTCGATTCCCCCCTCTCTTTCGCACCCTCCATGTCATATTCCGCTCCAGGAGCTCCATCATAGCTCTTCGCTGTCGCTGGGAGGATGTTTTCTCCTCCGCTCGCCCCTTCCACCGTCATTTTCTTTCTACCCACCCTTTCCTCCTTTTCCGCGCAGCTCTCGATTCCCCCCTCTCTTGCGCACCCTCCATGTCATATTCCGCTCCAGGAGCTCCATCATAGCTCCTCGCTGTCGCTGGGAGGATGTTTTCTCCTCCGCTCGCCCCTTCCACCGTCATTTTCTCTCTACCCACCCTTGCCTCCTTTTCCGCGCAGCTCTCGATTCCCCCCTCTCTTTCGCACCCTCCATGTCATATTCCGCTCCAGGAGTTCCATCATAGCTCCTCACTGTCGCTGGGAGGATGTTTTCTCCTCCGCTCGCCCCTTCCACCGTGATTTTCTCTCTACCCACCCTTGCCTCCTTCTCCGCGCAGCTCTCGATTCCCCCCTCTCTTTCGCACCCTCCATGTCATATTCCGCTCCAGGAGCTCTATCATAGCTCTTCGCTGTCGCTGGGAGGATGTTTTCTCCTCCGCTCGCCCCTTCCACCGTCATTTTCTCTCTACCCACGCTTGCCTCCTTCTCCGCGCAGCTCTCGATTCCCTCCTCTCTCTCGCACCCTCCATATTACATCCAGCTCCAGGAGCTTCATCATAGCTCCTCGCTGTCGCTGGGAGGATGTTTTCTCCTCCGCTCGCCCCTTCCACCGTCATTTTCTCTCTACCCACCCTTGCCTCCTTCTCTGCGCAGCTCTCGATTCCCCCCTCTCTTTCGCACCCTCCATGTCATATTCCGCTCTAGGAGCTCCATCATAGCTCCTCGCTGTCGCTGGGAGGATGTTTTCTCCTCCGCTCGCCCCTTCCACCGTCATTTTCTCTCTACCCACCCTTGCCTCCTTCTCCGCGCAGCTCTCGATTCCCTCTTTTCTCTCTCGCACCCTCCATATTACATCCAGCTCCAGGAGCTCCATCATAGCTCCTCGCTGTCGCTGGGAGGATGTTTTCTCCTCTGCTCGCCGCTTCCGCCGTCATTTTCTCTCCACCCACCCTTGCCTCCTTCTCCGCGCCGCTCTCGATTCCCCCCTCTCTTTCGCACCCTCCATGTCATATTCCGCTCCAGGAGCTCCATCATAGCTCCTCGCTGTCGCTGGGAGGATGTTTTCTCCTCCGCTCGCCCCTTCCACCGTAATTTTCTCTCTACCCACCCTTGCCTCCCTCTCCGCGCAGCTCTCAATTCCCCCCTCTCTTTCGCACCCTCCATGTCATATTCCGCTCCAGGAGCTCCATCATAGCTCCTCGCTGTCGCTGGGAGGATGTTTTCTCCTCCGCTCGCCCCTTTCACCGTCATTTTCTCTCTACCCACCCTTTCCTCCTTCTCCGCGCAGCTCTCGATTCCCCCCTCTCTTTCGAACCCTCCATGTCATATTCCGCTCCAGGAGCTCCATCATAGCTCCTCGCTGTCGCTGGGAGGATGTTTTCTCCTCTGCTCGCCCCTTCCACCGTCATTTTCTCTCTACCCACCCTTTCCTCCTTTTCCGCGCAGCTCTCGATTCCCCCTCTCTTTCGCACCCTCCATGTCATATTCCGCTCCAGGAGCTCCATCATAGCTCCTCGCTGTCGCTGCGAGGATGTTTTCTCCTCCGCTCGCCCCTTCCACCGTCATTTTCTCTCTACCCACCCTTGCCTCCTTTTCCGCGCAGCTCTCGATTCCCCCCTCTCTTTCGCACCCTCCATGTCATATTCCGCTCCAGGAGTTCCATCATAGCTCCTCACTGTCGCTGGGAGGATGTTTTCTCCTCCACTCGCCCCTTCCACCGTCATTTTCTCTCTACCCACCCTTGCCTCCTTCTCCGCGCTGCTCTCGATTCCCTCCTCTCTCTCGCACCCTCCATATTACATCCAGCTCCAGGAGCTCCATCATAGCTCCTCGCTGTCGCTGGGAGGATGTTTTCTCCTCCGCTCGCCCCTTCCACCGTCATTTTCTCTCTACCCACCCTTGCCTCCTTCTCCGCGCAGCTCTCGATTCCCTCCTCTCTCTCGCACCCTCCATATTACATCCAGCTCCAGGAGCTCCATCATAGCTCCTCGCTGTCGCTGGGAGGATGTTTTCTCCTCTGCTCGCCGCTTCCGCCTTCATTTTCTCTCCACCCACCCTTGCCTCCTTTTCCGCGCAGCTCTCAATTTCCCCCTCTCTTTCGCACCCTCCATGTCATATTCCGCTCCAGGAGCTCCATCATAGCTCCTTGCTGTCGCTGGGAGGATGTTTTCTCCTCCGCTCGCCCCTTCCACCGTCATTTTCTCTCTACCCACCCTTGCCTCCTTTTCCGCGCAGCTCTCGATTCCCCCCTCTCTTTCGCACCCTCCATGTCATATTCCGCTCCAGGAGTTCCATCATAGCTCCTCACTGTCGCTGGGAGGATGTTTTCTCCTCCGCTCGCCCCTTCCACCGTCATTTTCTCTCTACCCACCCTTGCCTCCTTCTCCGCGCAGCTCTCGATTCCCCCCTCTCTTTCGCACCCTCCATGTCATATTCTGCTCCAGGAGCTCCATCATAGCTCCTCGCTGTCGCTGGGAGGATGTTTTCTCCTCCGCTCGCCCCTTCCACCGTCATTTTCTCTCTACCCACCCTTGCCTCCTTCTCCGCGCAGCTCTCGATTCCCCCCTCTCTTTCGCACCCTCCATGTCATATTCCGCTCCAGGAGCTCCATCATAGCTCCTTGCTGTCGCTGGGAGGATGTTTTCTCCTCCGCTCGCCCCTTCCACCATCATTTTCTCTCTACCCACCCTTGCCTCCTTCTCCGCGCAGCTCTCGATTCCCCCCTCTCTTTCGCACCCTCCATGTCATATTCCGCTCCAGGAGCTCCATCATAGCTCCTCGCTGTCGCTGGGAGGATTTTTTCTCCTCCGCTCGCCCCTTCCACCGTCATTTTCTCTCTACCCACCCTTGCCTCCTTTTCCGCGCAGCTCTCGATTCACCCCTCTCTTTCGCACCCTCCATGTCATATTCCGCTCCAGGAGCTCAATCATAGCTCCTCGCTGTCGCTGGGAGGATGTTTTCTCCTCCGCTCGCCCCTTCCACCGTCATTTTCTCTCTACCCACCCTTGCCTCCTTTTCCGCGCAGCTCTCGATTCCCCCTCTCTTTCGCACCCTCCATGTCATATTCCGCTCCCGGAGTTCCATCATAGCTCCTCACTGTCGCTGGGAGGAAGTTTTCTCCTCCGCTCGCCCCTTCCACCGTCATTTTCTCTCTACCCACCCTTGCCTCCTTTTCCGCGCAGCTCTCAATTCCCCCCTCTCTTTCGCACCCTCCATGTCATATTCCGCTCCAGGAGCTCCATCATAGCTCCTTGCTGTCGCTGGGAGGATGTTTTCTCCTCCGCTCGCCCCTTCCACCATCATTTTCTCTCTACCCACCCTTGCCTCCTTCTCCGCGCAGCTCTCGATTCCCCCCTCTCTTTCGCACCCTCCATGTCATATTCCGCTCCAGGAGCTCCATCATAGCTCCTCGCTGTCGCTGGGAGGATGTTTTCTCCTCCGCTCGCCCCTTCCACCGTCATTTTCTCTCTACCCACCCTTGCCTCCTTTTCCGCGCAGCTCTCGATTCCCCCCTCTCTTTCGCACCCTCCATGTCATATTCCGCTCCAGGAGCTCCATCATAGCTCCTCGCTGTCGCTGGGAGGATGTTTTCTCCTCCGCTCGCCCCTTCCACCGTCATTTTCTCTCTACCCACCCTTGCCTCCTTTTCCGCGCAGCTCTCGATTCCCCCTCTCTTTCGCACCCTCCATGTCATATTCCGCTCCCGGAGTTCCATCATAGCTCCTCACTGTCGCTGGGAGGAAGTTTTCTCCTCCGCTCGCCCCTTCCACCGTCATTTTCTCTCTACCCACCCTTGCCTCCTTTTCCGCGCAGCTCTCAATTCCCCCCTCTCTTTCGCACCCTCCATGTCATATTCCGCTCCAGGAGCTCCATCATAGCTCCTTGCTGTCGCTGGGAGGATGTTTTCTCCTCCGCTCGCCCCTTCCACCATCATTTTCTCTCTACCCACCCTTGCCTCCTTCTCCGCGCAGCTCTCGATTCCCCCCTCTCTTTCGCACCCTCCATGTCATATTCCGCTCCAGGAGCTCCATCATAGCTCCTCGCTGTCGCTGGGAGGATGTTTTCTCCTCCGCTCGCCCCTTCCACCGTCATTTTCTCTCTACCCACCCTTGCCTCCTTTTCCGCGCAGCTCTCGATTCCCCCCTCTCTTTCGCACCCTCCATGTCATATTCCGCTCCAGGAGCTCCATCATAGCTCCTCGCTGTCGCTGGGAGGATGTTTTCTCCTCCGCTCGCCCCTTCCACCGTCATTTTCTCTCTACCCACCCTTGCCTCCTTTTCCGCGCTGCTCTCGATTCCCCCCTCTCTTTCGCACCCTCCATGTCATATTCCGCTCCAGGAGCTCCATCATAGCTCCTCGCTGTCGCTGGGAGGATGTTTTCTCCTCCGCTCGCCCCTTCCACCGTCATTTTCTCTCTACCCACCCTTGCCTCCTTTTCCGCGCAGCTCTCGATTCCCCCCTCTCTTTCGCACCCTCCATGTCATATTCCGCTCCAGGAGCTCCATCATAGCTCCTCGCTGTCGCTGGGAGGATGTTTTCTCCTCCGCTCGCCCCTTCCACCGTCATTTTCTCTCTACCCACCCTTGCCTCCGTTTCCGCGCAGCTCTCGATTCCCCCCTCTCTTTCGCACCCTCCATGTCATATTCCGCTCCAGGAGCTCCATCATAGCTCCTCGCTGTCGCTGGGAGGATGTTTTCTCCTCCGCTCGCCCCTTCCACCGTCATTTTCTCTCTACCCACCCTTGCCTCCTTTTCCGCGCAGCTCTCGATTCCCCCCTCTCTTTCGCACCCTCCATGTCATATTCCGCTCCAGGAGTTCCATCATAGCTCCTCACTGTCGCTGGGAGGATGTTTTCTCCTCCGCTCGCCCCTTCCACCGTCATTTTCTCTCTACCCACCCTTGCCTCCTTTTCCGCGCAGCTCTCGATTCCCCCTCTCTTTCGCACCCTCCATGTCATATTCCGCTCCCGGAGTTCCATCATAGCTCCTCACTGTCGCTGGGAGGAAGTTTTCTCCTCCGCTCGCCCCTTCCACCGTCATTTTCTCTCTACCCACCCTTGCCTCCTTTTCCGCGCAGCTCTCAATTCCCCCCTCTCTTTCGCACCCTCCATGTCATATTCCGCTCCAGGAGCTCCATCATAGCTCCTTGCTGTCGCTGGGAGGATGTTTTCTCCTCCGCTCGCCCCTTCCACCGTCATTTTCTCTCTACCCACCCTTGCCTCCTTTTCCGCGCAGCTCTCGATTCCCCCCTCTCTTTCGCACCCTCCATGTCATATTCCGCTCCAGGAGTTCCATCATAGCTCCTCACTGTCGCTGGGAGGATGTTTTCTCCTCCGCTCGCCCCTTCCACCGTCATTTTCTCTCTACCCACCCTTGCCTCCTTCTCCGCGCAGCTCTCGATTCCCCCCTCTCTTTCGCACCCTCCATGTCATATTCCGCTCCAGGAGCTCCATCATAGCTCCTTGCTGTCGCTGGGAGGATGTTTTCTCCTCCGCTCGCCCCTTCCACCATCATTTTCTCTCTACCCACCCTTGCCTCCTTCTCCGCGCAGCTCTCGATTCCCCCCTCTCTTTCGCACCCTCCATGTCATATTCCGCTCCAGGAGCTCCATCATAGCTCCTCGCTGTCGCTGGGAGGATGTTTTCTCCTCCGCTCGCCCCTTCCACCGTCATTTTCTCTCTACCCACCCTTGCCTCCTTTTCCGCGCAGCTCTCGATTCCCCCCTCTCTTTCGCACCCTCCATGTCATATTCCGCTCCAGGAGCTCCATCATAGCTCCTCGCTGTCGCTGGGAGGATGTTTTCTCCTCCGCTCGCCCCTTCCACCGTCATTTTCTTTCTACCCACCCTTGCCTCCTTTTCCACGCAGCTCTCGATTCCCCCCTCTCTTTCGCACCCTCCATGTCATATTCCGCTCCAGGAGCTCCATCATAGCTCCTCGCTGTTGCTGGGAGGATGTTTTCTCCTCCGCTCGCCCCTTCCACCGTCATTTTCTCTCTACCCACCCTTGCCTCCTTCTCCGCACAGCTCTCGATTCCCCCCTCTCTTTCGCACCCTCCATGTCATATTCCGCTCCAGGAGCTCCATCATAGCTCCTCGCTGTCGCTGGGAGGATGTTTTCTCCTCTGCTCGCCCCTTCCACCGTCATTTTCTCTCTACCCACCCTTTCCTCCTTTTCCGCGCAGCTCTCGATTCCCCCCTCTCTTTCGCACCCTCCATGTCATATTCCGCTCCAGGAGCTCCATCATAGCTCCTCGCTGTCGCTGGGAGGATGTTTTCTCCTCCGCTCGCCCCTTCCACCGTCATTTTCTTTCTACCCACCCTTGCCTCCTTTTCCACGCAGCTCTCGATTCCCCCCTCTCTTTCGCACCCTCCATGTCATATTCCGCTCCAGGAGCTCCATCATAGCTCCTCGCTGTTGCTGGGAGGATGTTTTCTCCTCCGCTCGCCCCTTCCACAGTCATTTTCTCTCTACCCACCCTTGCCTCCTTCTCCGCACAGCTCTCGATTCCCCCCTCTCTTTCGCACCCTCCATGTCATATTCCGCTCCAGGAGCTCCATCATAGCTCCTCGCTGTCGCTGGGAGGATGTTTTCTCCTCTGCTCGCCCCTTCCACCGTCATTTTCTCTCTACCCACCCTTTCCTCCTTTTCCGCGCAGCTCTCGATTCCCCCCTCTCTTGCGCACCCTCCATGTCATATTCCGCTCCAGGAGCTCCATCATAGCTCCTCGCTGTCGCTGGGAGGATGTTTTCTCCTCCGCTCGCCCCTTCCACCGTCATTTTCTCTCTACCCACCCTTGCCTCCTTTTCCGCGCAGCTCTCGATTCCCCCCTCTCTTTCGCACCCTCCATGTCATATTCCGCTCCAGGAGTTCCATCATAGCTCCTCACTGTCGCTGGGAGGATGTTTTCTCCTCCGCTCGCCCCTTCCACCGTCATTTTCTCTCTACCCACCCTTGCCTCCTTCTCCGCGCAGCTCTCGATTCCCCCCTCTCTTTCGCACCCTCCATGTCATATTCCGCTCCAGGAGCTCCATCATAGCTCCTCGCTGTCGCTGGGAGGATGTTTTCTCCTCCGCTCGCCCCTTCCACCGTCATTTTCTCTCTACCCACCCTTGCCTCCTTTTCCGCGCAGCTCTCGATTCCCCCCTCTCTTTCGCACCCTCAATGTCATATTCCGCTCCAGGAGCTCCATCATAGCTCCTCGCTGTCGCTGGGAGGATGTTTTCTCCTCCGCTCGCCCCTTCCACCGTCATTTTCTCTCTACCCACCCTTGCCTCCTTTTCCGCGCAGCTCTCGATTCCCCCCTCTCTTTCGCACCCTCAATGTCATATTCCGCTCCAGGAGTTCCATCATAGCTCCTCACTGTCGCTGGGAGGATGTTTTCTCCTCCGCTCGCCCCTTCCACCGTCATTTTCTCTCTACCCACCCTTGCCTCCTTTTCCGCGCAGCTCTCGATTCCCCCCTCTCTTTCGCACCCTCCATGTCATATTCCGCTCCAGGAGTTCCATCATAACTCCTCACTGTCGCTGGGAGGAAGTTTTCTCCTCCGCTTGCCCCTTCCACCGTCATTTTCTCTCTACCCACCCTTGCCTCCTTTTCCGCGCAGCTCTCGATTCCCCCCTCTCTTTCGCACCCTCCATGTCATATTCCGCTCCAGGAGCTCCATCATAGCTCCTTGCTGTCGCTGGGAGGATGTTTTCTCCTCCGCTCGCCCCTTCCACCGTCATTTTCTCTCTACCCACCCTTGCCTCCTTTTCCGCGCAGCTCTCGATTCCCCCCTCTCTTTCGCACCCTCCATGTCATATTCCGCTCCAGGAGCTCCATCATAGCTCCTCGCTGTCGCTGGGAGGATGTTTTCTCCTCCGCTCGCCCCTTCCACCGTCATTTTCTCTCTACCCACCCTTGCCTCCTTTTCCGCGTAGCTCTCGATTCCCCCCTCTCTTTCGCACCCTCCATGTCATATTCCGCTCCAGGAGTTCCATCATAGCTCCTCACTGTCGCTGGGAGGATGTTTTCTCCTCCGCTCGCCCCTTCCACCGTCATTTTCTCTCTACCCACCCTTGCCTCCTTTTCCGCGCAGCTCTCGATTCCCCCCTCTCTTTCGCACCCTCAATGTCATATTCCGCTCCAGGAGTTCCATCATAGCTCCTCACTGTCGCTGGGAGGATGTTTTCTCCTCCGCTCGCCCCTTCCACCGTCATTTTCTCTCTACCCACCCTTGCCTCCTTTTCCGCGCAGCTCTCGATTCCCCCCTCTCTTTCGCACCCTCCATGTCATATTCCGCTCCAGGAGTTCCATCATAGCTCCTCACTGTCGCTGGGAGGAAGTTTTCTCCTCCGCTCGCCCCTTCCACCGTCATTTTCTCTCTACCCACCCTTGCCTCCTTTTCCGCGCAGCTCTCGATTCCCCCCTCTCTTTCGCACCCTCCATGTCATATTCCGCTCCAGGAGCTCCATCATAGCTCCTTGCTGTTGGTGGGAGGATGTTTTCTCCTCCGCTCGCCCCTTCCACCGTCATTTTCTCTCTACCCACCCTTGCCTCCTTTTCCGCGCAGCTCTCGATTCCCCCCTCTCTTTCGCACCCTCCATGTCATATTCCGCTCCAGGAGCTCCATCATAGCTCCTTGCTGTCGCTGGGAGGATGTTTTCTCCTCCGCTCGCCCCTTCCACCGTCATTTTCTCTCTACCCACCCTTGCCTCCTTTTCCGCGCAGCTCTCGATTCCCCCCTCTCTTTCGCACCCTCCATGTCATATTCCGCTCCAGGAGCTCCATCATAGCTCCTCGCTGTCGCTGGGAGGATGTTTTCTCCTCCGCTCGCCCCTTCCACCGTCATTTTCTCTCTACCCACCCTTGCCTCCTTTTCCGCGTAGCTCTCGATTCCCCCCTCTCTTTCGCACCCTCCATGTCATATTCCGCTCCAGGAGTTCCATCATAGCTCCTCACTGTCGCTGGGAGGATGTTTTCTCCTCCGCTCGCCCCTTCCACCGTCATTTTCTCTCTACCCACCCTTGCCTCCTTTTCTGCGCAGCTCTCGATTCCCCCCTCTCTTTCGCACCCTCCATGTCATATTCCGCTCCAGGAGTTCCATCATAGCTCCTCACTGTCGCTGGGAGGAAGTTTTCTCCTCCGCTTGCCCCTTCCACCGTCATTTTCTCTCTACCCACCCTTGCCTCCTTTTCCGCGCAGCTCTCGATTCCCCCCTCTCTTTCGCACCCTCCATGTCATATTCCGCTCCAGGAGCTCCATCATAGCTCCTTGCTGTCGCTGGGAGGATGTTTTCTCCTCCGCTCGCCCCTTCCACCGTCATTTTCTCTCTACCCACCCTTGCCTCCTTTTCCGCGCAGCTCTCGATTCCCCCCTCTCTTTCGCACCCTCCATGTCATATTCCGCTCCAGGAGTTCCATCATAGCTCCTCACTGTCGCTGGGAGGATGTTTTCTCCTCCGCTCGCCCCTTCCACCGTCATTTTCTCTCTACCCACCCTTGCCTCCTTTTCCGCGCAGCTCTCGATTCCCCCCTCTCTTTCGCACCCTCCATGTCATATTCCGCTCCAGGAGCTCCATCATAGCTCCTCGCTGTCGCTGGGAGGATGTTTTCTCCTCCGCTCGCCCCTTCCACCGTCATTTTCTCTCTACCCACCCTTGCCTCCTTTTCCGCGCAGCTCTCGATTCCCCCCTCTCTTTCGCACCCTCAATGTCATATTCCGCTCCAGGAGTTCCATCATAGCTCCTCACTGTCGCTGGGAGGATGTTTTCTCCTCCGCTCGCCCCTTCCACCGTCATTTTCTCTCTACCCACCCTTGCCTCCTTTTCCGCGCAGCTCTCGATTCCCCCCTCTCTTTCGCACCCTCCATGTCATATTCCGCTCCAGGAGCTCCATCATAGCTCCTTGCTGTCGCTGGGAGGATGTTTTCTCCTCCGCTCGCCCCTTCCACCGTCATTTTCTCTCTACCCACCCTTGCCTCCTTTTCCGCGCAGCTCTCGATTCCCCCCTCTCTTTCGCACCCTCCATGTCATATTCCGCTCCAGGAGTTCCATCATAGCTCCTCACTGTCGCTGGGAGGATGTTTTCTCCTCCGCTCGCCCCTTCCACCGTCATTTTCTCTCTACCCACCCTTGCCTCCTTTTCCGCGCAGCTCTCGATTCCCCCCTCTCTTTCGCACCCTCCATGTCATATTCCGCTCCAGGAGCTCCATCATAGCTCCTCGCTGTCGCTGGGAGGATGTTTTCTCCTCCGCTCGCCCCTTCCACCGTCATTTTCTCTCTACCCACCCTTGCCTCCTTTTCCGCGCAGCTCTCGATTCCCCCCTCTCTTTCGCACCCTCAATGTCATATTCCGCTCCAGGAGCTCCATCATAGCTCCTCGCTGTCGCTGGGAGGATGTTTTCTCCTCCGCTCGCCCCTTCCACCGTCATTTTCTCTCTACCCACCCTTGCCTCCTTTTCCGCGCAGCTCTCGATTCCCCCCTCTCTTTCGCACCCTCAATGTCATATTCCGCTCCAGGAGTTCCATCATAGCTCCTCACTGTCGCTGGGAGGATGTTTTCTCCTCCGCTCGCCCCTTCCACCGTCATTTTCTCTCTACCCACCCTTGCCTCCTTTTCCGCGCAGCTCTCGATTCCCCCCTCTCTTTCGCACCCTCCATGTCATATTCCGCTCCAGGAGTTCCATCATAGCTCCTCACTGTCGCTGGGAGGAAGTTTTCTCCTCCGCTTGCCCCTTCCACCGTCATTTTCTCTCTACCCACCCTTGCCTCCTTTTCCGCGCAGCTCTCGATTCCCCCGTCTCTTTCGCACCCTCCATGTCATATTCCGCTCCAGGAGCTCCATCATAGCTCCTTGCTGTCGCTGGGAGGATGTTTTCTCCTCCGCTCGCCCCTTCCACCGTCATTTTCTCTCTACCCACCCTTGCCTCCTTTTCCGCGCAGCTCTCGATTCCCCCCTCTCTTTCGCACCCTCCATGTCATATTCCGCTCCAGGAGCTCCATCATAGCTCCTCGCTGTCGCTGGGAGGATGTTTTCTCCTCCGCTCGCCCCTTCCACCGTCATTTTCTCTCTACCCACCCTTGCCTCCTTTTCCGCGTAGCTCTCGATTCCCCCCTCTCTTTCGCACCCTCCATGTCATATTCCGCTCCAGGAGTTCCATCATAGCTCCTCACTGTCGCTGGGAGGATGTTTTCTCCTCCGCTCGCCCCTTCCACCGTCATTTTCTCTCTACCCACCCTTGCCTCCTTTTCCGCGCAGCTCTCGATTCCCCCCTCTCTTTCGCACCCTCAATGTCATATTCCGCTCCAGGAGTTCCATCATAGCTCCTCACTGTCGCTGGGAGGATGTTTTCTCCTCCGCTCGCCCCTTCCACCGTCATTTTCTCTCTACCCACCCTTGCCTCCTTTTCCGCGCAGCTCTCGATTCCCCCCTCTCTTTCGCACCCTCCATGTCATATTCCGCTCCAGGAGTTCCATCATAGCTCCTCACTGTCGCTGGGAGGAAGTTTTCTCCTCCGCTCGCCCCTTCCACCGTCATTTTCTCTCTACCCACCCTTGCCTCCTTTTCCGCGCAGCTCTCGATTCCCCCCTCTCTTTCGCACCCTCCATGTCATATTCCGCTCCAGGAGCTCCATCATAGCTCCTTGCTGTTGCTGGGAGGATGTTTTCTCCTCCGCTCGCCCCTTCCACCGTCATTTTCTCTCTACCCACCCTTGCCTCCTTTTCCGCGCAGCTCTCGATTCCCCCCTCTCTTTCGCACCCTCCATGTCATATTCCGCTCCAGGAGTTCCATCATAGCTCCTCACTGTCGCTGGGAGGATGTTTTCTCCTCCGCTCGCCCCTTCCACCATCATTTTCTCTCTACCCACCCTTGCCCCCTTTTCCGCGCAGCTCTCGATTCCCCCCTCTCTTTCGCACCCTCCATGTCATATTCCGCTCCAGGAGTTCCATCATAGCTCCTCACTGTCGCTGGGAGGATGTTTTCTCCTCCGCTCGCCCCTTCCACCGTCATTTTCTCTCTACCCACCCTTGCCTCCTTCTCCGCGCAGCTCTCGATTCCCCCCTCTCTTTCGCACCCTCCATGTCATATTCCGCTCCAGGAGCTCCATCATAGCTCCTCGCTGTCGCTGGGAGGATGTTTTCTCCTCCGCTCGCCCCTTCCACCGTCATTTTCTCTCTACCCACCCTTGCCTCCTTCTCCGCGCAGCTCTCGATTCCCCCCTCTCTTTCGCACCCTCCATGTCATATTCCGCTCCAGGAGCTCCATCATAGCTCCTTGCTGTCGCTGGGAGGATGTTTTCTCCTCCGCTCGCCCCTTCCACCATCATTTTCTCTCTACCCACCCTTGCCTCCTTCTCCGCGCAGCTCTCGATTCCCCCCTCTCTTTCGCACCCTCCATGTCATATTCCGCTCCAGGAGCTCCATCATAGCTCCTCGCTGTCGCTGGGAGGATGTTTTCTCCTCCGCTCGCCCCTTCCACCGTCATTTTCTCTCTACCCACCCTTGCCTCCTTTTCCGCGCAGCTCTCGATTCCCCCCTCTCTTTCGCACCCTCCATGTCATATTCCGCTCCAGGAGCTCCATCATAGCTCCTCGCTGTCGCTGGGAGGATGTTTTCTCCTCTGCTCGCCCCTTCCACCGTCATTTTCTCTCTACCCACCCTTTCCTCCTTTTCCACGCAGCTCTCGATTCCCCCCTCTCTTTCGCACCCTCCATGTCATATTCCGCTCCAGGAGCTCCATCATAGCTCCTCGCTGTCGCTGGGAGGATGTTTTCTCCTCTGCTCGCCCCTTCCACCGTCATTTTCTCTCTACCCACCCTTTCCTCCTTTTCCACGCAGCTCTCGATTCCCCCCTCTCTTTCGCACCCTCCATGTCATATTCCGCTCCAGGAGCTCCATCATAGCTCCTCGCTGTCGCTGGGAGGATGTTTTCTCCTCCGCTCGCCCCTTCCACCGTCATTTTCTTTCTACCCACCCTTGCCTCCTTTTCCACGCAGCTCTCGATTCCCCCCTCTCTTTCGCACCCTCCATGTCATATTCCGCTCCAGGAGCTCCATCATAGCTCCTCGCTGTTGCTGGGAGGATGTTTTCTCCTCCGCTCGCCCTTCCACCGTCATTTTCTCTCTACCCACACTTGCCTCCTTCTCCGCACAGCTCTCGATTCCCCCCTCTCTTTCGCACCCTCCATGTCATATTCCGCTCCAGGAGCTCCATCATAGCTCCTCGCTGTCGCTGGGAGGATGTTTTCTCCTCCGCTCGCCCCTTCCACCGTCATTTTCTCTCTACCCACCCTTGCCTCCTTTTCCGCGCAGCTCTCGATTCCCCCCTCTCTTTCGCACCCTCCATGTCATATTCCGCTCCAGGAGCTCCATCATAGCTCCTTGCTGTCGCTGGGAGGATGTTTTCTCCTCCGCTCGCCCCTTCCACGGTCATTTTCTCTCTACCCACCCTTGCCTCCTTTTCCGCGCAGCTCTCGATTCCCCCCTCTCTTTCGCACCCTCCATGTCATATTCCGCTCCAGGAGTTCCATCATAGCTCCTCACTGTCGCTGGGAGGATGTTTTCTCCTCCGCTCGCCCCTTCCACCGTCATTTTCTCTCTACCCACCCTTGCCTCCTTCTCCGCGCAGCTCTCGATTCCCCCCTCTCTTTCGCACCCTCCATGTCATATTCCGCTCCAGGAGCTCCATCATAGCTCCTCGCTGTCGCTGGGAGGATGTTTTCTCCTCCGCTTGCCCCTTCCACCGTCATTTTCTCTCTACCCACCCTTGCCTCCTTTTCCGCGCAGCTCTCGATTCCCCCCTCTCTTTCGCACCCTCCATGTCATATTCCGCTCCAGGAGTTCCATCATAGCTCCTCACTGTCGCTGGGAGGAAGTTTTCTCCTCCGCTCGCCCCTTCCACCGTCATTTTCTCTCTACCCACCCTTGCCTCCTTTTCCGCGCAGCTCTCGATTCCCCCCTCTCTTTCGCACCCTCCATGTCATATTCCGCTCCAGGAGCTCCATCATAGCTCCTTGCTGTCGCTGGGAGGATGTTTTCTCCTCCGCTCGCCCCTTCCACCGTCATTTTCTCTCTACCCACCCTTGCCTCCTTTTCCGCGCAGCTCTCGATTCCCCCCTCTCTTTCGCACCCTCCATGTCATATTCCGCTCCAGGAGTTCCATCATAGCTCCTCACTGTCGCTGGGAGGATGTTTTCTCCTCCGCTCGCCCCTTCCACCATCATTTTCTCTCTACCCACCCTTGCCCCCTTTTCCGCGCAGCTCTCGATTCCCCCCTCTCTTTCGCACCCTCCATGTCATATTCCGCTCCAGGAGTTCCATCATAGCTCCTCACTGTCGCTGGGAGGATGTTTTCTCCTCCGCTCGCCCCTTCCACCGTCATTTTCTCTCTACCCACCCTTGCCTCCTTCTCCGCGCAGCTCTCGATTCCCCCCTCTCTTTCGCACCCTCCATGTCATATTCCGCTCCAGGAGCTCCATCATAGCTCCTCGCTGTCGCTGGGAGGATGTTTTCTCCTCCGCTCGCCCCTTCCACCGTCATTTTCTCTCTACCCACCCTTGCCTCCTTCTCCGCGCAGCTCTCGATTCCCCCCTCTCTTTCGCACCCTCCATGTCATATTCCGCTCCAGGAGCTCCATCATAGCTCCTTGCTGTCGCTGGGAGGATGTTTTCTCCTCCGCTCGCCCCTTCCACCATCATTTTCTCTCTACCCACCCTTGCCTCCTTCTCCGCGCAGCTCTCGATTCCCCCCTCTCTTTCGCACCCTCCATGTCATATTCCGCTCCAGGAGCTCCATCATAGCTCCTCGCTGTCGCTGGGAGGATGTTTTCTCCTCCGCTCGCCCCTTCCACCGTCATTTTCTCTCTACCCACCCTTGCCTCCTTTTCCGCGCAGCTCTCGATTCCCCCCTCTCTTTCGCACCCTCCATGTCATATTCCGCTCCAGGAGCTCCATCATAGCTCCTCGCTGTCGCTGGGAGGATGTTTTCTCCTCCGCTCGCCCCTTCCACCGTCATTTTCTTTCTACCCACCCTTGCCTCCTTTTCCACGCAGCTCTCGATTCCCCCCTCTCTTTCGCACCCTCCATGTCATATTCCGCTCCAGGAGCTCCATCATAGCTCCTCGCTGTTGCTGGGAGGATGTTTTCTCCTCCGCTCGCCCCTTCCACCGTCATTTTCTCTCTACCCACCCTTGCCTCCTTCTCCGCACAGCTCTCGATTCCCCCCTCTCTTTCGCACCCTCCATGTCATATTCCGCTCCAGGAGCTCCATCATAGCTCCTCGCTGTCGCTGGGAGGATGTTTTCTCCTCTGCTCGCCCCTTCCACCGTCATTTTCTCTCTACCCACCCTTTCCTCCTTTTCCACGCAGCTCTCGATTCCCCCCTCTCTTTCGCACCCTCCATGTCATATTCCGCTCCAGGAGCTCCATCATAGCTCCTCGCTGTCGCTGGGAGGATGTTTTCTCCTCCGCTCGCCCCTTCCACCGTCATTTTCTTTCTACCCACCCTTGCCTCCTTTTCCACGCAGCTCTCGATTCCCCCCTCTCTTTCGCACCCTCCATGTCATATTCCGCTCCAGGAGCTCCATCATAGCTCCTCGCTGTTGCTGGGAGGATGTTTTCTCCTCCGCTCGCCCTTCCACCGTCATTTTCTCTCTACCCACCCTTGCCTCCTTCTCCGCACAGCTCTCGATTCCCCCCTCTCTTTCGCACCCTCCATGTCATATTCCGCTCCAGGAGCTCCATCATAGCTCCTCGCTGTCTCTGGGAGGATGTTTTCTCCTCCGCTCGCCCCTTCCACCGTCATTTTCTCTCTACCCACCCTTGCCTCCTTTTCCGCGCAGCTCTCGATTCCCTCCTCTCTTTCGCACCCTCCATGTCATATTCCGCTCCAGGAGCTCCATCATAGCTCCTTGCTGTCGCTGGGAGGATGTTTTCTCCTCCGCTCGCCCCTTCCACCGTCATTTTCTCTCTACCCACCCTTGCCTCCTTTTCCGCGCAGCTCTCGATTCCCCCCTCTCTTTCGCACCCTCCATGTCATATTCCGCTCCAGGAGTTCCATCATAGCTCCTCACTGTCGCTGGGAGGATGTTTTCTCCTCCGCTCGCCCCTTCCACCGTCATTTTCTCTCTACCCACCCTTGCCTCCTTCTCCGCGCAGCTCTCGATTCCCCCCTCTCTTTCGCACCCTCCATGTCATATTCCGCTCCAGGAGCTCCATCATAGCTCCTCGCTGTCGCTGGGAGGATGTTTTCTCCTCCGCTCGCCCCTTCCACCGTCATTTTCTCTCTACCCACCCTTTCCTCCTTTTCCGCGCAGCTCTCGATTCCCCCCTCTCTTTCGCACCCTCCATGTCATATTCCGCTCCAGGAGCTCCATCATAGCTCCTCGCTGTCGCTGGGAGGATGTTTTCTCCTCCGCTCGCCCCTTCCACCGTCATTTTCTCTCTACCCACCCTTGCCTCCTTTTCCGCGCAGCTCTCGATTCCCCCCTCTCTTTCGCACCCTCCATGTCATATTCCGCTCCAGGAGCTCCATCATAGCTCCTCGCTGTCGCTGGGAGGATGTTTTCTCCTCCGCTCGCCCCTTCCACCGTCATTTTCTCTCTACCCACCCTTGCCTCCTTCTCCGCGCAGCTCTCAATTCCCCCCTCTCTTTCGCACCCTCCATGTCATATTCCGCTCCAGGAGCTCCATCATAGCTCCTCGCTGTCGCTGGGAGGATGTTTTCTCCTCCGCTCGCCCCTTCCACCGTCATTTTCTCTCTACCCACCCTTGCCTCCTTTTCCGCGTAGCTCTCGATTCCCCCCTCTCTTTCGCACCCTCCATGTCATATTCCGCTCCAGGAGTTCCATCATAGCTCCTCACTGTCGCTGGGAGGATGTTTTCTCCTCCGCTCGCCCCTTCCACCGTCATTTTCTCTCTACCCACCCTTGCCTCCTTTTCCGCGCAGCTCTCGATTCCCCCCTCTCTTTTGCACCCTCCATGTCATATTCCGCTCCAGGAGTTCCATCATAGCTCCTCACTGTCGCTGGGAGGAAGTTTTCTCCTCCGCTTGCCCCTTCCACCGTCATTTTCTCTCTACCCACCCTTGCCTCCTTTTCCGCGCAGCTCTCGATTCCCCCCTCTCTTTCGCACCCTCCATGTCATATTCCGCTCCAGGAGCTCCATCATAGCTCCTTGCTGTCGCTGGGAGGATGTTTTCTCCTCCGCTCGCCCCTTCCACCGTCATTTTCTCTCTACCCACCCTTGCCTCCTTTTCCGCGCAGCTCTCGATTCCCCCCTCTCTTTCGCACCCTCCATGTCATATTCCGCTCCAGGAGTTCCATCATAGCTCCTCACTGTCGCTGGGAGGATGTTTTCTCCTCCGCTCGCCCCTTCCACCGTCATTTTCTCTCTACCCACCCTTGCCTCCTTTTCCGCGCAGCTCTCGATTCCCCCCTCTCTTTCGCACCCTCCATGTCATATTCCGCTCCAGGAGCTCCATCATAGCTCCTCGCTGTCGCTGGGAGGATGTTTTCTCCTCCGCTCGCCCCTTCCACCGTCATTTTCTCTCTACCCACCCTTGCCTCCTTTTCCGCGCAGCTCTCGATTCCCCCCTCTCTTTCGCACCCTCAATGTCATATTCCGCTCCAGGAGCTCCATCATAGCTCCTCGCTGTCGCTGGGAGGATGTTTTCTCCTCCGCTCGCCCCTTCCACCGTCATTTTCTCTCTACCCACCCTTGCCTCCTTTTCCGCGCAGCTCTCGATTCCCCCCTCTCTTTCGCACCCTCCATGTCATATTCCGCTCCAGGAGCTCCATCATAGCTCCTTGCTGTCGCTGGGAGGATGTTTTCTCCTCCGCTCGCCCCTTCCACCGTCATTTTCTCTCTACCCACCCTTGCCTCCTTTTCCGCGCAGCTCTCGATTCCCCCCTCTCTTTCGCACCCTCCATGTCATATTCCGCTCCAGGAGTTCCATCATAGCTCCTCACTGTCGCTGGGAGGATGTTTTCTCCTCCGCTCGCCCCTTCCACCGTCATTTTCTCTCTACCCACCCTTGCCTCCTTTTCCGCGCAGCTCTCGATTCCCCCCTCTCTTTCGCACCCTCAATGTCATATTCCGCTCCAGGAGTTCCATCATAGCTCCTCACTGTCGCTGGGAGGATGTTTTCTCCTCCGCTCGCCCCTTCCACCGTCATTTTCTCTCTACCCACCCTTGCCTCCTTTTCCGCGCAGCTCTCGATTCCCCCCTCTCTTTCGCACCCTCCATGTCATATTCCGCTCCAGGAGTTCCATCATAGCTCCTCACTGTCGCTGGGAGGAAGTTTTCTCCTCCGCTCGCCCCTTCCACCGTCATTTTCTCTCTACCCACCCTTGCCTCCTTTTCCGCGCAGCTCTCGATTCCCCCCTCTCTTTCGCACCCTCCATGTCATATTCCGCTCCAGGAGCTCCATCATAGCTCCTTGCTGTCGCTGGGAGGATGTTTTCTCCTCCGCTCGCCCCTTCCACCGTCATTTTCTCTCTACCCACCCTTGCCTCCTTTTCCGCGCAGCTCTCGATTCCCCCCTCTCTTTCGCACCCTCCATGTCATATTCCGCTCCAGGAGCTCCATCATAGCTCCTCGCTGTCGCTGGGAGGATGTTTTCTCCTCCGCTCGCCCCTTCCACCGTCATTTTCTCTCTACCCACCCTTGCCTCCTTTTCCGCGTAGCTCTCGATTACCCCCTCTCTTTCGCACCCTCCATGTCATATTCCGCTCCAGGAGTTCCATCATAGCTCCTCACTGTCGCTGGGAGGATGTTTTCTCCTCCGCTCGCCCCTTCCACCGTCATTTTCTCTCTACCCACCCTTGCCTCCTTTTCCGCGCAGCTCTCGATTCCCCCCTCTCTTTCGCACCCTCCATGTCATATTCCGCTCCAGGAGTTCCATCATAGCTCCTCACTGTCGCTGGGAGGAAGTTTTCTCCTCCGCTTGCCCCTTCCACCGTCATTTTCTCTCTACCCACCCTTGCCTCCTTTTCCGCGCAGCTCTCGATTCCCCCCTCTCTTTCGCACCCTCCATGTCATATTCCGCTCCAGGAGCTCCATCATAGCTCCTTGCTGTCGCTGGGAGGATGTTTTCTCCTCCGCTCGCCCCTTCCACCGTCATTTTCTCTCTACCCACCCTTGCCTCCTTTTCCGCGCAGCTCTCGATTCCCCCCTCTCTTTCGCACCCTCCATGTCATATTCCGCTCCAGGAGTTCCATCATAGCTCCTCACTGTCGCTGGGAGGAAGTTTTCTCCTCCGCTCGCCCCTTCCACCGTCATTTTCTCTCTACCCACCCTTGCCTCCTTTTCCGCGCAGCTCTCGATTCCCCCCTCTCTTTCGCACCCTCCATGTCATATTCCGCTCCAGGAGCTCCATCATAGCTCCTCGCTGTCGCTGGGAGGATGTTTTCTCCTCCGCTCGCCCCTTCCACCGTCATTTTCTCTCTACCCACCCTTGCCTCCTTTTCCGCGCAGCTCTCGATTCCCCCCTCTCTTTCGCACCCTCAATGTCATATTCCGCTCCAGGAGTTCCATCATAGCTCCTCACTGTCGCTGGGAGGATGTTTTCTCCTCCGCTCGCCCCTTCCACCGTCATTTTCTCTCTACCCACCCTTGCCTCCTTTTCCGCGCAGCTCTCGATTCCCCCCTCTCTTTCGCACCCTCCATGTCATATTCCGCTCCAGGAGCTCCATCATAGCTCCTCGCTGTCGCTGGGAGGATGTTTTCTCCTCCGCTGGCCCCTTCCACCGTCATTTTCTCTCTACCCACCCTTGCCTCCTTTTCCGCGCAGCTCTCGATTCCCCCCTCTCTTTCGCACCCTCAATGTCATATTCCGCTCCAGGAGTTCCATCATAGCTCCTCACTGTCGCTGGGAGGATGTTTTCTCCTCCGCTCGCCCCTTCCACCGTCATTTTCTCTCTACCCACCCTTGCCTCCTTTTCCGCGCAGCTCTCGATTCCCCCCTCTCTTTCGCACCCTCCATGTCATATTCCGCTCCAGGAGTTCCATCATAGCTCCTCACTGTCGCTGGGAGGAAGTTTTCTCCTCCGCTCGCCCCTTCCACCGTCATTTTCTCTCTACCCACCCTTGCCTCCTTTTCCGCGCAGCTCTCGATTCCCCCCTCTCTTTCGCACCCTCCATGTCATATTCCGCTCCAGGAGCTCCATCATAGCTCCTCGCTGTCGCTGGGAGGATGTTTTCTCCTCCGCTCGCCCCTTCCACCGTCATTTTCTCTCTACCCACCCTTGCCTCCTTTTCCGCGCAGCTCTCGATTCCCCCCTCTCTTTCGCACCCTCCATGTCATATTCCGCTCCAGGAGCTCCATCATAGCTCCTTGCTGTCGCTGGGAGGATGTTTTCTCCTCCGCTCGCCCCTTCCACCGTCATTTTCTCTCTACCCACCCTTGCCTCCTTTTCCGCGCAGCTCTCGATTCCCCCCTCTCTTTCGCACCCTCCATGTCATATTCCGCTCCAGGAGTTCCATCATAGCTCCTCACTGTCGCTGGGAGGATGTTTTCTCCTCCGCTCGCCCCTTCCACCGTCATTTTCTCTCTACCCACCCTTGCCTCCTTTTCCGCGCAGCTCTCGATTCCCCCCTCTCTTTCGCACCCTCCATGTCATATTCCGCTCCAGGAGCTCCATCATAGCTCCTCGCTGTCGCTGGGAGGATGTTTTCTCCTCCGCTCGCCCCTTCCACCGTCATTTTCTCTCTACCCACCCTTGCCTCCTTTTCCGCGCAGCTCTCGATTCCCCCCTCTCTTTCGCACCCTCCATGTCATATTCCGCTCCAGGAGCTCCATCATAGCTCCTTGCTGTCGCTGGGAGGATGTTTTCTCCTCCGCTCGCCCCTTCCACCGTCATTTTCTCTCTACCCACCCTTGCCTCCTTTTCCGCGCAGCTCTCGATTCCCCCCTCTCTTTCGCACCCTCCATGTCATATTCCGCTCCAGGAGTTCCATCATAGCTCCTCACTGTCGCTGGGAGGATGTTTTCTCCTCCGCTCGCCCCTTCCACCGTCATTTTCTCTCTACCCACCCTTGCCTCCTTTTCCGCGCAGCTCTCGATTCCCCCCTCTCTTTCGCACCCTCCATGTCATATTCCGCTCCAGGAGCTCCATCATAGCTCCTCGCTGTCGCTGGGAGGATGTTTTCTCCTCCGCTCGCCCCTTCCACCGTCATTTTCTCTCTACCCACCCTTGCCTCCTTTTCCGCGCAGCTCTCGATTCCCCCCTCTCTTTCGCACCCTCAATGTCATATTCCGCTCCAGGAGTTCCATCATAGCTCCTCACTGTCGCTGGGAGGATGTTTTCTCCTCCGCTCGCCCCTTCCACCGTCATTTTCTCTCTACCCACCCTTGCCTCCTTTTCCGCGCAGCTCTCGATTCCCCCCTCTCTTTCGCACCCTCCATGTCATATTCCGCTCCAGGAGCTCCATCATAGCTCCTCGCTGTCGCTGGGAGGATGTTTTCTCCTCCGCTCGCCCCTTCCACCGTCATTTTCTCTCTACCCACCCTTGCCTCCTTTTCCGCGCAGCTCTCGATTCCCCCCTCTCTTTCGCACCCTCAATGTCATATTCCGCTCCAGGAGTTCCATCATAGCTCCTCACTGTCGCTGGGAGGATGTTTTCTCCTCCGCTCGCCCCTTCCACCGTCATTTTCTCTCTACCCACCCTTGCCTCCTTTTCCGCGCAGCTCTCGATTCCCCCCTCTCTTTCGCACCCTCCATGTCATATTCCGCTCCAGGAGTTCCATCATAGCTCCTCACTGTCGCTGGGAGGAAGTTTTCTCCTCCGCTCGCCCCTTCCACCGTCATTTTCTCTCTACCCACCCTTGCCTCCTTTTCCGCGCAGCTCTCGATTCCCCCCTCTCTTTCGCACCCTCCATGTCATATTCCGCTCCAGGAGCTCCATCATAGCTCCTTGCTGTCGCTGGGAGGATGTTTTCTCCTCCGCTCGCCCCTTCCACCGTCATTTTCTCTCTACCCACCCTTGCCTCCTTTTCCGCGCAGCTCTCGATTCCCCCCTCTCTTTCGCACCCTCCATGTCATATTCCGCTCCAGGAGCTCCATCATAGCTCCTCGCTGTCGCTGGGAGGATGTTTTCTCCTCCGCTCGCCCCTTCCACCGTCATTTTCTCTCTACCCACCCTTGCCTCCTTTTCCGCGTAGCTCTCGATTCCCCCCTCTCTTTCGCACCCTCCATGTCATATTCCGCTCCAGGAGCTCCATCATAGCTCCTCACTGTCGCTGGGAGGATGTTTTCTCCTCCGCTCGCCCCTTCCACCGTCATTTTCTCTCTACCCACCCTTGCCTCCTTTTCCGCGCAGCTCTCGATTCCCCCCTCTCTTTCGCACCCTCCATGTCATATTCCGCTCCAGGAGCTCCATCATAGCTCCTTGCTGTCGCTGGGAGGATGTTTTCTCCTCCGCTCGCCCCTTCCACCGTCATTTTCTCTCTACCCACCCTTGCCTCCTTTTCCGCGCAGCTCTCGATTCCCCCCTCTCTTTCGCACCCTCCATGTCATATTCCGCTCCAGGAGTTCCATCATAGCTCCTCACTGTCGCTGGGAGGATGTTTTCTCCTCCGCTCGCCCCTTCCACCGTCATTTTCTCTCTACCCACCCTTGCCCCCTTTTCCGCGCAGCTCTCGATTCCCCCCTCTCTTTCGCACCCTCCATGTCATATTCCGCTCCAGGAGTTCCATCATAGCTCCTCGCTGTCGCTGGGAGGATGTTTTCTCCTCCGCTCGCCCCTTCCACCGTCATTTTCTCTCTACCCACCCTTGCCTCCTTCTCCGCGCAGCTCTCGATTCCCCCCTCTCTTTCGCACCCTCCATGTCATATTCCGCTCCAGGAGCTCCATCATAGCTCCTCGCTGTCGCTGGGAGGATGTTTTCTCCTCCGCTCGCCCCTTCCACCGTCATTTTCTCTCTACCCACCCTTGCCTCCTTCTCCGCGCAGCTCTCGATTCCCCCCTCTCTTTCGCACCCTCCATGTCATATTCCGCTCCAGGAGCTCCATCATAGCTCCTTGCTGTCGCTGGGAGGATGTTTTCTCCTCCGCTCGCCCCTTCCACCATCATTTTCTCTCTACCCACCCTTGCCTCCTTCTCCGCGCAGCTCTCGATTCCCCCCTCTCTTTTGCACCCTCCATGTCATATTCCGCTCCAGGAGCTCCATCATAGCTCCTCGCTGTCGCTGGGAGGATGTTTTCTCCTCCGCTCGCCCCTTCCACCGTCATTTTCTCTCTACCCACCCTTGCCTCCTTTTCCGCGCAGCTCTCGATTCCCCCCTCTCTTTCGCACCCTCCATGTCATATTCCGCTCCAGGAGCTCCATCATAGCTCCTCGCTGTCGCTGGGAGGATGTTTTCTCCTCCGCTCGCCCCTTCCACCGTCATTTTCTTTCTACCCACCCTTGCCTCCTTTTCCACGCAGCTCTCGATTCCCCCCTCTCTTTCGCACCCTCCATGTCATATTCCGCTCCAGGAGCTCCATCATAGCTCCTCGCTGTTGCTGGGAGGATGTTTTCTCCTCCGCTCGCCCCTTCCACCGTCATTTTCTCTCTACCCACCCTTGCCTCCTTCTCCGCACAGCTCTCGATTCCCCCCTCTCTTTCGCACCCTCCATGTCATATTCCGCTCCAGGAGCTCCATCATAGCTCCTCGCTGTCGCTGGGAGGATGTTTTCTCCTCTGCTCGCCCCTTCCACCGTCATTTTCTCTCTACCCACCCTTTCCTCCTTTTCCGCGCAGCTCTCGATTCCCCCCTCTCTTTCGCACCCTCCATGTCATATTCCGCTCCAGGAGCTCCATCATAGCTCCTCGCTGTCGCTGGGAGGATGTTTTCTCCTCCGCTCGCCCCTTCCACCGTCATTTTCTTTCTACCCACCCTTGCCTCCTTTTCCACGCAGCTCTCGATTCCCCCCTCTCTTTCGCACCCTCCATGTCATATTCCGCTCCAGGAGCTCCATCATAGCTCCTCGCTGTTGCTGGGAGGATGTTTTCTCCTCCGCTCGCCCTTCCACCGTCATTTTCTCTCTACCCACCCTTGCCTCCTTCTCCGCACAGCTCTCGATTCCCCCCTCTCTTTCGCACCCTCCATGTCATATTCCGCTCCAGGAGCTCCATCATAGCTCCTCGCTGTCGCTGGGAGGATGTTTTCTCCTCTGCTCGCCCCTTCCACCGTCATTTTCTCTCTACCCACCCTTTCCTCCTTTTCCGCGCAGCTCTCGATTCCCCCCTCTCTTGCGCACCCTCCATGTCATATTCCGCTCCAGGAGCTCCATCATAGCTCCTCGCTGTCGCTGGGAGGATGTTTTCTCCTCCGCTCGCCCCTTCCACCGTCATTTTCTCTCTACCCACCCTTTCCTCCTTTTCCGCGCAGCTCTCGATTCCCCCCTCTCTTTCGCACCCTCCATGTCATATTCCGCTCCAGGAGCTCCATCATAGCTCCTCGCTGTCGCTGGGAGGATGTTTTCTCCTCCGCTCGCCCCTTCCACCGTCATTTTCTCTCTACCCACCCTTGCCTCCTTTTCCGCGCAGCTCTCGATTCCCCCCTCTCTTTCGCACCCTCCATGTCATATTCCGCTCCAGGAGCTCCATCATAGCTCCTCGCTGTCGCTGGGAGGATGTTTTCTCCTCCGCTCGCCCCTTCCACCGTCATTTTCTCTCTACCCACCCTTGCCTCCTTCTCCGCGCAGCTCTCAATTCCCCCCTCTCTTTCGCACCCTCCATGTCATATTCCGCTCCAGGAGCTCCATCATAGCTCCTCGCTGTCGCTGGGAGGATGTTTTCTCCTCCGCTCGCCCATTCCACCGTCATTTTCTCTCTACCCACCCTTGCCTCCTTCTCCGCGCAGCTCTCGATTCCCCCCTCTCTTTCGAACCCTCCATGTCATATTCCGCTCCAGGAGCTCCATCATAGCTCCTCGCTGTCGCTGGGAGGATGTTTTCTCCTCTGCTCGCCCCTTCCACCGTCATTTTCTCTCTACCCACCCTTTCCTCCTTTTCCGCGCAGCTCTCGATTCCCCCCTCTCTTTCGCACCCTCCATGTCATATTCCGCTCCAGGAGCTCCATCATAGCTCCTCGCTGTCGCTGGGAGGATGTTTTCTCCTCCGCTCGCCCCTTCCACCGTCATTTTCTTTCTACCCACCCTTGCCTCCTTTTCCACGCAGCTCTCGATTCCCCCCTCTCTTTCGCACCCTCCATGTCATATTCCGCTCCAGGAGCTCCATCATAGCTCCTCGCTGTCGCTGGGAGGATGTTTACTCCTCTGCTCGCCCCTTCCACCGTCATTTTCTCTCTACCCACCCTTTCCTCCTTTTCCGCGCAGCTCTCGATTCCCCCCTCTCTTTCGCACCCTCCATGTCATATTCCGCTCCAGGAGCTCCATCATAGCTCCTTGCTGTCGCTGGGAGGACGTTTTCTCCTCCGCTCGCCCCTTCCACCGTCATTTTCTCTCTACCCACCCTTGCCTCCTTTTCCGCGCAGCTCTCTATTCCCCCCTCTCTTTCGCACCCTCCATGTCATATTCCGCTCCAGGAGTTCCATCATAGCTCCTCACTGTCGCTGGGAGGATGTTTTCTCCTCCGCTCGCCCCTTCCACCGTCATTTTCTCTCTACCCACCCTTGCCTCCTTTTCCGCGCAGCTCTCGATTCCCCCCTCTCTTTCGCACCCTCCATGTCATATTCCGCTCCAGGAGTTCCATCATAGCTCCTCACTGTCTCTGGGAGGAATTTTTCTCCTCCGCTTGCCCCTTCCACCGTCATTTTCTCTCTACCCACCCTTGCCTCCTTTTCCGCGCAGCTCTCGATTCCCCCCTCTCTTTCGCACCCTCCATGTCATATTCCGCTCCAGGAGCTCCATCATAGCTCCTTGCTGTCGCTGGGAGGATGTTTTCTCCTCCGCTCGCCCCTTCCACCGTCATTTTCTCTCTACCCACCCTTGCCTCCTTTTCCGCGCAGCTCTCGATTCCCCCCTCTCTTTCGCACCCTCCATGTCATATTCCGCTCCAGGAGTTCCATCATAGCTCCTCACTGTCGCTGGGAGGATGTTTTCTCCTCCGCTCGCCCCTTCCACCGTCATTTTCTCTCTACCCACCCTTGCCTCCTTTTCCGCGCAGCTCTCGATTCCCCCCTCTCTTTCGCACCCTCCATGTCATATTCCGCTCCAGGAGCTCCATCATAGCTCCTCGCTGTCGCTGGGAGGATGTTTTCTCCTCCGCTCGCCCCTTCCACCGTCATTTTCTTTCTACCCACCCTTGCCTCCTTTTCCACGCAGCTCTCGATTCCCCCCTCTCTTTCGCACCCTCCATGTCATATTCCGCTCCAGGAGCTCCATCATAGCTCCTCGCTGTTGCTGGGAGGATGTTTTCTCCTCCGCTCGCCCCTTCCACCGTCATTTTCTCTCTACCCACCCTTGCCTCCTTCTCCGCACAGCTCTCGATTCCCCCCTCTCTTTCGCACCCTCCATGTCATATTCCGCTCCAGGAGCTCCATCATAGCTCCTCGCTGTCGCTGGGAGGATGTTTTCTCCTCTGCTCGCCCCTTCCACCGTCATTTTCTCTCTACCCACCCTTTCCTCCTTTTCCGCGCAGCTCTCGATTCCCCCCTCTCTTGCGCACCCTCCATGTCATATTCCGCTCCAGGAGCTCCATCATAGCTCCTCGCTGTCGCTGGGAGGATGTTTTCTCCTCCGCTCGCCCCTTCCACCGTCATTTTCTCTGTACCCACCCTTGCCTCCTTTTCCGCGCAGCTCTCGATTCCCCCCTCTCTTTCGCACCCTCCATGTCATATTCCGCTCCAGGAGTTCCATCATAGCTCCTCACTGTCGCTGGGAGGATGTTTTCTCCTCCGCTCGCCCCTTCCACCGTCATTTTCTCTCTACCCACCCTTGCCTCCTTCTCCGCGCAGCTCTCGATTCCCCCCTCTCTTTCGCACCCTCCATGTCATATTCCGCTCCAGGAGCTCCATCATAGCTCTTCGCTGTCGCTGGGAGGATGTTTTCTCCTCCGCTCGCCCCTTCCACCGTCATTTTCTCTCTACCCACCCTTTCCTCCTTTTCCGCGCAGCTCTCGATTCCCCCCTATCTTTCGCACCCTCCATGTCATATTCCGCTCCAGGAGCTCCATCATAGCTCCTCGCTGTCGCTGGGAGGATGTTTTCTCCTCCGCTCGCCCCTTCCACCGTCATTTTCTCTCTACCCACCCTTGCCTCCTTTTCCGCGCAGCTCTCGATTCCCCCCTCTCTTTCGCACCCTCCATGTCATATTCCGCTCCAGGAGCTCCATCATAGCTCCTCGCTGTCGCTGGGAGGATGTTTTCTCCTCTGCTCGCCCCTTCCACCGTCATTTTCTCTCTACCCACCCTTGCCTCCTTCTCCGCGCAGCTCTCGATTCCCCCCTCTCTTTCGAACCCTCCATGTCATATTCCGCTCCAGGAGCTCCATCATAGCTCCTCGCTGTCGCTGGGAGGATGTTTTCTCCTCTGCTCGCCCCTTCCACCGTCATTTTCTCTCTACCCACCCTTTCCTCCTTTTCCGCGCAGCTCTCGATTCCCCCCTCTCTTTCGCACCCTCCATGTCATATTCCGCTCCAGGAGCTCCATCATAGCTCCTCGCTGTCGCTGGGAGGATGTTTTCTCCTCCGCTCGCCCCTTCCACCGTCATTTTCTTTCTACCCACCCTTGCCTCCTTTTCCACGCAGCTCTCGATTCCCCCCTCTCTTTCGCACCCTCCATGTCATATTCCGCTCCAGGAGCTCCATCATAGCTCCTCGCTGTCGCTGGGAGGATGTTTTCTCCTCTGCTCGCCCCTTCCACCGTCATTTTCTCTCTACCCACCCTTTCCTCCTTTTCCGCGCAGCTCTCGTTTCCCCCCTCTCTTTCGCACCCTCCATGTCATATTCCGCTCCAGGAGTTCCATCATAGCTCCTCACTGTCGCTGGGAGGAAGTTTTCTCCTCCGCTCGCCCCTTCCACCGTCATTTTCTCTCTACCCACCCTTGCCTCCTTTTCCGCGCAGCTCTCGATTCCCCCCTCTCTTTCGCACCCTCCATGTCATATTCCGCTCCAGGAGCTCCATCATAGCTCCTCGCTGTCGCTGGGAGGATGTTTTCTCCTCCGCTCGCCCCTTCCACCGTCATTTTCTCTCTACCCACCCTTGCCTCCTTTTCCGCGCAGCTCTCAAATCCCCCCTCTCTTTCGCACCCTCCATGTCATATTCCGCTCCAGGAGTTCCATCATAGCTCCTCACTGTCGCTGGGAGGAAGTTTTCTCCTCCGCTCGCCCCTTCCACCGTCATTTTCTCTCTACCCACCCTTGCCTCCTTTTCCGCGCAGCTCTCGATTCCCCCCTCTCTTTCGCACCCTCCATGTCATATTCCGCTCCAGGAGCTCCATCATAGCTCCTCGCTGTCGCTGGGAGGATGTTTTCTCCTCCGCTCGCCCCTTCCACCGTCATTTTCTCTCTACCCACCCTTGCCTCCTTTTCCGCGCAGCTCTCGATTCCCCCCTCTCTTTCGCACCCTCAATGTCATATTCCGCTCCAGGAGTTCCATCATAGCTCCTCACTGTCGCTGGGAGGATGTTTTCTCCTCCGCTCGCCCCTTCCACCGTCATTTTCTCTCTACCCACCCTTGCCTCCTTTTCCGCGCAGCTCTCGATTCCCCCCTCTCTTTCGCACCCTCCATGTCATATTCCGCTCCAGGAGTTCCATCATAGCTCCTCACTGTCGCTGGGAGGAAGTTTTCTCCTCCGCTCGCCCCTTCCACCGTCATTTTCTCTCTACCCACCCTTGCCTCCTTTTCCGCGCAGCTCTCGATTCCCCCCTCTCTTTCGCACCCTCCATGTCATATTCCGCTCCAGGAGCTCCATCATAGCTCCTTGCTGTCGCTGGGAGGATGTTTTCTCCTCCGCTCGCCCCTTCCACCGTCATTTTCTCTCTACCCACCCTTGCCTCCTTTTCCGCGCAGCTCTCGATTCCCCCCTCTCTTTCGCACCCTCCATGTCATATTCCGCTCCAGGAGTTCCATCATAGCTCCTCACTGTCGCTGGGAGGATGTTTTCTCCTCCGCTCGCCCCTTCCACCATCATTTTCTCTCTACCCACCCTTGCCTCCTTTTCCACGCAGCTCTCGATTCCCCCCTCTCTTTCGCACCCTCCATGTCATATTCCGCTCCAGGAGTTCCATCATAGCTCCTCACTGTCGCTGGGAGGATATTTTCTCCTCTGCTCGCCCCTTCCACCGTCATTTTCTCTCTACCCACCCTTGCCTCCTTTTCCGCGCAGCTCTCGATTCCCCCCTCTCTTTCGCACCCTCCATGTCATATTCCGCTCCAGGAGCTCCATCATAGCTCCTTGCTGTCGCTGGGAGGATGTTTTCTCCTCCGCTCGCCCCTTCCACCGTCATTTTCTCTCTACCCACCCTTGCCTCCTTTTCCGCGCAGCTCTCGATTCCCCCCTCTCTTTCGCACCCTCCATGTCATATTCCGCTCCAGGAGTTCCATCATAGCTCCTCACTGTCGCTGGGAGGATGTTTTCTCCTCCGCTCGCCCCTTCCACCGTCATTTTCTCTCTACCCACCCTTGCCTCCTTTTCCGCGCAGCTCTCGATTCCCCCCTCTCTTTCGCACCCTCCATGTCATATTCCGCTCCAGGAGTTCCATCATAGCTCCTCACTGTCGCTGGGAGGATGTTTTCTCCTCCGCTCGCCCCTTCCACCGTCATTTTCTCTCTACCCACCCTTGCCTCCTTCTCCGCGCAGCTCTCGATTCCCCCCTCTCTTTCGCACCCTCCATATCATATTCCGCTCCAGGAGCTCCATCATAGCTCCTCGCTGTCGCTGGGAGGATGTTTTCTCCTCCGCTCGCCCCTTCCACCGTCATTTTCTCTCTACCCACCCTTGCCTTCTTTTCCGCGCAGCTCTCGATTCCCCCCTCTCTTTCGCACCCTCCATGTCATATTCCGCTCCAGGAGCTCCATCATAGCTCCTTGCTGTCGCTGGGAGGATGTTTTCTCCTCCGCTCGCCCCTTCCACCGTCATTTTCTCTCTACCCACCCTTGCCTCCTTTTCCGCGCAGCTCTCGATTCCCCCCTCTCTTTCGCACCCTCCATGTCATATTCCGCTCCAGGAGTTCCATCATAGCTCCTCACTGTCGCTGGGAGGATGTTTTCTCCTCCGCTCGCCCCTTCCACCGTCATTTTCTCTCTACCCACCCTTGCCTCCTTCTCCGCGCAGCTCTCGATTCCCCCTCTCTTTCGCACCCTCCATGTCATATTCCGCTCCAGGAGCTCCATCATAGCTCCTCGCTGTCGCTGGGAGGATGTTTTCTCCTCCGCTCGCCCCTTCCACCGTCATTTTCTTTCTACCCACCCTTGCCTCCTTTTCCACGCAGCTCTCGATTCCCCCCTCTCTTTCGCACCCTCCATGTCATATTCCGCTCCAGGAGCTCCATCATAGCTCCTCGCTGTTGCTGGGAGGATGTTTTCTCCTCCGCTCGCCCTTCCACCGTCATTTTCTCTCTACCCACCCTTGCCTCCTTCTCCGCACAGCTCTCGATTCCCCCCTCTCTTTCGCACCCTCCATGTCATATTCCGCTCCAGGAGCTCCATCATAGCTCCTCGCTGTCGCTGGGAGGATGTTTTCTCCTCTGCTCGCCCCTTCCACCGTCATTTTCTCTCTACCCACCCTTTCCTCCTTTTCCGCGCAGCTCTCGATTCCCCCCTCTCTTGCGCACCCTCCATGTCATATTCCGCTCCAGGAGCTCCATCATAGCTCCTCGCTGTCGCTGGGAGGATGTTTTCTCCTCCGCTCGCCCCTTCCACCGTCATTTTCTCTCTACCCACCCTTTCCTCCTTTTCCGCGCAGCTCTCGATTCCCCCCTCTCTTTCGCACCCTCCATGTCATATTCCGCTCCAGGAGCTCCATCATAGCTCCTCGCTGTCGCTGGGAGGATGTTTTCTCCTCCGCTCGCCCCTTCCACCGTCATTTTCTCTCTACCCACCCTTGCCTCCTTCTCCGCGCAGCTCTCGATTCCCCCCTCTCTTTCGAACCCTCCATGTCATATTCCGCTCCAGGAGCTCCATCATAGCTCCTCGCTGTCGCTGGGAGGATGTTTTCTCCTCTGCTCGCCCCTTCCACCGTCATTTTCTCTCTACCCACCCTTTCCTCCTTTTCCGCGCAGCTCTCGATTCCCCCCTCTCTTTCGCACCCTCCATGTCATATTCCGCTCCAGGAGCTCCATCATAGCTCCTCGCTGTCGCTGGGAGGATGTTTTCTCCTCCGCTCGCCCCTTCCACCGTCATTTTCTTTCTACCCACCCTTGCCTCCTTTTCCACGCAGCTCTCGATTCCCCCCTCTCTTTCGCACCCTCCATGTCATATTCCGCTCCAGGAGCTCCATCATAGCTCCTCGCTGTCGCTGGGAGGATGTTTACTCCTCTGCTCGCCCCTTCCACCGTCATTTTCTCTCTACCCACCCTTTCCTCCTTTTCCGCGCAGCTCTCGATTCCCCCCTCTCTTTCGCACCCTCCATGTCATATTCCGCTCCAGGAGCTCCATCATAGCTCCTTGCTGTCGCTGGGAGGACGTTTTCTCCTCCGCTCGCCCCTTCCACCGTCATTTTCTCTCTACCCACCCTTGCCTCCTTTTCCGCGCAGCTCTCTATTCCCCCCTCTCTTTCGCACCCTCCATGTCATATTCCGCTCCAGGAGTTCCATCATAGCTCCTCACTGTCGCTGGGAGGATGTTTTCTCCTCCGCTCGCCCCTTCCACCGTCATTTTCTCTCTACCCACCCTTGCCTCCTTTTCCGCGCAGCTCTCGATTCCCCCCTCTCTTTCGCACCCTCCATGTCATATTCCGCTCCAGGAGTTCCATCATAGCTCCTCACTGTCTCTGGGAGGAATTTTTCTCCTCCGCTTGCCCCTTCCACCGTCATTTTCTCTCTACCCACCCTTGCCTCCTTTTCCGCGCAGCTCTCGATTCCCCCCTCTCTTTCGCACCCTCCATGTCATATTCCGCTCCAGGAGCTCCATCATAGCTCCTTGCTGTCGCTGGGAGGATGTTTTCTCCTCCGCTCGCCCCTTCCACCGTCATTTTCTCTCTACCCACCCTTGCCTCCTTTTCCGCGCAGCTCTCGATTCCCCCCTCTCTTTCGCACCCTCCATGTCATATTCCGCTCCAGGAGTTCCATCATAGCTCCTCACTGTCGCTGGGAGGATGTTTTCTCCTCCGCTCGCCCCTTCCACCGTCATTTTCTCTCTACCCACCCTTGCCTCCTTTTCCGCGCAGCTCTCGATTCCCCCCTCTCTTTCGCACCCTCCATGTCATATTCCGCTCCAGGAGCTCCATCATAGCTCCTCGCTGTCGCTGGGAGGATGTTTTCTCCTCCGCTCGCCCCTTCCACCGTCATTTTCTCTCTACCCACCCTTGCCTCCTTTTCCGCGCAGCTCTCGATTCCCCCCTCTCTTTCGCACCCTCAATGTCATATTCCGCTCCAGGAGATCCATCATAGCTCCTCACTGTCGCTGGGAGGATGTTTTCTCCTCCGCTCGCCCCTTCCACCGTCATTTTCTCTCTACCCACCCTTGCCTCCTTCTCCGCACAGCTCTCGATTCCCCCCTCTCTTTCGCACCCTCCATGTCATATTCCGCTCCAGGAGCTCCATCATAGTTCCTCGCTGTCGCTGGGAGGATGTTTTCTCCTCTGCTCGCCCCTTCCACCGTCATTTTCTCTCTACCCACCCTTTCCTCCTTTTCCGCGCAGCTCTCGATTCCCCCCTCTCTTTCGCACCCTCCATGTCATATTCCGCTCCAGGAGCTCCATCATAGCTCCTCGCTGTCGCTGGGAGGATGTTTTCTCCTCCGCTCGCCCCTTCCACCGTCATTTTCTTTCTACCCACCCTTGCCTCCTTTTCCACGCAGCTCTCGATTCCCCCCTCTCTTTCGCACCCTCCATGTCATATTCCGCTCCAGGAGCTCCATCATAGCTCCTCGCTGTTGCTGGGAGGATGTTTTCTCCTCCGCTCGCCCCTTCCACCGTCATTTTCTCTCTACCCACCCTTGCCTCC
The DNA here is from genome assembly GCF_965119305.1 of Pelophylax lessonae. NCBI lineage: Eukaryota > Metazoa > Chordata > Amphibia > Anura > Ranidae > Pelophylax > Pelophylax lessonae. The sequence goes on along the minus strand of NC_138780.1, from coordinate 86,197,002 downwards.
TTCTCCGCACAGCTCTCGATTCCCCCCTCTCTTTCGCACCCTCCATGTCATATTCCGCTCCAGGAGCTCCATCATAGCTCCTCGCTGTCGCTGGGAGGATGTTTTCTCCTCTGCTCGCCCCTTCCACCGTCATTTTCTCTCTACCCACCCTTTCCTCCTTTTCCGCGCAGCTCTCGATTCCCCCCTCTCTTGCGCACCCTCCATGTCATATTCCGCTCCAGGAGCTCCATCATAGCTCCTCGCTGTCGCTGGGAGGATGTTTTCTCCTCCGCTCGCCCCTTCCACCGTCATTTTCTCTGTACCCACCCTTGCCTCCTTTTCCGCGCAGCTCTCGATTCCCCCCTCTCTTTCGCACCCTCCATGTCATATTCCGCTCCAGGAGTTCCATCATAGCTCCTCACTGTCGCTGGGAGGATGTTTTCTCCTCCGCTCGCCCCTTCCACCGTCATTTTCTCTCTACCCACCCTTGCCTCCTTCTCCGCGCAGCTCTCGATTCCCCCCTCTCTTTCGCACCCTCCATGTCATATTCCGCTCCAGGAGCTCCATCATAGCTCTTCGCTGTCGCTGGGAGGATGTTTTCTCCTCCGCTCGCCCCTTCCACCGTCATTTTCTCTCTACCCACCCTTTCCTCCTTTTCCGCGCAGCTCTCGATTCCCCCCTATCTTTCGCACCCTCCATGTCATATTCCGCTCCAGGAGCTCCATCATAGCTCCTCGCTGTCGCTGGGAGGATGTTTTCTCCTCCGCTCGCCCCTTCCACCGTCATTTTCTCTCTACCCACCCTTGCCTCCTTTTCCGCGCAGCTCTCGATTCCCCCCTCTCTTTCGCACCCTCCATGTCATATTCCGCTCCAGGAGCTCCATCATAGCTCCTCGCTGTCGCTGGGAGGATGTTTTCTCCTCCGCTCGCCCCTTCCACCGTCATTTTCTCTCTACCCACCCTTGCCTCCTTCTCCGCGCAGCTCTCAATTCCCCCCTCTCTTTCGCACCCTCCATGTCATATTCCGCTCCAGGAGCTCCATCATAGCTCCTCGCTGTCGCTGGGAGGATGTTTTCTCCTCTGCTCGCCCCTTCCACCGTCATTTTCTCTCTACCCACCCTTGCCTCCTTCTCCGCGCAGCTCTCGATTCCCCCCTCTCTTTCGAACCCTCCATGTCATATTCCGCTCCAGGAGCTCCATCATAGCTCCTCGCTGTCGCTGGGAGGATGTTTTCTCCTCTGCTCGCCCCTTCCACCGTCATTTTCTCTCTACCCACCCTTTCCTCCTTTTCCGCGCAGCTCTCGATTCCCCCCTCTCTTTCGCACCCTCCATGTCATATTCCGCTCCAGGAGCTCCATCATAGCTCCTCGCTGTCGCTGGGAGGATGTTTTCTCCTCTGCTCGCCCCTTCCACCGTCATTTTCTCTCTACCCACCCTTGCCTCCTTCTCCGCGCAGCTCTCGATTCCCCCCTCTCTTTCGAACCCTCCATGTCATATTCCGCTCCAGGAGCTCCATCATAGCTCCTCGCTGTCGCTGGGAGGATGTTTTCTCCTCTGCTCGCCCCTTCCACCGTCATTTTCTCTCTACCCACCCTTTCCTCCTTTTCCGCGCAGCTCTCGATTCCCCCCTCTCTTTCGCACCCTCCATGTCATATTCCGCTCCAGGAGCTCCATCATAGCTCCTCGCTGTCGCTGGGAGGATGTTTTCTCCTCCGCTCGCCCCTTCCACCGTCATTTTCTTTCTACCCACCCTTGCCTCCTTTTCCACGCAGCTCTCGATTCCCCCCTCTCTTTCGCACCCTCCATGTCATATTCCGCTCCAGGAGCTCCATCATAGCTCCTCGCTGTCGCTGGGAGGATGTTTTCTCCTCTGCTCGCCCCTTCCACCGTCATTTTCTCTCTACCCACCCTTTCCTCCTTTTCCGCGCAGCTCTCGATTCCCCCCTCTCTTTCGCACCCTCCATGTCATATTCCGCTCCAGGAGTTCCATCATAGCTCCTCACTGTCGCTGGGAGGAAGTTTTCTCCTCCGCTCGCCCCTTCCACCGTCATTTTCTCTCTACCCACCCTTGCCTCCTTTTCCGCGCAGCTCTCGATTCCCCCCTCTCTTTCGCACCCTCCATGTCATATTCCGCTCCAGGAGCTCCATCATAGCTCCTCGCTGTCGCTGGGAGGATGTTTTCTCCTCCGCTCGCCCCTTCCACCGTCATTTTCTCTCTACCCACCCTTGCCTCCTTTTCCGCGCAGCTCTCAAATCCCCCCTCTCTTTCGCACCCTCCATGTCATATTCCGCTCCAGGAGTTCCATCATAGCTCCTCACTGTCGCTGGGAGGAAGTTTTCTCCTCCGCTCGCCCCTTCCACCGTCATTTTCTCTCTACCCACCCTTGCCTCCTTTTCCGCGCAGCTCTCGATTCCCCCCTCTCTTTCGCACCCTCCATGTCATATTCCGCTCCAGGAGCTCCATCATAGCTCCTCGCTGTCGCTGGGAGGATGTTTTCTCCTCCGCTCGCCCCTTCCACCGTCATTTTCTCTCTACCCACCCTTGCCTCCTTTTCCGCGCAGCTCTCGATTCCCCCCTCTCTTTCGCACCCTCAATGTCATATTCCGCTCCAGGAGTTCCATCATAGCTCCTCACTGTCGCTGGGAGGATGTTTTCTCCTCCGCTCGCCCCTTCCACCGTCATTTTCTCTCTACCCACCCTTGCCTCCTTTTCCGCGCAGCTCTCGATTCCCCCCTCTCTTTCGCACCCTCCATGTCATATTCCGCTCCAGGAGTTCCATCATAGCTCCTCACTGTCGCTGGGAGGAAGTTTTCTCCTCCGCTCGCCCCTTCCACCGTCATTTTCTCTCTACCCACCCTTGCCTCCTTTTCCGCGCAGCTCTCGATTCCCCCCTCTCTTTCGCACCCTCCATGTCATATTCCGCTCCAGGAGCTCCATCATAGCTCCTTGCTGTCGCTGGGAGGATGTTTTCTCCTCCGCTCGCCCCTTCCACCGTCATTTTCTCTCTACCCACCCTTGCCTCCTTTTCCGCGCAGCTCTCGATTCCCCCCTCTCTTTCGCACCCTCCATGTCATATTCCGCTCCAGGAGTTCCATCATAGCTCCTCACTGTCGCTGGGAGGATGTTTTCTCCTCCGCTCGCCCCTTCCACCATCATTTTCTCTCTACCCACCCTTGCCTCCTTTTCCACGCAGCTCTCGATTCCCCCCTCTCTTTCGCACCCTCCATGTCATATTCCGCTCCAGGAGTTCCATCATAGCTCCTCACTGTCGCTGGGAGGATATTTTCTCCTCTGCTCGCCCCTTCCACCGTCATTTTCTCTCTACCCACCCTTGCCTCCTTTTCCGCGCAGCTCTCGATTCCCCCCTCTCTTTCGCACCCTCCATGTCATATTCCGCTCCAGGAGCTCCATCATAGCTCCTTGCTGTCGCTGGGAGGATGTTTTCTCCTCCGCTCGCCCCTTCCACCGTCATTTTCTCTCTACCCACCCTTGCCTCCTTTTCCGCGCAGCTCTCGATTCCCCCCTCTCTTTCGCACCCTCCATGTCATATTCCGCTCCAGGAGTTCCATCATAGCTCCTCACTGTCGCTGGGAGGATGTTTTCTCCTCCGCTCGCCCCTTCCACCGTCATTTTCTCTCTACCCACCCTTGCCTCCTTTTCCGCGCAGCTCTCGATTCCCCCCTCTCTTTCGCACCCTCCATGTCATATTCCGCTCCAGGAGTTCCATCATAGCTCCTCACTGTCGCTGGGAGGATGTTTTCTCCTCCGCTCGCCCCTTCCACCGTCATTTTCTCTCTACCCACCCTTGCCTCCTTCTCCGCGCAGCTCTCGATTCCCCCCTCTCTTTCGCACCCTCCATATCATATTCCGCTCCAGGAGCTCCATCATAGCTCCTCGCTGTCGCTGGGAGGATGTTTTCTCCTCCGCTCGCCCCTTCCACCGTCATTTTCTCTCTACCCACCCTTGCCTTCTTTTCCGCGCAGCTCTCGATTCCCCCCTCTCTTTCGCACCCTCCATGTCATATTCCGCTCCAGGAGCTCCATCATAGCTCCTTGCTGTCGCTGGGAGGATGTTTTCTCCTCCGCTCGCCCCTTCCACCGTCATTTTCTCTCTACCCACCCTTGCCTCCTTTTCCGCGCAGCTCTCGATTCCCCCCTCTCTTTCGCACCCTCCATGTCATATTCCGCTCCAGGAGTTCCATCATAGCTCCTCACTGTCGCTGGGAGGATGTTTTCTCCTCCGCTCGCCCCTTCCACCGTCATTTTCTCTCTACCCACCCTTGCCTCCTTCTCCGCGCAGCTCTCGATTCCCCCTCTCTTTCGCACCCTCCATGTCATATTCCGCTCCAGGAGCTCCATCATAGCTCCTCGCTGTCGCTGGGAGGATGTTTTCTCCTCCGCTCGCCCCTTCCACCGTCATTTTCTCTCTACCCACCCTTGCCTCCTTTTCCGCGCAGCTCTCGATTCCCCCCTCTCTTTCGCACCCTCCATGTCATATTCCGCTCCAGGAGCTCCATCATAGCTCCTTGCTGTCGCTGGGAGGATGTTTTCTCCTCCGCTCGCCCCTTCCACCGTCATTTTCTCTCTACCCACCCTTGCCTCCTTTTCCGCGCAGCTCTCGATTCCCCCCTCTCTTTCGCACCCTCCATGTCATATTCCGCTCCAGGAGTTCCATCATAGCTCCTCACTGTCGCTGGGAGGATGTTTTCTCCTCCGCTCGCCCCTTCCACCATCATGTTCTCTCTACCCACCCTTGCCTCCTTTTCCGCGCAGCTCTCGATTCCCCCCTCTCTTTCGCACCCTCCATGTCATATTCCGCTCCAGGAGTTCCATCATAGCTCCTCACTGTCGCTGGGAGGAAGTTTTCTCCTCCGCTCGCCCCTTCCACCGTCATTTTCTCTCTACCCACCCTTGCCTCCTTCTCCGCGCAGCTCTCGATTCCCCCCTCTCTTTCGCACCCTCCATGTCATATTCCGCTCCAGGAGCTCCATCATAGCTAATCGCTGTCGCTGGGAGGATGTTTTCTCCTCCGCTCGCCCCTTCCACCGTCATTTTCTCTCTACCCACCCTTGCCTCCTTTTCCGCGCAGCTCTCGATTCCCCCCTCTCTTTCGCACCCTCCATGTCATATTCCGCTCCAGGAGTTCCATCATAGCTCCTCACTGTCGCTGGGAGGATGTTTTCTCCTCCGCTCGCCCCTTCCACCGTCATTTTCTCTCTACCCACCCTTGCCTCCTTTTCCGCGCAGCTCTCGATTCCCCCCTCTCTTTCGCACCCTCCATGTCATATTCCGCTCCAGGAGCTCCATCATAGCTCCTTGCTGTCGCTGGGAGGATGTTTTCTCCTCCGCTCGCCCCTTCCACCGTCATTTTCTCTCTACCCACCCTTGCCTCCTTTTCCGCGCAGCTCTCGATTCCCCCCTCTCTTTCGCACCCTCCATGTCATATTCCGCTCCAGGAGTTCCATCATAGCTCCTCACTGTCGCTGGGAGGATGTTTTCTCCTCCGCTCGCCCCTTCCACCGTCATTTTCTCTCTACCCACCCTTGCCTCCTTCTCCGCGCAGCTCTCGATTCCCTCCTCTCTCTCGCACCCTCCATATTACATCCAGCTCCAGGAGCTTCATCATAGCTCCTCGCTGTCGCTGGGAGGATGTTTTCTCCTCCGCTCGCCCCTTCCACCGTCATTTTCTCTCTACCCACCCTTGCCTCCTTCTCTGCGCAGCTCTCGATTCCCCCCTCTCTTTCGCACCCTCCATGTCATATTCCGCTCCAGGAGCTCCATCATAGCTCCTCGCTGTCGCTGGGAGGATGTTTTCTCCTCCGCTCGCCCCTTCCACCGTCATTTTCTCTCTACCCACCCTTGCCTCCTTCTCTGCGCAGCTCTCGATTCCCTCCTCTCTCTCGCACCCTCCATATTACATCCAGCTCAAGGAGCTCCATCATAGCTCCTCGCTGTCGCTGGGAGGATGTTTTCTCCTCTGCTCGCCGCTTCCGCCGTCATTTTCTCTCCACCCACCCTTGCCTCCTTCTCCGCGCCGCTCTCGATTCCCCCCTCTCTTTCGCACCCTCCATGTCATATTCCGCTCCAGGAGCTCCATCATAGCTCCTCGCTGTCGCTGGGAGGATGTTTTCTCCTCCGCTCGCCCCTTCCACCGTCATTTTCTCTCTACCCACCCTTGCCTCCTTCTCCGCGCAGCTCTCGATTCCCCCCTCTCTTTCGCACCCTCCATGTCATATTCCGCTCCAGGAGCTCCATCATAGCTCCTCGCTGTCGCTGGGAGGATGTTTTCTCCTCCGCTCGCCCCTTCCACCGTCATTTTCTCTCTACCCACCCTTTCCTCCTTTTCCGCGCAGCTCTCGATTCCCCCCTCTCTTTCACACCCTCCATGTCATATTCCGCTCCAGGAGCTCCATCATTGCTCCTCGCTGTCGCTGGGAGGATGTTTTCTCCTCCGCTCGCCCCTTCCACCGTCATTTTCTCTCTACCCACCCTTGCCTCCTTTTCCACGCAGCTCTCGATTCCCCCCTCTCTTTCGCACCCTCCATGTCATATTCCGCTCCAGGAGTTCCATCATAGCTCCTCACTGTCGCTGGGAGGATATTTTCTCCTCTGCTCGCCCCTTCCACCGTCATTTTCTCCCTACCCACCCTTGCCTCCTTTTCCGCGCAGCTCTCGATTCCCCCCTCTCTTTCGCACCCTCCATGTCATATTCCGCTCCAGGAGCTCCATCATAGCTCCTTGCTGTCGCTGGGAGGATGTTTTCTCCTCCGCTCGCCCCTTCCACCGTCATTTTCTCTCAACCCACCCTTGCCTCCTTTTCCGCGCAGCTCTCGATTCCCCCCTCTCTTTCGCACCCTCCATGTCATATTCCGCTCCAGGAGTTCCATCATAGCTCCTCACTGTCGCTGGGAGGATGTTTTCTCCTCCGCTCGCCCCTTCCACCGTCATTTTCTCTCTACCCACCCTTGCCTCCTTTTCCGCGCAGCTCTCGATTCCCCCCTCTCTTTCGCACCCTCCATGTCATATTCCGCTCCAGGAGTTCCATCATAGCTCCTCACTGTCGCTGGGAGGATGTTTTCTCCTCCGCTCGCCCCTTCCACCGTCATTTTCTCTCTACCCACCCTTGCCTCCTTCTCCGCGCAGCTCTCGATTCCCCCCTCTCTTTCGCACCCTCCATATCATATTCCGCTCCAGGAGCTCCATCATAGCTCCTCGCTGTCGCTGGGAGGATGTTTTCTCCTCCGCTCGCCCCTTCCACCGTCATTTTCTCTCTACCCACCCTTGCCTTCTTTTCCGCGCAGCTCTCGATTCCCCCCTCTCTTTCGCACCCTCCATGTCATATTCCGCTCCAGGAGCTCCATCATAGCTCCTTGCTGTCGCTGGGAGGATGTTTTCTCCTCCGCTCGCCCCTTCCACCGTCATTTTCTCTCTACCCACCCTTGCCTCCTTTTCCGCGCAGCTCTCGATTCCCCCCTCTCTTTCGCACCCTCCATGTCATATTCCGCTCCAGGAGTTCCATCATAGCTCCTCACTGTCGCTGGGAGGATGTTTTCTCCTCCGCTCGCCCCTTCCACCGTCATTTTCTCTCTACCCACCCTTGCCTCCTTCTCCGCGCAGCTCTCGATTCCCCCTCTCTTTCGCACCCTCCATGTCATATTCCGCTCCAGGAGCTCCATCATAGCTCCTCGCTGTCGCTGGGAGGATGTTTTCTCCTCCGCTCGCCCCTTCCACCGTCATTTTCTCTCTACCCACCCTTGCCTCCTTTTCCGCGCAGCTCTCGATTCCCCCCTCTCTTTCGCACCCTCCATGTCATATTCCGCTCCAGGAGTTCCATCATAGCTCCTCACTGTCGCTGGGAGGATGTTTTCTCCTCCGCTCGCCCCTTCCACCATCATGTTCTCTCTACCCACCCTTGCCTCCTTTTCCGCGCAGCTCTCGATTCCCCCCTCTCTTTCGCACCCTCCATGTCATATTCCGCTCCAGGAGTTCCATCATAGCTCCTCACTGTCGCTGGGAGGAAGTTTTCTCCTCCGCTCGCCCCTTCCACCGTCATTTTCTCTCTACCCACCCTTGCCTCCTTCTCCGCGCAGCTCTCGATTCCCCCCTCTCTTTCGCACCCTCCATGTCATATTCCGCTCCAGGAGCTCCATCATAGCTAATCGCTGTCGCTGGGAGGATGTTTTCTCCTCCGCTCGCCCCTTCCACCGTCATTTTCTCTCTACCCACCCTTGCCTCCTTTTCCGCGCAGCTCTCGATTCCCCCCTCTCTTTCGCACCCTCCATGTCATATTCCGCTCCAGGAGTTCCATCATAGCTCCTCACTGTCGCTGGGAGGATGTTTTCTCCTCCGCTCGCCCCTTCCACCGTCATTTTCTCTCTACCCACCCTTGCCTCCTTTTCCGCGCAGCTCTCGATTCCCCCCTCTCTTTCGCACCCTCCATGTCATATTCCGCTCCAGGAGCTCCATCATAGCTCCTTGCTGTCGCTGGGAGGATGTTTTCTCCTTCGCTCGCCCCTTCCACCGTCATTTTCTCTCTACCCACCCTTGCCTCCTTTTCCGCGCAGCTCTCGATTCCCCCCTCTCTTTCGCACCCTCCATGTCATATTCCGCTCCAGGAGTTCCATCATAGCTCCTCACTGTCGCTGGGAGGATGTTTTCTCCTCCGCTCGCCCCTTCCACCGTCATTTTCTCTCTACCCACCCTTGCCTCCTTCTCCGCGCAGCTCTCGATTCCCTCCTCTCTCTCGCACCCTCCATATTACATCCAGCTCCAGGAGCTTCATCATAGCTCCTCGCTGTCGCTGGGAGGATGTTTTCTCCTCCGCTCGCCCCTTCCACCGTCATTTTCTCTCTACCCACCCTTGCCTCCTTCTCTGCGCAGCTCTCGATTCCCCCCTCTCTTTCGCACCCTCCATGTCATATTCCGCTCCAGGAGCTCCATCATAGCTCCTCGCTGTCGCTGGGAGGATGTTTTCTCCTCCGCTCGCCCCTTCCACCGTCATTTTCTCTCTACCCACCCTTGCCTCCTTCTCTGCGCAGCTCTCGATTCCCTCCTCTCTCTCGCACCCTCCATATTACATCCAGCTCAAGAAGCTCCATCATAGCTCCTCGCTGTCGCTGGGAGGATGTTTTCTCCTCTGCTCGCCGCTTCCGCCGTCATTTTCTCTCCACCCACCCTTGCCTCCTTCTCCGCGCCGCTCTCGATTCCCCCCTCTCTTTCGCACCCTCCATGTCATATTCCACTCCAGGAGCTCCATCATAGCTCCTCGCTGTCGCTGGGAGGATGTTTTCTCCTCCGCTCGCCCCTTCCACCGTCATTTTCTCTCTACCCACCCTTGCCTCCTTCTCCGCGCAGCTCTCGATTCCCCCCTCTCTTTCGCACCCTCCATGTCATATTCCGCTCCAGGAGCTCCATCATAGCTCCTCGCTGTCGCTGGGAGGATGTTTTCTCCTCCGCTCGCCCCTTCCACCGTCATTTTCTCTCTACCCACCCTTTCCTCCTTTTCCGCGCAGCTCTCGATTCCCCCCTCTCTTTCACACCCTCCATGTCATATTCCGCTCCAGGAGCTCCATCATTGCTCCTCGCTGTCGCTGGGAGGATGTTTTCTCCTCCGCTCGCCCCTTCCACCGTCATTTTCTCTCTACCCACCCTTGCCTCCTTCTCTGCGCAGCTCTCAATTCCCCCCTCTCTTTCGCACCCTCCATGTCATATTCCGCTCCAGGAGCTCCATCATAGCTCCTCGCTGTCGCTGGGAGGATGTTTTCTCCTCCGCTCGCCCCTTCCACCGTCATTTTCTCTCTACCCACCCTTGCCTCCTTCTCCGCGCAGCTCTCGATTCCCCCCTCTCTTTCGAACCCTCCATGTCATATTCCGCTCCAGGAGCTCCATCATAGCTCCTCGCTGTCGCTGGGAGGATGTTTTCTCCTCTGCTCGCCCCTTCCACCGTCATTTTCTCGCTACCCACCCTTTCCTCCTTTTCCGCGCAGCTCTCGATTCCCCCCTCTCTTTCGCACCCTCCATGTCATATTCCGCTCCAGGAGCTCCATCATAGCTCCTCGCTGTCGCTGGGAGGATGTTTTCTCCTCCGCTCGCCCCTTCCACCGTCATTTTCTCTCTACCCACCCTTGCCTCCTTCTCCGCGCAGCTCTCGATTCCCTCCTCTCTCTCGCACCCTCCATATTACATCCAGCTCCAGGAGCTCCATCATAGCTCTTCGCTGTCGCTGGGAGGATGTTTTCTCCTCCGCTCGCCCCTTCCACCGTCATTTTCTCTCTACCCACCCTTGCCTCCTTTTCCGCGCAGCTCTCGATTCCCCCCTCTCTTTCGCACCCTCCATGTCATATTCCGCTCCAGGAGCTCCATCATAGCTCCTTGCTGTCGCTGGGAGGATGTTTTCTCCTCCGCTCTCCCCTTCCACCGTCATTTTCTCTCTACCCACCCTTGCCTCCTTTTCCGCGCAGCTCTCGATTCCCCCCTCTCTTTCGCACCCTCCATGTCATATTCCGCTCCAGGAGTTCCATCATAGCTCCTCACTGTCGCTGGGAGGATGTTTTCTCCTCCGCTCGCCCCTTCCACCGTCATTTTCTCTCTACCCACCCTTGCCTCCTTCTCCGCGCAGCTCTCGATTCCCTCCTCTCTCTCGCACCCTCCATATTACATCCAGCTCCAGGAGCTTCATCATAGCTCCTCGCTGTCGCTGGGAGGATGTTTTCTCCTCCGCTCGCCCCTTCCACCGTCATTTTCTCTCTACCCACCCTTGCCTCCTTCTCTGCGCAGCTCTCGATTCCCCCCTCTCTTTCGCACCCTCCATGTCATATTCCGCTCCAGGAGCTCCATCATAGCTCCTCGCTGTCGCTGGGAGGATGTTTTCTCCTCCGCTCGCCCCTTCCACCGTCATTTTCTCTCTACCCACCCTTGCCTCCTTCTCTGCGCAGCTCTCGATTCCCTCCTCTCTCTCGCACCCTCCATATTACATCCAGCTCAAGGAGCTCCATCATAGCTCCTCGCTGTCGCTGGGAGGATGTTTTCTCCTCTGCTCGCCGCTTCCGCCGTCATTTTCTCTCCACCCACCCTTGCCTCCTTCTCCGCGCCGCTCTCGATTCCCCCCTCTCTTTCGCACCCTCCATGTCATATTCCGCTCCAGGAGCTCCATCATAGCTCCTCGCTGTCGCTGGGAGGATGTTTTCTCCTCCGCTCGCCCCTTCCACCGTCATTTTCTCTCTACCCACCCTTGCCTCCTTCTCCGCGCAGCTCTCGATTCCCCCCTCTCTTTCGCACCCTCCATGTCATATTCCGCTCCAGGAGCTCCATCATAGCTCCTCGCTGTCGCTGGGAGGATGTTTTCTCCTCCGCTCGCCCCTTCCACCGTCATTTTCTCTCTACCCACCCTTTCCTCCTTTTCCGTGCAGCTCTCGATTCCCCCCTCTCTTTCACACCCTCCATGTCATATTCCGCTCCAGGAGCTCCATCATTGCTCCTCGCTGTCGCTGGGAGGATGTTTTCTCCTCCGCTCGCCCCTTCCACCGTCATTTTCTCTCTACCCACCCTTGCCTCCTTCTCTGCGCAGCTCTCAATTCCCCCCTCTCTTTCGCACCCTCCATGTCATATTCCGCTCCAGGAGCTCCATCATAGCTCCTCGCTGTCGCTGGGAGGATGTTTTCTCCTCCGCTCGCCCCTTCCACCGTCATTTTCTCTCTACCCACCCTTGCCTCCTTCTCCGCGCAGCTCTCGATTCCCCCCTCTCTTTCGAACCCTCCATGTCATATTCCGCTCCAGGAGCTCCATCATAGCTCCTCGCTGTCGCTGGGAGGATGTTTTCTCCTCTGCTCGCCCCTTCCACCGTCATTTTCTCGCTACCCACCCTTTCCTCCTTTTCCGCGCAGCTCTCGATTCCCCCCTCTCTTTCGCACCCTCCATGTCATATTCCGCTCCAGGAGCTCCATCATAGCTCCTCGCTGTCGCTGGGAGGATGTTTTCTCCTCCGCTCGCCCCTTCCACCGTCATTTTCTCTCTACCCACCCTTGCCTCCTTCTCCGCGCAGCTCTCGATTCCCTCCTCTCTCTCGCACCCTCCATATTACATCCAGCTCCAGGAGCTCCATCATAGCTCTTCGCTGTCGCTGGGAGGATGTTTTCTCCTCCGCTCGCCCCTTCCACCGTCATTTTCTCTCTACCCACCCTTGCCTCCTTCTCCGCGCAGCTCTCGATTCCCTCCTCTCTCTCGCACCCTCCATATTACATCCAGCTCCAGGAGCTCCATCATAGCTCCTCGCTGTCGCTGGGAGGATGTTTTCTCCTCTGCTCGCCGCTTCCGCCGTCATTTTCTCTCCACCCACCCTTGCCTCCTTCTCCGCGCCGCTCTCGATTCCCCCCTCTCTTTCGCACCCTCCATGCCATATTCTGCTCCAGGAGCTCCATCATAGCTCCTCGCTGTCGCTGGGAGGATGTTTTCTCCTCCGCTCGCCCCTTCCACCGTCATTTTCTCTCTACCCACCCTTGCCTCCTTCTCCGCGCAGCTCTCGATTCCCCCCTCTCTTTTGCACCCTCCATGTCATATTCCGCTCCAGGAGCTCCATCATAGCTCCTCGCTGTCGCTGGGAGGATGTTTTCTCCTCCGCTCGCCCCTTCCACCGTCATTTTCTCTCTACCCACCCTTTCCTCCTTTTCCGCGCAGCTCTCGATTCCCCCCTCTCTTTCGCACCCTCCATGTCATATTCCGCTCCAGGAGCTCCATCATAGCTCCTCGCTGTCGCTGGGAGGATGTTTTCTCCTCCGCTCGCCCCTTCCACCGTCATTTTCTCTCTACCCACCCTTGCCTCCTTTTCCGCGCAGCTCTCGATTCCCCCCTCTCTTTCGCACCCTCCATGTCATATTCTGCTCCAGGAGCTCCATCATAGCTCCTCGCTGTCGCTGGGAGGATGTTTTCTCCTCCGCTCGCCCCTTCCACCGTCATTTTCTCTCTACCCACCCTTGCCTCCTTCTCCGCGCAGCTCTCGATTCCCCCCTCTCTTTCGAACCCTCCATGTCATATTCCGCTCCAGGAGCTCCATCATAGCTCCTCGCTGTCGCTGGGAGGATGTTTTCTCCTCCGCTCGCCCCTTCCACCGTCATTTTCTTTCTACCCACCCTTGCCTCCTTTTCCACGCAGCTCTCGATTCCCCCCTCTCTTTCGCACCCTCCATGTCATATTCCGCTCCAGGAGCTCCATCATAGCTCCTCGCTGTTGCTGGGAGGATGTTTTCTCCTCTGCTCGCCCCTTCCACCGTCATTTTCTCTCTACCCACCCTTGCCTCCTTCTCCGCGCAGCTCTCGATTCCCCCCTCTCTTTCGCACCCTCCATGTCATATTCCGCTCCAGGAGCTCCATCATAGCTCCTCACTGTCGCTGGGAGGAAGTTTTCTCCTCCGCTCGCCCCTTCCACCGTCATTTTCTCTCTACCCACCCTTGCCTCCTTCTCCGCGCAGCTCTCGATTCCCTCCTCTCTCTCGCACCCTCCATATTACATCCAGCTCCAGGAGCTCCATCATAGCTCCTCGCTGTCGCTGGGAGGATGTTTTCTCCTCTGCTCGCCGCTTCCGCCGTCATTTTCTCTCCACCCACCCTTGCCTCCTTCTCCGCGCCGCTCTCGATTCCCCCCTCTCTTTCGCACCCTCCATGCCATATTCTGCTCCAGGAGCTCCATCATAGCTCCTCGCTGTCGCTGGGAGGATGTTTTCTCCTCCGCTCGCCCCTTCCACCGTCATTTTCTCTCTACCCACCCTTGCCTCCTTCTCCGCGCAGCTCTCGATTCCCCCCTCTCTTTTGCACCCTCCATGTCATATTCCGCTCCAGGAGCTCCATCATAGCTCCTCGCTGTCGCTGGGAGGATGTTTTCTCCTCCGCTCGCCCCTTCCACCGTCATTTTCTCTCTACCCACCCTTTCCTCCTTTTCCGCGCAGCTCTCGATTCCCCCCTCTCTTTCGCACCCTCCATGTCATATTCCGCTCCAGGAGCTCCATCATAGCTCCTCGCTGTCGCTGGGAGGATGTTTTCTCCTCCGCTCGCCCCTTCCACCGTCATTTTCTCTCTACCCACCCTTGCCTCCTTTTCCGCGCAGCTCTCGATTCCCCCCTCTCTTTCGCACCCTCCATGTCATATTCTGCTCCAGGAGCTCCATCATAGCTCCTCGCTGTCGCTGGGAGGATGTTTTCTCCTCCGCTCGCCCCTTCCACCGTCATTTTCTCTCTACCCACCCTTGCCTCCTTCTCCGCGCAGCTCTCGATTCCCCCCTCTCTTTCGAACCCTCCATGTCATATTCCGCTCCAGGAGCTCCATCATAGCTCCTCGCTGTCGCTGGGAGGATGTTTTCTCCTCCGCTCGCCCCTTCCACCGTCATTTTCTTTCTACCCACCCTTGCCTCCTTTTCCACGCAGCTCTCGATTCCCCCCTCTCTTTCGCACCCTCCATGTCATATTCCGCTCCAGGAGCTCCATCATAGCTCCTCGCTGTTGCTGGGAGGATGTTTTCTCCTCTGCTCGCCCCTTCCACCGTCATTTTCTCTCTACCCACCCTTGCCTCCTTCTCCGCGCAGCTCTCGATTCCCCCCTCTCTTTCGCACCCTCCATGTCATATTCCGCTCCAGGAGCTCCATCATAGCTCCTCGCTGTCGCTGGGAGGATTTTTTCTCCTCTGCTCGCCCCTTCCACCGTCATTTTCTCTCTACCCACCCTTTCCTCCTTTTCCGCGCAGCTCTCGATTCCCCCCTCTCTTGCGCACCCTCCATGTCATATTCCGCTCCAGGAGCTCCATCATAGCTCCTCGCTGTCGCTGGGAGGATGTTTTCTCCTCCGCTCGCCCCTTCCACCGTCATTTTCTCTCTACCCACCCTTGCCTCCTTTTCCGCGCAGCTCTCGATTCCCCCCTCTCTTTCGCACCCTCCATGTCATATTCCGCTCCAGGAGTTCCATCATAGCTCCTCACTGTCGCTGGGAGGATGTTTTCTCCTCCGCTCGCCCCTTCCACCGTCATTTTCTCTCTACCCACCCTTGCCTCCTTTTCCGCGCAGCTCTCGATTCCCCCCTCTCTTTCGCACCCTCCATGTCATATTCCGCTCCAGGAGTTCCATCATAGCTCCTCACTGTCGCTGGGATGATGGTTTCTCCTCCGCTCGCCCCTTCCACCGTCATTTTCTCTCTACCCACCCTTGCCTCCTTTTCCGCGCAGCTCTCGATTCCCCCCTCTCTTTCGCACCCTCCATGTCATATTCCGCTCCAGGAGTTCCATCACAGCTCCTCACTGTCGCTGGGAGGAAGTTTTCTCCTCCGCTCGCCCCTTCCACCGTCATTTTCTCTCTACCCACCCTTGCCTCCTTTTCCGCGCAGCTCTCGATTCCCCCCTCTCTTTCGCACCCTCCATGTCATATTCCGCTCCAGGAGCTCCATCATAGCTCCTTGCTGTCGCTGGGAGGATGTTTTCTCCTCCGCTCGCCCCTTCCACCGTCATTTTCTCTCTACCCACCCTTGCCTCCTTTTCCGCGCAGCTCTCGATTCCCCCCTCTCTTTCGCACCCTCCATGTCATATTCCGCTCCAGGAGTTCCATCATAGCTCCTCACTGTCGCTGGGAGGATGTTTTCTCCTCCGCTCGCCCCTTCCACCGTCATTTTCTCTCTACCCACCCTTGCCTCCTTTTCCGCGCAGCTCTCGATTCCCCCCTCTCTTTCGCACCCTCAATGTCATATTCCGCTCCAGGAGTTCCATCATAGCTCCTCACTGTCGCTGGGAGGATGTTTTCTCCTCCGCTCGCCCCTTCCACCGTCATTTTCTCTCTACCCACCCTTGCCTCCTTTTCCGCGCAGCTCTCGATTCCCCCCTCTCTTTCGCACCCTCCATGTCATATTCCGCTCCAGGAGTTCCATCATAGCTCCTCACTGTCGCTGGGAGGATGTTTTCTCCTCCGCTCGCCCCTTCCACCGTCATTTTCTCTCTACCCACCCTTGCCTCCTTTTCCGCGCAGCTCTCGATTCCCCCCTCTCTTTCGCACCCTCCATGTCATATTCCGCTCCAGGAGTTCCATCATAGCTCCTCACTGTCGCTGGGAGGAAGTTTTCTCCTCCGCTCACCCCTTCCACCGTCATTTTCTCTCTACCCACCCTTGCCTCCTTTTCCGCGCAGCTCTCGATTCCCCCCTCTCTTTCGCACCCTCCATGTCATATTCCGCTCCAGGAGCTCCATCATAGCTCCTCGCTGTCGCTGGGAGGATGTTTTCTCCTCCGCTCGCCCCTTCCACCGTCATTTTCTCTCTACCCACCCTTTCCTCCTTTTCCGCGCAGCTCTCGATTCCCCCCTCTCTTTCGCACCCTCCATGTCATATTCCGCTCCAGGAGCTCCATCATAGCTCCTTGCTGTCGCTGGGAGGATGTTTTCTCCTCCGCTCGCCCCTTCCACCGTCATTTTCTCTCTACCCACCCTTGCCTCCTTTTCCGCGCAGCTCTCGATTCCCCCCTCTCTTTCGCACCCTCCATGTCATATTCCGCTCCAGGAGTTCCATCATAGCTCCTCACTGTCGCTGGGAGGATGTTTTCTCCTCCGCTCGCCCCTTCCACCGTCATTTTCTCTCTACCCACCCTTGCCTCCTTTTCCGCGCAGCTCTCGATTCCCCCCTCTCTTTCGCACCCTCAATGTCATATTCCGCTCCAGGAGTTCCATCATAGCTCCTCACTGTCGCTGGGAGGATGTTTTCTCCTCCGCTCGCCCCTTCCACCGTCATTTTCTCTCTACCCACCCTTGCCTCCTTTTCCGCGCAGCTCTCGATTCCCCCCTCTCTTTCGCACCCTCCATGTCATATTCCGCTCCAGGAGTTCCATCATAGCTCCTCACTGTCGCTGGGAGGATGTTTTCTCCTCCGCTCGCCCCTTCCACCGTCATTTTCTCTCTACCCACCCTTGCCTCCTTTTCCGCGCAGCTCTCGATTCCCCCCTCTCTTTCGCACCCTCCATGTCATATTCCGCTCCAGGAGTTCCATCATAGCTCCTCACTGTCGCTGGGAGGATGTTTTCTCCTCCGCTCGCCCCTTCCACCGTCATTTTCTCTCTACCCACCCTTGCCTCCTTCTCCGCGCAGCTCTCGATTCCCCCCTCTCTTTCGCACCCTCCATGTCATATTCCGCTCCAGGAGCTCCATCATAGCTCCTCGCTGTCGCTGGGAGGATGTTTTCTCCTCCGCTCGCCCCTTCCACCGTCATTTTCTCTCTACCCACCCTTGCCTCCTTTTCCGCGCAGCTCTCGATTCCCCCCTCTCTTTCGCACCCTCCATGTCATATTCCGCTCCAGGAGCTCCATCATAGCTCCTTGCTGTCGCTGGGAGGATGTTTTCTCCTCCGCTCGCCCCTTCCACCGTCATTTTCTCTCCACCCACCCTTGCCTCCTTCTCCGCGCCGCTCTCGATTCCCCCCTCTCTTTCGCACCCTCCATGTCATATTCTGCTCCAGGAGCTCCATCATAGCTCCTCGCTGTCGCTGGGAGGATGTTTTCTCCTCCGCTCGCCCCTTCCACCGTCATTTTCTCTCTACCCACCCTTGCCTCCTTTTCCACACAGCTCTCGATTCCCCCCTCTCTTTCGCACCCTCCATGTCATATTCCGCTCCAGGAGCTCCATCATAGCTCCTCGCTGTTGCTGGGAGGATGTTTTCTCCTCCGCTCGCCCCTTCCACCATCATTTTCTCTCTACCCACCCTTGCCTCCTTCTCCGCGCAGCTCTCGATTCCCCCCTCTCTTTCGCACCCTCCATGTCATATTCCGCTCCAGGAGCTCCATCATAGCTCCTCGCTGTCGCTGGGAGGATTTTTTCTCCTCTGCTCGCCCCTTCCACCGTCATTTTCTCTCTACCCACCCTTTCCTCCTTTTCCGCGCAGCTCTCGATTCCCCCCTCTCTTGCGCACCCTCCATGTCATATTCCGCTCCAGGAGCTCCATCATAGCTCCTCACTGTCGCTGGGAGGAAGTTTTCTCCTCCGCTTGCCCCTTCCACCGTCATTTTCTCTCTACCCACCCTTGCCTCCTTTTCCGCGCAGCTCTCGATTCCCCCCTCTCTTTCGCACCCTCCATGTCATATTCCGCTCCAGGAGCTCCATCATAGCTCCTTGCTGTCGCTGGGAGGATGTTTTCTCCTCCGCTCGCCCCTTCCACCGTCATTTTCTCTCTACCCACCCTTGCCTCCTTTTCCGCGCAGCTCTCGATTCCCCCCTCTCTTTCGCACCCTCCATGTCATATTCCGCTCCAGGAGTTCCATCATAGCTCCTCACTGTCGCTGGGAGGATGTTTTCTCCTCCGCTCGCCCCTTCCACCTTCATTTTCTCTCTACCCACCCTTGCCTCCTTTTCCGCGCAGCTCTCGATTCCCCCCTCTCTTTCGCACCCTCCATGTCATATTCCGCTCCAGGAGCTCCATCATAGCTCCTCGCTGTCGCTGGGAGGATGTTTTCTCCTCCGCTCGCCCCTTCCACCGTCATTTTCTCTCTACCCACCCTTGCCTCCTTTTCCGCGCAGCTCTCGATTCCCCCCTCTCTTTCGCACCCTCCATGTCATATTCCGCTCCAGGAGTTCCATCATAGCTCCTCACTGTCGCTGGGAGGATGTTTTCTCCTCCGCTCGCCCCTTCCACCGTCATTTTCTCTCTACCCACCCTTGCCTCCTTCTCCGCGCAGCTCTCGATTCCCCCCTCTCTTTCGCACCCTCCATGTCATATTCCGCTAAAGGAGTTCCATCATAGCTCCTCACTGTCGCTGGGAGGATGTTTTCTCCTCCGCTCGCCCCTTCCACCGTCATTTTCTCTCTACCCACCCTTGCCTCCTTTTCCGCGCAGCTCTCGATTCCCCCCTCTCTTTCGCACCCTCCATGTCATATTCCGCTCCAGGAGCTCCATCATAGCTCCTTGCTGTCGCTGGGAGGATGTTTTCTCCTCCGCTCGCCCCTTCCACCGTCATTTTCTCTCTACCCACCCTTGCCTCCTTTTCCGCGCAGCTCTCGATTCCCCCCTCTCTTTCGCACCCTCCATGTCATATTCCGCTCCAGGAGTTCCATCATAGCTCCTCACTGTCGCTGGGAGGATGTTTTCTCCTCCGCTCGCCCCTTCCACCGTCATTTTCTCTCTACCCACCCTTGCCTCCTTCTCCGCGCAGCTCTCGATTCCCCCCTCTCTTTCGCACCCTCCATGTCATATTCCGCTCCAGGAGCTCCATCATAGCTCCTTGCTGTCGCTGGAAAGGATGTTTTCTCCTCCGCTCGCCCCTTCCACCGTCATTTTCTCTCTACCCACCCTTGCCTCCTTTTCCGCGCAGCTCTCGATTCCCCCCTCTCTTTCGCACCCTCCATGTCATATTCCGCTCCAGGAGTTCCATCATAGCTCCTCACTGTCGCTGGGAGGATGTTTTCTCCTCCGCTCGCCCCTTCCACCATCATTTTCTCTCTACCCACCCTTGCCTCCTTTTCCGCGCAGCTCTCGATTCCCCCCTCTCTTTCGCACCCTCCATGTCATATTCCGCTCCAGGAGTTCCATCATAGCTCCTCACTGTCGCTGGGAGGAAGTTTTCTCCTCCGCTCGCCCCTTCCACCGTCATTTTCTCTCTACCCACCCTTGCCTCCTTTTCCGCGCAGCTCTCGATTCCCCCCTCTCTTTCGCACCCTCCATGTCATATTCCGCTTCAGGAGTTCCATCATAGCTCCTCACTGTCGCTGGGAGGAAGTTTTCTCCTCCGCTTGCCCCTTCCACCGTCATTTTCTCTCTACCCACCCTTGCCTCCTTTTCCGCGCAGCTCTCGATTCCCCCCTCTCTTTCGCACCCTCCATGTCATATTCCGCTCCAGGAGCTCCATCATAGCTCCTTGCTGTCGCTGGGAGGATGTTTTCTCCTCCGCTCGCCCCTTCCACCGTCATTTTCTCTCTACCCACCCTTGCCTCCTTTTCCGCGCAGCTCTCGATTCCCCCCTCTCTTTCGAACCCTCCATGTCATATTCCGCTCCAGGAGCTCCATCATAGCTCCTCGCTGTCGCTGGGAGGATGTTTTCTCCTCTGCTCGCCCCTTCCACCGTCATTTTCTCTCTACCCACCCTTTCCTCCTTTTCCGCGCAGCTCTCGATTCCCCCCTCTCTTTCGCACCCTCCATGTCATATTCCGCTCCAGGAGCTCCATCATAGCTCCTCGCTGTCGCTGGGAGGATGTTTTCTCCTCCGCTCGCCCCTTCCACCGTCATTTTCTTTCTACCCACCCTTGCCTCCTTTTCCACACAGCTCTCGATTCCCCCCTCTCTTTCGCACCCTCCATGTCATATTCCGCTCCAGGAGCTCCATCATAGCTCCTCGCTGTTGCTGGGAGGATGTTTTCTCCTCCGCTCGCCCCTTCCACCGTCATTTTCTCTCTACCCACCCTTGCCTCCTTCTCCGCGCAGCTCTCGATTCCCCCCTCTCTTGCGCACCCTCCATGTCATATTCCGCTCCAGGAGCTCCATCATAGCTCCTCACTGTCGCTGGGAGGAAGTTTTCTCCTCCGCTTGCCCCTTCCACCGTCATTTTCTCTCTACCCACCCTTGCCTCCTTTTCCGCGCAGCTCTCGATTCCCCCCTCTCTTTCGCACCCTCCATGTCATATTCCGCTCCAGGAGCTCCATCATAGCTCCTTGCTGTCGCTGGGAGGATGTTTTCTCCTCCGCTCGCCCCTTCCACCGTCATTTTCTCTCTACCCACCCTTGCCTCCTTTTCCGCGCAGCTCTCGATTCCCCCCTCTCTTTCGCACCCTCCATGTCATATTCCGCTCCAGGAGCTCCATCATAGCTCCTCGCTGTCGCTGGGAGGATGTTTTCTCCTCCGCTCGCCCCTTTCACCGTCATTTTCTCTCTACCCACCCTTGCCTCCTTTTCCGCGCAGCTCTCGATTCCCCCCTCTCTTTCGCACCCTCCATGTCATATTCCGCTCCAGGAGTTCCATCATAGCTCCTCACTGTCGCTGGGAGGATGTTTTCTCCTCCGCTCGCCCCTTCCACCATCATTTTCTCTCTACCCCCCCTTGCCTCCTTTTCCGCGCAGCTCTCGATTCCCCCCTCTCTTTCGCACCCTCCATGTCATATTCCGCTCCAGGAGTTCCATCATAGCTCCTCACTGTCGCTGGGAGGATGTTTTCTCCTCCGCTCGCCCCTTCCACCGTCATTTTCTCTCTACCCACCCTTGCCTCCTTTTCCGCGCAGCTCTCGATTCCCCCCTCTCTTTCGCACCCTCCATGTCATATTCCGCTCCAGGAGCTCCATCATAGCTCCTTGCTGTCGCTGGGAGGATGTTTTCTCCTCCGCTCGCCCCTTCCACCGTCATTTTCTCTCTACCCACCCTTGCCTCCTTTTCCGCGCAGCTCTCGATTCCCCCCTCTCTTTCGCACCCTCCATGTCATATTCCGCTCCAGGAGTTCCATCATAGCTCCTCACTGTCGCTGGGAGGATGTTTTCTCCTCCGCTCGCCCCTTCCACCGTCATTTTCTCTCTAACCACCCTTGCCTCCTTCTCCGCGCAGCTCTCGATTCCCCCCTCTCTTTCGCACCCTCCATGTCATATTCCGCTCCAGGAGCTCCATCATAGCTCCTCGCTGTCGCTGGGAGGATGTTTTCTCCTCCGCTCGCCCCTTCCACCGTCATTTTCTCTCTACCCACCCTTGCCTCCTTTTCCGCGCAGCTCTCGATTCCCCCCTCTCTTTCGCACCCTCCATGTCATATTCCGCTCCAGGAGCTCCATCATAGCTCCTTGCTGTCGCTGGGAGGATGTTTTCTCCTCCGCTCGCCCCTTCCACCGTCATTTTCTCTCTACCCACCCTTGCCTCCTTTTCCGCGCAGCTCTCGATTCCCCCCTCTCTTTCGCACCCTCCATGTCATATTCCGCTCCAGGAGTTCCATCATAGCTCCTCACTGTCGCTGGGAGGATGTTTTCTCCTCCGCTCGCCCCTTCCACCGTCATTTTCTCTCTACCCACCCTTGCCTCCTTCTCCGCGCAGCTCTCGATTCCCCCCTCTCTTTCGCACCCTCCATGTCATATTCCGCTCCAGGAGTTCCATCATAGCTCCTCACTGTCGCTGGGAGGAAGTTTTCTCCTCCGCTCGCCCCTTCCACCGTCATTTTCTCTCTACCCACCCTTGCCTCCTTTTCCGCGAAGCTCTCGATTCCCCCCTCTCTTTCGCACCCTCCATGTCATATTCCGCTCCAGGAGCTCCATCATAGCTCCTTGCTGTCGCTGGGAGGATGTTTTCTCCTCCGCTCGCCCCTTCCACCGTCATTTTCTCTCTACCCACCCTTGCCTCCTTTTCCGCGCAGCTCTCGATTCCCCCCTCTCTTTCGCACCCTCCATGTCATATTCCGCTCCAGGAGTTCCATCATAGCTCCTCACTGTCGCTGGGAGGATGTTTTCTCCTCCGCTCGCCCCTTCCACCGTCATTTTCTCTCTACCCACCCTTGCCTCCTTCTCCGCGCAGCTCTCGATTCCCCCCTCTCTTTCGCACCCTCCATATCATATTCCGCTCCAGGAGCTCCATCATAGCTCCTCGCTGTCGCTGGGAGGATGTTTTCTCCTCCGCTCGCCCCTTCCACCGTCATTTTCTCTCTACCCACCCTTGCCTTCTTTTCCGCGCAGCTCTCGATTCCCCCCTCTCTTTCGCACCCTCCATGTCATATTCCGCTCCAGGAGCTCCATCATAGCTCCTTGCTGTCGCTGGGAGGATGTTTTCTCCTCCGCTCGCCCCTTCCACCGTCATTTTCTCTCTACCCACCCTTTCCTCCTTTTCCGCGCAGCTCTCGATTCCCCCCTCTCTTTCGCACCCTCCATGTCATATTCCGCTCCAGGAGTTCCATCATAGCTCCTCACTGTCGCTGGGAGGATGTTTTCTCCTCCGCTCGCCCCTTCCACCGTCATTTTCTCTCTACCCACCCTTGCCTCCTTCTCCGCGCAGCTCTCGATTCCCCCCTCTCTTTCGCACCCTCCATGTCATATTCCGCTCCAGGAGCTCCATCATAGCTCCTCGCTGTCGCTGAGAGGATGTTTTCTCCTTCGCTCGCCCCTTCCACCGTCATTTTCTCTCTACCCACCCTTGCCTCCTTTTCCGCGCAGCTCTCGATTCCCCCCTCTCTTTCGCACCCTCCATGTCATATTCCGCTCCAGGAGCTCCATCATAGCTCCTTGCTGTCGCTGGGAGGATGTTTTCTCCTCCGCTCGCCCCTTCCACCGTCATTTTCTCTCTACCCACCCTTGCCTCCTTTTCCGCGCAGCTCTCGATTCCCCCCTCTCTTTCGCACCCTCCATGTCATATTCCGCTCCAGGAGTTCCATCATAGCTCCTCACTGTCGCTGGGAGGATGTTTTCTCCTCCGCTCGCCCCTTCCACCATCATTTTCTCTCTACCCACCCTTGCCTCCTTTTCCGCGCAGCTCTCGATTCCCCCCTCTCTTTCGCACCCTCCATGTCATATTCCGCTCCAGGAGTTCCATCATAGCTCCTCACTGTCGCTGGGAGGAAGTTTTCTCCTCCGCTCGCCCCTTCCACCGTCATTTTCTCTCTACCCACCCTTGCCTCCTTCTCCGCGCAGCTCTCGATTCCCCCCTCTCTTTCGCACCCTCCATGTCATATTCCGCTCCCGGAGCTCCATCATAGCTAATCGCTGTCGCTGGGAGGATGTTTTCTCCTCCGCTCGCCCCTTCCACCGTCATTTTCTCTCTACCCACCCTTGCCTCCTTTTCCGCGCAGCTCTCGATTCCCCCCTCTCTTTCGCACCCTCCATGTCATATTCCGCTCCAGGAGTTCCATCATAGCTCCTCACTGTCGCTGGGAGGATGTTTTCTCCTCCGCTCGCCCCTTCCACCGTCATTTTCTCTCTACCCACCCTTGCCTCCTTTTCCGCGCAGCTCTCGATTCCCCCCTCTCTTTCGCACCCTCCATGTCATATTCCGCTCCAGGAGCTCCATCATAGCTCCTTGCTGTCGCTGGGAGGATGTTTTCTCCTCCGCTCGCCCCTTCCACCGTCATTTTCTCTCTACCCACCCTTGCCTCCTTTTCCGCGCAGCTCTCGATTCCCCCCTCTCTTTCGCACCCTCCATGTCATATTCCGCTCCAGGAGTTCCATCATAGCTCCTCACTGTCGCTGGGAGGATGTTTTCTCCTCCGCTCGCCCCTTCCACCGTCATTTTCTCTCTACCCACCCTTGCCTCCTTCTCCGCGCAGCTCTCGATTCCCTCCTCTCTCTCGCACCCTCCATATTACATCCAGCTCCAGGAGCTTCATCATAGCTCCTCGCTGTCGCTGGGAGGATGTTTTCTCCTCCGCTCGCCCCTTCCACCGTCATTTTCTCTCTACCCACCCTTGCCTCCTTCTCCGCGCAGCTCTCGATTCCCTCCTCTCTCTCGCACCCTCCATATTACATCCAGCTCCAGGAGCTTCATCATAGCTCCTCGCTGTTGCTGGGAGGATGTTTTCTCCTCCGCTCGCCCCTTCCACCGTCATTTTCTCTCTACCCACCCTTGCCTCCTTCTCCGCGCAGCTCTCGATTCCCCCCTCTCTTTCGCACCCTCCATGTCATATTCCGCTCCAGGAGCTCCATCATAGCTCCTCGCTGTCGCTGGGAGGATTTTTTCTCCTCTGCTCGCCTCTTCCACCGTCATTTTCTCTCTACCCACCCTTTCCTCCTTTTCCGCGCAGCTCTCGATTCCCCCCTCTCTTGCGCACCCTCCATGTCATATTCCGCTCCAGGAGCTCCATCATAGCTCCTCGCTGTCGCTGGGAGGATGTTTTCTCCTCCGCTCGCCCCTTTCACCGTCATTTTCTCTCTACCCACCCTTGCCTCCTTTTCCGCGCAGCTCTCGATTCCCCCCTCTCTTTCGCACCCTCCATGTCATATTCCGCTCCAGGAGTTCCATCATAGCTCCTCACTGTCGCTGGGAGGATGTTTTCTCCTCCACTCGCCCCTTCCACCGTCATTTTCTCTCTACCAACCCTTGCCTCCTTCTCCGCGCTGCTCTCGATTCCCTCCTCTCTCTCGCACCCTCCATATTACATCCAGCTCCAGGAGCTCCATCATAGCTCCTCGCTGTCGCTGGGAGGATGTTTTCTCCTCTGCTCGCCGCTTCCACCGTCATTTTCTCTCTACCCACCCTTGCCTCCTTCTCCGCGCAGCTCTCGATTCCCCCCTCTCTTTCGCACCCTCCATGTCATATTCCGCTCCAGGAGCTCCATCATAGCTCCTCGCTGTCGCTGGGAGGATGTTTTCTCCTCCGCTCGCCCCTTCCACCGTCATTTTCTCTCTACCCACCCTTGCCTCCTTTTCCGCGCAGCTCTCGATTCCCCCCTCTCTTTCGCACCCTCCATGTCATATTCCGCTCCAGGAGTTCCATCATAGCTCCTCACTGTCGCTGGGAGGATGTTTTCTCCTCCACTCGCCCCTTCCACCGTCATTTTCTCTCTACCCACCCTTGCCTCCTTCTCCGCGCTGCTCTCGATTCCCTCCTCTCTCTCGCACCCTCCATATTACATCCAGCTCCAGGAGCTCCATCATAGCTCCTCGCTGTCGCTGGGAGGATGTTTTCTCCTCTGCTCGCCGCTTCCGCCGTCATTTTCTCTCCACCCACCCTTGCCTCCTTCTCCGCGCCGCTCTCGATTCCCCCCTCTCTTTCGCACCCTCCATGTCATATTCTGCTCCAGGAGCTCCATCATAGCTCCTCGCTGTCGCTGGGAGGATGTTTTCTCCTCCGCTCGCCCCTTCCACCGTCATTTTCTCTCTACCCACCCTTGCCTCCTTCTCCGCGCAGCTCTCAATTCCCCCCTCTCTTTCGCACCCTCCATGTCATATTCCGCTCCAGGAGCTCCATCATAGCTCCTCGCTGTCGCTGGGAGGATGTTTTCTCCTCTGCTCGCCCCTTCCACCGTCATTTTCTCTCTACCCACCCTTTCCTCCTTTTCCGCGCAGCTCTCGATTCCCCCCTCTCTTTCGCACCCTCCATGTCATATTCCGCTCCAGGAGCTCCATCATAGCTCCTCGCTGTCGCTGGGAGGATGTTTTCTCCTCCGCTCACCCCTTCCACCGTCATTTTCTTTCTACCCACCCTTGCCTCCTTTTCCACGCAGCTCTCGATTCCCCCCTCTCTTTCGCACCCTCCATGTCATATTCCGCTCCAGGAGCTCCATCATAGCTCCTCGCTGTTGCTGGGAGGATGTTTTCTCCTCCGCTCGCCCCTTCCACCGTCATTTTCTCTCTACCCACCCTTGCCTCCTTCTCCGCACAGCTCTCGATTCCCCCCTCTCTTTCGCACCCTCCATGTCATATTCCGCTCCAGGAGCTCCATCATAGCTCCTCGCTGTCGCTGGGAGGATGTTTTCTCCTCTGCTCGCCCCTTCCACCGTCATTTTCTCTCTACCCACCCTTGCCTCCTTCTCCGCGCAGCTCTCGATTCCCTCCTCTCTCTCGCACCCTCCATATTACATCCAGCTCCAGGAGCTCCATCATAGCTCCTCGCTGTCGCTGGGAGGATGTTTTCTCCTCTGCTCGCCGCTTCCGCCGTCATTTTCTCTCCACCCACCCTTGCCTCCTTCTCCGTGCCGCTCTCGATTCCCCCCTCTCTTTCGCACCCTCCATGTCATATTCTGCTCCAGGAGCTCCATCATAGCTCCTCGCTGTCGCTGGGAGGATGTTTTCTCCTCCGCTCGCCCCTTCCATCGTCATTTTCTCTCTACCCACCCTTGCCTCCTTCTCCGCGCAGCTCTCGATTCCCCCCTCTCTTTCGCACCCTCCATGTCATATTCCGCTCCAGGAGCTCCATCATAGCTCCTCGCTGTCGCTGGGAGGATGTTTTCTCCTCCGCTCGCCCCTTCCACCGTCATTTTCTCTCTACCCACCCTTTCCTCCTTTTCCGCGCAGCTCTCGATTCCCCCCTCTCTTTCGCACCCTCCATGTCATATTCCGCTCCAGGAGCTCCATCATAGCTCCTCGCTGTCGCTGGGAGGATGTTTTCTCCTCCGCTCTCCCCTTCCACCGTCATTTTCTCTCTACCCACCCTTGCCTCCTTTTCCGCGCAGCTCTCGATTCCCCCCTCTTTTTCGCACCCTCCATGTCATATTCCGCTCCAGGAGCTCCATCATAGCTCCTCGCTGTCGCTGGGAGGATGTTTTCTCCTCCGCTCGCACCTTCCACCGTCATTTTCTCTCTACCCACCCTTGCCTCCTTCTCCGCGCAGCTCTCAATTCCCCCCTCTCTTTCGCACCCTCCATGTCATATTCCGCTCCAGGAGCTCCATCATAGCTCCTCGCTGTCGCTGGGAGGATGTTTTCTCCTCCGCTCGCCCCTTCCACCGTCATTTTCTTTCTACCCACCCTTGCCTCCTTTTCCACGCAGCTCTCGATTCCCCCCTCTCTTTCGCACCCTCCATGTCATATTCCGCTCCAGGAGCTCCATCATAGCTCCTCGCTGTTGCTGGGAGGATGTTTTCTCCTCCGCTCGCCCCTTCCACCGTCATTTTCTCTCTACCCACCCTTGCCTCCTTCTCCGCACAGCTCTCGATTCCCCCCTCTCTTTCGCACCCTCCATGTCATATTCCGCTCCAGGAGCTCCATCATAGCTCCTCGCTGTCGCTGGGAGGATGTTTTCTCCTCTGCTCGCCCCTTCCACCGTCATTTTCTCTCTACCCACCCTTGCCTCCTTCTCCGCGCAGCTCTCGATTCCCTCCTCTCTCTCGCACCCTCCATATTACATCCAGCTCCAGGAGCTCCATCATAGCTCTTCGCTGTCGCTGGGAGGATGTTTTCTCCTCCACTCGCCCCTTCCACCGTCATTTTCTCTCTACCCACCCTTGCCTCCTTCTCCGCGCCGCTCTCGATTCCCTCCTCTCTCTCGCACCCTCCATATTACATCCAGCTCCAGGAGCTCCATCATAGCTCCTCGCTGTCGCTGGGAGGATGTTTTCTCCTCCGCTCGCCCCTTCCACCGTCATTTTCTCTCTACCCACCCTTGCCTCCTTCTCCGCGCAGCTCTCGATTCCCTCCTCTCTCTCGCACCCTCCATATTACATCCAGCTCCAGGAGCTCCATCATAGCTCCTCGCTGTCGCTGGGAGGATGTTTTCTCCTCTGCTCGCCGCTTCCGCCGTCATTTTCTCTCCACCCACCCTTGCCTCCTTCTCCGCGCCGCTCTCGATTCCCCCCTCTCTTTCGCACCCTCCATGTCATATTCCGCTCCAGGAGCTCCATCATAGCTCCTCGCTGTCGCTGGGAGGATGTTTTCTCCTCCGCTCGCCCCTTCCACCGTCATTTTCTCTCTACCCACCCTTGCCTCCTTCTCCGCGCAGCTCTCGATTCCCTCCTCTCTCTCGCACCCTCCATATTACATCCAGCTCCAGGAGCTCCATCATAGCTCTTCGCTGTCGCTGGGAGGATGTTTTCTCCTCCACTCGCCCCTTCCACCGTCATTTTCTCTCTACCCACCCTTGCCTCCTTCTCCGCGCTGCTCTCGATTCCCTCCTCTCTCTCGCACCCTCCATATTACATCCAGCTCCAGGAGCTCCATCATAGCTCTTCGCTGTCGCTGGGAGGATGTTTTCTCCTCCACTCGCCCCTTCCACCGTCATTTTCTCTCTACCCACCCTTGCCTCCTTTTCCGCGCAGCTCTCGATTCCCCCCTCTCTTTCGCACCCTCCATGTCATATTCCGCTCCAGGAGTTCCATCATAGCTCCTCACTGTCGCTGGGAGGATGTTTTCTCCTCCGCTCGCCCCTTCCACCGTCATTTTCTCTCTACCCACCCTTGCCTCCTTCTCCGCGCAGCTCTCGATTCCCTCCTCTCTCTCGCACCCTCCATATTACATCCAGCTCCAGGAGCTTCATCATAGCTCCTCGCTGTCGCTGGGAGGATGTTTTCTCCTCCGCTCGCCCCTTCCACCGTCATTTTCTCTCTACCCACCCTTGCCTCCTTCTCCGCGCAGCTCTCGATTCCCTCCTCTCTCTCGCACCCTCCATATTACATCCAGCTCCAGGAGCTTCATCATAGCTCCTCGCTGTTGCTGGGAGGATGTTTTCTCCTCCGCTCGCCCCTTCCACCGTCATTTTCTCTCTACCCACCCTTGCCTCCTTCTCCGCGCAGCTCTCGATTCCCCCCTCTCTTTCGCACCCTCCATGTCATATTCCGCTCCAGGAGCTCCATCATAGCTCCTCGCTGTCGCTGGGAGGATTTTTTCTCCTCTGCTCGCCTCTTCCACCGTCATTTTCTCTCTACCCACCCTTTCCTCCTTTTCCGCGCAGCTCTCGATTCCCCCCTCTCTTGCGCACCCTCCATGTCATATTCCGCTCCAGGAGCTCCATCATAGCTCCTCGCTGTCGCTGGGAGGATGTTTTCTCCTCCGCTCGCCCCTTCCACCGTCATTTTCTCTCTACCCACCCTTGCCTCCTTTTCCGCGCAGCTCTCGATTCCCCCCTCTCTTTCGCACCCTCCATGTCATATTCCGCTCCAGGAGTTCCATCATAGCTCCTCACTGTCGCTGGGAGGATGTTTTCTCCTCCACTCGCCCCTTCCACCGTCATTTTCTCTCTACCAACCCTTGCCTCCTTCTCCGCGCTGCTCTCGATTCCCTCCTCTCTCTCGCACCCTCCATATTACATCCAGCTCCAGGAGCTCCATCATAGCTCCTCGCTGTCGCTGGGAGGATGTTTTCTCCTCTGCTCGCCGCTTCCACCGTCATTTTCTCTCTACCCACCCTTGCCTCCTTCTCCGCGCAGCTCTCGATTCCCCCCTCTCTTTCGCACCCTCCATGTCATATTCCGCTCCAGGAGCTCCATCATAGCTCCTCGCTGTCGCTGGGAGGATGTTTTCTCCTCCGCTCGCCCCTTCCACCGTCATTTTCTCTCTACCCACCCTTGCCTCCTTTTCCGCGCAGCTCTCGATTCCCCCCTCTCTTTCGCACCCTCCATGTCATATTCCGCTCCAGGAGTTCCATCATAGCTCCTCACTGTCGCTGGGAGGATGTTTTCTCCTCCACTCGCCCCTTCCACCGTCATTTTCTCTCTACCCACCCTTGCCTCCTTCTCCGCGCTGCTCTCGATTCCCTCCTCTCTCTCGCACCCTCCATATTACATCCAGCTCCAGGAGCTCCATCATAGCTCCTCGCTGTCGCTGGGAGGATGTTTTCTCCTCTGCTCGCCGCTTCCGCCGTCATTTTCTCTCCACCCACCCTTGCCTCCTTCTCCGCGCCGCTCTCGATTCCCCCCTCTCTTTCGCACCCTCCATGTCATATTCTGCTCCAGGAGCTCCATCATAGCTCCTCGCTGTCGCTGGGAGGATGTTTTCTCCTCCGCTCGCCCCTTCCACCGTCATTTTCTCTCTACCCACCCTTGCCTCCTTCTCCGCGCAGCTCTCAATTCCCCCCTCTCTTTCGCACCCTCCATGTCATATTCCGCTCCAGGAGCTCCATCATAGCTCCTCGCTGTCGCTGGGAGGATGTTTTCTCCTCTGCTCGCCCCTTCCACCGTCATTTTCTCTCTACCCACCCTTTCCTCCTTTTCCGCGCAGCTCTCGATTCCCCCCTCTCTTTCGCACCCTCCATGTCATATTCCGCTCCAGGAGCTCCATCATAGCTCCTCGCTGTCGCTGGGAGGATGTTTTCTCCTCCGCTCACCCCTTCCACCGTCATTTTCTTTCTACCCACCCTTGCCTCCTTTTCCACGCAGCTCTCGATTCCCCCCTCTCTTTCGCACCCTCCATGTCATATTCCGCTCCAGGAGCTCCATCATAGCTCCTCGCTGTTGCTGGGAGGATGTTTTCTCCTCCGCTCGCCCCTTCCACCGTCATTTTCTCTCTACCCACCCTTGCCTCCTTCTCCGCACAGCTCTCGATTCCCCCCTCTCTTTCGCACCCTCCATGTCATATTCCGCTCCAGGAGCTCCATCATAGCTCCTCGCTGTCGCTGGGAGGATGTTTTCTCCTCTGCTCGCCCCTTCCACCGTCATTTTCTCTCTACCCACCCTTGCCTCCTTCTCCGCGCAGCTCTCGATTCCCTCCTCTCTCTCGCACCCTCCATATTACATCCAGCTCCAGGAGCTCCATCATAGCTCCTCGCTGTCGCTGGGAGGATGTTTTCTCCTCTGCTCGCCGCTTCCGCCGTCATTTTCTCTCCACCCACCCTTGCCTCCTTCTCCGTGCCGCTCTCGATTCCCCCCTCTCTTTCGCACCCTCCATGTCATATTCTGCTCCAGGAGCTCCATCATAGCTCCTCGCTGTCGCTGGGAGGATGTTTTCTCCTCCGCTCGCCCCTTCCATCGTCATTTTCTCTCTACCCACCCTTGCCTCCTTCTCCGCGCAGCTCTCGATTCCCCCCTCTCTTTCGCACCCTCCATGTCATATTCCGCTCCAGGAGCTCCATCATAGCTCCTCGCTGTCGCTGGGAGGATGTTTTCTCCTCCGCTCGCCCCTTCCACCGTCATTTTCTCTCTACCCACCCTTTCCTCCTTTTCCGCGCAGCTCTCGATTCCCCCCTCTCTTTCGCACCCTCCATGTCATATTCCGCTCCAGGAGCTCCATCATAGCTCCTCGCTGTCGCTGGGAGGATGTTTTCTCCTCCGCTCTCCCCTTCCACCGTCATTTTCTCTCTACCCACCCTTGCCTCCTTTTCCGCGCAGCTCTCGATTCCCCCCTCTTTTTCGCACCCTCCATGTCATATTCCGCTCCAGGAGCTCCATCATAGCTCCTCGCTGTCGCTGGGAGGATGTTTTCTCCTCCGCTCGCACCTTCCACCGTCATTTTCTCTCTATCCACCCTTGCCTCCTTCTCCGCGCAGCTCTCAATTCCCCCCTCTCTTTCGCACCCTCCATGTCATATTCCGCTCCAGGAGCTCCATCATAGCTCCTCGCTGTCGCTGGGAGGATGTTTTCTCCTCCGCTCGCCCCTTCCACCGTCATTTTCTTTCTACCCACCCTTGCCTCCTTTTCCACGCAGCTCTCGATTCCCCCCTCTCTTTCGCACCCTCCATGTCATATTCCGCTCCAGGAGCTCCATCATAGCTCCTCGCTGTTGCTGGGAGGATGTTTTCTCCTCCGCTCGCCCCTTCCACCGTCATTTTCTCTCTACCCACCCTTGCCTCCTTCTCCGCACAGCTCTCGATTCCCCCCTCTCTTTCGCACCCTCCATGTCATATTCCGCTCCAGGAGCTCCATCATAGCTCCTCGCTGTCGCTGGGAGGATGTTTTCTCCTCTGCTCGCCCCTTCCACCGTCATTTTCTCTCTACCCACCCTTGCCTCCTTCTCCGCGCAGCTCTCGATTCCCTCCTCTCTCTCGCACCCTCCATATTACATCCAGCTCCAGGAGCTCCATCATAGCTCTTCGCTGTCGCTGGGAGGATGTTTTCTCCTCCACTCGCCCCTTCCACCGTCATTTTCTCTCTACCCACCCTTGCCTCCTTCTCCGCGCCGCTCTCGATTCCCTCCTCTCTCTCGCACCCTCCATATTACATCCAGCTCCAGGAGCTCCATCATAGCTCCTCGCTGTCGCTGGGAGGATGTTTTCTCCTCCGCTCGCCCCTTCCACCGTCATTTTCTCTCTACCCACCCTTGCCTCCTTCTCCGCGCAGCTCTCGATTCCCTCCTCTCTCTCGCACCCTCCATATTACATCCAGCTCCAGGAGCTCCATCATAGCTCCTCGCTGTCGCTGGGAGGATGTTTTCTCCTCTGCTCGCCGCTTCCGCCGTCATTTTCTCTCCACCCACCCTTGCCTCCTTCTCCGCGCCGCTCTCGATTCCCCCCTCTCTTTCGCACCCTCCATGTCATATTCCGCTCCAGGAGCTCCATCATAGCTCCTCGCTGTCGCTGGGAGGATGTTTTCTCCTCCGCTCGCCCCTTCCACCGTCATTTTCTCTCTACCCACCCTTGCCTCCTTCTCCGCGCAGCTCTCGATTCCCTCCTCTCTCTCGCACCCTCCATATTACATCCAGCTCCAGGAGCTCCATCATAGCTCTTCGCTGTCGCTGGGAGGATGTTTTCTCCTCCACTCGCCCCTTCCACCGTCATTTTCTCTCTACCCACCCTTGCCTCCTTCTCCGCGCTGCTCTCGATTCCCTCCTCTCTCTCGCACCCTCCATATTACATCCAGCTCCAGGAGCTCCATCATAGCTCCTCGCTGTCGCTGGGAGGATGTTTTCTCCTCCGCTCGCCCCTTCCACCGTCATTTTCTCTCTACCCACCCTTGCCTCCTTCTCCGCGCAGCTCTCGATTCCCTCCTCTCTCTCGCACCCTCCATATTACATCCAGCTCCAGGAGCTCCATCATAGCTCCTCGCTGTCGCTGGGAGGATGTTTTCTCCTCTGCTCGCCGCTTCCGCCGTCATTTTCTCTCCACCCACCCTTGCCTCCTTCTCCGCGCCGCTCTCGATTCCCCCCTCTCTTTCGCACCCTCCATGTCATATTCCGCTCCAGGAGTTCCATCATAGCTCCTCACTGTCGCTGGGAGGATGTTTTCTCCTCCACTCGCCCCTTCCACCGTCATTTTCTCTCTACCCACCCTTGCCTCCTTCTCCGCGCTGCTCTCGATTCCCTCCTCTCTCTCGCACCCTCCATATTACATCCAGCTCCAGGAGCTCCATCATAGCTCCTCGCTGTCGCTGGGAGGATGTTTTCTCCTCCGCACGCCCCTTCCACCGTCATTTTCTCTCTACCCACCCTTGCCTCCTTCTACGCGCAGCTCTCGATTCCCTCCTCTCTCTCGCACCCTCCATATTACATCCAGCTCCAGGAGCTCCATCATAGCTCCTCGCTGTCGCTGGGAGGATGTTTTCTACTCTGCTCGCGCTTCCGCCGTCATTTTCTCTCCACCCACCCTTGCCTCCTTCTCCGCGCCGCTCTCGATTCCCCCCTCTCTTTCGCACCCTCCATGTCATATTCCGCTCCAGGAGCTCCATCATAGCTCCTCGCTGTCGCTGGGAGGATGTTTTCTCCTCCGCTCGCCCCTTCCACCGTCATTTTCTCTCTACCCACCCTTGCCTCCTTTTCCGCGCAGCTCTCGATTCCCCCCTCTCTTTCGCACCCTCCATGTCATATTCCGCTCCAGGAGCTCCATCATAGCTCCTCGCTGTCGCTGGGAGGATTTTTTCTCCTCTGCTCGCCCCTTCCACCGTCATTTTCTCTCTACCCACCCTTTCCTCCTTTTCCGCGCAGCTCTCGATTCCCCCCTCTCTTGCGCACCCTCCATGTCATATTCCGCTCCAGGAGCTCCATCATAGCTCCTCGCTGTCGCTGGGAGGATGTTTTCTCCTCCGCTCGCCCCTTCCACCGTCATTTTCTCTCTACCCACCCTTGCCTCCTTTTCCGTGCAGCTCTCGATTCCCCCCTCTCTTTCGCACCCTCCATGTCATATTCCGCTCCAGGAGTTCCATCATAGCTCCTCACTGTCGCTGGGAGGATGTTTTCTCCTCCACTCGCCCCTTCCACCGTCATTTTCTCTCTACCCACCCTTGCCTCCTTTTCCGCGCAGCTCTCGATTCCCCCCTCTCTTTCGCACCCTCCATGTCATATTCCGCTCCAGGAGCTCCATCATAGCTCCTCGCTGTCGCTGGGAGGATGTTTTCTCCTCTGCTCGCCCCTTCCACCGTCATTTTCTCTCTACCCACCCTTGCCTCCTTCTCCGCGCAGCTCTCGATTCCCTCCTCTCTCTCGCACCCTCCATATTACATCCAGCTCCAGGAGCTCCATCATAGCTCCTCGCTGTCGCTGGGAGGATGTTTTCTCCTCTGCTCGCCGCTTCCGCCGTCATTTTCTCTCCACCCACCCTTGCCTCCTTCTCCGTGCCGCTCTCGATTCCCCCCTCTCTTTCGCACCCTCCATGTCATATTCTGCTCCAGGAGCTCCATCATAGCTCCTCGCTGTCGCTGGGAGGATGTTTTCTCCTCCGCTCGCCCCTTCCACCGTCATTTTCTCTCTACCCACCCTTGCCTCCTTCTCCGCGCAGCTCTCAATTCCCCCCTCTCTTTCGCACCCTCCATGTCATATTCCGCTCCAGGAGCTCCATCATAGCTCCTCGCTGTCGCTGGGAGGATGTCTCTCCTCCGCTCGCCCCTTCCACCGTCATTTTCTTTCTACCCACCCTTGCCTCCTTTTCCACGCAGCTCTCGATTCCCCCCTCTCTTTCGCACCCTCCATGTCATATTCCGCTCCAGGAGCTCCATCATAGCTCCTCGCTGTTGCTGGGAGGGTGTTTTCTCCTCCGCTCGCCCCTTCCACCGTCATTTTCTCTCTACCCACCCTTGCCTCCTTCTCCGCACAGCTCTCGATTCCCCCCTCTCTTTCGCACCCTCCATGTCATATTCCGCTCCAGGAGCTCCATCATAGCTCCTCGCTGTCGCTGGGAGGATGTTTTCTCCTCTGCTCGCCCCTTCCACCATCATTTTCTCTCTACCCACCCTTGCCTCCTTCTCCGCGCAGCTCTCGATTCCCTCCTCTCTCTCGCACCCTCCATATTACATCCAGCTCCAGGAGCTCCATCATAGCTCTTCGCTGTCGCTGGGAGGATGTTTTCTCCTCCACTCGCCCCTTCCACCGTCATTTTCTCTCTACCCACCCTTGCCTCCTTCTCCGCGCCGCTCTCGATTCCCTCCTCTCTCTCGCACCCTCCATATTACATCCAGCTCCAGGAGCTCCATCATAGCTCCTCGCTGTCGCTGGGAGGATGTTTTCTCCTCCGCTCGCCCCTTCCACCGTCATTTTCTCTCTACCCACCCTTGCCTCCTTCTCCGCGCAGCTCTCGATTCCCTCCTCTCTCTCGCACCCTCCATATTACATCCAGCTCCAGGAGCTCCATCATAGCTCCTCGCTGTCGCTGGGAGGATGTTTTCTCCTCTGCTCGCCGCTTCCGCCGTCATTTTCTCTCCACCCACCCTTGCCTCCTTCTCCGCGCCGCTCTCGATTCCCCCCTCTCTTTCGCACCCTCCATGTCATATTCCGCTCCAGGAGCTCCATCATAGCTCCTCGCTGTCGCTGGGAGGATGTTTTCTCCTCCGCTCGCCCCTTCCACCGTCATTTTCTCTCTACCCACCCTTGCCTCCTTCTCCGCGCAGCTCTCGATTCCCTCCTCTCTCTCGCACCCTCCATATTACATCCAGCTCCAGGAGCTCCATCATAGCTCTTCGCTGTCGCTGGGAGGATGTTTTCTCCTCCACTCGCCCCTTCCACCGTCATTTTCTCTCTACCCACCCTTGCCTCCTTCTCCGCGCTGCTCTCGATTCCCTCCTCTCTCTCGCACCCTCCATATTACATCCAGCTCCAGGAGCTCCATCATAGCTCCTCGCTGTCGCTGGGAGGATGTTTTCTCCTCCGCTCGCCCCTTCCACCGTCATTTTCTCTCTACCCACCCTTGCCTCCTTCTCCGCGCAGCTCTCGATTCCCTCCTCTCTCTCGCACCCTCCATATTACATCCAGCTCCAGGAGCTCCATCATAGCTCCTCGCTGTCGCTGGGAGGATGTTTTCTCCTCTGCTCGCCGCTTCCGCCGTCATTTTCTCTCCACCCACCCTTGCCTCCTTCTCCGCGCCGCTCTCGATTCCCCCCTCTCTTTCGCACCCTCCATGTCATATTCCGCTCCAGGAGTTCCATCATAGCTCCTCACTGTCGCTGGGAGGATGTTTTCTCCTCCACTCGCCCCTTCCACCGTCATTTTCTCTCTACCCACCCTTGCCTCCTTCTCCGCGCTGCTCTCGATTCCCTCCTCTCTCTCGCACCCTCCATATTACATCCAGCTCCAGGAGCTCCATCATAGCTCCTCGCTGTCGCTGGGAGGATGTTTTCTCCTCCGCTCGCCCCTTCCACCGTCATTTTCTCTCTACCCACCCTTGCCTCCTTCTACGCGCAGCTCTCGATTCCCTCCTCTCTCTCGCACCCTCCATATTACATCCAGCTCCAGGAGCTCCATCATAGCTCCTCGCTGTCGCTGGGAGGATGTTTTCTACTCTGCTCGCGCTTCCGCCGTCATTTTCTCTCCACCCACCCTTGCCTCCTTCTCCGCGCCGCTCTCGATTCCCCCCTCTCTTTCGCACCCTCCATGTCATATTCCGCTCCAGGAGCTCCATCATAGCTCCTCGCTGTCGCTGGGAGGATGTTTTCTCCTCCGCTCGCCCCTTCCACCGTCATTTTCTCTCTACCCACCCTTGCCTCCTTTTCCGCGCAGCTCTCGATTCCCCCCTCTCTTTCGCACCCTCCATGTCATATTCCGCTCCAGGAGCTCCATCATAGCTCCTCGCTGTCGCTGGGAGGATTTTTTCTCCTCTGCTCGCCCCTTCCACCGTCATTTTCTCTCTACCCACCCTTTCCTCCTTTTCCGCGCAGCTCTCGATTCCCCCCTCTCTTGCGCACCCTCCATGTCATATCCCGCTCCAGGAGCTCCATCATAGCTCCTCGCTGTCGCTGGGAGGATGTTTTCTCCTCCGCTCGCCCCTTCCACCGTCATTTTCTCTCTACCCACCCTTGCCTCCTTTTCCGTGCAGCTCTCGATTCCCCCCTCTCTTTCGCACCCTCCATGTCATATTCCGCTCCAGGAGTTCCATCATAGCTCCTCACTGTCGCTGGGAGGATGTTTTCTCCTCCACTCGCCCCTTCCACCGTCATTTTCTCTCTACCCACCCTTGCCTC
This sequence comes from Pelophylax lessonae, assembly GCF_965119305.1. Taxonomy (NCBI): domain Eukaryota; kingdom Metazoa; phylum Chordata; class Amphibia; order Anura; family Ranidae; genus Pelophylax; species Pelophylax lessonae. The sequence continues at coordinate 86,159,403 of NC_138780.1, read as the reverse complement.
CTTCTCCGCGCTGCTCTCGATTCCCTCCTCTCTCTCGCACCCTCCATATTACATCCAGCTCCAGGAGCTCCATCATAGCTCCTCGCTGTCGCTGGGAGGATGTTTTCTCCTCCGCTCGCCCCTTCCACCGTCATTTTCTCTCTACCCACCCTTGCCTCCTTCTCCGCGCAGCTCTCGATTCCCTCCTCTCTCTCGCACCCTCCATATTACATCCAGCTCCAGGAGCTCCATCATAGCTCCTCGCTGTCGCTGGGAGGATGTTTTCTCCTCTGCTCGCCGCTTCCGCCGTCATTTTCTCTCAACCCACCCTTGCCTCCTTCTCCGCGCCGCTCTCGATTCCCCCCTCTCTTTCGCACCCTCCATGTCATATTCTGCTCCAGGAGCTCCATCATAGCTCCTCGCTGTCGCTGGGAGGATGTTTTCTCCTCCGCTCGCCCCTTCCACCGTCATTTTCTCTCTACCCACCCTTGCCTCCTTCTCCGCGCAGCTCTCAATTCCCCCCTCTCTTTCGCACCCTCCATGTCATATTCCGCTCCAGGAGCTCCATCATAGCTCCTCGCTGTCGCTGGGAGGATGTTTTCTCCTCTGCTCGCCCCTTCCACCGTCATTTTCTCTCTACCCACCCTTTCCTCCTTTTCCGCGCAGCTCTCGATTCCCCCCTCTCTTTCGCACCCTCCATGTCATATTCCGCTCCAGGAGCTCCATCATAGCTCCTCGCTGTCGCTGGGAGGATGTTTTCTCCTCCGCTCGCCCCTTCCACCGTCATTTTCTTTCTACCCACCCTTGCCTCCTTTTCCACGCAGCTCTCGATTCCCCCCTCTCTTTCGCACCCTCCATGTCATATTCCGCTCCAGGAGCTCCATCATAGCTCCTCGCTGTTGCTGGGAGGATGTTTTCTCCTCCGCTCGCCCCTTCCATCGTCATTTTCTCTCTACCCACCCTTGCCTCCTTCTCCGCACAGCTCTCGATTCCCCCCTCTCTTTCGCACCCTCCATGTCATATTCCGCTCCAGGAGCTCCATCATAGCTCCTCGCTGTCGCTGGGAGGAAGTTTTCTCCTCTGCTCGCCCCTTCCACCGTCATTTTCTCTCTACCCACCCTTTCCTCCTTTTCCGCGCAGCTCTCGATTCCCCCCTCTCTTGCGCACCCTCCATGTCATATTCCGCTCCAGGAGCTCCATCATAGCTCCTCGCTGTCGCTGGGAGGATGTTTTCTCCTCCGCTCGCCCCTTCCACCATCATTTTCTCTCTACCCACCCTTGCCTCCTTTTCCGTGCAGCTCTCGATTCCCCCCTCTCTTTCGCACCCTCCATGTCATATTCCGCTCCAGGAGTTCCATCATAGCTCCTCACTGTCGCTGGGAGGATGTTTTCTCCTCCACTCGCCCCTTCCACCGTCATTTTCTCTCTACCCACCCTTGCCTCCTTCTCCGCGCTGCTCTCGATTCCCTCCTCTCTCTCGCACCCTCCATATTACATCCAGCTCCAGGAGCTCCATCATAGCTCCTCGCTGTCGCTGGGAGGATGTTTTCTCCTCCGCTCGCCCCTTCCACCGTCATTTTCTCTCTACCCACCCTTGCCTCCTTCTCCGCGCAGCTCTCGATTCCCTCCTCTCTCTCGCACCCTCCATATTACATCCAGCTCCAGGAGCTCCATCATAGCTCCTCGCTGTCGCTGGGAGGATGTTTTCCCCCCACGCTCGCCGCTTCCGCCGTCATTTTCTCTCAACCCACCCTTGCCTCCTTCTCCGCGCCGCTCTAGATTCCCCCCTCTCTTTCGCACCCTCCATGTCATATTCTGCTCCAGGAGCTCCATCATAGCTCCTCGCTGTCGCTGGGAGGATGTTTTCTCCTCCGCTCGCCCCTTCCACCGTCATTTTCTCTCTACCCACCCTTGCCTCCTTCTCCGCGCAGCTCTCAATTCCCCCCTCTCTTTCGCACCCTCCATGTCATATTCCGCTCCAGGAGCTCCATCATAGCTCCTCGCTGTCGCTGGGAGGATGTTTTCTCCACTGCTCGCCCCTTCCACCGTCATTTTCTCTCTACCCACCCTTTCCTCCTTTTCCGCGCAGCTCTCGAATCCCCCCTCTCTTTCGCACCCTCCATGTCATATTCCGCTCCAGGAGCTCCATCATAGCTCCTCGCTGTCGCTGGGAGGATGTTTTCTCCTCCGCTCGCCCCTTCCACCGTCATTTTCTTTCTACCCACCCTTGCCTCCTTTTCCACGCAGCTCTCGATTCCCCCCTCTCTTTCGCACCCTCCATGTCATATTCCGCTCCAGGAGCTCCATCATAGCTCCTCGCTGTTGCTGGGAGGATGTTTTCTCCTCCGCTCGCCCCTTCCATCGTCATTTTCTCTCTACCCACCCTTGCCTCCTTCTCCGCACAGCTCTCGATTCCCCCCTCTCTTTCGCACCCTCCATGTCATATTCCGCTCCAGGAGCTCCATCATAGCTCCTCGCTGTCGCTGGGAGGATGTTTTCTCCTCCGCTCGCCCCTTCCACCGTCATTTTCTCTCTACCCACCCTTTCCTCCTTTTCCGCGCAGCTCTCGATTCCCCCCTCTCTTGCGCACCCTCCATGTCATATTCCGCTCCAGGAGCTCCATCATAGCTCCTCGCTGTCGCTGGGAGGATGTTTTCTCCTCCGCTCGCCCCTTCCACCGTCATTTTCTCTCTACCCACCCTTGCCTCCTTTTCCGCGCAGCTCTCGATTCCCCCCTCTCTTTCGCACCCTCCATGTCATATTCCGCTCCAGTAGTTCCATCATAGCTCCTCACTGTCGCTGGGAGGATGTTTTCTCCTCTGCTCGCCCCTTCCACCGTCATTTTCTCTCTACCCACCCTTTCCTCCTTTTCCGCGCAGCTCTCGATTCCCCCCTCTCTTTCGCACCCTCCATGTCATATTCCGCTCCAGGAGCTCCATCATAGCTCCTCGCTGTCGCTGGGAGGATGTTTTCTCCTCCGCTCGCCCCTTCCACCATTATTTTCTTTCTACCCACCCTTGCCTCCTTTTCCACGCAGCTCTCGATTCCCCCCTCTCTTTCGCACCCTCCATGTCATATTCCGCTCCAGGAGCTCCATCATAGCTCCTCGCTGTTGCTGGGAGGATGTTTTCTCCTCCGCTCGCCCCTTCCACCGTCATTTTCTCTCTACCCACCCTTGCCTCCTTCTCCGCACAGCTCTCGATTCCCCCCTCTCTTTCGCACCCTCCATGTCATATTCCGCTCCAGGAGCTCCATCATAGCTCCTCGCTGTCGCTGGGAGGATGTTTTCTCCTCTGCTCGCCCCTTCCACCGTCATTTTCTCTCTACCCACCCTTTCCTCCTTTTCCGCGCAGCTCTCGATTCCCCCCTCTCTTGCGCACCCTCCATGTCATATTCTGCTCCAGGAGCTCCATCATAGCTCCTCGCTGTCGCTGGGAGGATGTTTTCTCCTCCGCTCGCCCCTTCCACCGTCATTTTCTCTCTACCCACCCTTGCCTCCTTCTCCGCGCTGCTCTCGATTCCCACCTCTCTCTCGCACCCTCCATATTACATCCAGCTCCAGGAGCTCCATCATAGCTCCTCGCTGTCGCTGGGAGGATGTTTTCTCCTCCGCTCGCCCCTTCCACCGTCATTTTCTCTCTACCCACCCTTGCCTCCTTCTCCGCGCAGCTCTCGATTCCCTCCTCTCTCTCGCACCCTCCATATTACATCCAGCTCCAGGAGCTCCATCATAGCTCCTCGCTGTCGCTGGGAGGATGTTTTCTCCTCTGCTCGCCGCTTCCGCCGTCATTTTCTCTCCACCCACCCTTGCCTCCTTTTCCGCGCAGCTCTCAATTCCCCCCTCTCTTTCGCACCCTCCATGTCATATTCCGCTCCAGGAGCTCCATCATAGCTCCTTGCTGTCGCTGGGAGGATGTTTTCTCCTCCGCTCGCCCCTTCCACCGTCATTTTCTCTCTACCCACCCTTGCCTCCTTTTCCGCGCAGCTCTCGATTCCCCCCTCTCTTTCGCACCCTCCATGTCATATTCCGCTCCAGGAGTTCCATCATAGCTCCTCACTGTCGCTGGGAGGATGTTTTCTCCTCCGCTCGCCCCTTCCACCGTCATTTTCTCTCTACCCACCCTTGCCTCCTTCTCCGCGCAGCTCTCGATTCCCCCCTCTCTTTCGCACCCTCCATGTCATATTCTGCTCCAGGAGCTCCATCATAGCTCCTTGCTGTCGCTGGGAGGATGTTTTCTCCTCCGCTCGCCCCTTCCACCATCATTTTCTCTCTACCCACCCTTGCCTCCTTCTCCGCGCAGCTCTCGATTCCCCCCTCTCTTTCGCACCCTCCATGTCATATTCCGCTCCAGGAGCTCCATCATAGCTCCTCGCTGTCGCTGGGAGGATGTTTTCTCCTCCGCTCGCCCCTTCCACCGTCATTTTCTCTCTACCCACCCTTGCCTCCTTTTCCGCGCAGCTCTCGATTCCCCCCTCTCTTTCGCACCCTCCATGTCATATTCCGCTCCAGGAGTTCCATCATAGCTCCTCACTGTCGCTGGGAGGATGTTTTCTCCTCCACTCGCCCCTTCCACCGTCATTTTCTCTCTACCCACCCTTGCCTCCTTCTCCGCGCTGCTCTCGATTCCCACCTCTCTCTCGCACCCTCCATATTACATCCAGCTCCAGGAGCTCCATCATAGCTCCTCGCTGTCGCTGGGAGGATGTTTTCTCCTCCGCTCGCCCCTTCCACCGTCATTTTCTCTCTACCCACCCTTGCCTCCTTCTCCGCGCAGCTCTCGATTCCCTCCTCTCTCTCGCACCCTCCATATTACATCCAGCTCCAGGAGCTCCATCATAGCTCCTCGCTGTCGCTGGGAGGATGTTTTCTCCTCTGCTCGCCGCTTCCGCCGTCATTTTCTCTCCACCCACCCTTGCCTCCTTTTCCGCGCAGCTCTCAATTCCCCCCTCTCTTTCGCACCCTCCATGTCATATTCCGCTCCAGGAGCTCCATCATAGCTCCTTGCTGTCGCTGGGAGGATGTTTTCTCCTCCGCTCGCCCCTTCCACCGTCATTTTCTCTCTACCCACCCTTGCCTCCTTTTCCGCGCAGCTCTCGATTCCCCCCTCTCTTTCGCACCCTCCATGTCATATTCCGCTCCAGGAGTTCCATCATAGCTCCTCGCTGTCGCTGGGAGGATGTTTTCTCCTCCGCTCGCCCCTTCCACCGTCATTTTCTCTCTACCCACCCTTGCCTCCTTCTCCGCGCAGCTCTCGATTCCCCCCTCTCTTTCGCACCCTCCATGTCATATTCTGCTCCAGGAGCTCCATCATAGCTCCTCGCTGTCGCTGGGAGGATGTTTTCTCCTCCGCTCGCCCCTTCCACCGTCATTTTCTCTCTACCCACCCTTGCCTCCTTCTCCACGCAGCTCTCGATTCCCCCCTCTCTTTCGCACCCTCCATGTCATATTCCGCTCCAGGAGCTCCCTCATAGCTCCTTGCTGTCGCTGGGAGGATGTTTTCTCCTCCGCTCGCCCCTTCCACCATCATTTTCTCTCTACCCACCCTTGCCTCCTTCTCCGCGCAGCTCTCGATTCCCCCCTCTCTTTCGCACCCTCCATGTCATATTCCGCTCCAGGAGCTCCATCATAGCTCCTCGCTGTCGCTGGGAGGATGTTTTCTCCTCCGCTCGCCCCTTCCACCGTCATTTTCTCTCTACCCACCCTTGCCTCCTTTTCCGCGCAGCTCTCGATTCCCCCCTCTCTTTCGCACCCTCCATGTCATATTCCGCTCCAGGAGCTCCATCATAGCTCCTCGCTGTCGCTGGGAGGAAGTTTTCTCCTCCGCTCGCCCCTTCCACCGTCATTTTCTCTCTACCCACCCTTGCCTCCTTTTCCGCGCAGCTCTCAATTCCCCCCTCTCTTTCGCACCCTCCATGTCATATTCCGCTCCAGGAGCTCCATCATAGCTCCTTGCTGTCGCTGGGAGGATGTTTTCTCCTCCGCTCGCCCCTTCCACCGTCATTTTCTCTCTACCCACCCTTGCCTCCTTTTCCGCGCAGCTCTCGATTCCCCCCTCTCTTTCGCACCCTCCATGTCATATTCCGCTCCAGGAGTTCCATCATAGCTCCTCGCTGTCGCTGGGAGGATGTTTTCTCCTCCGCTCGCCCCTTCCACCGTCATTTTCTCTCTACCCACCCTTGCCTCCTTCTCCGCGCAGCTCTCGATTCCCCCCTCTCTTTTGCACCCTCCATGTCATATTCCGCTCCAGGAGCTCCATCATAGCTCCTTGCTGTCGCTGGGAGGATGTTTTCTCCTCCGCTCGCCCCTTCCACCGTCATTTTCTCTCTACCCACCCTTGCCTCCTTCTCCGCGCAGCTCTCGATTCCCCCCTCTCTTTCGCACCCTCCATGTCATATTCCGCTCCAGGAGCTCCATCATAGCTCCTCGCTGTCGCTGGGAGGATGTTTTCTCCTCCGCTCGCCCCTTCCACCGTCATTTTCTCTCTACCCACCCTTGCCTCCTTTTCCGCGCAGCTCTCGATTCCCCCCTCTCTTTCGCACCCTCCATGTCATATTCCGCTCCAGGAGCTCCATCATAGCTCCTCGCTGTCGCTGGGAGGATGTTTTCTCCTCCACTCGCCCCTTCCACCGTCATTTTCTTTCTACCCACCCTTGCCTCCTTTTCCACGCAGCTCTCGATTCCCCCCTCTCTTTCGCACCCTCCATGTCATATTCCGCTCCAGGAGCTCCATCATAGCTCCTCGCTGTTGCTGGGAGGATGTTTTCTCCTCCGCTCGCCCCTTCCACCGCCATTTTCTCTCTACCCACCCTTGCCTCCTTCTCCGCACAGCTCTCGATTCCCCCCTCTCTTTCGCACCCTCCATGTCATATTCCGCTCCAGGAGCTCCATCATAGCTCCTCGCTGTCGCTGGGAGGATGTTTTCTCCTCTGCTCGCCCCTTCCACCGTCATTTTCTCTCTACCCACCCTTTCCTCCTTTTCCGCGCAGCTCTCGATTCCCCCCTCTCTTTCGCACCCTCCATGTCATATTCCGCTCCAGGAGCTCCATCATAGCTCCTCGCTGTCGCTGGGAGGATGTTTTCTCCTCCGCTCGCCCCTTCCACCGTCATTTTCTTTCTACCCACCCTTGCCTCCTTTTCCACGCAGCTCTCGATTCCCCCCTCTCTTTCGCACCCTCCATGTCATATTCCGCTCCAGGAGCTCCATCATAGCTCCTCGCTGTTGCTGGGAGGATGTTTTCTCCTCCGCTCGCCCCTTCCACCGTCATTTTCTCTCTACCCACCCTTGCCTCCTTCTCCGCACAGCTCTCGATTCCCCCCTCTCTTTCGCACCCTCCATGTCATATTCCGCTCCAGGAGCTCCATCATAGCTCCTCGCTGTCGCTGGGAGGATGTTTTCTCCTCTGCTCGCCCCTTCCGCCGTCATTTTCTCTCTACCCACCCTTTCCTCCTTTTCCGCGCAGCTCTCGATTCCCCCCTCTCTTGCGCACCCTCCATGTCATATTCCGCTCCAGGAGCTCCATCATAGCTCCTCGCTGTCGCTGGGAGGATGTTTTCTCCTCCGCTCGCCCCTTCCACCGTCATTTTCTCTCTACCCACCCTTGCCTCCTTTTCCGCGCAGCTCTCGATTCCCCCCTCTCTTTCGCACCCTCCATGTCATATTCCGCTCCAGGAGTTCCATCATAGCTCCTCACTGTCGCTGGGAGGATGTTTTCTCCTCCGCTCGCCCCTTCCACCGTCATTTTCTCTCTACCCACCCTTGCCTCCTTCTCCGCGCAGCTCTCGATTCCCTCCTCTCTCTCGCACCCTCCATATTACATCCAGCTCCAGGAGCTCCATCATAGCTCCTCGCTGTCGCTGGGAGGATGTTTTCTCCTCCGCTCGCCCCTTCCACCGTCATTTTCTCTCTACCCACCCTTGCCTCCTTCTCTGCGCAGCTCTCGATTCCCCCCTCTCTTTCGCACCCTCCATGTCATATTCCGCTCCAGGAGTTCCATCATAGCTCCTCACTGTCGCTGGGAGGATGTTTTCTCCTCCGCTCGCCCCTTCCACCGTCATTTTCTCTCTACCCACCCTTGCCTCCTTCTCCGCGCAGCTCTCGATTCCCTCCTCTCTCTCGCACCCTCCATATTACATCCAGCTCCAGGAGCTCCATCATAGCTCCTCGCTGTCGCTGGGAGGATGTTTTCTCCTCCGCTCGCCCCTTCCACCGTCATTTTCTCTCTACCCACCCTTGCCTCCTTCTCCGCGCAGCTCTCGATTCCCTCTTCTCTCTCGCACCCTCCATATTACATCCAGCTCCAGGAGCTCCATCATAGCTCCTCGCTGTCGCTGGGAGGATGTTTTCTCCTCTGCTCGCCGCTTCCGCCGTCATTTTCTCTCCACCCACCCTTGCCTCCTTCTCCGCGCCGCTCTCGATTCCCCCCTCTCTTTCGCACCCTCCATGTCATATTCCGCTCCAGGAGCTCCATCATAGCTCCTCGCTGTCGCTGGGAGGATGTTTTCTCCTCCGCTCGCCCCTTCCACCGTCATTTTCTCTCTACCCACCCTTGCCTCCTTCTCCGCGCAGCTCTCGATTCCCCCCTCTCTTTCGCACCCTCCATGTCATATTCCGCTCCAGGAGCTCCATCATAGCTCCTCGCTGTCGCTGGGAGGATGTTTTCTCCTCCGCTCGCCCCTTCCACCGTCATTTTCTCTCTACCCACCCTTTCCTCCTTTTCCGCGCAGCTCTCGATTCCCCCCTCTCTTTCACACCCTCCATGTCATATTCCGCTCCAGGAGCTCCATCATTGCTCCTCGCTGTCGCTGGGAGGATGTTTTCTCCTCCGCTCGCCCCTTCCACCGTCATTTTCTCTCTACCCACCCTTGCCTCCCTCTCCGCGCAGCTCTCAATTCCCCCCTCTCTTTTGCACCCTCCATGTCATATTCCGCTCCAGGAGCTCCATCATAGCTCCTCGCTGTCGCTGGGAGGATGTTTTCTCCTCCGCTCGCCCCTTTCACCGTCATTTTCTCTCTACCCACCCTTTCCTCCTTCTCCGCGCAGCTCTCGATTCCCCCCTCTCTTTCGAACCCTCCATGTCATATTCCGCTCCAGGAGCTCCATCATAGCTCCTCGCTGTCGCTGGGAGGATGTTTTCTCCTCTGCTCGCCCCTTCCACCGTCATTTTCTCTCTACCCACCCTTTCCTCCTTTTCCGCGCAGCTCTCGATTCCCCCTCTCTTTCGCACCCTCCATGTCATATTCCGCTCCAGGAGCTCCATCATAGCTCCTCGCTGTCGCTGGGAGGATGTTTTCTCCTCCGCTCGCCCCTTCCACCGTCATTTTCTCTCTACCCACCCTTGCCTCCTTTTCCGCGCAGCTCTCGATTCCCCCCTCTCTTTCGCACCCTCCATGTCATATTCCGCTCCAGGAGTTCCATCATAGCTCCTCACTGTCGCTGGGAGGATGTTTTCTCCTCCACTCGCCCCTTCCACCGTCATTTTCTCTCTACCCACCCTTGCCTCCTTCTCCGAGCTGCTCTCGATTCCCTCCTCTCTCTCGCACCCTCCATATTACATCCAGCTCCAGGAGCTCCATCATAGCTCCTCGCTGTCGCTGGGAGGATGTTTTCTCCTCTGCTCGCCGCTTCCGCCGTCATTTTCTCTCCACCCACCCTTGCCTCCTTTTCCGCGCAGCTCTCAATTCCCCCCTCTCTTTCGCACCCTCCATGTCATATTCCGCTCCAGGAGCTCCATCATAGCTCCTTGCTGTCGCTGGGAGGATGTTTTCTCCTCCGCTCGCCCCTTCCACCGTCATTTTCTCTCTACCCACCCTTGCCTCCTTTTCCGCGCAGCTCTCGATTCCCCCCTCTCTTTCGCACCCTCCATGTCATATTCCGCTCCAGGAGTTCCATCATAGCTCCTCACTGTCGCTGGGAGGATGTTTTCTCCTCCGCTCGCCCCTTCCACCGTCATTTTCTCTCTACCCACCCTTGCCTCCCTCTCCGCGCAGCTCTCAATTCCCCCCTCTCTTTTGCACCCTCCATGTCATATTCCGCTCCAGGAGCTCCATCATAGCTCCTCGCTGTCGCTGGGAGGATGTTTTCTCCTCCGCTCGCCCCTTCCACCGTCATTTTCTCTCTACCCACCCTTGCCTCCTTTTCCGCGCAGCTCTCGATTCCCCCCTCTCTTTCGTACCCTCCATGTCATATTCCGCTCCAGGAGCTCCATCATAGCTCCTCGCTGTCGCTGGGAGGATGTTTTCTCCTCCGCTCGCCCCTTCCACCGTCATTTTCTCTCTACCCACCCTTGCCTCCTTTTCCGCGCAGCTCTCGATTCCCCCCTCTCTTTCGCACCCTCCATGTCATATTCCGCTCCAGGAGTTCCATCATAGCTCCTCACTGTCGCTGGGAGGATGTTTTCTCCTCCGCTCGCCCCTTCCACCGTCATTTTCTCTCTACCCACCCTTGCCTCCTTCTCCGCGCAGCTCTCGATTCCCCCCTCTCTTTCGCACCCTCCATGTCATATTCCGCTCCAGGAGCTCCATCATAGCTCCTTGCTGTCGCTGGGAGGATGTTTTCTCCTCCGCTCGCCCCTTCCACCATCATTTTCTCTCTACCCACCCTTGCCTACTTCTCCGCGCAGCTCTCGATTCCCCCCTCTCTTTCGCACCCTCCATGTCATATCCCGCTCCAGGAGCTCCATCATAGCTCCTCGCTGTCGCTGGGAGGATGTTTTCTCCTCCGCTCGCCCCTTCCACCGTCATTTTCTCTCTACCCACCCTTGCCTCCTTCTCCGCGCAGCTCTCGATTCCCCCCTCTCTCTCGCATCCTCCATATTACATCCAGCTCCAGGAGCTCCATCATAGCTCCTCGCTGTCGCTGGGAGGATGTTTTCTCCTCCGCTCGCCCCTTCCACCGTCATTTTCTCTCTACCCATCCTTTCCTCCTTCTCCGCGCAGCTCTCGATTCCCCCCTCTCTTTCGCACCCTCCATGTCATATTCCGCTCCAGGAGCTCCATCATAGCTCCTCGCTGTCGCTGGGAGGATGTTTTCTCCTCCGCTCGCCCCTTCCACCGTCATTTTCTCTCTACCCACCCTTGCCTCCTTTTCCGCGCAGCTCTCGATTCCCCCCTCTCTTTCGCACCCTCCATGTCATATTCCGCTCCAGGAGTTCCATCATAGCTCCTCACTGTCGCTGGGAGGATGTTTTCTCCTCCGCTCGCCCCTTCCACCGTCATTTTCTCTCTACCCACCCTTGCCTCCTTCTCCGCGCAGCTCTCGATTCCCCCCTCTCTTTCGCACCCTCCATGTCATATTCCGCTCCAGGAGCTCCATCATAGCTCTTCGCTGTCGCTGGGAGGATGTTTTCTCCTCCGCTCGCCCCTTCCACCGTCATTTTCTCTCTACCCACCCTTTCCTCCTTTTCCGCGCAGCTCTCGATTCCCCCCTCTCTTTCGCACCCTCCATGTCATATTCCGCTCCAGGAGCTCCATCATAGCTCCTCGCTGTCGCTGGGAGGATGTTTTCTCCTCCGCTCGCCCCTTCCACCGTCATTTTCTTTCTACCCACCCTTGCCTCCTTTTCCACGCAGCTCTCGATTCCCCCCTCTCTTTCGCACCCTCCATGTCATATTCCGCTCCAGGAGCTCCATCATAGCTCCTCGCTGTTGCTGGGAGGATGTTTTCTCCTCCGCTCGCCCCTTCCACCGTCATTTTCTCTCTACCCACCCTTGCCTCCTTCTCCGCACAGCTCTCGATTCCCCCCTCTCTTTCGCACCCTCCATGTCATATTCCGCTCCAGGAGCTCCATCATAGCTCCTCGCTGTCGCTGGGAGGATGTTTTCTCCTCTGCTCGCCCCTTCCACCGTCATTTTCTCTCTACCCACCCTTTCCTCCTTTTCCGCGCAGCTCTCGATTCCCCCCTCTCTTGCGCACCCTCCATGTCATATTCCGCTCCAGGAGCTCCATCATAGCTCCTCGCTGTCGCTGGGAGGATGTTTTCTCCTCCGCTCGCCCCTTCCACCGTCATTTTCTCTCTACCCACCCTTGCCTCCTTTTCCGCGCAGCTCTCGATTCCCCCCTCTCTTTCGCACCCTCCATGTCATATTCCGCTCCAGGAGTTCCATCATAGCTCCTCACTGTCGCTGGGAGGATGTTTTCTCCTCCGCTCGCCCCTTCCACCCTAATTTTCTCTCTACCCACCCTTGCCTCCTTCTCCGCGCAGCTCTCGATTCCCCCCTCTCTTTCGCACCCTCCATGTCATATTCCGCTCCAGGAGCTCTATCATAGCTCTTCGCTGTCGCTGGGAGGATGTTTTCTCCTCCGCTCGCCCCTTCCACCGTCATTTTCTCTCTACCCACGCTTGCCTCCTTCTCCGCGCAGCTCTCGATTCCCTCCTCTCTCTCGCACCCTCCATATTACATCCAGCTCCAGGAGCTTCATCATAGCTCCTCGCTGTCGCTGGGAGGATGTTTTCTCCTCCGCTCGCCCCTTCCACCGTCATTTTCTCTCTACCCACCCTTGCCTCCTTCTCTGCGCAGCTCTCGATTCCCCCCTCTCTTTCGCACCCTCCATGTCATATTCCGCTCCAGGAGCTCCATCATAGCTCCTCGATGTCGCTGGGAGGATGTTTTCTCCTCCGCTCGCCCCTTCCACCGTCATTTTCTCTCTACCCACCCTTGCCTCCTTCTCCGCGCAGCTCTCGATTCCCTCTTCTCTCTCGCACCCTCCATATTACATCCAGCTCCAGGAGCTCCATCATAGCTCCTCGCTGTCGCTGGGAGGATGTTTTCTCCTCTGCTCGCCGCTTCCGCCGTCATTTTCTCTCCACCCACCCTTGCCTCCTTCTCCGCGCCGCTCTCGATTCCCCCCTCTCTTTCGCACCCTCCATGTCATATTCCGCTCCAGGAGCTCCATCATAGCTCCTCGCTGTCGCTGGGAGGATGTTTCCTCCTCCGCTCGCCCCTTCCACCGTCATTTTCTCTCTACCCACCCTTGCCTCCTTCTTCGCGCAGCTCTCGATTCCCCCCTCTCTTTCGCACCCTCCATGTCATATTCCGCTCCAGGAGCTCCATCATAGCTCCTCGCTGTCGCTGGGAGGATGTTTTCTCCTCCGCTCGCCCCTTCCACCGTCATTTTCTCTCTACCCACCCTTTCCTCCTTTTCCGCGCAGCTCTCGATTCCCCCCTCTCTTTCACACCCTCCATGTCATATTCCGCTCCAGGAGCTCCATCATTGCTCCTCGCTGTCGCTGGGAGGATGTTTTCTCCTCCGCTCGCCCCTTCCACCGTCATTTTCTCTCTACCCACCCTTGCCTCCCTCTCCGCGCAGCTCTCAATTCCCCCCTCTCTTTCGCACCCTCCATGTCATATTCCGCTCCAGGAGCTCCATCATAGCTCCTCGCTGTCGCTGGGAGGATGTTTTCTCCTCCGCTCGCCCCTTTCACCGTCATTTTCTCTCTACCCACCCTTTCCTCCTTTTCCGCGCAGCTCTCGATTCCCCCCTCTCTTTCGCACCCTCCATGTCATATTCCGCTCCAGGAGTTCCATCATAGCTCCTCACTGTCGCTGGGAGGATGTTTTCTCCTCCGCTCGCCCCTTCCACCGTCATTTTCTCTCTACCCACCCTTGCCTCCTTCTCCGCGCAGCTCTCGATTCCCCCCTCTCTTTCGCACCCTCCATGTCATATTCTGCTCCAGGAGCTCCATCATAGCTCCTCGCTGTCGCTGGGAGGATGTTTTCTCCTCCGCTCGCCCCTTCCACCGTCATTTTCTCTCTACCCACCCTTGCCTCCTTCTCCGCGCAGCTCTCGATTCCCCCCTCTCTTTCGCACCCTCCATGTCATATTCCGCTCCAGGAGCTCCATCATAGCTCCTTGCTGTCGCTGGGAGGATGTTTTCTCCTCCGCTCGCCCCTTCCACCATCATTTTCTCTCTACCCACCCTTGCCTCCTTCTCCGCGCAGCTCTCGATTCCCCCCTCTCTTTCGCACCCTCCATGTCATATTCCGCTCCAGGAGCTCCATCATAGCTCCTCGCTGTCGCTGGGAGGATGTTTTCTCCTCCGCTCGCCCCTTCCACCGTCATTTTCTCTCTACCCACCCTTGCCTCCTTTTCCGCGCAGCTCTCGATTCCCCCCTCTCTTTCGCACCCTCCATGTCATATTCCGCTCCAGGAGCTCCATCATAGCTCCTTGCTGTCGCTGGGAGGATGTTTTCTCCTCCGCTCGCCCCTTCCACCGTCATTTTCTCTCTACCCACCCTTGCCTCCTTTTCCGCGCAGCTCTCGATTCCCCCCTCTCTTTCGCACCCTCCATGTCATATTCCGCTCCAGGAGTTCCATCATAGCTCCTCACTGTCGCTGGGAGGATGTTTTCTCCTCCGCTCGCCCCTTCCACCGTCATTTTCTCTCTACCCACCCTTGCCTCCTTCTCCGCGCAGCTCTCGATTCCCCCCTCTCTTTCGCACCCTCCATGTCACATTCTGCTCCAGGAGCTCCATCATAGCTCCTCGCTGTCGCTGGGAGGATGTTTTCTCCTCCGCTCGCCCCTTCCACCGTCATTTTCTCTCTACCCACCCTTGCCTCCTTCTCCGCGCAGCTCTCGATTCCCCCCTCTCTTTCGCACCCTCCATGTCATATTCCGCTCCAGGAGCTCCATCATAGCTCCTTGCTGTCGCTGGGAGGATGTTTTCTCCTCCGCTCGCCCCTTCCACCATCATTTTCTCTCTACCCACCCTTGCCTCCTTCTCCGCGCAGCTCTCGATTCCCCCCTCTCTTTCGCACCCTCCATGTCATATTCCGCTCCAGGAGCTCCATCATAGCTCCTCGCTGTCGCTGGGAGGATGTTTTCTCCTCCGCTCGCCCCTTCCACCGTCATTTTCTCTCTACCCACCCTTGCCTCCTTTTCCGCGCAGCTCTCGATTCCCCCCTCTCTTTCGCACCCTCCATATCATATTCCGCTCCAGGAGCTCCATCATAGCTCCTCGCTGTCGCTGGGAGGATGTTTTCTCCTCCGCTCGCCCCTTCCACCGTCATTTTCTCTCTACCCACCCTTGCCTCCTTTTCCGCGCAGCTCTCGATTCCCCCCTCTCTTTCGCACCCTCCATGTCATATTCCGCTCCAGGAGCTCCATCATAGCTCCTCGCTGTCGCTGGGAGGATGTTTTCTCCTCCGCTCGCCCCTTCCACCGTCATTTTCTCTCTACCCACCCTTGCCTCCTTTTCCGCGCAGCTCTCGATTCCCCCTCTCTTTCGCACCCTCCATGTCATATTCCGCTCCCGGAGTTCCATCATAGCTCCTCACTGTCGCTGGGAGGAAGTTTTCTCCTCCGCTCGCCCCTTCCACCGTCATTTTCTCTCTACCCACCCTTGCCTCCTTTTCCGCGCAGCTCTCGATTCCCCCCTCTCTTTCGCACCCTCCATGTCATATTCCGCTCCAGGAGCTCCATCATAGCTCCTTGCTGTCGCTGGGAGGATGTTTTCTCCTCCGCTCGCCCCTTCCACCATCATTTTCTCTCTACCCACCCTTGCCTCCTTCTCCGCGCAGCTCTCGATTCCCCCCTCTCTTTCGCACCCTCCATGTCATATTCCGCTCCAGGAGCTCCATCATAGCTCCTCGCTGTCGCTGGGAGGATGTTTTCTCCTCCGCTCGCCCCTTCCACCGTCATTTTCTCTCTACCCACCCTTGCCTCCTTTTCCGCGCAGCTCTCGATTCCCCCCTCTCTTTCGCACCCTCCATGTCATATTCCGCTCCAGGAGCTCCATCATAGCTCCTCGCTGTCGCTGGGAGGATGTTTTCTCCTCCGCTCGCCCCTTCCACCGTCATTTTCTTTCTACCCACCCTTGCCTCCTTTTCCACGCAGCTCTCGATTCCCCCCTCTCTTTCGCACCCTCCATGTCATATTCCGCTCCAGGAGCTCCATCATAGCTCCTCGCTGTCGCTGGGAGGATGTTTTCTCCTCCGCTCGCCCCTTCCACCGTCATTTTCTCTCTACCCACCCTTGCCTCCTTTTCCGCGCAGCTCTCGATTCCCCCCTCTCTTTCGCACCCTCCATGTCATATTCCGCTCCAGGAGCTCCATCATAGCTCCTCGCTGTCGC
Organism: Pelophylax lessonae; assembly: GCF_965119305.1. Taxonomy (NCBI): domain Eukaryota; kingdom Metazoa; phylum Chordata; class Amphibia; order Anura; family Ranidae; genus Pelophylax; species Pelophylax lessonae. The sequence continues at coordinate 86,143,354 of NC_138780.1, read as the reverse complement.
TGGGAGGATGTTTTCTCCTCCGCTCGCCCCTTCCACCGTCATTTTCTTTCTACCCACCCTTGCCTCCTTTTCCACGCAGCTCTCGATTCCCCCCTCTCTTTCGCACCCTCCATGTCATATTCCGCTCCAGGAGCTCCATCATAGCTCCTCGCTGTTGCTGGGAGGATGTTTTCTCCTCCGCTCGCCCCTTCCACCGTCATTTTCTCTCTACCCACCCTTGCCTCCTTCTCCGCACAGCTCTCGATTCCCCCCTCTCTTTCGCACCCTCCATGTCATATTCCGCTCCAGGAGCTCCATCATAGCTCCTCGCTGTCGCTGGGAGGAATTTTTCTCCTCTGCTCGCCCCTTCCACCGTCATTTTCTCTCTACCCACCCTTTCCTCCTTTTCCGCGCAGCTCTCGATTCCCCCCTCTCTTTCGCACCCTCCATGTCATATTCCGCTCCAGGAGCTCCATCATAGCTCCTCGCTGTCGCTGGGAGGATGTTTTCTCCTCCGCTCGCCCCTTCCACCGTCATTTTCTTTCTACCCACCCTTGCCTCCTTTTCCACGCAGCTCTCGATTCCCCCCTCTCTTTCGCACCCTCCATGTCATATTCCGCTCCAGGAGCTCCATCATAGCTCCTCGCTGTTGCTGGGAGGATGTTTTCTCCTCCGCTCGCCCCTTCCACCGTCATTTTCTCTCTACCCACCCTTGCCTCCTTCTCCGCACAGCTCTCGATTCCCCCCTCTCTTTCGCACCCTCCATGTCATATTCCGCTCCAGGAGCTCCATCATAGCTCCTCGCTGTCGCTGGGAGGATGTTTTCTCCTCTGCTCGCCCCTTCCACCGTCATTTTCTCTCTACCCACCCTTTCCTCCTTTTCCGCGCAGCTCTCGATTCCCCCCTCTCTTGCGCACCCTCCATGTCATATTCCGCTCCAGGAGCTCCATCATAGCTCCTCGCTGTCGCTGGGAGGATGTTTTCTCCTCCGCTCGCCCCTTCCACCGTCATTTTCTCTCTACCCACCCTTTCCTCCTTTTCCGCGCAGCTCTCGATTCCCCCCTCTCTTTCGCACCCTCCATGTCATATTCCGCTCCAGGAGCTCCATCATAGCTCCTCGCTGTCGCTGGGAGGATGTTTTCTCCTCCGCTCGCCCCTTCCACCGTCATTTTCTTTCTACCCACCCTTGCCTCCTTTTCCACGCAGCTCTCGATTCCCCCCTCTCTTTCGCACCCTCCATGTCATATTCCGCTCCAGGAGCTCCATCATAGCTCCTCGCTGTTGCTGGGAGGATGTTTTCTCCTCCGCTCGCCCCTTCCACCGTCATTTTCTCTCTACCCACCCTTGCCTCCTTCTCCGCACAGCTCTCGATTCCCCCCTCTCTTTCGCACCCTCCATGTCATATTCCGCTCCAGGAGCTCCATCATAGCTCCTCGCTGTCGCTGGGAGGATGTTTTCTCCTCTGCTCGCCCCTTCCACCGTCATTTTCTCTCTACCCACCCTTTCCTCCTTTTCCGCGCAGCTCTCGATTCCCCCCTCTCTTGCGCACCCTCCATGTCATATTCCGCTCCAGGAGCTCCATCATAGCTCCTCGCTGTCGCTGGGAGGATGTTTTCTCCTCCGCTCGCCCCTTCCACCGTCATTTTCTCTCTACCCACCCTTGCCTCCTTTTCCGCGCAGCTCTCGATTCCCCCCTCTCTTTCGCACCCTCCATGTCATATTCCGCTCCAGGAGTTCCATCATAGCTCCTCACTGTCGCTGGGAGGATGTTTTCTCCTCCGCTCGCCCCTTCCACCCTAATTTTCTCTCTACCCACCCTTGCCTCCTTCTCCGCGCAGCTCTCGATTCCCCCCTCTCTTTCGCACCCTCCATGTCATATTCCGCTCCAGGAGCTCTATCATAGCTCTTCGCTGTCGCTGGGAGGATGTTTTCTCCTCCGCTCGCCCCTTCCACCGTCATTTTCTCTCTACCCACGCTTGCCTCCTTCTCCGCGCAGCTCTCGATTCCCTCCTCTCTCTCGCACCCTCCATATTACATCCAGCTCCAGGAGCTTCATCATAGCTCCTCGCTGTCGCTGGGAGGATGTTTTCTCCTCCGCTCGCCCCTTCCACCGTCATTTTCTCTCTACCCACCCTTGCCTCCTTCTCTGCGCAGCTCTCGATTCCCCCCTCTCTTTCGCACCCTCCATGTCATATTCCGCTCCAGGAGCTCCATCATAGCTCCTCGATGTCGCTGGGAGGATGTTTTCTCCTCCGCTCGCCCCTTCCACCGTCATTTTCTCTCTACCCACCCTTGCCTCCTTCTCCGCGCAGCTCTCGATTCCCTCTTCTCTCTCGCACCCTCCATATTACATCCAGCTCCAGGAGCTCCATCATAGCTCCTCGCTGTCGCTGGGAGGATGTTTTCTCCTCTGCTCGCCGCTTCCGCCGTCATTTTCTCTCCACCCACCCTTGCCTCCTTCTCCGCGCCGCTCTCGATTCCCCCCTCTCTTTCGCACCCTCCATGTCATATTCCGCTCCAGGAGCTCCATCATAGCTCCTCGCTGTCGCTGGGAGGATGTTTCCTCCTCCGCTCGCCCCTTCCACCGTCATTTTCTCTCTACCCACCCTTGCCTCCTTCTTCGCGCAGCTCTCGATTCCCCCCTCTCTTTCGCACCCTCCATGTCATATTCCGCTCCAGGAGCTCCATCATAGCTCCTCGCTGTCGCTGGGAGGATGTTTTCTCCTCCGCTCGCCCCTTCCACCGTCATTTTCTCTCTACCCACCCTTTCCTCCTTTTCCGCGCAGCTCTCGATTCCCCCCTCTCTTTCACACCCTCCATGTCATATTCCGCTCCAGGAGCTCCATCATTGCTCCTCGCTGTCGCTGGGAGGATGTTTTCTCCTCCGCTCGCCCCTTCCACCGTCATTTTCTCTCTACCCACCCTTGCCTCCCTCTCCGCGCAGCTCTCAATTCCCCCCTCTCTTTCGCACCCTCCATGTCATATTCCGCTCCAGGAGCTCCATCATAGCTCCTCGCTGTCGCTGGGAGGATGTTTTCTCCTCCGCTCGCCCCTTTCACCGTCATTTTCTCTCTACCCACCCTTTCCTCCTTTTCCGCGCAGCTCTCGATTCCCCCCTCTCTTTCGCACCCTCCATGTCATATTCCGCTCCAGGAGTTCCATCATAGCTCCTCACTGTCGCTGGGAGGATGTTTTCTCCTCCGCTCGCCCCTTCCACCGTCATTTTCTCTCTACCCACCCTTGCCTCCTTCTCCGCGCAGCTCTCGATTCCCCCCTCTCTTTCGCACCCTCCATGTCATATTCTGCTCCAGGAGCTCCATCATAGCTCCTCGCTGTCGCTGGGAGGATGTTTTCTCCTCCGCTCGCCCCTTCCACCGTCATTTTCTCTCTACCCACCCTTGCCTCCTTCTCCGCGCAGCTCTCGATTCCCCCCTCTCTTTCGCACCCTCCATGTCATATTCCGCTCCAGGAGCTCCATCATAGCTCCTTGCTGTCGCTGGGAGGATGTTTTCTCCTCCGCTCGCCCCTTCCACCATCATTTTCTCTCTACCCACCCTTGCCTCCTTCTCCGCGCAGCTCTCGATTCCCCCCTCTCTTTCGCACCCTCCATGTCATATTCCGCTCCAGGAGCTCCATCATAGCTCCTCGCTGTCGCTGGGAGGATGTTTTCTCCTCCGCTCGCCCCTTCCACCGTCATTTTCTCTCTACCCACCCTTGCCTCCTTTTCCGCGCAGCTCTCGATTCCCCCCTCTCTTTCGCACCCTCCATGTCATATTCCGCTCCAGGAGCTCCATCATAGCTCCTTGCTGTCGCTGGGAGGATGTTTTCTCCTCCGCTCGCCCCTTCCACCGTCATTTTCTCTCTACCCACCCTTGCCTCCTTTTCCGCGCAGCTCTCGATTCCCCCCTCTCTTTCGCACCCTCCATGTCATATTCCGCTCCAGGAGTTCCATCATAGCTCCTCACTGTCGCTGGGAGGATGTTTTCTCCTCCGCTCGCCCCTTCCACCGTCATTTTCTCTCTACCCACCCTTGCCTCCTTCTCCGCGCAGCTCTCGATTCCCCCCTCTCTTTCGCACCCTCCATGTCATATTCTGCTCCAGGAGCTCCATCATAGCTCCTCGCTGTCGCTGGGAGGATGTTTTCTCCTCCGCTCGCCCCTTCCACCGTCATTTTCTCTCTACCCACCCTTGCCTCCTTCTCCGCGCAGCTCTCGATTCCCCCCTCTCTTTCGCACCCTCCATGTCATATTCCGCTCCAGGAGCTCCATCATAGCTCCTTGCTGTCGCTGGGAGGATGTTTTCTCCTCCGCTCGCCCCTTCCACCATCATTTTCTCTCTACCCACCCTTGCCTCCTTCTCCGCGCAGCTCTCGATTCCCCCCTCTCTTTCGCACCCTCCATGTCATATTCCGCTCCAGGAGCTCCATCATAGCTCCTCGCTGTCGCTGGGAGGATGTTTTCTCCTCCGCTCGCCCCTTCCACCGTCATTTTCTCTCTACCCACCCTTGCCTCCTTTTCCGCGCAGCTCTCGATTCCCCCCTCTCTTTCGCACCCTCCATATCATATTCCGCTCCAGGAGCTCCATCATAGCTCCTCGCTGTCGCTGGGAGGATGTTTTCTCCTCCGCTCGCCCCTTCCACCGTCATTTTCTCTCTACCCACCCTTGCCTCCTTTTCCGCGCAGCTCTCGATTCCCCCCTCTCTTTCGCACCCTCCATGTCATATTCCGCTCCAGGAGCTCCATCATAGCTCCTCGCTGTCGCTGGGAGGATGTTTTCTCCTCCGCTCGCCCCTTCCACCGTCATTTTCTCTCTACCCACCCTTGCCTCCTTTTCCGCGCAGCTCTCGATTCCCCCTCTCTTTCGCACCCTCCATGTCATATTCCGCTCCCGGAGTTCCATCATAGCTCCTCACTGTCGCTGGGAGGAAGTTTTCTCCTCCGCTCGCCCCTTCCACCGTCATTTTCTCTCTACCCACCCTTGCCTCCTTTTCCGCGCAGCTCTCGATTCCCCCCTCTCTTTCGCACCCTCCATGTCATATTCCGCTCCAGGAGCTCCATCATAGCTCCTTGCTGTCGCTGGGAGGATGTTTTCTCCTCCGCTCGCCCCTTCCACCATCATTTTCTCTCTACCCACCCTTGCCTCCTTCTCCGCGCAGCTCTCGATTCCCCCCTCTCTTTCGCACCCTCCATGTCATATTCCGCTCCAGGAGCTCCATCATAGCTCCTCGCTGTCGCTGGGAGGATGTTTTCTCCTCCGCTCGCCCCTTCCACCGTCATTTTCTCTCTACCCACCCTTGCCTCCTTTTCCGCGCAGCTCTCGATTCCCCCCTCTCTTTCGCACCCTCCATGTCATATTCCGCTCCAGGAGCTCCATCATAGCTCCTCGCTGTCGCTGGGAGGATGTTTTCTCCTCCGCTCGCCCCTTCCACCGTCATTTTCTTTCTACCCACCCTTGCCTCCTTTTCCACGCAGCTCTCGATTCCCCCCTCTCTTTCGCACCCTCCATGTCATATTCCGCTCCAGGAGCTCCATCATAGCTCCTCGCTGTCGCTGGGAGGATGTTTTCTCCTCCGCTCGCCCCTTCCACCGTCATTTTCTCTCTACCCACCCTTGCCTCCTTTTCCGCGCAGCTCTCGATTCCCCCCTCTCTTTCGCACCCTCCATGTCATATTCCGCTCCAGGAGCTCCATCATAGCTCCTCGCTGTCGCTGGGAGGATGTTTTCTCCTCCGCTCGCCCCTTCCACCGTCATTTTCTTTCTACCCACCCTTGCCTCCTTTTCCACGCAGCTCTCGATTCCCCCCTCTCTTTCGCACCCTCCATGTCATATTCCGCTCCAGGAGCTCCATCATAGCTCCTCGCTGTTGCTGGGAGGATGTTTTCTCCTCCGCTCGCCCCTTCCACCGTCATTTTCTCTCTACCCACCCTTGCCTCCTTCTCCGCACAGCTCTCGATTCCCCCCTCTCTTTCGCACCCTCCATGTCATATTCCGCTCCAGGAGCTCCATCATAGCTCCTCGCTGTCGCTGGGAGGAATTTTTCTCCTCTGCTCGCCCCTTCCACCGTCATTTTCTCTCTACCCACCCTTTCCTCCTTTTCCGCGCAGCTCTCGATTCCCCCCTCTCTTTCGCACCCTCCATGTCATATTCCGCTCCAGGAGCTCCATCATAGCTCCTCGCTGTCGCTGGGAGGATGTTTTCTCCTCCGCTCGCCCCTTCCACCGTCATTTTCTTTCTACCCACCCTTGCCTCCTTTTCCACGCAGCTCTCGATTCCCCCCTCTCTTTCGCACCCTCCATGTCATATTCCGCTCCAGGAGCTCCATCATAGCTCCTCGCTGTTGCTGGGAGGATGTTTTCTCCTCCGCTCGCCCCTTCCACCGTCATTTTCTCTCTACCCACCCTTGCCTCCTTCTCCGCACAGCTCTCGATTCCCCCCTCTCTTTCGCACCCTCCATGTCATATTCCGCTCCAGGAGCTCCATCATAGCTCCTCGCTGTCGCTGGGAGGATGTTTTCTCCTCTGCTCGCCCCTTCCACCGTCATTTTCTCTCTACCCACCCTTTCCTCCTTTTCCGCGCAGCTCTCGATTCCCCCCTCTCTTGCGCACCCTCCATGTCATATTCCGCTCCAGGAGCTCCATCATAGCTCCTCGCTGTCGCTGGGAGGATGTTTTCTCCTCCGCTCGCCCCTTCCACCGTCATTTTCTCTCTACCCACCCTTGCCTCCTTTTCCGCGCAGCTCTCGATTCCCCCCTCTCTTTCGCACCCTCCATGTCATATTCCGCTCCAGGAGTTCCATCATAGCTCCTCACTGTCGCTGGGAGGATGTTTTCTCCTCCGCTCGCCCCTTCCACCGTCATTTTCTCTCTACCCACCCTTGCCTCCTTCTCCTCGCAGCTCTCGATTCCCCCCTCTCTTTCGCACCCTCCATGTCATATTCCGCTCCAGGAGCTCCATCATAGCTCTTCGCTGTCGCTGGGAGGATGTTTTCTCCTCCGCTCGCCCCTTCCACCGTCATTTTCTCTCTACCCACCCTTTCCTCCTTTTCCGCGCAGCTCTCGATTCCCCCCTCTCTTTAGCACCCTCCATGTCATATTCCGCTCCAGGAGCTCCATCATAGCTCCTCGCTGTCGCTGGGAGGATGTTTTCTCCTCCGCTCGCCCCTTCCACCGTCATTTTCTCTCTACCCACCCTTGCCTCCTTCTCCGCGCAGCTCTCAATTCCCCCCTCTCTTTCGCACCCTCCATGTCATATTCCGCTCCAGGAGCTCCATCATAGCTCTTCGCTGTCGCTGGGAGGATGTTTTCTCCTCCGCTCGCCCCTTCCACCGTCATTTTCTCTCTACCCACCCTTTCCTCCTTTTCCGCGCAGCTCTCGATTCCCCCCTCTCTTTCGCACCCTCCATGTCATATTCCGCTCCAGGCGCTCCATCATAGCTCCTCGCTGTCGCTGGGAGGATGTTTTCTCCTCCGCTCGCCCCTTCCACCGTCATTTTCTCTCTACCCACCCTTGCCTCCTTTTCCGCGCAGCTCTCGATTCCCCCCTCTCTTTCGCACCCTCCATGTCATATTCCGCTCCAGGAGTTCCATCATAGCTCCTCACTGTCGCTGGGAGGATGTTTTCTCCTCCGCTCGCCCCTTCCACCGTCATTTTCTCTCTACCCACCCTTGCCTCCTTCTCCGCGCAGCTCTCGATTCCCCCCTCTCTTTCGCACCCTCCATGTCATATTCCGCTAAAGGAGCTCCATCATAGCTCTTCGCTGTCGCTGGGAGGATGTTTTCTCCTCCGCTCGCCCCTTCCACCGTCATTTTCTCTCTACCCACCCTTTCCTCCTTTTCCGCGCAGCTCTCGATTCCCCCCTCTCTTTCGCACCCTCCATGTCATATTCCGCTCCAGGAGCTCCATCATAGCTCCTCGCTGTCGCTGGGAGGATGTTTTCTCCTCCGCTCGCCCCTTCCACCGTCATTTTCTCTCTACCCACCCTTGCCTCCTTTTCCGCGCAGCTCTCGATTCCCCCCTCTCTTTCGCACCCTCCATGTCATATTCCGCTCCAGGAGCTCCATCATAGCTCCTCGCTGTCGCTGGGAGGATGTTTTCTCCTCCGCTCGCCCCTTCCACCGTCATTTTCTCTCTACCCACCCTTGCCTCCTTCTCCGCGCAGCTCTCAATTCCCCCCTCTCTTTCGCACCCTCCATGTCATATTCCGCTCCAGGAGCTCCATCATAGCTCCTCGCTGTCGCTGGGAGGATGTTTTCTCCTCCGCTCGCCCCTTCCACCATCATTTTCTCTCTACCCACCCTTGCCTCCTTCTCCGTGCAGCTCTCAATTCCCCCCTCTCTTTCGCACCCTCCATGTCATATTCCGCTCCAGGAGCTCCATCATAGCTCCTCGCTGTCGCTGGGAGGATGTTTTCTCCTCCGCTCGCCCCTTCCACCGTCATTTTCTCTCTACCCACCCTTGCCTCCTTCTCCGCGCAGCTCTCGATTCCCCCCTCTCTTTCGCACCCTCCATGTCATATTCCGCTCCAGGAGTTCCATCATAGCTCCTCACTGTCGCTGGGAGGAAGTTTTCTCCTCCGCTCGCCCCTTCCACCGTCATTTTCTCTCTACCCACCCTTGCCTCCTTTTCCGCGCAGCTCTCGATTCCCCCCTCTCTTTCGCACCCTCCATGTCATATTCCGCTCCAGGAGCTCCATCATAGCTCCTCGCTGTCGCTGGGAGGATGTTTTCTCCTCCGCTCGCCCCTTCCACCGTCATTTTCTCTCTACCCACCCTTGCCTCCTTTTCCGCGCAGCTCTCGATTCCCCCCTCTCTTTCGCACCCTCAATGTCATATTCCGCTCCAGGAGTTCCATCATAGCTCCTCACTGTCGCTGGGAGGATGTTTTCTCCTCCGCTCGCCCCTTCCACCGTCATTTTCTCTCTACCCACCCTTGCCTCCTTTTCCGCGCAGCTCTCGATTCCCCCCTCTCTTTCGCACCCTCCATGTCATATTCCGCTCCAGGAGTTCCATCATAGCTCCTCACTGTCGCTGGGAGGAAGTTTTCTCCTCCGCTCGCCCCTTCCACCGTCATTTTCTCTCTACCCACCCTTGCCTCCTTTTCCGCGCAGCTCTCGATTCCCCCCTCTCTTTCGCACCCTCCATGTCATATTCCGCTCCAGGAGCTCCATCATAGCTCCTTGCTGTCGCTGGGAGGATGTTTTCTCCTCCGCTCGCCCCTTCCACCATCATTTTCTCTCTACCCACCCTTGCCTCCTTTTCCGCGCAGCTCTCGATTCCCCCCTCTCTTTCGCACCCTCCATGTCATATTCCGCTCCAGGAGCTCCATCATAGCTCCTCGCTGTCGCTGGGAGGATGTTTTCTCCTCCGCTCGCCCCTTCCACCGTCATTTTCTCTCTACCCACCCTTGCCTCCTTCTTCGCGCAGCTCTCGATTCCCCCCTCTCTTTCGAACCCTCCATGTCATATTCCGCTCCAGGAGCTCCATCATAGCTCCTCGCTGTCGCTGGGAGGATGTTTTCTCCTCTGCTCGCCCCTTCCACCGTCATTTTCTCTCTACCCACCCTTTCCTCCTTTTCCGCGCAGCTCTCGATTCCCCCCTCTCTTTCGCACCCTCCATGTCATATTCCGCTCCAGGAGCTCCATCATAGCTCCTCGCTGTCGCTGGGAGGATGTTTTCTCCTCCGCTCGCCCCTTCCACCGTCATTTTCTCTCTACCCACCCTTGCCTCCTTTTCCGCGCAGCTCTCAATTCCCCCCTCTCTTTCGCACCCTCCATGTCATATTCCGCTCCAGGAGCTCCATCATAGCTCCTCGCTGTCGCTGGGAGGATGTTTTCTCCTCCGCTCGCCCCTTCCACCGTCATTTTCTCTCTACCCACCCTTGCCTCCTTCTCCGCGCAGCTCTCAATTCCCCCCTCTCTTTCGCACCCTCCATGTCATATTCCGCTCCAGGAGCTCCATCATAGCTCCTCGCTGTCGCTGGGAGGATGTTTTCTCCTCCGCTCGCCCCTTCCACCGTCATTTTCTCTCTACCCACCCTTTCCTCCTTTTCCGCGCAGCTCTTGATTCCCCCCTCTCTTTCGCACCCTCCATGTCATATTCCGCTCCAGGAGCTCCATCATAGCTCCTCGCTGTCGCTGGGAGGATGTTTTCTCCTCTGCTCGCCCCTTCCACCGTCATTTTCTCTCTACCCACCCTTTCCTCCTTTTCCGCGCAGCTCTCGATTCCCCCCTCTCTTGCGCACCCTCCATGTCATATTCCGCTCCAGGAGCTCCATCATAGCTCCTCGCTGTCGCTGGGAGGATGTTTTCTCCTCCGCTCGCCCCTTCCACCGTCATTTTCTCTCTACCCACCCTTGCCTCCTTTTCCGCGCAGCTCTCGATTCCCCCCTCTCTTTCGCACCCTCCATGTCATATTCCGCTCCAGGAGTTCCATCATAGCTCCTCACTGTCGCTGGGAGGATGTTTTCTCCTCCGCTCGCTCCTTCCACCGTCATTTTCTCTCTACCCACCCTTGCCTCCTTCTCCGCGCAGCTCTCGATTCCCCCCTCTCTTTCGCACCCTCCATGTCATATTCCGCTCCAGGAGCTCTATCATAGCTCTTCGCTGTCGCTGGGAGGATGTTTTCTCCTCCGCTCGCCCCTTCCACCGTCATTTTCTCTCTACCCACGCTTGCCTCCTTCTCCGCGCAGCTCTCGATTCCCTCCTCTCTCTCGCACCCTCCATATTACATCCAGCTCCAGGAGCTTCATCATAGCTCCTCGCTGTCACTGGGAGGATGTTTTCTCCTCCGCTCGCCCCTTCCACCGTCATTTTCTCTCTACCCACCCTTGCCTCCTTCTCTGCGCAGCTCTCGATTCCCCCCTCTCTTTCGCACCTTCCATGTCATATTCCGCTCCAGGAGCTCCATCATAGCTCCTCGCTGTCGCTGGGAGGATGTTTTCTCCTCCGCTCGCCCCTTCCACCGTCATTTTCTCTCTACCCACCCTTGCCTCCTTCTCCGCGCAGCTCTCGATTCCCTCTTCTCTCTCGCACCCTCCATATTACATCCAGCTCCAGGAGCTCCATCATAGCTCCTCGCTGTCGCTGGGAGGATGTTTTCTCCTCTGCTCGCCGCTTGCGCCGTCATTTTCTCTCCACCCACCCTTGCCTCCTTCTCCGCGCCGCTCTCGATTCCCCCCTCTCTTTCGCACCCTCCATGTCATATTCCGCTCCAGGAGCTCCATCATAGCTCCTCGCTGTCGCTGGGAGGATGTTTTCTCCTCCGCTCGCCCCTTCCACCGTCATTTTCTCTCTACCCACCCTTTCCTCCTTTTCCGCGCAGCTCTCGATTCCCCCCTCTCTTTCACACCCTCCATGTCATATTCCGCTCCAGGAGCTCCATCATTGCTCCTCGCTGTCGCTGGGAGGATGTTTTCTCCTCCGCTCGCCCCTTCCACCGTCATTTTCTCTCTACCCACCCTTGCCTCCCTCTCCGCGCAGCTCTCAATTCCCCCCTCTCTTTCGCACCCTCCATGTCATATTCCGCTCCAGGAGCTCCATCATAGCTCCTCGCTGTCGCTGGGAGGATGTTTTCTCCTCCGCTCGCCCCTTTCACCGTCATTTTCTCTCTACCCACCCTTTCCTCCTTCTCCGCGCAGCTCTCGATTCCCCCCTCTCTTTCGAACCCTCCATGTCATATTCCGCTCCAGGAGCTTCATCATAGCTCCTCGCTGTCGCTGGGAGGATGTTTTCTCCTCTGCTCGCCCCTTCCACCGTCATTTTCTCTCTACCCACCCTTTCCTCCTTTTCCGCGCAGCTCTCGATTCCCCCCTCTCTTTCGCACCCTCCATGTCATATTCCGCTCCAGGAGCTCCATCATAGCTCCTCGCTGTCGCTGGGAGGATGTTTTCTCCTCCGCTCGCCCCTTCCACCGTCATTTTCTCTCTACCCACCCTTGCCTCCTTTTCCGCGCAGCTCTCGATTCCCCCCTCTCTTTCGCACCCTCCATGTCATATTCCGCTCCAGGAGTTCCATCATAGCTCCTCACTGTCGCTGGGAGGATGTTTTCTCCTCCACTCGCCCCTTCCACCGTCATTTTCTCTCTACCCACCCTTGCCTCCTTCTCCGCGCTGCTCTCGATTCCCTCCTCTCTCTCGCACCCTCCATATTATATCCAGCTCCAGGAGCTCCATCATAGCTCCTCGCTGTCGCTGGGAGGATGTTTTCTCCTCCGCTCGCCCCTTCCACCGTCATTTTCTCTCTACCCACCCTTGCCTCCTTCTCCGCGCAGCTCTCGATTCCCTCCTCTCTCTCGCACCCTCCATATTACATCCAGCTCCAGGAGCTCCATCATAGCTCCTCGCTGTCGCTGGTAGGATGTTTTCTCCTCTGCTCGCCGCTTCCGCCGTCATTTTCTCTCCACCCACCCTTGCCTCCTTCTCCGCGCCGCTCTCGATTCCCCCCTCTCTTTCGCACCCTCCATGTCATATTCTGCTCCAGGAGCTCCATCATAGCTCCTCGCTGTCGCTGGGAGGATGTTTTCTCCTCCGCTCGCCCCTTCCACCGTCATTTTCTCTCTACCCACCCTTGCCTCCTTCTCCGCGCAGCTCTCGATTCCCCCCTCTCTTTCGCACCCTCCATGTCATATTCCGCTCCAGGAGCTCCATCATAGCTCCTCGCTGTCGCTGGGAGGATGTTTTCTCCTCCGCTCGCCCCTTCCACCGTCATTTTCTCTCTACCCACCCTTGCCTCCTTCTCCGCGCAGCTCTCGATTCCCCCCTCTCTTTCGAACCCTCCATGTCATATTCCGCTCCAGGAGCTCCATCATAGCTCCTCGCTGTCGCTGGGAGGATGTTTTCTCCTCTGCTCGCCCCTTCCACCGTCATTTTCTCTCTACCCACCCTTTCCTCTTTTTCCGCGCAGCTCTCGATTCCCCCCTCTCTTTCGCACCCTCCATGTCATATTCCGCTCCAGGAGCTCCATCATAGCTCCTCGCTGTTGCTGGGAGGATGTTTTCTCCTCCGCTCGCCCCTTCCACCGTCATTTTCTCTCTACCCACCCTTGCCTCCTTTTCCGCGCAGCTCTCGATTCCCCCCTCTCTTTCGCACCCTCCATGTCATATTCCGCTCCAGGAGTTCCATCATAGCTCCTCACTGTCGCTGGGAGGATGTTTTCTCCTCCGCTCGCCCCTTCCACCGTCATTTTCTCTCTACCCACCCTTGCCTCCTTCTCCGCGCAGCTCTCGATTCCCCCCTCTCTTTCGCACCCTCCATGTCATATTCCGCTCCAGGAGCTCCATCATAGCTCCTCGCTGTCGCTGGGAGGATGTTTTCTCCTCCGCTCGCCCCTTCCACCGTCATTTTCTCTCTACCCACCCTTGCCTCCTTTTCCGCGCAGCTCTCGATTCCCCCCTCTCTTTCGCACCCTCCATGTCATATTCCGCTCCAGGAGCTCCATCATAGCTCCTTGCTGTCGCTGGGAGGATGTTTTCTCCTCCGCTCGCCCCTTCCACCGTCATTTTCTCTCTACCCACCCTTGCCTCCTTTTCCGCACAGCTCTCGATTCCCCCCTCTCTTTCGCACCCTCCATGTCATATTCCGCTCCAGGAGTTCCATCATAGCTCCTCACTGTCGCTGGGAGGATGTTTTCTCCTCCACTCGCCCCTTCCACCGTCATTTTCTCTCTACCCACCCTTGCCTCCTTCTCCGCGCTGCTCTCGATTCCCTCCTCTCTCTCGCACCCTCCATATTACATCCAGCTCCAGGAGCTCCATCATAGCTCCTCGCTGTCGCTGGGAGGATGTTTTCTCCTCCGCTCGCCCCTTCCACCGTCATTTTCTCTCTACCCACCCTTGCCTCCTTCTCCGCGCAGCTCTCGATTCCCTCCTCTCTCTCGCACCCTCCATATTACATCCAGCTCCAGGAGCTCCATCATAGCTCCTCGCTGTCGCTGGGAGGATGTTTTCTCCTCTGCTCGCCGCTTCCGCCGTCATTTTCTCTCCACCCACCCTTGCCTCCTTCTCCGCGCCGCTCTCGATTCCCCCCTCTCTTTCGCACCCTCCATGTCATATTCTGCTCCAGGAGCTCCATCATAGCTCCTCGCTGTCGCTGGGAGGATGTTTTCTCCTCCGCTCGCCCCTTCCACCGTCATTTTCTCTCTACCCACCCTTGCCTCCTTCTCCGCGCAGCTCTCGATTCCCCCCTCTCTTTCGCACCCTCCATGTCATATTCCGCTCCAGGAGCTCCATCATAGCTCCTCGCTGTCGCTGGGAGGATGTTTTCTCCTCCGCTCGCCCCTTCCACCGTCATTTTCTCTCTACCCACCCTTTCCTCCTTTTCCGCGCAGCTCTCGATTCCCCCCTCTCTTTCGCACCCTCCATGTCATATTCCGCTCCAGGAGCTCCATCATAGCTCCTCGCTGTCGCTGGGAGGATGTTTTCTCCTCCGCTCGCCCCTTCCACCGTCATTTTCTCTCTACCCACCCTTGCCTCCTTCTCCGCGCAGCTCTCAATTCCCCCCTCTCTTTCGCACCCTCCATGTCATATTCCGCTCCAGGAGCTCCATCATAGCTCCTCGCTGTCGCTGGGAGGATGTTTTCTCCTCCGCTCGCCCCTTCCACCGTCATTTTCTCTCTACCCACCCTTGCCTCCTTCTCCGCGCAGCTCTCGATTCCCCCCTCTCTTTCGAACCCTCCATGTCATATTCCGCTCCAGGAGCTCCATCATAGCTCCTCGCTGTCGCTGGGAGGATGTTTTCTTCTCTGCTCCCCCCTTCCACCGTCATTTTCTCTCTACCCACCCTTTCCTCCTTTTCCGCGCAGCTCTCGATTCCCCCCTCTCTTTCGCACCCTCCATGTCATATTCCGCTCCAGGAGCTCCATCATAGCTCCTCGCTGTCGCTGGGAGGATGTTTTCTCCTCCGCTCGCCCCTTCCACCGTCATTTTCTTTCTACCCACCCTTGCCTCCTTTTCCACGCAGCTCTCGATTCCCCCCTCTCTTTCGCACCCTCCATGTCATATTCCGCTCCAGGAGCTCCATCATAGCTCCTCGCTGTTGCTGGGAGGATGTTTTCTCCTCCGCTCGCCCCTTCCACCGTCATTTTCTCTCTACCCACCCTTGCCTCCTTTTCCGCGCAGCTCTCGATTCCCCCCTCTCTTTCGCACCCTCCATGTCATATTCCGCTCCAGGAGTTCCATCATAGCTCCTCACTGTCGCTGGGAGGATGTTTTCTCCTCCGCTCGCCCCTTCCACCGTCATTTTCTCTCTACCCACCCTTGCCTCCTTCTCCGCGCAGCTCTCGATTCCCCCCTCTCTTTCGCACCCTCCATGTCATATTCCGCTCCAGGAGCTCCATCATAGCTCCTCGCTGTCGCTGGGAGGATGTTTTCTCCTCCGCTCGCCCCTTCCACCGTCATTTTCTCTCTACCCACCCTTGCCTCCTTTTCCGCGCAGCTCTCGATTCCCCCCTCTCTTTCGCACCCTCCATGTCATATTCCGCTCCAGGAGCTCCATCATAGCTCCTTGCTGTCGCTGGGAGGATGTTTTCTCCTCCGCTCGCCCCTTCCACCGTCATTTTCTCTCTACCCACCCTTGCCTCCTTTTCCGCGCAGCTCTCGATTCCCCCCTCTCTTTCGCACCCTCCATGTCATATTCCGCTCCAGGAGTTCCATCATAGCTCCTCACTGTCGCTGGGAGGATGTTTTCTCCTCCGCTCGCCCCTTCCACCGTCATTTTCTCTCTACCCACCCTTGCCTCCTTCTCCGCGCAGCTCTCGATTCCCCCCTCTCTTTCGCACTCTCCATGTCATATTCCGCTCCAGGAGCTCCATCATAGCTCCTCGCTGTCGCTGGGAGGATGTTTTCTCCTCCGCTCGCCCCTTCCACTGTCCTTTTCTCTCTACCCACCCTTGCCTCCTTTTCCGCGCAGCTCTCGATTCCCCCCTCTCTTTCGCACCCTCCATGTCATATTCCGCTCCAGGAGCTCCATCATAGCTCCTTGCTGTCGCTGGGAGGATGTTTTCTCCTCCGCTCGCCCCTTCCACCGTCATTTTCTCTCTACCCACCCTTGCCTCCTTTTCCGCGCAGCTCTCGATTCCCCCCTCTCTTTCGCACCCTCCATGTCATATTCCGCTCCAGGAGTTCCATCATAGCTCCTCACTGTCGCTGGGAGGAAGTTTTCTCCTCCGCTCGCCCCTTCCACCGTCATTTTCTCTCTACCCACCCTTGCCTCCTTCTCCGCGCAGCTCTCGATTCCCCCCTCTCTTTCGCACCCTCCATGTCATATTCCGCTCCAGGAGCTCCATCATAGCTAATCGCTGTCGCTGGGAGGATGTTTTCTCCTCCGCTCGCCCCTTCCACCGTCATTTTCTCTCTACCCACCCTTGCCTCCTTTTCCGCGCAGCTCTCGATTCCCCCCTCTCTTTCGCACCCTCCATGTCATATTCCGCTCCAGGAGTTCCATCATAGCTCCTCACTGTCGCTGGGAGGATGTTTTCTCCTCCGCTCGCCCCTTCCACCGTCATTTTCTCTCTACCCACCCTTGCCTCCTTTTCCGCGCAGCTCTCGATTCCCCCCTCTCTTTCGCACCCTCCATGTCATATTCCGCTCCAGGAGCTCCATCATAGCTCCTTGCTGTCGCTGGGAGGATGTTTTCTCCTCCGCTCGCCCCTTCCACCGTCATTTTCTCTCTACCCACCCTTGCCTCCTTTTCCGCGCAGCTCTCGATTCCCCCCTCTCTTTCGCACCCTCCATGTCATATTCCGCTCCAGGAGTTCCATCATAGCTCCTCACTGTCGCTGGGAGGATGTTTTCTCCTCCGCTCGCCCCTTCCACCGTCATTTTCTCTCTACCCACCCTTGCCTTCTTTTCCGCGCAGCTCTCGATTCCCCCCTCTCTTTCGCACCCTCCATGTCATATTCCGCTCCAGGAGCTCCATCATAGCTCCTTGCTGTCGCTGGGAGGATGTTTTCTCCTCTGCTCGCCGCTTCCGCCGTCATTTTCTCTCCACCCACCCTTGCCTCCTTCTCCGCGCCGCTCTCGATTCCCCCCTCTCTTTCGCACCCTCCATGTCATATTCCGCTCCAGGAGCTCCATCATAGCTCCTCGCTGTCGCTGGGAGGATGTTTTCTCCTCCGCTCGCCCCTTCCACCGTCATTTTCTCTCTACCCACCCTTTCCTCCTTTTCCGCGCAGCTCTCGATTCCCCCCTCTCTTTCACACCCTCCATGTCATATTCCGCTCCAGGAGCTCCATCATTGCTCCTCGCTGTCGCTGGGAGGATGTTTTCTCCTCCGCTCGCCCCTTCCACCGTCATTTTCTCTCTACCCACCCTTGCCTCCTTCTCTGCGCAGCTCTCAGTTCCCCCCTCTCTTTCGCACCCTCCATGTCATATTCCGCTCCAGGAGCTCCATCATAGCTCCTCGCTGTCGCTGGGAGGATGTTTTCTCCTCCGCTCGCCCCTTCCACCGTCATTTTCTCTCTACCCACCCTTGCCTCCTTCTCCGCGCAGCTCTCGATTCCCCCCTCTCTTTCGAACCCTCCATGTCATATTCCGCTCCAGGAGCTCCATCATAGCTCCTCGCTGTCGCTGGGAGGATGTTTTCTCCTCTGCTCGCCCCTTCCACCGTCATTTTCTCGCTACCCACCCTTTCCTCCTTTTCCGCGCAGCTCTCGATTCCCCCCTCTCTTTCGCACCCTCCATGTCATATTCCGCTCCAGGAGCTCCATCATAGCTCCTCGCTGTCGCTGGGAGGATGTTTTCTCCTCCGCTCGCCCCTTCCACCTTCATTTTCTCTCTACCCACCCTTGCCTCCTTCTCCGCGCAGCTCTCGATTCCCTCCTCTCTCTCGCACCCTCCATATTACATCCAGCTCCAGGAGCTCCATCATAGCTCTTCGCTGTCGCTGGGAGGATGTTTTCTCCTCCACTCGCCCCTTCCACCGTCATTTTCTCTCTACCCACCCTTGCCTCCTTCTCCGCGCTGCTCTCGATTCCCTCCTCTCTCTCGCACCCTCCATATTACATCCAGCTCCAGGAGCTCCATCATAGCTCCTCGCTGTCGCTGGGAGGATGTTTTCTCCTCCGCTCGCCCCTTCCACCGTCATTTTCTCTCTACCCACCCTTGCCTCCTTCTCCGCGCAGCTCTCGATTCCCTCCTCTCTCTCGCACCCTCCATATTACATCCAGCTCCAGGAGCTCCATCATAGCTCCTCGCTGTCGCTGGGAGGATGTTTTCTCCTCTGCTCGCCGCTTCCGCCGTCATTTTCTCTCCACCCACCCTTGCCTCCTTCTCCGCGCCGCTCTCGATTCCCCCCTCTCTTTCGCACCCTCCATGCCATATTCTGCTCCAGGAGCTCCATCATAGCTCCTCGCTGTCGCTGGGAGGATGTTTTCTCCTCCGCTCGCCCCTTCCACCGTCATTTTCTCTCTACCCACCCTTTCCTCCTTTTCCGCGCAGCTCTCGATTCCCCCCTCTCTTTCGCACCCTCCATGTCATATTCTGCTCCAGGAGCTCCATCATGGCTCCTCGCTGTCGCTGGGAGGATGTTTTCTCCTCCGCTCGCCCCTTCCACCGTCATTTTCTCTCTACCCACCCTTGCCTCCTTCTCCGCGCAGCTCTCAATTCCCCCCTCTCTTTCGCACCCTCCATGTCATATTCCGCTCCAGGAGCTCCATCATAGCTCCTCGCTGTCGCTGGGAGGATGTTTTCTCCTCCGCTCGCCCCTTCCACCGTCATTTTCTCTCTACCCACCCTTGCCTCCTTCTCCGCGCAGCTCTCGATTCCCCCCTCTCTTTCGAACCCTCCATGTCATATTCCGCTCCAGGAGCTCCATCATAGCTCCTCGCTGTCGCTGGGAGGATGTTTTCTCCTCTGCTCGCCCCTTCCACCGTCATTTTCTCTCTACCCACCCTTTCCTCCTTTTCCGCGCAGCTCTCGATTCCCCCCTCTCTTTCGCACCCTCCATGTCATATTCCGCTCCAAGAGCTCCATCATAGCTCCTCGCTGTCGCTGGGAGGATGTTTTCTCCTCCGCTCGCCCCTTTCACCGTCATTTTCTTTCTACCCACCCTTGCCTCCTTTTCCACGCAGCTCTCGATTCCCCCCTCTCTTTCGCACCCTCCATGTCATATTCCGCTCCAGGAGCTCCATCATAGCTCCTCGCTGTTGCTGGGAGGATGTTTTCTCCTCCGCTCGCCCCTTCCACCGTCATTTTCTCTCTACCCACCCTTGCCTCCTTCTCCGCGCAGCTCTCGATTCCCCCCTCTCTTTCGCACCCTCCATGTCATATTCCGCTCCAGGAGCTCCATCATAGCTCCTCGCTGTCGCTGGGAGGATTTTTTCTCCTCTGCTCGCCCCTTCCACCGTCATTTTCTCTCTACCCACCCTTTCCTCCTTTTCCGCGCAGCTCTCGATTCCCCCCTCTCTTGCGCACCCTCCATGTCATATTCCGCTCCAGGAGCTCCATCATAGCTCCTCGCTGTCGCTGGGAGGATGTTTTCTCCTCCGCTCGCCCCTTCCACCGTCATTTTCTCTCTACCCACCCTTGCCTCCTTTTCCGCGCAGCTCTCGATTCCCCCCTCTCTTTCGCACCCTCCATGTCATATTCCGCTCCAGGAGTTCCATCATAGCTCCTCACTGTCGCTGGGAGGATGTTTTCTCCTCCACTCGCCCCTTCCACCGTCATTTTCTCTCTACCCACCCTTGCCTCCTTCTCCGCGCTGCTCTCGATTCCCTCCTCTCTCTCGCACCCTCCATATTACATCCAGCTCCAGGAGCTCCATCATAGCTCCTCGCTGTCGCTGGGAGGATGTTTTCTCCTCCGCTCGCCCCTTCCACCGTCATTTTCTCTCTACCCACCCTTGCCTCCTTCTCCGCGCAGCTCTCGATTCCCTCCTCTCTCTCGCACCCTCCATATTACATCCAGCTCCAGGAGCTCCATCATAGCTCCTCGCTGTCGCTGGGAGGATGTTTTCTCCTCTGCTCGCCGCTTCCGCCGTCATTTTCTCTCCACCCACCCTTGCCTCCTTCTCCGCGCCGCTCTCGATTCCGCCCTCTCTTTCGCACCCTCCATGTCATATTCTGCTCCAGGAGCTCCATCATAGCTCCTCGCTGTCGCTGGGAGGATGTTTTCTCCTCCGCTCGCCCCTTCCACCGTCATTTTCTCTCTATCCACCCTTGCCTCCTTCTCCGCGCAGCTCTCGATTCCCCCCTCTCTTTCGCACCCTCCATGTCATATTCCGCTCCAGGAGCTCCATCATAGCTCCTCGCTGTCGCTGGGAGGATGTTTTCTCCTCCGCTCGCCCCTTCCACCGTCATTTTCTCTCTACCCACCCTTTCCTCCTTTTCCGCGCAGCTCTCGATTCCCCCCTCTCTTTCGCACCCTCCATGTCATATTCCGCTCCAGGAGCTCCATCATAGCTCCTCGCTGTCGCTGGGAGGATGTTTTCTCCTCCGCTCGCCCCTTCCACCGTCATTTTCTCTCTACCCACCCTTGCCTCCTTTTCCGCGCAGCTCTCGATTCCCCCCTCTCTTTCGCACCCTCCATGTCATATTCCGCTCCAGGAGCTCCATCATAGCTCCTCGCTGTCGCTGGGAGGATGTTTTCTCCTCTGCTCGCCCCTTCCACCGTCATTTTCTCTCTACCCACCCTTTCCTCCTTTTCCGCGCAGCTCTCGATTCCCCCCTCTCTTTCGCACCCTCCATGTCATATTCCGCTCCAGGAGCTCCATCATAGCTCCTCGCTGTCGCTGGGAGGATGTTTTCTCCTCCGCTCGCCCCTTCCACCGTCATTTTCTTTCTTCCCACCCTTGCCTCCTTTTCCACGCAGCTCTCGATTCCCCCCTCTCTTTCGCACCCTCCATGTCATATTCCGCTCCAGGAGCTCCATCATAGCTCCTCGCTGTTGCTGGGAGGATGTTTTCTCCTCCGCTCGCCCCTTCCACCGTCATTTTCTCTCTACCCACCCTTGCCTCCTTCTCCGCACAGCTCTCGATTCCCCCCTCTCTTTCGCACCCTCCATGTCATATTCCGCTCCAGGAGCTCCATCATAGCTCCTCGCTGTCGCTGGGAGGATGTTTTCTCCTCTGCTCGCCCCTTCCACCGTCATTTTCTCTCTACCCACCCTTTCCTCCTTTTCCGCGCAGCTCTCGATTCCCCCCTCTCTTGCGCACCCTCCATGTCATATTCCGCTCCAGGAGCTCCATCATAGCTCCTCGCTGTTGCTGGGAGGATGTTTTCTCCTCCGCTCGCCCCTTCCACCGTCATTTTCTCTCTACCCACCCTTGCCTCCTTTTCCGCGCAGCTCTCGATTCCCCCCTCTCTTTCGCACCCTCCATGTCATATTCCGCTCCAGGAGTTCCATCATAGCTCCTCACTGTCGCTGGGAGGATGTTTTCTCCTCCGCTCGCCCCTTCCACCGTCATTTTCTCTCTACCCACCCTTGCCTCCTTCTCCGCGCAGCTCTCGATTCCCCCCTCTCTTTCGCACCCTCCATGTCATATTCCGCTCCAGGAGCTCCATCATAGCTCCTCGCTGTCGCTGGGAGGATGTTTTCTCCTCCGCTCGCCCCTTCCACCGTCATTTTCTCTCTACCCACCCTTGCCTCCTTTTCCGCGCAGCTCTCGATTCCCCCCTCTCTTTCGCACCCTCCATGTCATATTCCGCTCCAGGAGCTCCATCATAGCTCCTTGCTGTCGCTGGGAGGATGTTTTCTCCTCCGCTCGCCCCTTCCACCGTCATTTTCTCTCTACCCACCCTTGCCTCCTTTTCCGCGCAGCTCTCGATTCCCCCCTCTCTTTCGCACCCTCCATGTCATATTCCGCTCCAGGAGTTCCATCATAGCTCCTCACTGTCGCTGGGAGGATGTTTTCTCCTCCGCTCGCCCCTTCCACCGTCATTTTCTCTCTACCCACCCTTGCCTCCTTCTCCGCGCAGCTCTCGATTCCCCCCTCTCTTTCGCACTCTCCATGTCATATTCCGCTCCAGGAGCTCCATCATAGCTCCTCGCTGTCGCTGGGAGGATGTTTTCTCCTCCGCTCGCCCCTTCCACTGTCATTTTCTCTCTACCCACCCTTGCCTCCTTTTCCGCGCAGCTCTCGATTCCCCCCTCTCTTTCGCACCCTCCATGTCATATTCCGCTCCAGGAGCTCCATCATAGCTCCTTGCTGTCGCTGGGAGGATGTTTTCTCCTCCGCTCGCCCCTTCCACCGTCATTTTCTCTCTACCCACCCTTGCCTCCTTTTCCGCGCAGCTCTCGATTCCCCCCTCTCTTTCGCACCCTCCATGTCATATTCCGCTCCAGGAGTTCCATCATAGCTCCTCACTGTCGCTGGGAGGATGTTTTCTCCTCCGCTCGCCCCTTCCACCATCATTTTCTCTCTACCCACCCTTGCCTCCTTTTCCGCGCAGCTCTCGATTCCCCCCTCTCTTTCGCACCCTCCATGTCATATTCCGCTCCAGGAGTTCCATCATAGCTCCTCACTGTCGCTGGGAGGAAGTTTTCTCCTCCGCTCGCCCCTTCCACCGTCATTTTCTCTCTACCCACCCTTGCCTCCTTCTCCGCGCAGCTCTCGATTCCCCCCTCTCTTTCGCACCCTCCATGTCATATTCCGCTCCAGGAGCTCCATCATAGCTAATCGCTGTCGCTGGGAGGATGTTTTCTCCTCCGCTCGCCCCTTCCACCGTCATTTTCTCTCTACCCACCCTTGCCTCCTTTTCCGCGCAGCTCTCGATTCCCCCCTCTCTTTCGCACCCTCCATGTCATATTCCGCTCCAGGAGTTCCATCATAGCTCCTCACTGTCGCTGGGAGGATGTTTTCTCCTCCGCTCGCCCCTTCCACCGTCATTTTCTCTCTACCCACCCTTGCCTCCTTTTCCGCGCAGCTCTCGATTCCCCCCTCTCTTTCGCACCCTCCATGTCATATTCCGCTCCAGGAGCTCCATCATAGCTCCTTGCTGTCGCTGGGAGGATGTTTTCTCCTCCGCTCGCCCCTTCCACCGTCATTTTCTCTCTACCCACCCTTGCCTCCTTTTCCGCGCAGCTCTCGATTCCCCCCTCTCTTTCGCACCCTCCATGTCATATTCCGCTCCAGGAGTTCCATCATAGCTCCTCACTGTCGCTGGGAGGATGTTTTCTCCTCCGCTCGCCCCTTCCACCGTCATTTTCTCTCTACCCACCCTTGCCTTCTTTTCCGCGCAGCTCTCGATTCCCCCCTCTCTTTCGCACCCTCCATGTCATATTCCGCTCCAGGAGCTCCATCATAGCTCCTTGCTGTCGCTGGGAGGATGTTTTCTCCTCTGCTCGCCGCTTCCGCCGTCATTTTCTCTCCACCCACCCTTGCCTCCTTCTCCGCGCCGCTCTCGATTCCCCCCTCTCTTTCGCACCCTCCATGTCATATTCCGCTCCAGGAGCTCCATCATAGCTCCTCGCTGTCGCTGGGAGGATGTTTTCTCCTCCGCTCGCCCCTTCCACCGTCATTTTCTCTCTACCCACCCTTTCCTCCTTTTCCGCGCAGCTCTCGATTCCCCCCTCTCTTTCACACCCTCCATGTCATATTCCGCTCCAGGAGCTCCATCATTGCTCCTCGCTGTCGCTGGGAGGATGTTTTCTCCTCCGCTCGCCCCTTCCACCGTCATTTTCTCTCTACCCACCCTTGCCTCCTTCTCTGCGCAGCTCTCAATTCCCCCCTCTCTTTCGCACCCTCCATGTCATATTCCGCTCCAGGAGCTCCATCATAGCTCCTCGCTGTCGCTGGGAGGATGTTTTCTCCTCCGCTCGCCCCTTCCACCGTCATTTTCTCTCTACCCACCCTTGCCTCCTTCTCCGCGCAGCTCTCGATTCCCCCCTCTCTTTCGAACCCTCCATGTCATATTCCGCTCCAGGAGCTCCATCATAGCTCCTCGCTGTCGCTGGGAGGATGTTTTCTCCTCTGCTCGCCCCTTCCACCGTCATTTTCTCGCTACCCACCCTTTCCTCCTTTTCCGCGCAGCTCTCGATTCCCCCCTCTCTTTCGCACCCTCCATGTCATATTCCGCTCCAGGAGCTCCATCATAGCTCCTCGCTGTCCCTGGGAGGATGTTTTCTCCTCCGCTCGCCCCTTCCACCTTCATTTTCTCTCTACCCACCCTTGCCTCCTTCTCCGCGCAGCTCTCGATTCCCTCCTCTCTCTCGCACCCTCCATATTACATCCAGCTCCAGGAGCTCCATCATAGCTCTTCGCTGTCGCTGGGAGGATGTTTTCTCCTCCACTCGCCCCTTCCACCGTCATTTTCTCTCTACCCACCCTTGCCTCCTTCTCCGCGCTGCTCTCGATTCCCTCCTCTCTCTCGCACCCTCCATATTACATCCAGCTCCAGGAGCTCCATCATAGCTCCTCGCTGTCGCTGGGAGGATGTTTTCTCCTCCGCTCGCCCCTTCCACCGTCATTTTCTCTCTACCCACCCTTGCCTCCTTCTCCGCGCAGCTCTCGATTCCCTCCTCTCTCTCGCACCCTCCATATTACATCCAGCTCCAGGAGCTCCATCATAGCTCCTCGCTGTCGCTGGGAGGATGTTTTCTCCTCTGCTCGCCGCTTCCGCCGTCATTTTCTCTCCACCCACCCTTGCCTCCTTCTCCGCGCCGCTCTCGATTCCCCCCTCTCTTTCGCACCCTCCATGCCATATTCTGCTCCAGGAGCTCCATCATAGCTCCTCGCTGTCGCTGGGAGGATGTTTTCTCCTCCGCTCGCCCCTTCCACCGTCATTTTCTCTCTACCCACCCTTTCCTCCTTTTCCGCGCAGCTCTCGATTCCCCCCTCTCTTTCGCACCCTCCATGTCATATTCTGCTCCAGGAGCTCCATCATAGCTCCTCGCTGTCGCTGGGAGGATGTTTTCTCCTCCGCTCGCCCCTTCCACCGTCATTTTCTCTCTACCCACCCTTGCCTCCTTCTCCGCGCAGCTCTCAATTCCCCCCTCTCTTTCGCACCCTCCATGTCATATTCCGCTCCAGGAGCTCCATCATAGCTCCTCGCTGTCGCTGGGAGGATGTTTTCTCCTCCGCTCGCCCCTTCCACCGTCATTTTCTCTCTACCCACCCTTGCCTCCTTCTCCGCGCAGCTCTCGATTCCCCCCTCTCTTTCGAACCCTCCATGTCATATTCCGCTCCAGGAGCTCCATCATAGCTCCTCGCTGTCGCTGGGAGGATGTTTTCTCCTCTGCTCGCCCCTTCCACCGTCATTTTCTCTCTACCCACCCTTTCCTCCTTTTCCGCGCAGCTCTCGATTCCCCCCTCTCTTTCGCACCCTCCATGTCATATTCCGCTCCAGGAGCTCCATCATAGCTCCTCGCTGTCGCTGGGAGGATGTTTTCTCCTCCGCTCGCCCCTTTCACCGTCATTTTCTTTCTACCCACGCTTGCCTCCTTTTCCACGCAGCTCTCGATTCCCCCCTCTCTTTCGCACCCTCCATGTCATATTCCGCTCCAGGAGCTCCATCATAGCTCCTCGCTGTTGCTGGGAGGATGTTTTCTCCTCCGCTCGCCCCTTCCACCGTCATTTTCTCTCTACCCACCCTTGCCTCCTTCTCCGCGCAGCTCTCGATTCCCCCCTCTCTTTCGCACCCTCCATGTCATATTCCGCTCCAGGAGCTCCATCATAGCTCCTCGCTGTCGCTGGGAGGATTTTTTCTCCTCTGCTCGCCCCTTCCACCGTCATTTTCTCTCTACCCACCCTTTCCTCCTTTTCCGCGCAGCTCTCGATTCCCCCCTCTCTTGCGCACCCTCCATGTCATATTCCGCTCCAGGAGCTCCATCATAGCTCCTCGCTGTCGCTGGGAGGATGTTTTCTCCTCCGCTCGCCCCTTCCACCGTCATTTTCTCTCTACCCACCCTTGCCTCCTTTTCCGCGCAGCTCTCGATTCCCCCCTCTCTTTCGCACCCTCCATGTCATATTCCGCTCCAGGAGTTCCATCATAGCTCCTCACTGTCGCTGGGAGGATGTTTTCTCCTCCACTCGCCCCTTCCACCGTCATTTTCTCTCTACCCACCCTTGCCTCCTTCTCCGCGCTGCTCTCGATTCCCTCCTCTCTCTCGCACCCTCCATATTACATCCAGCTCCAGGAGCTCCATCATAGCTCCTCGCTGTCGCTGGGAGGATGTTTTCTCCTCCGCTCGCCCCTTCCACCGTCATTTTCTCTCTACCCACCCTTGCCTCCTTCTCCGCGCAGCTCTCGATTCCCTCCTCTCTCTCGCACCCTCCATATTACATCCAGCTCCAGGAGCTCCATCATAGCTCCTCGCTGTCGCTGGGAGGATGTTTTCTCCTCTGCTCGCCGCTTCCGCCGTCATTTTCTCTCCACCCACCCTTGCCTCCTTCTCCGCGCCGCTCTCGATTCCGCCCTCTCTTTCGCACCCTCCATGTCATATTCTGCTCCAGGAGCTCCATCATAGCTCCTCGCTGTCGCTGGGAGGATGTTTTCTCCTCCGCTCGCCCCTTCCACCGTCATTTTCTCTCTATCCACCCTTGCCTCCTTCTCCGCGCAGCTCTCGATTCCCCCCTCTCTTTCGCACCCTCCATGTCATATTCCGCTCCAGGAGCTCCATCATAGCTCCTCGCTGTCGCTGGGAGGATGTTTTCTCCTCCGCTCGCCCCTTCCACCGTCATTTTCTCTCTACCCACCCTTTCCTCCTTTTCCGCGCAGCTCTCGATTCCCCCCTCTCTTTCGCACCCTCCATGTCATATTCCGCTCCAGGAGCTCCATCATAGCTCCTCGCTGTCGCTGGGAGGATGTTTTCTCCTCCGCTCGCCCCTTCCACCGTCATTTTCTCTCTACCCACCCTTGCCTCCTTTTCCGCGCAGCTCTCGATTCCCCCCTCTCTTTCGCACCCTCCATGTCATATTCCGCTCCAGGAGCTCCATCATAGCTCCTCGCTGTCGCTGGGAGGATGTTTTCTCCTCTGCTCGCCCCTTCCACCGTCATTTTCTCTCTACCCACCATTTCCTCCTTTTCCGCGCAGCTCTCGATTCCCCCCTCTCTTTCGCACCCTCCATGTCATATTCCGCTCCAGGAGCTCCATCATAGCTCCTCGCTGTCGCTGGGAGGATGTTTTCTCCTCCGCTCGCCCCTTCCACCGTCATTTTCTTTCTACCCACCCTTGCCTCCTTTTCCACGCAGCTCTCGATTCCCCCCTCTCTTTCGCACCCTCCATGTCATATTCCGCTCCAGGAGCTCCATCATAGCTCCTCGCTGTTGCTGGGAGGATGTTTTCTCCTCCGCTCGCCCCTTCCACCGTCATTTTCTCTCTACCCACCCTTGCCTCCTTCTCCGCACAGCTCTCGATTCCCCCCTCTCTTTCGCACCCTCCATGTCATATTCCGCTCCAGGAGCTCCATCATAGCTCCTCGCTGTCGCTGGGAGGATGTTTTCTCCTCTGCTCGCCCCTTCCACCGTCATTTTCTCTCTACCCACCCTTTCCTCCTTTTCCGCGCAGCTCTCGATTCCCCCCTCTCTTGCGCACCCTCCATGTCATATTCCGCTCCAGGAGCTCCATCATAGCTCCTCGCTGTTGCTGGGAGGATGTTTTCTCCTCCGCTCGCCCCTTCCACCGTCATTTTCTCTCTACCCACCCTTGCCTCCTTTTCCGCGCAGCTCTCGATTCCCCCCTCTCTTTCGCACCCTCCATGTCATATTCCGCTCCAGGAGTTCCATCATAGCTCCTCACTGTCGCTGGGAGGATGTTTTCTCCTCCGCTCGCCCCTTCCACCGTCATTTTCTCTCTACCCACCCTTGCCTCCTTCTCCGCACAGCTCTCGATTCCCCCCTCTCTTTCGCACCCTCCATGTCATATTCCGCTCCAGGAGCTCCATCATAGCTCTTCGCTGTCGCTGGGAGGATGTTTTCTCCTCCGCTCGCCCCTTCCACCGTCATTTTCTCTCTACCCACCCTTTCCTCCTTTTCCGCGCAGCTCTCGATTCCCCCCTCTCTTTCGCACCCTCCATGTCATATTCCGCTCCAGGAGCTCCATCATAGCTCCTCGCTGTCGCTGGGAGGATGTTTTCTCCTCCGCTCGCCCCTTCCACCGTCATTTTCTCTCTACCCACCCTTGCCTCCTTTTCCGCGCAGCTCTCGATTCCCCCCTCTCTTTCGCACCCTCCATGTCATATTCCGCTCCAGGAGCTCCATCATAGCTCCTCGCTGTCGCTGGGAGGATGTTTTCTCCTTCGCTCGCCCCTTCCACCGTCATTTTCTCTCTACCCACCCTTGCCTCCTTCTCCGCGCAGCTCTCAATTCCCCCCTCTCTTTCGCACCCTCCATGTCATATTCCGCTCCAGGAGCTCCATCATAGCTCCTCGCTGTCGCTGGGAGGATGTTTCCTCCTCCGCTCGCCCCTTCCACCGTCATTTTCTCTCTACCCACCCTTGCCTCCTTCTCCGCGCAGCTCTCGATTCCCCCCTCTCTTTCGAACCCTCCATGTCATATTCCGCTCCAGGAGCTCCATCATAGCTCCTCGCTGTCGCTGGGAGGATGTTTTCTCCTCTGCTCGCCCCTTCCACCGTCATTTTCTCTCTACCCACCCTTTCCTCCTTTTCCGCGCAGCTCTCGATTCCCCCCTCTCTTTCGCACCCTCCATGTCATATTCCGCTCCAGGAGCTCCATCATAGCTCCTCGCTGTCGCTGGGAGGATGTTTTCTCCTCTGCTCGCCCCTTCCACCGTCATTTTCTCTCTACCCACCCTTTCCTCCTTTTCCGCGCAGCTCTCGATTCCCCCCTCTCTTGCGCACCCTCCATGTCATATTCCGCTCCAGGAGCTCCATCATAGCTCCTCGCTGTCGCTGGGAGGATGTTTTCTCCTCCGCTCGCCCCTTCCACCGTCATTTTCTCTCTACCCACCCTTGCCTCCTTTTCCGCGCAGCTCTCGATTCCCCCCTCTCTTTCGCACCCTCCATGTCATATTCCGCTCCAGGAGTTCCATCATAGCTCCTCACTGTCGCTGGGAGGATGTTTTCTCCTCCGCTCGCCCCTTCCACCGTCATTTTCTCTCTACCCACCCTTGCCTCCTTCTCCGCGCAGCTCTCGATTCCCCCCTCTCTTTCGCACCCTCCATGTCATATTCCGCTCCAGGAGCTCTATCATAGCTCTTCGCTGTCGCTGGGAGGATGTTTTCTCCTCCGCTCGCCCCTTCCACCGTCATTTTCTCTCTACCCACGCTTGCCTCCTTCTCCGCGCAGCTCTCGATTCCCTACTCTCTCTCGCACCCTCCATATTACATCCAGCTCCAGGAGCTTCATCATAGCTCCTCGCTGTCGCTGGGAGGATGTTTTCTCCTCCGCTCGCCCCTTCCACCGTCATTTTCTTTCTACCTTCCCTTCCCTCCTTATCTGCGCAGCTCTCGATTCCCCCCTCTCTTTCGCACCCTCCATGTCATATTCTGCTCCAGGAGCTCCATCATAGCTCCTCGCTGTCGCTGGGAGGATGTTTTCTCCTCCGCTCGCCCCTTCCACCGTCATTTTCTCTCTACCCACCCTTGCCTCCTTCTCCGCGCAGCTCTCGATTCCCTCTTCTCTCTCGCACCCTCCATATTACATCCAGCTCCAGGAGCTCCATCATAGCTCCTCGCTGTCGCTGGGAGGATGTTTTCTCCTCTGCTCGCCGCTTCCGCCGTCATTTTCTCTCCACCCACCCTTGCCTCCTTCTCCGCGCCGCTCTCGATTCCCCCCTCTCTTTCGCACCCTCCATGTCATATTCCGCTCCAGGAGCTCCATCATAGCTCCTCGCTGTCGCTGGGAGGATGTTTTCTCCTCCGCTCGCCCCTTCCACCGTCATTTTCTCTCTACCCACCCTTGCCTCCTTCTCCGCGCAGCTCTCGATTCCCCCCTCTCTTTCGCACCCTTCATGTCATATTCCGCTCCAGGAGCTCCATCATAGCTCCTCGCTGTCGCTGGGAGGATGTTTTCTCCTCCGCTCGCCCCTTCCACCGTCATTTTCTCTCTACCCACCCTTTCCTCCTTTTCCGTGCAGCTCTCGATTCCCCCCTCTCTTTCACACCCTCCATGTCATATTCCGCTCCAGGAGCTCCATCATTGCTCCTCGCTGTCGCTGGGAGGATGTTTTCTCCTCCGCTCGCCCCTTCCACCGTCATTTTCTCTCTACCCACCCTTGCCTCCCTCTCCGCGCAGCTCTCAATTCCCCCCTCTCTTTCGCACCCTCCATGTCATATTCCGCTCCAGGAGCTCCATCATAGCTCCTCGCTGTCGCTGGGAGGATGTTTTCTCCTCCGCTCGCCCTTTTCACCGTCATTTTCTCTCTACCCACCCTTTCCTCCTTTTCCGCACAGCTCTCGATTCCCCCCTCTCTTTCGCACCCTCCATGTCATATTCCGCTCCAGGAGTTCCATCATAGCTCCTCACTGTCGCTGGGAGGATGTTTTCTCCTCCACTCGCCCCTTCCACCGTCATTTTCTCTCTACCCACCCTTGCCTCCTTCTCCGCGCTGCTCTCGATTCCCTCCTCTCTCTCGCACCCTCCATATTACATCCAGCTCCAGGAGCTCCATCATAGCTCCTCGCTGTCGCTGGGAGGATGTTTTCTCCTCCGCTCGCCCCTTCCACCGTCATTTTCTCTCTACCCACCCTTGCCTCCTTCTCCGCGCAGCTCTCGATTCCCTCCTCTCTCTCGCACCCTCCATATTACATCCAGCTCCAGGAGCTCCATCATAGCTCCTCGCTGTCGCTGGGAGGATGTTTTCTCCTCTGCTCGCCGCTTCCGCCGTCATTTTCTCTCCACCCACCCTTGCCTCCTTCTCCGCGCCGCTCTCGATTCCCCCCTCTCTTTCGCACCCTCCATGTCATATTCTGCTCCAGGAGCTCCATCATAGCTCCTCGCTGTCGCTGGGAGGATGTTTTCTCCTCCGCTCGCCCCTTCCACCGTCATTTTCTCTCTACCCACCCTTGCCTCCTTCTCCGCGCAGCTCTCGATTCCCCCCTCTCTTGCGCACCCTCCATGTCATATTCCGCTCCAGGAGCTCCATCATAGCTCCTCGCTGTCGCTGGGAGGATGTTTTCTCCTCCGCTCGCCCCTTCCACCGTCATTTTCTCTCTACCCACCCTTGCCTCCTTTTCCGCGCAGCTCTCGATTCCCCCCTCTCTTTCGCACCCTCCATGTCATATTCCGCTCCAGGAGTTCCATCATAGCTCCTCACTGTCGCTGGGAGGATGTTTTCTCCTCCGCTCGCCCCTTCCACCGTCATTTTCTCTCTACCCACCCTTGCCTCCTTCTCCGCGCAGCTCTCGATTCCCCCCTCTCTTTCGCACCCTCCATGTCATATTCCGCTCCAGGAGCTCTATCATAGCTCTTCGCTGTCGCTGGGAGGATGTTTTCTCCTCCGCTCGCCCCTTCCACCGTCATTTTCTCTCTACCCACGCTTGCCTCCTTCTCCGCGCAGCTCTCGATTCCCTACTCTCTCTCGCACCCTCCATATTACATCCAGCTCCAGGAGCTTCATCATAGCTCCTCGCTGTCGCTGGGAGGATGTTTTCTCCTCCGCTCGCCCCTTCCACCGTCATTTTCTTTCTACCTTCCCTTCCCTCCTTATCTGCGCAGCTCTCGATTCCCCCCTCTCTTTCGCACCCTCCATGTCATATTCCGCTCCAGGAGCTCCATCATAGCTCCTCGCTGTCGCTGGGAGGATGTTTTCTCCTCCGCTCGCCCCTTCCACCGTCATTTTCTCTCTACCCACCCTTGCCTCCTTCTCCGCGCAGCTCTCGATTCCCTCTTCTCTCTCGCACCCTCCATATTACATCCAGCTCCAGGAGCTCCATCATAGCTCCTCGCTGTCGCTGGGAGGATGTTTTCTCCTCTGCTCGCCGCTTCCGCCGTCATTTTCTCTCCACCCACCCTTGCCTCCTTCTCCGCGCCGCTCTCGATTCCCCCCTCTCTTTCGCACCCTCCATGTCATATTCCGCTCCAGGAGCTCCATCATAGCTCCTCGCTGTCGCTGGGAGGATGTTTTCTCCTCCGCTCGCCCCTTCCACCGTCATTTTCTCTCTACCCACCCTTGCCTCCTTCTCTGCGCAGCTCTCGATTCCCCCCTCTCTTTCGCACCCTTCATGTCATATTCCGCTCCAGGAGCTCCATCATAGCTCCTCGCTGTCGCTGGGAGGATGTTTTCTCCTCCGCTCGCCCCTTCCACCGTCATTTTCTCTCTACCCACCCTTTCCTCCTTTTCCGTGCAGCTCTCGATTCCCCCCTCTCTTTCACACCCTCCATGTCATATTCCGCTCCAGGAGCTCCATCATTGCTCCTCGCTGTCGCTGGGAGGATGTTTTCTCCTCCGCTCGCCCCTTCCACCGTCATTTTCTCTCTACCCACCCTTGCCTCCCTCTCCGCGCAGCTCTCAATTCCCCCCTCTCTTTCGCACCCTCCATGTCATATTCCGCTCCAGGAGCTCCATCATAGCTCCTCGCTGTCGCTGGGAGGATGTTTTCTCCTCCGCTCGCCCTTTTCACCGTCATTTTCTCTCTACCCACCCTTTCCTCCTTTTCCGCACAGCTCTCGATTCCCCCCTCTCTTTCGCACCCTCCATGTCATATTCCGCTCCAGGAGTTCCATCATAGCTCCTCACTGTCGCTGGGAGGATGTTTTCTCCTCCACTCGCCCCTTCCACCGTCATTTTCTCTCTACCCACCCTTGCCTCCTTCTCCGCGCCGCTCTCGATTCCCCCCTCTCTTTCGCACCCTCCATGTCATATTCTGCTCCAGGAGCTCCATCATAGCTCCTCGCTGTCGCTGGGAGGATGTTTTCTCCTCCGCTCGCCCCTTCCACCGTCATTTTCTCTCTACCCACCCTTGCCTCCTTCTCCGCGCAGCTCTCGATTCCCCCCTCTCTTTCGCACCCTCCATGTCATATTCCGCTCCAGGAGCTCCATCATAGCTCCTCGCTGTCGCTGGGAGGATGTTTTCTCCTCCGCTCGCCCCTTCCACCGTCATTTTCTCTCTACCCACCCTTTCCTCCTTTTCCGCGCAGCTCTCGATTCCCCCCTCTCTTTCGCACCCTCCATGTCATATTCCGCTCCAGGAGCTCCATCATAGCTCCTCGCTGTCGCTGGGAGGATGTTTTCTCCTCCGCTCGCCCCTTCCACCGTCATTTTCTCTCTACCCACCCTTGCCTCCTTCTCCGCGCAGCTCTCAATTCCCCCCTCTCTTTCGCACCCTCCATGTCATATTCCGCTCCAGGAGCTCCATCATAGCTCCTCGCTGTCGCTGGGAGGATGTTTTCTCCTCCGCTCGCCCCTTCCACCGTCATTTTCTCTCTACCCACCCTTGCCTCCTTCTCCGCGCAGCTCTCGATTCCCCCCTCTCTTTCGAACCCTCCATGTCATATTCCGCTCCAGGAGCTCCATCATAGCTCCTCGCTGTCGCTGGGAGGATGTTTTCTTCTCTGCTCGCCCCTTCCACCGTCATTTTCTCTCTACCCACCCTTTCCTCCTTTTCCGCGCAGCTCTCGATTCCCCCCTCTCTTTCGCACCCTCCATGTCATATTCCGCTCCAGGAGCTCCATCATAGCTCCTCGCTGTCGCTGGGAGGATGTTTTCTCCTCCGCTCGCCCCTTCCACCGTCATTTTCTTTCTACCCACCCTTGCCTCCTTTTCCACGCAGCTCTCGATTCCCCCCTCTCTTTCGCACCCTCCATGTCATATTCCGCTCCAGGAGCTCCATCATAGCTCCTCGCTGTTGCTGGGAGGATGTTTTCTCCTCCGCTCGCCCCTTCCACCGTCATTTTCTCTCTACCCACCCTTGCCTCCTTTTCCGCGCAGCTCTCGATTCCCCCCTCTCTTTCGCACCCTCCATGTCATATTCCGCTCCAGGAGTTCCATCATAGCTCCTCACTGTCGCTGGGAGGATGTTTTCTCCTCCGCTCGCCCCTTCCACCGTCATTTTCTCTCTACCCACCCTTGCCTCCTTCTCCGCGCAGCTCTCGATTCCCCCCTCTCTTTCGCACCCTCCATGTCATATTCCGCTCCAGGAGCTCCATCATAGCTCCTCGCTGTCGCTGGGAGGATGTTTTCTCCTCCGCTCGCCCCTTCCACCGTCATTTTCTCTCTACCCACCCTTGCCTCCTTTTCCGCGCAGCTCTCGATTCCCCCCTCTCTTTCGCACCCTCCATGTCATATTCCGCTCCAGGAGCTCCATCATAGCTCCTTGCTGTCGCTGGGAGGATGTTTTCTCCTCCGCTCGCCCCTTCCACCGTCATTTTCTCTCTACCCACCCTTGCCTCCTTTTCCGCGCAGCTCTCGATTCCCCCCTCTCTTTCGCACCCTCCATGTCATATTCCGCTCCAGGAGTTCCATCATAGCTCCTCACTGTCGCTGGGAGGATGTTTTCTCCTCCGCTCGCCCCTTCCACCGTCATTTTCTCTCTACCCACCCTTGCCTCCTTCTCCGCGCAGCTCTCGATTCCCCCCTCTCTTTCGCACTCTCCATGTCATATTCCGCTCCAGGAGCTCCATCATAGCTCCTCGCTGTCGCTGGGAGGATGTTTTCTCCTCCGCTCGCCCCTTCCACTGTCATTTTCTCTCTACCCACCCTTGCCTCCTTTTCCGCGCAGCTCTCGATTCCCCCCTCTCTTTCGCACCCTCCATGTCATATTCCGCTCCAGGAGCTCCATCATAGCTCCTTGCTGTCGCTGGGAGGATGTTTTCTCCTCCGCTCGCCCCTTCCACCGTCATTTTCTCTCTACCCACCCTTGCCTCCTTTTCCGCGCAGCTCTCGATTCCCCCCTCTCTTTCGCACCCTCCATGTCATATTCCGCTCCAGGAGTTCCATCATAGCTCCTCACTGTCGCTGGGAGGATGTTTTCTCCTCCGCTCGCCCCTTCCACCGTCATTTTCTCTCTACCCACCCTTGCCTCCTTCTCCGCGCAGCTCTCGATTCCCCCCTCTCTTTCGCACCCTCCATGTCATATTCCGCTCCAGGAGCTCCATCATAGCTCCTCGCTGTCGCTGGGAGGATGTTTTCTCCTCCGCTCGCCCCTTCCACCGTCATTTTCTCTCTACCCACCCTTGCCTCCTTTTCCGCGCAGCTCTCGATTCCCCCCTCTCTTTCGCACCCTCCATGTCATATTCCGCTCCAGGAGCTCCATCATAGCTCCTTGCTGTCGCTGGGAGGATGTTTTCTCCTCCGCTCGCCCCTTCCACCGTCATTTTCTCTCTACCCACCCTTGCCTCCTTTTCCGCGCAGCTCTCGATTCCCCCCTCTCTTTTGCACCCTCCATGTCATATTCCGCTCCAGGAGTTCCATCATAGCTCCTCACTGTCGCTGGGAGGATGTTTTCTCCTCCGCTCGCCCCTTCCACCGTCATTTTCTCTCTACCC
This sequence comes from Pelophylax lessonae, assembly GCF_965119305.1. NCBI lineage: Eukaryota > Metazoa > Chordata > Amphibia > Anura > Ranidae > Pelophylax > Pelophylax lessonae. The sequence continues at coordinate 86,108,066 of NC_138780.1, read as the reverse complement.
ACCCTTGCCTCCTTCTCCGCGCAGCTCTCGATTCCCCCCTCTCTTTCGCACTCTCCATGTCATATTCCGCTCCAGGAGCTCCATCATAGCTCCTCGCTGTCGCTGGGAGGATGTTTTCTCCTCCGCTCGCCCCTTCCACTGTCATTTTCTCTCTACCCACCCTTGCCTCCTTTTCCGCGCAGCTCTCGATTCCCCCCTCTCTTTCGCACCCTCCATGTCATATTCCGCTCCAGGAGCTCCATCATAGCTCCTTGCTGTCGCTGGGAGGATGTTTTCTCCTCCGCTCGCCCCTTCCACCGTCATTTTCTTTCTACCCACCCTTGCCTCCTTTTCCGCGCAGCTCTCGATTCCCCCCTCTCTTTCGCACCCTCCATGTCATATTCCGCTCCAGGAGCTCCATCATAGCTAATCGCTGTCGCTGGGAGGATGTTTTCTCCTCCGCTCGCCCCTTCCACCGTCATTTTCTCTCTACCCACCCTTGCCTCCTTTTCCGCGCAGCTCTCGATTCCCCCCTCTCTTTCGCACCCTCCATGTCATATTCCGCTCCAGGAGTTCCATCATAGCTCCTCACTGTCGCTGGGAGGATGTTTTCTCCTCCGCTCGCCCCTTCCACCGTCATTTTCTCTCTACCCACCCTTGCCTCCTTTTCCGCGCAGCTCTCGATTCCCCCCTCTCTTTCGCACCCTCCATGTCATATTCCGCTCCAGGAGCTCCATCATAGCTCCTTGCTGTCGCTGGGAGGATGTTTTCTCCTCCGCTCGCCCCTTCCACCGTCATTTTCTCTCTACCCACCCTTGCCTCCTTTTCCGCGCAGCTCTCGATTCCCCCCTCTCTTTCGCACCCTCCATGTCATATTCCGCTCCAGGAGTTCCATCATAGCTCCTCACTGTCGCTGGGAGGATGTTTTCTCCTCCGCTCGCCCCTTCCACCGTCATTTTCTCTCTACCCACCCTTGCCTTCTTTTCCGCGCAGCTCTCGATTCCCCCCTCTCTTTCGCACCCTCCATGTCATATTCCGCTCCAGGAGCTCCATCATAGCTCCTTGCTGTCGCTGGGAGGATGTTTTCTCCTCTGCTCGCCGCTTCCGCCGTCATTTTCTCTCCACCCACCCTTGCCTCCTTCTCCGCGCCGCTCTCGATTCCCCCCTCTCTTTCGCACCCTCCATGTCATATTCCGCTCCAGGAGCTCCATCATAGCTCCTCGCTGTCGCTGGGAGGATGTTTTCTCCTCCGCTCGCCCCTTCCACCGTCATTTTCTCTCTACCCACCCTTTCCTCCTTTTCCGCGCAGCTCTCGATTCCCCCCTCTCTTTCACACCCTCCATGTCATATTCCGCTCCAGGAGCTCCATCATTGCTCCTCGCTGTCGCTGGGAGGATGTTTTCTCCTCCGCTCGCCCCTTTCACCGTCATTTTCTCTCTACCCACCCTTGCCTCCTTCTCTGCGCAGCTCTCAATTCCCCCCTCTCTTTCGCACCCTCCATGTCATATTCCGCTCCAGGAGCTCCATCATAGCTCCTCGCTGTCGCTGGGAGGATGTTTTCTCCTCCGCTCGCCCCTTCCACCGTCATTTTCTCTCTACCCACCCTTGCCTCCTTCTCCGCGCAGCTCTCAATTCCCCCCTCTCTTTCGAACCCTCCATGTCATATTCCGCTCCAGGAGCTCCATCATAGCTCCTCGCTGTCGCTGGGAGGATGTTTTCTCCTCTGCTCGCCCCTTCCACCGTCATTTTCTCGCTACCCACCCTTTCCTCCTTTTCCGCGCAGCTCTCGATTCCCCCCTCTCTTTCGCACCCTCCATGTCATATTCCGCTCCAGGAGCTCCATCATAGCTCCTCGCTGTCGCTGGGAGGATGTTTTCTCCTCTGCTCGCCCCTTCCACCGTCATTTTCTCTCTACCCACCCTTGCCTCCTTCTCCGCGCTGCTCTCGATTCCCTCCTCTCTCTCGCACCCTCCATATTACATCCAGCTCCAGGAGCTCCATCATAGCTCTTCGCTGTCGCTGGGAGGATGTTTTCTCCTCCACTCGCCCCTTCCACCGTCATTTTCTCTCTACCCACCCTTGCCTCCTTCTCCGCGCTGCTCTCGATTCCCTCCTCTCTCTCGCACCCTCCATATTACATCCAGCTCCAGGAGCTCCATCATAGCTCCTCGCTGTCGCTGGGAGGATGTTTTCTCCTCCGCTCGCCCCTTCCACCGTCATTTTCTCTCTACCCACCCTTGCCTCCTTCTCCGCGCAGCTCTCGATTCCCTCCTCTCTCTCGCACCCTCCATATTACATCCAGCTCCAGGAGCTCCATCATAGCTCCTCGCTGTCGCTGGGAGGATGTTTTCTCCTCTGCTCGCCGCTTCCGCCGTCATTTTCTCTCCACCCACCCTTGCCTCCTTCTCCGCGCCGCTCTCGATTCCCCCCTCTCTTTCGCACCCTCCATGCCATATTCTGCTCCAGGAGCTCCATCATAGCTCTTCGCTGTCGCTGGGAGGATGTTTTCTCCTCCGCTCGCCCCTTCCACCGTCATTTTCTCTCTACCCACCCTTTCCTCCTTTTCCGCGCAGCTCTCGATTCCCCCCTCTCTTTCGCACCCTCCATGTCATATTCTGCTCCAGGAGCTCCATCATAGCTCCTCGCTGTCGCTGGGAGGATGTTTTCTCCTCCGCTCGCCCCTTCCACCGTCATTTTTTCTCTACCCACCCTTGCCTCCTTCTCCGCGCAGCTCTCAATTCCCCCCTCTCTTTCGCACCCTCCATGTCATATTCCGCTCCAGGAGCTCCATCATAGCTCCTCGCTGTCGCTGGGAGGATGTTTTCTCCTCCGCTCGCCCCTTCCACCGTCATTTTCTCTCTACCCACCCTTGCCTCCTTCTCCGCGCAGCTCTCGATTCCCCCCTCTCTTTCGAACCCTCCATGTCATATTCCGCTCCAGGAGCTCCATCATAGCTCCTCGCTGTCGCTGGGAGGATGTTTTCTCCTCTGCTCTCCCCTTCCACCGTCATTTTCTCTCTACCCACCCTTTCCTCCTTTTCCGCGCAGCTCTCGATTCCCCCCTCTCTTTCGCACCCTCCATGTCATATTCCGCTCCAGGAGCTCCATCATAGCTCCTCGCTGTCGCTGGGAGGATGTTTTCTCCTCCGCTCGCCCCTTTCACCGTCATTTTCTTTCTACCCACCCTTGCCTCCTTTTCCACGCAGCTCTCGATTCCCCCCTCTCTTTCGCACCCTCCATGTCATATTCCGCTCCAGGAGCTCCATCATAGCTCCTCGCTGTTGCTGGGAGGATGTTTTCTCCTCCGCTCGCCCCTTCCACCGTCATTTTCTCTCTACCCACCCTTGCCTCCTTCTCCGCGCAGCTCTCGATTCCCCCCTCTCTTTCGCACCCTCCATGTCATATTCCGCTCCAGGAGCTCCATCATAGCTCCTCGCTGTCGCTGGGAGGATTTTTTCTCCTCTGCTCGCCCCTTCCACCGTCATTTTCTCTCTACCCACCCTTTCCTCCTTTTCCGCGCAGCTCTCGATTCCCCCCTCTCTTGCGCACCCTCCATGTCATATTCCGCTCCAGGAGCTCCATCATAGCTCCTCGCTGTCGCTGGGAGGATGTTTTCTCCTCCGCTCGCCCCTTCCACCGTCATTTTCTCTCTACCCACCCTTGCCTCCTTTTCCGCGCAGCTCTCGATTCCCCCCTCTCTTTCGCACCCTCCATGTCATATTCCGCTCCAGGAGTTCCATCATAGCTCCTCACTGTCGCTGGGAGGATGTTTTCTCCTCCACTCTCCCCTTCCACCGTCATTTTCTCTCTACCCACCCTTGCCTCCTTCTCCGCGCTGCTCTCGATTCCCTCCTCTCTCTCGCACCCTCCATATTACATCCAGCTCCAGGAGCTCCATCATAGCTCCTCGCTGTCGCTGGGAGGATGTTTTCTCCTCCGCTCGCCCCTTCCACCGTCATTTTCTCTCTACCCACCCTTGCCTCCTTCTCCGCGCAGCTCTCGATTCCCTCCTCTCTCTCGCACCCTCCATATTACATCCAGCTCCAGGAGCTCCATCATAGCTCCTCGCTGTCGCTGGGAGGATGTTTTCTCCTCTGCTCGCCGCTTCCGCCGTCATTTTCTCTCCACCCACCCTTGCCTCCTTCTCCGCGCCGCTCTCGATTCCGCCCTCTCTTTCGCACCCTCCATGTCATATTCTGCTCCAGGAGCTCCATCATAGCTCCTCGCTGTCGCTGGGAGGATGTTTTCTCCTCCGCTCGCCCCTTCCACCGTCATTTTCTCTCTACCCACCCTTGCCTCCTTCTCCGCGCAGCTCTCGATTCCCCCCTCTCTTTCGCACCCTCCATGTCATATTCCGCTCCAGGAGCTCCATCATAGCTCCTCGCTGTCGCTGGGAGGATGTTTTCTCCTCCGCTCGCCCCTTCCACCGTCATTTTCTCTCTACCCACCCTTTCCTCCTTTTCCGCGCAGCTCTCGATTCCCCCCTCTCTTTCGCACCCTCCATGTCATATTCCGCTCCAGGAGCTCCATCATAGCTCCTCGCTGTCGCTGGGAGGATGTTTTCTCCTCCGCTCGCCCCTTCCACCGTCATTTTCTCTCTACCCACCCTTGCCTCCTTTTCCGCGCAGCTCTCGATTCCCCCCTCTCTTTCGCACCCTCCATGTCATATTCCGCTCCAGGAGCTCCATCATAGCTCCTCGCTGTCGCTGGGAGGATGTTTTCTCCTCCGCTCGCCCCTTCCACTGTCATTTTCTCTCTACCCACCCTTGCCTCCTTCTCCGCGCAGCTCTCAATTCCCCCCTCTCTTTCGCACCCTCCATGTCATATTCCGCTCCAGGAGCTCCATCATAGCTCCTCGCTGTCGCTGGGAGGATGTTTTCTCCTCCGCTCGCCCCTTCCACCGTCATTTTCTCTCTACCCACCCTTGCCTCCTTCTCCGCGCAGCTCTCGATTCCCCCCTCTCTTTCGAACCCTCCATGTCATATTCCGCTCCAGGAGCTCCATCATAGCTCCTCGCTGTCGCTGGGAGGATGTTTTCTCCTCTGCTCGCCCCTTCCACCGTCATTTTCTCTCTACCCACCCTTTCCTCCTTTTCCGCGCAGCTCTCGATTCCCCCCTCTCTTTCGCACCCTCCATGTCATATTCCGCTCCAGGAGCTCCATCATAGCTCCTCGCTGTCGCTGGGAGGATGTTTTCTCCTCCGCTCGCCCCTTCCACCGTCATTTTCTTTCTACCCACCCTTGCCTCCTTTTCCACGCAGCTCTCGATTCCCCCCTCTCTTTCGCACCCTCCATGTCATATTCCGCTCCAGGAGCTCCATCATAGCTCCTCGCTGTTGCTGGGAGGATGTTTTCTCCTCCGCTCGCCCCTTCCACCGTCATTTTCTCTCTACCCACCCTTGCCTCCTTCTCCGCACAGCTCTCGATTCCCCCCTCTCTTTCGCACCCTCCATGTCATATTCCGCTCCAGGAGCTCCATCATAGCTCCTCGCTGTCGCTGGGAGGATGTTTTCTCCTCTGCTCGCCCCTTCCACCGTCATTTTCTCTCTACCCACCCTTTCCTCCTTTTCCGCGCAGCTCTCGATTCCCCCCTCTCTTGCGCACCCTCCATGTCATATTCCGCTCCAGGAGCTCCATCATAGCTCCTCGCTGTTGCTGGGAGGATGTTTTCTCCTCCGCTCGCCCCTTCCACCGTCATTTTCTCTCTACCCACCCTTGCCTCCTTTTCCGCGCAGCTCTCGATTCCCCCCTCTCTTTCGCACCCTCCATGTCATATTCCGCTCCAGGAGTTCCATCATAGCTCCTCACTGTCGCTGGGAGGATGTTTTCTCCTCCGCTCGCCCCTTCCACCGTCATTTTCTCTCTACCCACCCTTGCCTCCTTCTGCGCGCAGCTCTCGATTCCCCCCTCTCTTTCGCACCCTCCATGTCATATTCCGCTCCAGGAGCTCCATCATAGCTCTTCGCTGTCGCTGGGAGGATGTTTTCTCCTCCGCTCGCCCCTTCCACCGTCATTTTCTCTCTACCCACCCTTTCCTCCTTTTCCGCGCAGCTCTCGATTCCCCCCTCTCTTTCGCACCCTCCATGTCATATTCCGCTCCAGGAGCTCCATCATAGCTCCTCGCTGTCGCTGGGAGGATGTTTTCTCCTCCGCTCGCCCCTTCCACCGTCATTTTCTCTCTACCCACCCTTGCCTCCTTTTCCGCGCAGCTCTCGATTCCCCCCTCTCTTTCGCACCCTCCATGTCATATTCCGCTCCAGGAGCTCCATCATAGCTCCTCGCTGTCGCTGGGAGGATGTTTTCTCCTCCGCTCGCCCCTTCCACCGTCATTTTCTCTCTACCCACCCTTGCCTCCTTCTCCGCGCAGCTCTCAATTCCCCCCTCTCTTTCGAACCCTCCATGTCATATTCCGCTCCAGGAGCTCCATCATAGCTCCTCGCTGTCGCTGGGAGGATGTTTTCTCCTCTGCTCGCCCCTTCCACCGTCATTTTCTCTCTACCCACCCTTTCCTCCTTTTCCGCGCAGCTCTCGATTCCCCCCTCTCTTTCGCACCCTCCATGTCATATTCCGCTCCAGGAGCTCCATCATAGCTCCTCGCTGTCGCTGGGAGGATGTTTTCTCCTCTGCTCGCCCCTTCCACCGTCATTTTCTCTCTACCCACCCTTTCCTCCTTTTCCGCGCAGCTCTCGATTCCCCCCTCTCTTGCGCACCCTCCATGTCATATTCCGCTCCAGGAGCTCCATCATAGCTCCTCGCTGTCGCTGGGAGGATGTTTTCTCCTCCGCTCGCCCCTTCCACCGTCATTTTCTCTCTACCCACCCTTGCCTCCTTTTCCGCGCAGCTCTCGATTCCCCCCTCTCTTTCGCACCCTCCATGTCATATTCCGCTCCAGGAGTTCCATCATAGCTCCTCACTGTCGCTGGGAGGATGTTTTCTCCTCCGCTCGCCCCTTCCACCGTCATTTTCTCTCTACCCACCCTTGCCTCCTTCTCCGCGCAGCTCTCGATTCCCCCCTCTCTTTCGCACCCTCCATGTCATATTCCGCTCCAGGAGCTCTATCATAGCTCTTCGCTGTCGCTGGGAGGATGTTTTCTCCTCCGCTCGCCCCTTCCACCGTCATTTTCTCTCTACCCACGCTTGCCTCCTTCTCCGCGCAGCTCTCGATTCCCTACTCTCTCTCGCACCCTCCATATTACATCCAGCTCCAGGAGCTTCATCATAGCTCCTCGCTGTCGCTGGGAGGATGTTTTCTCCTCCGCTCGCCCCTTCCACCGTCATTTTCTTTCTACCTTCCCTTCCCTCCTTATCTGCGCAGCTCTCGATTCCCCCCTCTCTTTCGCACCCTCCATGTCATATTCCGCTCCAGGAGCTCCATCATAGCTCCTCGCTGTCGCTGGGAGGATGTTTTCTCCTCCGCTCGCCCCTTCCACCGTCATTTTCTCTCTACCCACCCTTGCCTCCTTCTCCGCGCAGCTCTCGATTCCCTCTTCTCTCGCACCCTCCATATTACATCCAGCTCCAGGAGCTCCATCATAGCTCCTCGCTGTCGCTGGGAGGATGTTTTCTCCTCTGCTCGCCGCTTCCGCCGTCATTTTCTCTCCACCCACCCTTGCCTCCTTCTCCGCGCCGCTCTCGATTCCCCCCTCTCTTTCGCACCCTCCATGTCATATTCCGCTCCAGGAGCTCCATCATAGCTCCTCGCTGTCGCTGGGAGGATGTTTTCTCCTCCGCTCGCCCCTTCCACCGTCATTTTCTCTCTACCCACCCTTGCCTCCTTCTCCGCGCAGCTCTCCATTCCCCCCTCTCTTTCGCACCCTTCATGTCATATTCCGCTCCAGGAGCTCCATCATAGCTCCTCGCTGTCGCTGGGAGGATGTTTTCTCCTCCGCTCGCCCCTTCCACCGTCATTTTCTCTCTACCCACCCTTTCCTCCTTTTCCGTGCAGCTCTCGATTCCCCCCTCTCTTTCACACCCTCCATGTCATATTCCGCTCCAGGAGCTCCATCATTGCTCCTCGCTGTCGCTGGGAGGATGTTTTCTCCTCCGCTCGCCCCTTCCACCGTCATTTTCTCTCTACCCACCCTTGCCTCCCTCTCCGCGCAGCTCTCAATTCCCCCCTCTCTTTCGCACCCTCCATGTCATATTCCGCTCCAGGAGCTCCATCATAGCTCCTCGCTGTCGCTGGGAGGATGTTTTCTCCTCCGCTCGCCCTTTTCACCGTCATTTTCTCTCTACCCACCCTTTCCTCCTTCTCCGCGCAGCTCTCGATTCCCCCCTCTCTTTCGAACCCTCCATGTCATATTCCGCTCCAGGAGCTCCATCATAGCTCCTCGCTGTCGCTGGGAGGATGTTTTCTCCTCTGCTCGCCCCTTCCACCGTCATTTTCTCTCTACCCACCCTTTCCTCCTTTTCCGCGCAGCTCTCGATTCCCCCCTCTCTTTCGCACCCTCCATGTCATATTCCGCTCCAGGAGCTCCATCATAGCTCCTCGCTGTCGCTGGGAGGATGTTTTCTCCTCCGCTCGCCCCTTCCACGGTCATTTTCTCTCTACCCACCCTTGCCTCCTTTTCCGCGCAGCTCTCGATTCCCCCCTCTCTTTCGCACCCTCCATGTCATATTCCGCTCCAGGAGCTCCATCATAGCTCCTCGCTGTCGCTGGGAGGATGTTTTCTCCTCCGCTCGCCCCTTCCACCGTCATTTTCTCTCTACCCACCCTTGCCTCCTTTTCCGCGCAGCTCTCGATTCCCCCCTCTCTTTCGCACCCTCCATGTCATATTCCGCTCCAGGAGTTCCATCATAGCTCCTCACTGTCGCTGGGAGGATGTTTTCTCCTCCACTCGCCCCTTCCACCGTCATTTTCTCTCTACCCACCCTTGCCTCCTTCTCCGCGCTGCTCTCGATTCCCTCCTCTCTCTCGCACCCTCCATATTACATCCAGCTCCCGGAGCTCCATCATAGCTCCTCGCTGTCGCTGGGAGGATGTTTTCTCCTCCGCTCGCCCCTTCCACCGTCATTTTCTCTCTACCCACCCTTGCCTCCTTCTCCGCGCAGCTCTCGATTCCCTCCTCTCTCTCGCACCCTCCATATTACATCCAGCTCCAGGAGCTCCATCATAGCTCCTCGCTGTCGCTGGGAGGATGTTTTCTCCTCTGCTCGCCGCTTCCGCCGTCGTTTTCTCTCCACCCACCCTTGCCTCCTTCTCCGCGCCGCTCTCGATTCCCCCCTCTCTTTCGCACCCTCCATGTCATATTCTGCTCCAGGAGCTCCATCATAGCTCCTCGCTGTCGCTGGGAGGATGTTTTCTCCTCCGCTCGCCCCTTCCACCGTCATTTTCTCTCTACCCACCCTTGCCTCCTTCTCCGCGCAGCTCTCGATTCCCCCCTCTCTTTCGCACCCTCCATGTCATATTCCGCTCCAGGAGCTCCATCATATCTCCTCGCTGTCGCTGGGAGGATGTTTTCTCCTCCGCTCGCCCCTTCCACCGTCATTTTCTCTCTACCCACCCTTTCCTCCTTTTCCGCGCAGCTCTCGATTCCCCCCTCTCTTTCGCACCCTCCATGTCATATTCCGCTCCAGGAGCTCCATCATAGCTCCTCGCTGTCGCTGGGAGGATGTTTTCTCCTCCGCTCGCCCCTTCCACCGTCATTTTCTCTCTACCCACCCTTTCCTCCTTTTCCGCGCAGCTCTCGATTCCCCCCTCTCTTTCGCACCCTCCATGTCATATTCCGCTCCAGGAGCTCCATCATAGCTCCTCGCTGTCGCTGGGAGGATGTTTTCTCCTCCGCTCGCCCCTTCCACCGTCATTTTCTCTCTACCCACCCTTGCCTCCTTTTCCGCGCAGCTCTCGATTCCCCCCTCTCTTTCGCACCCTCAATGTCATATTCCGCTCCAGGAGTTCCATCATAGCTCCTCACTGTCGCTGGGAGGATGTTTTCTCCTCCGCTCGCCCCTTCCACCGTCATTTTCTCTCTACCCACCCTTGCCTCCTTTTCCGCGCAGCTCTCGATTCCCCCCTCTCTTTCGCACCCTCCATGTCATATTCCGCTCCAGGAGTTCCATCATAGCTCCTCACTGTCGCTGGGAGGAAGTTTTCTCCTCCGCTCGCCCCTTCCACCGTCATTTTCTCTCTACCCACCCTTGCCTCCTTTTCCGCGCAGCTCTCGATTCCCCCCTCTCTTTCGCACCCTCAATGTCATATTCCGCTCCAGGAGTTCCATCATAGCTCCTCACTGTCGCTGGGAGGATGTTTTCTCCTCCGCTCGCCCCTTCCACCGTCATTTTCTCTCTACCCACCCTTGCCTCCTTTTCCGCGCAGCTCTCGATTCCCCCCTCTCTTTTGCACCCTCCATGTCATATTCCGCTCCAGGAGTTCCATCATAGCTCCTCACTGTCGCTGGGAGGAAGTTTTCTCCTCCGCTTGCCCCTTCCACCGTCATTTTCTCTCTACCCACCCTTGCCTCCTTTTCCGCGCAGCTCTCGATTCCCCCCTCTCTTTCGCACCCTCCATGTCATATTCCGCTCCAGGAGCTCCATCATAGCTCCTTGCTGTCGCTGGGAGGATGTTTTCTCCTCCGCTCGCCCCTTCCACCATCATTTTCTCTCTACCCACCCTTGCCTCCTTTTCCGCGCAGCTCTCGATTCCCCCCTCTCTTTCGCACCCTCCATGTCATATTCCGCTCCAGGAGTTCCATCATAGCTCCTCACTGTCGCTGGGAGGATGTTTTCTCCTCCGCTCGCCCCTTCCACCGTCATTTTCTCTCTACCCACCCTTGCCTCCTTTTCCGCGCAGCTCTCGATTCCCCCCTCTCTTTCGCACCCTCCATGTCATATTCCGCTCCAGGAGTTCCATCATAGCTCCTCACTGTCGCTGGGAGGATGTTTTCTCCTCCGCTCGCCCCTTCCACCGTCATATTCTCTCTACCCACCCTTGCCTCCTTCTCCGCGCAGCTCTCGATTCCCCCCTCTCTTTCGCACCCTCCATGTCATATTCCGCTCCAGGAGCTCCATCATAGCTCCTCGCTGTCGCTGGGAGGATGTTTTCTCCTCCGCTCGCCCCTTCCACCGTCATTTTCTCTCTACCCACCCTTGCCTCCTTTTCCGCGCAGCTCTCGATTCCCCCCTCTCTTTCGCACCCTCCATGTCATATTCCGCTCCAGGAGTTCCATCATAGCTCCTCACTGTCGCTGGGAGGATGTTTTCTCCTCCGCTCGCCTCTTCCACCGTCATTTTCTCTCTACCCACCCTTGCCTCCTTTTCCGCGCAGCTCTCGATTCCCCCCTCTCTTTCGCACCCTCCATGTCATACTCCGCTCCAGGAGTTCCATCATAGCTCCTCACTGTCGCTGGGAGGAAGTTTTCTCCTCCGCTCGCCCCTTCCACCGTCATTTTCTCTCTACCCACCCTTGCCTCCTTTTCCTCGCAGCTCTCGATTCCCCCCTCTCTTTCGCACCCTCCATGTCATATTCCGCTCCAGGAGCTCCATCATAGCTCCTTGCTGTCGCTGGGAGGATGTTTTCTCCTCCGCTCGCCCCTTCCACCGTCATTTTCTCTCTACCCACCCTTGCCTCCTTTTCCGCGCAGCTCTCGATTCCCCCCTCTCTTTCGCACCCTCCATGTCATATTCCGCTCCAGGAGTTCCATCATAGCTCCTCACTGTCGCTGGGAGGATGTTTTCTCCTCCGCTCGCCCCTTCCACCGTCATTTTCTCTCTACGCACCCTTGCCTCCTTTTCCGCGCAGCTCTCGATTCCCCCCTCTCTTTCGCACCCTCCATGTCATATTCCGCTCCAGGAGCTCCATCATAGCTCCTCGCTGTCGCTGGGAGGATGTTTTCTCCTCCGCTCGCCCCTTCCACCGTCATTTTCTCTCTACCCACCCTTGCCTCCTTTTCCGCGCAGCTCTCGATTCCCCCCTCTCTTTCGCACCCTCAATGTCATATTCCGCTCCAGGAGTTCCATCATAGCTCCTCACTGTCGCTGGGAGGATGTTTTCTCCTCCGCTCGCCCCTTCCACCGTCATTTTCTCTCTACCCATCCTTGCCTCCTTTTCCGCGCAGCTCTCGATTCCCCCCTCTCTTTCGCATCCTCCATGTCATATTCCGCTCCAGGAGTTCCATCATAGCTCCTCACTGTCGCTGGGAGGATGTTTTCTCCTCCGCTCGCCCCTTCCACCATCATTTTCTCTCTACCCACCCTTGCCTCCTTTTCCGCGCAGCTCTCGATTCCCCCCTCTCTTTCGCACCCTCCATGTCATATTCTGCTCCAGGAGTTCCATCATAGCTCCTCACTGTCGCTGGGAGGATGTTTTCTCCTCCGCTCGCCCCTTCCACCGTCATTTTCTCTCTACCCACCCTTGCCTCCTTCTCCGCGCAGCTCTCGATTCCCCCCTCTCTTTCGCACCCTCCATGTCATATTCCGCTCCAGGAGCTCCATCATAGCTAATCGCTGTCGCTGGGAGGATGTTTTCTCCTCCGCTCGCCCCTTCCACCGTCATTTTCTCTCTACCCACCCTTGCCTCCTTTTCCGCGCAGCTCTCGATTCCCCCCTCTCTTTCGCACCCTCCATGTCATATTCCGCTCCAGGAGTTCCATCATAGCTCCTCACTGTCGCTGGGAGGATGTTTTCTCCTCCGCTCGCCCCTTCCACCGTCATTTTCTCTCTACCCACCCTTGCCTCCTTTTCCGCGCAGCTCTCGATTCCCCCCTCTCTTTCGCACCCTCCATGTCATATTCCGCTCCAGGAGCTCCATCATAGCTCCTTGCTGTCGCTGGGAGGATGTTTTCTCCTCCGCTCGCCCCTTCCACCGTCATTTTCTCTCTACCCACCCTTGCCTCCTTTTCCGCGCAGCTCTCGATTCCCCCCTCTCTTTCGCACCCTCCATGTCATATTCCGCTCCAGGAGTTCCATCATAGCTCCTCACTGTCGCTGGGAGGATGTTTTCTCCTCCGCTCGCCCCTTCCACCGTCATTTTCTCTCTACCCACCCTTGCCTCCTTTTCCGCGCAGCTCTCGATTCCCCCCTCTGTTTCGCACCCTCCATGTCATATTCCGCTCCAGGAGTTCCATCATAGCTCCTCACTGTCGCTGGGAGGATGTTTTCTCCTCCGCTCGCCCCTTCCACCGTCATTTTCTCTCTACCCACCCTTGCCTCCTTTTCCGCGCAGCTCTCGATTCCCCCCTCTCTTTCGCACCCTCTATGTCATATTCCGCTCCAGGAGTTCCATCATAGCTCCTCACTGTCGCTGGGAGGATGTTTTCTCCTCCGCTCGCCCCTTCCACCGTCATTTTCTCTCTACCCACCCTTGCCTCCTTTTCCGCGCAGCTCTCGATTCCCCCCTCTCTTTCGCACCCTCCATGTCATATTCCGCTCCAGGAGCTCCATCATAGCTCCTTGCTGTCGCTGGGAGGATGTTTTCTCCTCCGCTCGCCCCTTCCACCGTCATTTTCTCTCTACCCACCCTTGCCTCCTTTTCCGCGCAGCTCTCGATTCCCCCCTCTCTTTCGCACCCTCCATGTCATATTCCGCTCCAGGAGTTCCATCATAGCTCCTCACTGTCGCTGGGAGGATGTTTTCTCCTCCGCTCGCCCCTTCCACCGTCATTTTCTCTCTACCCACCCTTGCCTCCTTTTCCGCGCAGCTCTCGATTCCCCCCTCTCTTTCGCACCCTCCATGTCATATTCCGCTCCAGGAGTTCCATCATAGCTCCTCACTGTCGCTGGGAGGATGTTTTCTCCTCCGCTCGCCCCTTCCACCGTCATTTTCTCTCTACCCACCCTTGCCTCCTTTTCCGCGCAGCTCTCGATTCCCCCCTCTCTTTCGCACCCTCCATGTCATATTCCGCTCCAGGAGTTCCATCATAGCTCCTCACTGTCGCAGGGAGGAAGTTTTCTCCTCCGCTCGCCCCTTCCACCGTCATTTTCTCTCTACCCACCCTTGCCTCCTTTTCCGCGCAGCTCTCGATTCCCCCCTCTCTTTCGCACCCTCCATGTCATATTCCGCTCCAGGAGCTCCATCATAGCTCCTTGCTGTCGCTGGGAGGATGTTTTCTCCTCCGCTCGCCCCTTCCACCGTCATTTTTTCTCTACCCACCCTTGCCTCCTTTTCCGCGCAGCTCTCGATTCCCCCCTCTCTTTCGCACCCTCCATGTCATATTCCGCTCCAGGAGTTCCATCATAGCTCCTCACTGTCGCTGGGAGGATGTTTTCTCCTCCGCTCGCCCCTTCCACCGTCATTTTCTCTCTACCCACCCTTGCCTCCTTTTCCGCGCAGCTCTCGATTCCCCCCTCTCTTTCGCACCCTCCATGTCATATTCCGCTCCAGGAGCTCCATCATAGCTCCTCGCTGTCGCTGGGAGGATGTTTTCTCCTCCGCTCGCCCCTTCCACCGTCATTTTCTCTCTACCCACCCTTGCCTACTTTTCCGCGCAGCTCTCGATTCCCCCCTCTCTTTCGCACCCTCAATGTCATATTCCGCTCCAGGAGTTCCATCATAGCTCCTCACTGTCGCTGGGAGGATGTTTTCTCCTCCGCTCGCCCCTTCCACCGTCATTTTCTCTCTACCCACCCTTGCCTCCTTTTCCGCGCAGCTCTCGATTCCCCCCTCTCTTTCGCACCCTCCATGTCATATTCCGCTCCAGGAGCTCCATCATAGCTAATCGCTGTCGCTGGGAGGATGTTTTCTCCTCCGCTCGCCCCTTCCACCGTCATTTTCTCTCTACCCACCCTTGCCTCCTTTTCCGCGCAGCTCTCGATTCCCCCCTCTCTTTCGCACCCTCCATGTCATATTCCGCTCCAGGAGTTCCATCATAGCTCCTCACTGTCGCTGGGAGGATGTTTTCTCCTCCGCTCGCCCCTTCCACCGTCATTTTCTCTCTACCCACCCTTCCCTTCTTTTCCGCGCAGCTCTCGATTCCCCCCTCTCTTTCGCACCCTCCATGTCATATTCCGCTCCAGGAGCTCCATCATAGCTCCTTGCTGTCGCTGGGAGGATGTTTTCTCCTCCGCTCGCCCCTTCCACCGTCATTTTCTCTCTACCCACCCTTGCCTCCTTTTCCGCGCAGCTCTCGATTCCCCCCTCTCTTTCACACCCTCCATGTCATATTCCGCTCCAGGAGTTCCATCATAGCTCCTCACTGTCGCTGGGAGGATGTTTTCTCCTCCGCTCGCCCCTTCCACCGTCATTTTCTCTCTACCCACCCTTGCCTCCTTTTCCGCGCAGCTCTCGATTCCCCCCTCTCTTTCGCACCCTCCATGTCATATTCCACTCCAGGAGTTCCATCATAGCTCCTCACTGTCGCTGGGAGGATGTTTTCTCCTCCGCTCGCCCCTTCCACCGTCATTTTCTCTCTACCCACCCTTGCCTCCTTTTCCGCGCAGCTCTCGATTCCCCCCTCTCTTTCGCACCCTCCATGTCATATTCCGCTCCAGGAGTTCCATCATAGCTCCTCACTGTCGCTGGGAGGATGTTTTCTCCTCCGCTCGCCCCTTCCACCGTCATTTTCTCTCTACCCACCCTTGCCTCCTTTTCCGCGAGCTCTCGATTCCCCCCTCTCTTTCGCACCCTCCATGTCATATTCCGCTCCAGGAGCTCCATCATAGCTCCTTGCTGTCGCTGGGAGGATGTTCTCTCCTCCGCTCGCCCCTTCCACCGTCATTTTCTCTCTACCCACCCTTGCCTCCTTTTCCGCGCAGCTCTCGATTCCCCCCTCTCTTTCGCACCCTCCATGTCATATTCCGCTCCAGGAGTTCCATCATAGCTCCTCACTGTCGCTGGGAGGATGTTTTCTCCTCCGCTCGCCCCTTCCACCGTCATTTTCTCTCTACCCACCCTTGCCTCCTTTTCCGCGCAGCTCTCGATTCCCCCCTCTCTTTCGCACCCTCCATGTCATATTCCGCTCCAGGAGTTCCATCATAGCTCCTCACTGTCGCTGGGAGGATGTTTTCTCCTCCGCTCGCCCCTTCCACCGTCATTTTCTCTCTACCCACCCTTGCCTCCTTTTCCGCGCAGCTCTCGATTCCCCCCTCTCTTTCGCACCCTCCATGTCATATTCCGCTCCAGGAGTTCCATCATAGCTCCTCACTGTCGCTGGGAGGATGTTTTCTCCTCCGCTCGCCCCTTCCACCGTCATTTTCTCTCTACCCACCCTTGCCTACTTTTCCGCGCAGCTCTCGATTCCCCCCTCTCTTTCGCACCCTCCATGTCATATTCCGCTAAAGGAGTTCCATCATAGCTCCTCACTGTCGCTGGGAGGAAGTTTTCTCCTCCGCTCGCCCCTTCCACCGTCATTTTCTCTCTACCCACCCTTGCCTCCTTTTCCGCGCAGCTCTCGATTCCCCCCTCTCTTTCGCACCCTCCATGTCATATTCCGCTCCAGGAGCTCCATCATAGCTCCTCGCTGTCGCTGGGAGGATGTTTTCTCCTCCGCTCGCCCCTTCCACCGTCATTTTCTCT
The DNA here is from genome assembly GCF_965119305.1 of Pelophylax lessonae. Taxonomy (NCBI): domain Eukaryota; kingdom Metazoa; phylum Chordata; class Amphibia; order Anura; family Ranidae; genus Pelophylax; species Pelophylax lessonae. The sequence goes on along the minus strand of NC_138780.1, from coordinate 86,091,643 downwards.
CTACCCACCCTTGCCTACTTTTCCGCGCAGCTCTCGATTCCCCCCTCTCTTTCGCACCCTCAATGTCATATTCCGCTCCAGGAGTTCCATCATAGCTCCTCACTGTCGCTGGGAGGATGTTTTCTCCTCCGCTCGCCCCTTCCACCGTCATTTTCTCTCTACCCACCCTTGCCTCCTTTTCCGCGCAGCTCTCAATTCCCCCCTCTCTTTCGCACCCTCCATGTCATATTCCGCTCCAGGAGCTCCATCATAGCTAATCGCTGTCGCTGGGAGGATGTTTTCTCCTCCGCTCGCCCCTTCCACCGTCATTTTCTCTCTACCCACCCTTGCCTCCTTTTCCGCGCAGCTCTCGATTCCCCCCTCTCTTTCGCACCCTCCATGTCATATTCCGCTCCAGGAGTTCCATCATAGCTCCTCACTGTCGCTGGGAGGATGTTTTCTCCTCCGCTCGCCCCTTCCACCGTCATTTTCTCTCTACCCACCCTTGCCTCCTTCTCCGCGCAGCTCTCGATTCCCCCCTCTCTTTCGCACCCTCCATGTCATATTCCGCTCCAGGAGCTCCATCATAGCTCCTCGCTGTCGCTGGGAGGATGTTTTCTCCTCCGCTCGCCCCTTCCACCGTCATTTTCTCTCTACCCACCCTTGCCTCCTTTTCCGCGCAGCTCTCGATTCCCCCCTCTCTTTCGCACCCTCAATGTCATATTCCGCTCCAGGAGTTCCATCATAGCTCCTCACTGTCGCTGGGAGGATGTTTTCTCCTCCGCTCGCCCCTTCCACCGTCATTTTCTCTCTACCCACCCTTGCCTCCTTTTCCGCGCAGCTCTCGATTCCCCCCTCTCTTTCGCACCCTCCATGTCATATTCCGCTCCAGGAGCTCCATCATAGCTCCCCGCTGTCGCTGGGAGGATGTTTTCTCCTCCGCTCGCCCCTTCCACCGTCATTTTCTCTCTACCCACCCTTGCCTCCTTTTCCGCGCAGCTCTCGATTCCCCCCTCTCTTTCGCACCCTCAATGTCATATTCCGCTCCAGGAGTTCCATCATAGCTCCTCACTGTCGCTGGGAGGATGTTTTCTCCTCCGCTCGCCCCTTCCACCGTCATTTTCTCTCTACCCACCCTTGCCTCCTTTTCCGCGCAGCTCTCGATTCCCCCCTCTCTTTCGCACCCTCCATGTCATATTCCGCTCCAGGAGTTCCATCATAGCTCCTCACTGTCGCTGGGAGGAAGTTTTCTCCTCCGCTCGCCCCTTCCACCGTCATTTTCTCTCTACCCACCCTTGCCTCCTTTTCCGCGCAGCTCTCGATTCCCCCCTCTCTTTCGCACCCTCCATGTCATATTCCGCTCCAGGAGCTCCATCATAGCTCCTTGCTGTCGCTGGGAGGATGTTTTCTCCTCCGCTCGCCCCTTCCACCGTCATTTTCTCTCTACCCACCCTTGCCTCCTTTTCCGCGCAGCTCTCGATTCCCCCCTCTCTTTCGCACCCTCCATGTCATATTCCGCTCCAGGAGTTCCATCATAGCTCCTCACTGTCGCTGGGAGGATGTTTTCTCCTCCGCTCGCCCCTTCCACCATCATTTTCTCTCTACCCACCCTTGCCTCCTTTTCCGCGCAGCTCTCGATTCCCTCCTCTCTTTCGCACCCTCCATGTCATATTCCGCTCCAGGAGTTCCATCATAGCTCCTCACTGTCGCTGGGAGGAAGTTTTCTCCTCCGCTCGCCCCTTCCACCGTCATTTTCTCTCTACCCACCCTTGCCTCCTTTTCCGCGCAGCTCTCGATTCCCCCCTCTCTTTCGCACCCTCCATGTCATATTCCGCTCCAGGAGCTCCATCATAGCTCCTTGCTGTCGCTGGGAGGATGTTTTCTCCTCCGCTCGCCCCTTCCACCGTCATTTTCTCTCTACCCACCCTTGCCTCCTTTTCCGCGCAGCTCTCGATTCCCCCCTCTCTTTCGCACCCTCCATGTCATATTCCGCTCCAGGAGTTCCATCATAGCTCCTCACTGTCGCTGGGAGGATGTTTTCTCCTCCGCTCGCCCCTTCCACCATCATTTTCTCTCTACCCACCCTTGCCTCCTTTTCCGCGCAGCTCTCGATTCCCTCCTCTCTTTCGCACCCTCCATGTCATATTCCGCTCCAGGAGTTCCATCATAGCTCCTCACTGTCGCTGGGAGGAAGTTTTCTCCTCCGCTCGCCCCTTCCACCGTCATTTTCTCTCTACCCACCCTTGCCTCCTTTTCCGCGCAGCTCTCGATTCCCCCCTCTCTTTCGCACCCTCCATGTCATATTCCGCTCCAGGAGCTCCATCATAGCTCCTTGCTGTCGCTGGGAGGATGTTTTCTCCTCCGCTCGCCCCTTCCACCGTCATTTTCTCTCTACCCACCCTTGCCTCCTTTTCCGCGCAGCTCTCGATTCCCCCCTCTCTTTCGCACCCTCCATGTCATATTCCGCTCCAGGAGCTCCATCATAGCTAATCGCTGTCGCTGGGAGGATGTTTTCTCCTCCGCTCGCCCCTTCCACCGTCATTTTCTCTCTACCCACCCTTGCCTCCTTTTCCGCGCAGCTCTCGATTCCCCCCTCTCTTTCGCACCCTCCATGTCATATTCCGCTCCAGGAGTTCCATCATAGCTCCTCACTGTCGCTGGGAGGATGTTTTCTCCTCCGCTCGCCCCTTCCACCGTCATTTTCTCTCTACCCACCCTTGCCTCCTTTTCCGCGCAGCTCTCGATTCCCCCCTCTCTTTCGCACCCTCCATGTCATATTCCGCTCCAAGAGTTCCATCATAGCTCCTCGCTGTCGCTGGGAGGATGTTTTCTCCTCTGCCCGCCGATTCCACCATCATTTTCTCTCTACCCACCCTTGCCTCCTTCTCCGCGCAGCTCTCGATTCCCCCCTCTCTTTCGCACCCTCCATGTCATATTCCGCTCCAGGAGCTCCATCATAGCTCCTTGCTGTCGCTGGGAGGATGTTTTCTCCTCCGCTCGCCCCTTCCACCGTCATTTTCTCTCTACCCACCCTTGCCTCCTTTTCCGCGCAGCTCTCGATTCCCCCCTCTCTTTCGCACCCTCCATGTCATATTCCGCTCCAGGAGCTCCATCATAGCTCCTCACTGTCGCTGGGAGGATGTTTTCTCCTCCGCTCGCCCCTTCCACCGTCATTTTCTCTCTACCCACCCTTGCCTACTTTTCCGCGCAGCTCTCGATTCCCCCCTCTCTTTCGCACCCTCCATGTCATATTCCGCTCCAGGAGCTCCATCATAGCTCCTTGCTGTCGCTGGGAGGATGTTTTCTCCTCCGCTCGCCCCTTCCACCGTCATTTTCTCTCTACCCACCCTTGCCTCCTTTTCCGCGCAGCTCTCGATTCCCCCCTCTCTTTCGCACCCTCCATGTCATATTCCGCTAAAGGAGTTCCATCATAGCTCCTCACTGTCGCTGGGAGGAAGTTTTCTCCTCCGCTCGCCCCTTCCACCGTCATTTTCTCTCTACCCACCCTTGCCTCCTTTTCCGCGCAGCTCTCGATTCCCCCCTCTCTTTCGCACCCTCCATGTCATATTCCGCTCCAGGAGCTCCATCATAGCTCCTCGCTGTCGCTGGGAGGATGTTTTCTCCTCCGCTCGCCCCTTCCACCGTCATTTTCTCTCTACCCACCCTTGCCTACTTTTCCGCGCAGCTCTCGATTCCCCCCTCTCTTTCGCACCCTCAATGTCATATTCCGCTCCAGGAGTTCCATCATAGCTCCTCACTGTCGCTGGGAGGATGTTTTCTCCTCCGCTCGCCCCTTCCACCGTCATTTTCTCTCTACCCACCCTTGCCTCCTTTTCCGCGCAGCTCTCGATTCCCCCCTCTCTTTCGCACCCTCCATGTCATATTCCGCTCCAGGAGCTCCATCATAGCTAATCGCTGTCGCTGGGAGGATGTTTTCTCCTCCGCTCGCCCCTTCCACCGTCATTTTCTCTCTACCCACCCTTGCCTCCTTTTCCGCGCAGCTCTCGATTCCCCCCTCTCTTTCGCACCCTCCATGTCATATTCCGCTCCAGGAGTTCCATCATAGCTCCTCACTGTCGCTGGGAGGATGTTTTCTCCTCCGCTCGCCCCTTCCACCGTCATTTTCTCTCTACCCACCCTTGCCTCCTTCTCCGCGCAGCTCTCGATTCCCCCCTCTCTTTCGCACCTTCCATGTCATATTCCGCTCCAGGAGCTCCATCATAGCTCCTCGCTGTCGCTGGGAGGATGTTTTCTCCTCCGCTCGCCCCTTCCACCGTCATTTTCTCTCTACCCACCCTTGCCTCCTTTTCCGCGCAGCTCTCGATTCCCCCCTCTCTTTCGCACCCTCCATGTCATATTCCGCTCCAGGAGCTCCATCATAGCTCCCCGCTGTCGCTGGGAGGATGTTTTCTCCTCCGCTCGCCCCTTCCACCGTCATTTTCTCTCTACCCACCCTTGCCTCCTTTTCCGCGCAGCTCTCGATTCCCCCCTCTCTTTCGCACCCTCAATGTCATATTCCGCTCCAGGAGTTCCATCATAGCTCCTCACTGTCGCTGGGAGGATGTTTTCTCCTCCGCTCGCCCCTTCCACCGTCATTTTCTCTCTACCCACCCTTGCCTCCTTTTCCGCGCAGCTCTCGATTCCCCCCTCTCTTTCGCACCCTCCATGTCATATTCCGCTCCAGGAGTTCCATCATAGCTCCTCACTGTCGCTGGGAGGAAGTTTTCTCCTCCGCTCGCCCCTTCCACCGTCATTTTCTCTCTACCCACCCTTGCCTCCTTTTCCGCGCAGCTCTCGATTCCCCCCTCTCTTTCGCACCCTCCATGTCATATTCCGCTCCAGGAGCTCCATCATAGCTCCTTGCTGTCGCTGGGAGGATGTTTTCTCCTCCGCTCGCCCCTTCCACCGTCATTTTCTCTCTACCCACCCTTGCCTCCTTTTCCGCGCAGCTCTCGATTCCCCCCTCTCTTTCGCACCCTCCATGTCATATTCCGCTCCAGGAGTTCCATCATAGCTCCTCACTGTCGCTGGGAGGATGTTTTCTCCTCCGCTCGCCCCTTCCACCGTCATTTTCTCTCTACCCACCCTTGCCTCCTTTTCCGCGCAGCTCTCGATTCCCCCCTCTCTTTCGCACCCTCAATGTCATATTCCGCTCCAGGAGTTCCATCATAGCTCCTCACTGTCGCTGGGAGGATGTTTTCTCCTCCGCTCGCCCCTTCCACCGTCATTTTCTCTCTACCCACCCTTGCCTCCTTTTCCGCGCAGCTCTCGATTCCCCCCTCTCTTTCGCACCCTCCATGTCATATTCCGCTCCAGGAGTTCCATCATAGCTCCTCACTGTCGCTGGGAGGAAGTTTTCTCCTCCGCTCGCCCCTTCCACCGTCATTTTCTCTCTACCCACCCTTGCCTCCTTTTCCGCGCAGCTCTCGATTCCCCCCTCTCTTTCGCACCCTCCATGTCATATTCCGCTCCAGGAGCTCCATCATAGCTCCTTGCTGTCGCTGGGAGGATGTTTTCTCCTCCGCTCGCCCCTTCCACCGTCATTTTCTCTCTACCCACCCTTGCCTCCTTTTCCGCGCAGCTCTCGATTCCCCCCTCTCTTTCGCACCCTCCATGTCATATTCCGCTCCAGGAGTTCCATCATAGCTCCTCACTGTCGCTGGGAGGATGTTTTCTCCTCCGCTCGCCCCTTCCACCGTCATTTTCTCTCTACCCACCCTTGCCTACTTTTCCGCGCAGCTCTCGATTCCCCCCTCTCTTTCGCACCCTCCATGTCATATTCCGCTCCAGGAGTTCCATCATAGCTCCTCACTGTCGCTGGGAGGATGTTTTCTCCTCCGCTCGCCCCTTCCACCGTCATTTTCTCTCTACCCAACCTTGCCTCCTTCTCCGCGCAGCTCTCGATTCCCCCCTCTCTTTCGCACCCTCCATGTCATATTCCGCTCCAGGAGCTCCATCATAGCTAATCGCTGTCGCTGGGAGGATGTTTTCTCCTCCGCTCGCCCCTTCCACCGTCATTTTCTCTCTACCCACCCTTGCCTCCTTTTCCGCGCAGCTCTCGATTCCCCCCTCTCTTTCGCACCCTCCATGTCATATTCCGCTCCAGGAGTTCCATCATAGCTCCTCACTGTCGCTGGGAGGATGTTTTCTCCTCCGCTCGCCTCTTCCACCGTCATTTTCTCTCTACCCACCCTTGCCTCCTTTTCCGCGCAGCTCTCGATTCCCCCCTCTCTTTCACACCCTCCATGTCATATTCCGCTCCAGGAGTTCCATCATAGCTCCTCACTGTCGCTGGGAGGAAGTTTTCTCCTCCGCTCGCCCCTTCCACCGTCATTTTCTCTCTACCCACCCTTGCCTCCTTTTCCGCGCAGCTCTCGATTCCCCCCTCTCTTTCGCACCCTCCATGTCATATTCCGCTCCAGGAGTTCCATCATAGCTCCTCACTGTCGCTGGGAGGAAGTTTTCTCCTCCGCTCGCCCCTTCCACCGTCATTTTCTCTCTACCCACCCTTGCCTCCTTTTCCGCGCAGCTCTCGATTCCCCCCTCTCTTTCGCACCCTCCATGTCATATTCCGCTCCAGGAGCTCCATCATAGCTCCTTGCTGTCGCTGGGAGGATGTTTTCTCCTCCGCTCGCCCCTTCCACCGTCATTTTCTCTCTACCCACCCTTGCCTCCTTTTCCGCGCAGCTCTCGATTCCCCCCTCTCTTTCGCACCCTCCATGTCATATTCCGCTCCAGGAGTTCCATCATAGCTCCTCACTGTCGCTGGGAGGATGTTTTCTCCTCCGCTCGCCCCTTCCACCATCATTTTCTCTCTACCCACCCTTGCCTCCTTTTCCGCGCAGCTCTCGATTCCCTCCTCTCTTTCGCACCCTCCATGTCATATTCCGCTCCAGGAGTTCCATCATAGCTCCTCACTGTCGCTGGGAGGAAGTTTTCTCCTCCGCTCGCCCCTTCCACCGTCATTTTCTCTCTACCCACCCTTGCCTCCTTTTCCGCGCAGCTCTCGATTCCCCCCTCTCTTTCGCACCCTCCATGTCATATTCCGCTCCAGGAGCTCCATCATAGCTCCTTGCTGTCGCTGGGAGGATGTTTTCTCCTCCGCTCGCCCCTTCCACCGTCATTTTCTCTCTACCCACCCTTGCCTCCTTTTCCGCGCAGCTCTCGATTCCCCCCTCTCTTTCGCACCCTCCATGTCATATTCCGCTCCAGGAGTTCCATCATAGCTCCTCACTGTCGCTGGGAGGATGTTTTCTCCTCCGCTCGCCCCTTCCACCGTCATTTTCTCTCTACCCACCCTTGCCTCCTTCTCCGCGCAGCTCTCGATTCCCCCCTCTCTTTCGCACCCTCCATGTCATATTCCGCTCCAGGAGCTCCATCATAGCTAATCGCTGTCGCTGGGAGGATGTTTTCTCCTCCGCTCGCCCCTTCCACCGTCATTTTCTCTCTACCCACCCTTGCCTCCTTTTCCGCGCAGCTCTCGATTCCCCCCTCTCTTTCGCACCCTCCATGTCATATTCCGCTCCAGGAGTTCCATCATAGCTCCTCACTGTCGCTGGGAGGATGTTTTCTCCTCCGCTCGCCCCTTCCACCGTCATTTTCTCTCTACCCACCCTTGCCTCCTTTTCCGCGCAGCTCTCGATTCCCCCCTCTCTTTCGCACCCTCCATGTCATATTCCGCTCCAAGAGTTCCATCATAGCTCCTCGCTGTCGCTGGGAGGATGTTTTCTCCTCTGCCCGCCGATTCCACCATCATTTTCTCTCTACCCACCCTTGCCTCCTTCTCCGCGCAGCTCTCGATTCCCCCCTCTCTTTCGCACCCTCCATGTCATATTCCGCTCCAGGAGCTCCATCATAGCTCCTTGCTGTCGCTGGGAGGATGTTTTCTCCTCCGCTCGCCCCTTCCACCGTCATTTTCTCTCTACCCACCCTTGCCTCCTTTTCCGCGCAGCTCTCGATTCCCCCCTCTCTTTCGCACCCTCCATGTCATATTCCGCTCCAGGAGCTCCATCATAGCTCCTCACTGTCGCTGGGAGGATGTTTTCTCCTCCGCTCGCCCCTTCCACCGTCATTTTCTCTCTACCCACCCTTGCCTACTTTTCCGCGCAGCTCTCGATTCCCCCCTCTCTTTCGCACCCTCCATGTCATATTCCGCTCCAGGAGCTCCATCATAGCTCCTTGCTGTCGCTGGGAGGATGTTTTCTCCTCCGCTCGCCCCTTCCACCGTCATTTTCTCTCTACCCACCCTTGCCTCCTTTTCCGCGCAGCTCTCGATTCCCCCCTCTCTTTCGCACCCTCCATGTCATATTCCGCTAAAGGAGTTCCATCATAGCTCCTCACTGTCGCTGGGAGGAAGTTTTCTCCTCCGCTCGCCCCTTCCACCGTCATTTTCTCTCTACCCACCCTTGCCTCCTTTTCCGCGCAGCTCTCGATTCCCCCCTCTCTTTCGCACCCTCCATGTCATATTCCGCTCCAGGAGCTCCATCATAGCTCCTCGCTGTCGCTGGGAGGATGTTTTCTCCTCCGCTCGCCCCTTCCACCGTCATTTTCTCTCTACCCACCCTTGCCTACTTTTCCGCGCAGCTCTCGATTCCCCCCTCTCTTTCGCACCCTCAATGTCATATTCCGCTCCAGGAGTTCCATCATAGCTCCTCACTGTCGCTGGGAGGATGTTTTCTCCTCCGCTCGCCCCTTCCACCGTCATTTTCTCTCTACCCACCCTTGCCTCCTTTTCCGCGCAGCTCTCGATTCCCCCCTCTCTTTCGCACCCTCCATGTCATATTCCGCTCCAGGAGCTCCATCATAGCTAATCGCTGTCGCTGGGAGGATGTTTTCTCCTCCGCTCGCCCCTTCCACCGTCATTTTCTCTCTACCCACCCTTGCCTCCTTTTCCGCGCAGCTCTCGATTCCCCCCTCTCTTTCGCACCCTCCATGTCATATTCCGCTCCAGGAGTTCCATCATAGCTCCTCACTGTCGCTGGGAGGATGTTTTCTCCTCCGCTCGCCCCTTCCACCGTCATTTTCTCTCTACCCACCCTTGCCTCCTTCTCCGCGCAGCTCTCGATTCCCCCCTCTCTTTCGCACCTTCCATGTCATATTCCGCTCCAGGAGCTCCATCATAGCTCCTCGCTGTCGCTGGGAGGATGTTTTCTCCTCCGCTCGCCCCTTCCACCGTCATTTTCTCTCTACCCACCCTTGCCTCCTTTTCCGCGCAGCTCTCGATTCCCCCCTCTCTTTCGCACCCTCCATGTCATATTCCGCTCCAGGAGCTCCATCATAGCTCCCCGCTGTCGCTGGGAGGATGTTTTCTCCTCCGCTCGCCCCTTCCACCGTCATTTTCTCTCTACCCACCCTTGCCTCCTTTTCCGCGCAGCTCTCGATTCCCCCCTCTCTTTCGCACCCTCAATGTCATATTCCGCTCCAGGAGTTCCATCATAGCTCCTCACTGTCGCTGGGAGGATGTTTTCTCCTCCGCTCGCCCCTTCCACCGTCATTTTCTCTCTACCCACCCTTGCCTCCTTTTCCGCGCAGCTCTCGATTCCCCCCTCTCTTTCGCACCCTCCATGTCATATTCCGCTCCAGGAGTTCCATCATAGCTCCTCACTGTCGCTGGGAGGAAGTTTTCTCCTCCGCTCGCCCCTTCCACCGTCATTTTCTCTCTACCCACCCTTGCCTCCTTTTCCGCGCAGCTCTCGATTCCCCCCTCTCTTTCGCACCCTCCATGTCATATTCCGCTCCAGGAGCTCCATCATAGCTCCTTGCTGTCGCTGGGAGGATGTTTTCTCCTCCGCTCGCCCCTTCCACCGTCATTTTCTCTCTACCCACCCTTGCCTCCTTTTCCGCGCAGCTCTCGATTCCCCCCTCTCTTTCGCACCCTCCATGTCATATTCCGCTCCAGGAGTTCCATCATAGCTCCTCACTGTCGCTGGGAGGATGTTTTCTCCTCCGCTCGCCCCTTCCACCGTCATTTTCTCTCTACCCACCCTTGCCTCCTTTTCCGCGCAGCTCTCGATTCCCCCCTCTCTTTCGCACCCTCAATGTCATATTCCGCTCCAGGAGTTCCATCATAGCTCCTCACTGTCGCTGGGAGGATGTTTTCTCCTCCGCTCGCCCCTTCCACCGTCATTTTCTCTCTACCCACCCTTGCCTCCTTTTCCGCGCAGCTCTCGATTCCCCCCTCTCTTTCGCACCCTCCATGTCATATTCCGCTCCAGGAGTTCCATCATAGCTCCTCACTGTCGCTGGGAGGAAGTTTTCTCCTCCGCTCGCCCCTTCCACCGTCATTTTCTCTCTACCCACCCTTGCCTCCTTTTCCGCGCAGCTCTCGATTCCCCCCTCTCTTTCGCACCCTCCATGTCATATTCCGCTCCAGGAGCTCCATCATAGCTCCTTGCTGTCGCTGGGAGGATGTTTTCTCCTCCGCTCGCCCCTTCCACCGTCATTTTCTCTCTACCCACCCTTGCCTCCTTTTCCGCGCAGCTCTCGATTCCCCCCTCTCTTTCGCACCCTCCATGTCATATTCCGCTCCAGGAGTTCCATCATAGCTCCTCACTGTCGCTGGGAGGATGTTTTCTCCTCCGCTCGCCCCTTCCACCGTCATTTTCTCTCTACCCACCCTTGCCTACTTTTCCGCGCAGCTCTCGATTCCCCCCTCTCTTTCGCACCCTCCATGTCATATTCCGCTCCAGGAGTTCCATCATAGCTCCTCACTGTCGCTGGGAGGATGTTTTCTCCTCCGCTCGCCCCTTCCACCGTCATTTTCTCTCTACCCAACCTTGCCTCCTTCTCCGCGCAGCTCTCGATTCCCCCCTCTCTTTCGCACCCTCCATGTCATATTCCGCTCCAGGAGCTCCATCATAGCTAATCGCTGTCGCTGGGAGGATGTTTTCTCCTCCGCTCGCCCCTTCCACCGTCATTTTCTCTCTACCCACCCTTGCCTCCTTTTCCGCGCAGCTCTCGATTCCCCCCTCTCTTTCGCACCCTCCATGTCATATTCCGCTCCAGGAGTTCCATCATAGCTCCTCACTGTCGCTGGGAGGATGTTTTCTCCTCCGCTCGCCTCTTCCACCGTCATTTTCTCTCTACCCACCCTTGCCTCCTTTTCCGCGCAGCTCTCGATTCCCCCCTCTCTTTCACACCCTCCATGTCATATTCCGCTCCAGGAGTTCCATCATAGCTCCTCACTGTCGCTGGGAGGAAGTTTTCTCCTCCGCTCGCCCCTTCCACCGTCATTTTCTCTCTACCCACCCTTGCCTCCTTTTCCGCGCAGCTCTCGATTCCCCCCTCTCTTTCGCACCCTCCATGTCATATTCCGCTCCAGGAGCTCCATCATAGCTCCTTGCTGTCGCTGGGAGGATGTTTTCTCCTCCGCTCGCCCCTTCCACCGTCATTTTCTCTCTACCCACCCTTGCCTCCTTTTCCGCGCAGCTCTCGATTCCCCCCTCTCTTTCGCACCCTCCATGTCATATTCCGCTCCAGGAGTTCCATCATAGCTCCTCACTGTCGCTGGGAGGATGTTTTCTCCTCCGCTCGCCCCTTCCACCGTCATTTTCTCTCTACCCACCCTTGCCTCCTTTTCCGCGCAGCTCTCGATTCCCCCCTCTCTTTGGCACCCTCCATGTCATATTCCGCTCCAGGAGCTCCATCATAGCTCCTCGCTGTCGCTGGGAGGATGTTTTCTCCTCCGCTCGCCCCTTCCACCGTCATTTTCTCTCTACCCACCCTTGCCTCCTTTTCCGCGCAGCTCTCGATTCCCCCCTCTCTTTCGCACCCTCAATGTCATATTCCGCTCCAGGAGTTCCATCATAGCTCCTCACTGTCGCTGGGAGGATGTTTTCTCCTCCGCTCGCCCCTTCCACCGTCATTTTCTCTCTACCCACCCTTGCCTCCTTTTCCGCGCAGCTCTCGATTCCCCCCTCTCTTTCGCACCCTCCATGTCATATTCCGCTCCAGGAGTTCCATCATAGCTCCTCACTGTCGCTGGGAGGAAGTTTTCTCCTCCGCTCGCCCCTTCCACCGTCATTTTCTCTCTACCCACCCTTGCCTCCTTTTCCGCGCAGCTCTCGATTCCCCCCTCTCTTTCGCACCCTCCATGTCATATTCCGCTCCAGGAGCTCCATCATAGCTCCTTGCTGTCGCTGGGAGGATGTTTTCTCCTCCGCTCGCCCCTTCCACCGTCATTTTCTCTCTACCCACCCTTGCCTCCTTTTCCGCGCAGCTCTCGATTCCCCCCTCTCTTTCGCACCCTCCATGTCATATTCCGCTCCAGGAGTTCCATCATAGCTCCTCACTGTCGCTGGGAGGATGTTTTCTCCTCCGCTCGCCCCTTCCACCGTCATTTTCTCTCTACCCACCCTTGCCTCCTTCTCCGCGCAGCTCTCGATTCCCCCCTCTCTTTCGCACCCTCCATGTCATATTCCGCTCCAGGAGCTCCATCATAGCTCCTCGCTGTCGCTGGGAGGATGTTTTCTCCTCCGCTCGCCCCTTCCACCGTCATTTTCTCTCTACCCACCCTTGCCTCCTTTTCCGCGCAGCTCTCGATTCCCCCCTCTCTTTCGCACCCTCCATGTCATATTCCGCTCCAGGAGTTCCATCATAGCTCCTCACTGTCGCTGGGAGGATGTTTTCTCCTCCGCTCGCCTCTTCCACCGTCATTTTCTCTCTACCCACCCTTGCCTCCTTTTCCGCGCAGCTCTCGATTCCCCCCTCTCTTTCGCACCCTCCATGTCATATTCCGCTCCAGGAGTTCCATCATAGCTCCTCACTGTCGCTGGGAGGAAGTTTTCTCCTCCGCTCGCCCCTTCCACCGTCATTTTCTCTCTACCCACCCTTGCCTCCTTTTCCGCGCAGCTCTCGATTCCCCCCTCTCTTTCGCACCCTCCATGTCATATTCCGCTCCAGGAGCTCCATCATAGCTCCTTGCTGTCGCTGGGAGGATGTTTTCTCCTCCGCTCGCCCCTTCCACCGTCATTTTCTCTCTACCCACCCTTGCCTCCTTTTCCGCGCAGCTCTCGATTCCCCCCTCTCTTTCGCACCCTCCATGTCATATTCCGCTCCAGGAGCTCCATCATAGCTCCTTGCTGTCGCTGGGAGGATGTTTTCTCCTCCGCTCGCCCCTTCCACCGTCATTTTCTCTCTACCCACCCTTGCCTCCTTTTCCGCGCAGCTCTCGATTCCCCCCTCTCTTTCGCACCCTCCATGTCATATTCCGCTCCAGGAGTTCCATCATAGCTCCTCACTGTCGCTGGGAGGATGTTTTCTCCTCCGCTCGCCCCTTCCACCGTCATTTTCTCTCTACCCACCCTTGCCTCCTTTTCCGCGCAGCTCTCGATTCCCCCCTCTCTTTCGCACCCTCCATGTCATATTCCGCTCCAGGAGCTCCATCATAGCTAATCGCTGTCGCTGGGAGGATGTTTTCTCCTCCGCTCGCCCCTTCCACCGTCATTTTCTCTCTACCCACCCTTGCCTCCTTTTCCGCGCAGCTCTCGATTCCCCCCTCTCTTTCGCACCCTCAATGTCATATTCCGCTCCAGGAGTTCCATCATAGCTCCTCACTGTCGCTGGGAGGATGTTTTCTCCTCCGCTCGCCCCTTCCACCATCATTTTCTCTCTACCCACCCTTGCCTCCTTTTCCGCGCAGCTCTCGATTCCCCCCTCTCTTTCGCACCCTCCATGTCATATTCCGCTCCAGGAGTTCCATCATAGCTCCTCACTGTCGCTGGGAGGAAGTTTTCTCCTCCGCTCGCCCCTTCCACCGTCATTTTCTCTCTACCCACCCTTGCCTCCTTTTCCGCGCAGCTCTCGATTCCCCCCTCTCTTTCGCACCCTCCATGTCATATTCCGCTCCAGGAGCTCCATCATAGCTCCTTGCTGTCGCTGGGAGGATGTTTTCTCCTCCGCTCGCCCCTTCCACCGTCATTTTCTCTCTACCCACCCTTGCCTCCTTTTCCGCGCAGCTCTCGATTCCCCCCTCTCTTTCGCACCCTCCATGTCATATTCCGCTCCAGGAGTTCCATCATAGCTCCTCACTGTCGCTGGGAGGATGTTTTCTTCTCCGCTCGCCCCTTCCACCGTCATTTTCTCTCTACCCACCCTTGCCTCCTTCTCCGCGCAGCTCTCGATTCCCCCCTCTCTTTCGCACCCTCCATGTCATATTCCGCTCCAGGAGCTCCATCATAGCTCCTCGCTGTCGCTGGGAGGATGTTTTCTCCTCCGCTCGCCCCTTCCACCGTCATTTTCTCTCTACCCACCCTTGCCTCCTTTTCCGCGCAGCTCTCGATTCCCCCCTCTCTTTCGCACCCTCCATGTCATATTCCGCTCCAGGAGTTCCATCATAGCTCCTCACTGTCGCTGGGAGGATGTTTTCTCCTCTGCTCGCCTCTTCCACCGTCATTTTCTCTCTACCCACCCTTGCCTCCTTTTCCGCGCAGCTCTCGATTCCCCCCTCTCTTTCGCAACCTCCATGTCATATTCCGCTCCAGGAGTTCCATCATAGCTCCTCACTGTCGCTGGGAGGAAGTTTTCTCCTCCGCTCGCCCCTTCCACCGTCATTTTCTCTCTACCCACCCTTGCCTCCTTTTCCGCGCAGCTCTCGATTCCCCCCTCTCTTTCGCACCCTCCATGTCATATTCCGCTCCAGGAGCTCCATCATAGCTCCTTGCTGTCGCTGGGAGGATGTTTTCTCCTCCGCTCGCCCCTTCCACCGTCATTTTCTCTCTACCCACCCTTGCCTCCTTTTCCGCGCAGCTCTCGATTCCCCCCTCTCTTTCGCACCCTCCATGTCATATTCCGCTCCAGGAGCTCCATCATAGCTCCTTGCTGTCGCTGGGAGGATGTTTTCTCCTCCGCTCGCCCCTTCCACCGTCATTTTCTCTCTACCCACCCTTGCCTCCTTTTCCGCGCAGCTCTCGATTCCCCCCTCTCTTTCGCACCCTCCATGTCATATTCCGCTCCAGGAGTTCCATCATAGCTCCTCACTGTCGCTGGGAGGATGTTTTCTCCTCCGCTCGCCCCTTCCACCGTCATTTTCTCTCTACCCACCCTTGCCTCCTTTTCCGCGCAGCTCTCGATTTCCCCCTCTCTTTCGCACCCTCCATGTCATATTCCGCTCCAGGAGCTCCATCATAGCTCCTCGCTGTCGCTGGGAGGATGTTTTCTCCTCCGCTCGCCCCTTCCACCGTCATTTTCTCTCTACCCACCCTTGCCTCCTTTTCCGCGCAGCTCTCGATTCCCCCCTCTCTTTCGCACCCTCAATGTCATATTCCGCTCCAGGAGTTCCATCATAGCTCCTCACTGTCGCTGGGAGGATGTTTTCTCCTCCGCTCGCCCCTTCCACCGTCATTTTCTCTCTACCCACCCTTGCCTCCTTTTCCGCGCAGCTCTCGATTCCCCCCTCTCTTTCGCACCCTCCATGTCATATTCCGCTCCAGGAGTTCCATCATAGCTCCTCACTGTCGCTGGGAGGAAGTTTTCTCCTCCGCTCGCCCCTTCCACCGTCATTTTCTCTCTACCCACCCTTGCCTCCTTTTCCGCGCAGCTCTCGATTCCCCCCTCTCTTTCGCACCCTCCATGTCATATTCCGCTCCAGGAGCTCCATCATAGCTCCTTGCTGTCGCTGGGAGGATGTTTTCTCCTCCGCTCGCCCCTTCCACCGTCATTTTCTCTCTACCCACCCTTGCCTCCTTTTACGCGCAGCTCTCGATTCCCCCCTCTCTTTCGCACCCTCCATGTCATATTCCGCTCCAGGAGCTCCATCATAGCTCCTTGCTGTCGCTGGGAGGATGTTTTCTCCTCCGCTCGCCCCTTCCACCGTCATTTTCTCTCTACCCACCCTTGCCTCCTTTTACGCGCAGCTCTCGATTCCCCCCTCTCTTTCGCACCCTCCATGTCATATTCCGCTCCAGGAGTTCCATCATAGCTCCTCACTGTCGCTGGGAGGATGTTTTCTCCTCCGCTCGCCCCTTCCACCATCATTTTCTCTCTACCCACCCTTGCCTCCTTTTCCGCGCAGCTCTCGATTCCCCCCTCTCTTTCGCACCCTCCATGTCATATTCCGCTCCAGGAGTTCCATCATAGCTCCTCACTGTCGCTGGGAGGAAGTTTTCTCCTCCGCTCGCCCCTTCCACCGTCATTTTCTCTCTACCCACCCTTGCCTCCCTTTCCGCGCAGCTCTCGATTCCCCCCTCTCTTTCGCACCCTCCATGTCATATTCCGCTCCAGGAGCTCCATCATAGCTCCTTGCTGTCGCTGGGAGGATGTTTTCTCCTCCGCTCGCCCCTTCCACCGTCATTTTCTCTCTACCCACCCTTGCCTCCTTTTCCGCGCAGCTCTCGATTCCCCCCTCTCTTTCGCACCCTCCATGTCATATTCCGCTCCAGGAGTTCCATCATAGCTCCTCACTGTCGCTGGGAGGATGTTTTCTCCTCCGCTCGCCCCTTCCACCGTCATTTTCTCTCTACCCACCCTTGCCTCCTTTTCCGCGCAGCTCTCGATTCCCCCCTCTCTTTCGCACCCTCCATGTCATATTCCGCTCCAGGAGCTCCATCATAGCTCCCCGCTGTCGCTGGGAGGATGTTTTCTCCTCCGCTCGCCCCTTCCACCGTCATTTTCTCTCTACCCACCCTTGCCTCCTTTTCCGCGCAGCTCTCGATTCCCCCCTCTCTTTCGCACCCTCCATGACATATTCCGCTCCAGGAGTTCCATCATAGCTCCTCACTGTCGCTGGGAGGATGTTTTCTCCTCCGCTCGCCCCTTCCACCGTCATTTTCTCTCTACCCACCCTTGCCTCCTTTTCCGCGCAGCTCTCGATTCCCCCCTCTCTTTCGCACCCTCCATGTCATATTCCGCTCCAGGAGTTCCATCATAGCTCCTCACTGTCGCTGGGAGGATGTTTTCTCCTCCGCTCGCCCCTTCCACCGTCATTTTCTCTCTACCCACCCTTGCCTCCTTTTCCGCGCAGCTCTCGATTCCCCCCTCTCTTTCGCACCCTCCATGTCATATTCCGCTCCAGGAGTTCCATCATAGCTCCTCACTGTCGCTGGGAGGATGTTTTCTCCTCCGCTCGCCCCTTCCACCGTCATTTTCTCTCTACCCACCCTTGCCTCCTTTTCCGCGCAGCTCTCGATTCCCCCCTCTCTTTCGCACCCTCCATGTCATATTCCGCTCCAGGAGCTCCATCATAGCTCCTTGCTGTCGCTGGGAGGATGTTTTCTCCTCCGCTCGCCCCTTCCACCGTCATTTTCTCTCTACCCACCCTTGCCTCCTTTTCCGCGCAGCTCTCGATTCCCCCCTCTCTTTCGCACCCTCCATGTCATATTCCGCTCCAGGAGCTCCATCATAGCTCCTTGCTGTCGCTGGGAGGATGTTTTCTCCTCCGCTCGCCCCTTCCACCGTCATTTTCTCTCTACCCACCCTTGCCTCCTTTTCCGCGCAGCTCTCGATTCCCCCCTCTCTTTCGCACCCTCCATGTCATATTCCGCTCCAGGAGTTCCATCATAGCTCCTCACTGTCGCTGGGAGGATGTTTTCTCCTCCGCTCGCCCCTTCCACCGTCATTTTCTCTCTACCCACCCTTGCCTCCTTTTCCGTGCAGCTCTCGATTCCCCCCTCTCTTTCGCACCCTCCATGTCATATTCCGCTCCAGGAGCTCCATCATAGCTCCTCGCTGTCGCTGGGAGGATGTTTTCTCCTCCGCTCGCCCCTTCCACCGTCATTTTCTCTCTACCCACCCTTGCCTCCTTTTCCGCGCAGCTCTCGATTCCCCCCTCTCTTTCGCACCCTCAATGTCATATTCCGCTCCAGGAGTTCCATCATAGCTCCTCACTGTCGCTGGGAGGATGTTTTCTCCTCCGCTCGCCCCTTCCACCGTCATTTTCTCTCTACCCACCCTTGCCTCCTTTTCCGCGCAGCTCTCGATTCCCCCCTCTCTTTCGCACCCTCCATGTCATATTCCGCTCCAGGAGTTCCATCATAGCTCCTCACTGTCGCTGGGAGGAAGTTTTCTCCTCCGCTCGCCCCTTCCACCGTCATTTTCTCTCTACCCACCCTTGCCTCCTTTTCCGCGCAGCTCTCGATTCCCCCCTCTCTTTCGCACCCTCCATGTCATATTCCGCTCCAGGAGCTCCATCATAGCTCCTTGCTGTCGCTGGGAGGATGTTTTCTCCTCCGCTCGCCCCTTCCACCGTCATTTTCTCTCTACCCACCCTTGCCTCCTTTTCCGCGCAGCTCTCGATTCCCCCCTCTCTTTCGCACCCTCCATGTCATATTCCGCTCCAGGAGTTCCATCATAGCTCCTCACTGTCGCTGGGAGGATGTTTTCTCCTCCGCTCGCCCCTTCCACCATCATTTTCTCTCTACCCACCCTTGCCTCCTTTTCCGCGCAGCTCTCGATTCCCCCCTCTCTTTCGCACCCTCCATGTCATATTCCGCTCCAGGAGTTCCATCATAGCTCCTCACTGTCGCTGGGAGGAAGTTTTCTCCTCCGCTCGCCCCTTCCACCGTCATTTTCTCTCTACCCACCCTTGCCTCCTTTTCCGCGCAGCTCTCGATTCCCCCCTCTCTTTCGCACCCTCCATGTCATATTCCGCTCCAGGAGCTCCATCATAGCTCCTTGCTGTCGCTGGGAGGATGTTTTCTCCTCCGCTCGCCCCTTCCACCGTCATTTTCTCTCTACCCACCCTTGCCTCCTTTTCCGCGCAGCTCTCGATTCCCCCCTCTCTTTCGCACCCTCCATGTCATATTCCGCTCCAGGAGTTCCATCATAGCTCCTCACTGTCGCTGGGAGGATGTTTTCTCCTCCGCTCGCCCCTTCCACCGTCATTTTCTCTCTACCCACCCTTGCCTCCTTTTCCGCGCAGCTCTCGATTCCCCCCTCTCTTTCGCACCCTCCATGTCATATTCCGCTCCAGGAGCTCCATCATAGCTCCTTGCTGTCGCTGGGAGGATGTTTTCTCCTCCGCTCGCCCCTTCCACCGTCATTTTCTCTCTACCCACCCTTGCCTCCTTTTCCGCGCAGCTCTCGATTCCCCCCTCTCTTTCGCACCCTCCATGTCATATTCCGCTCCAGGAGTTCCATCATAGCTCCTCACTGTCGCTGGGAGGATGTTTTCTCCTCCGCTCGCCCCTTCCACCGTCATTTTCTCTCTACCCACCCTTGCCTCCTTTTTCGCGCAGCTCTCGATTCCCCCCTCTCTTTCGCACCCTCCATGTCATATTCCGCTCCAGGAGTTCCATCATAGCTCCTCACTGTCGCTGGGAGGATGTTTTCTCCTCCGCTCGCCCCTTCCACCGTCATTTTCTCTCTACCCACCCTTGCCTCCTTTTCCGTGCAGCTCTCGATTCCCCCCTCTCTTTCGCACCCTCCATGTCATATTCCGCTCCAGGAGTTCCATCATAGCTCCTCACTGTCGCTGGGAGGATGTTTTCTCCTCCGCTCGCCCCTTCCACCGTCATTTTCTCTCTACCCACCCTTGCCTCCTTTTCCGCGCAGCTCTCGATTCCCCCCTCTCTTTCGCACCCTCCATGTCATATTCCGCTCCAGGAGTTCCATCATAGCTCCTCACTGTCGCTGGGAGGATGTTTTCTCCTCCGCTCGCCCCTTCCACCATCATTTTCTCTCTACCCACCCTTGCCTCCTTTTCCGCGCAGCTCTCGATTCCCCCCTCTCTTTCGCACCCTCCATGTCATATTCCGCTCCAGGAGTTCCATCATAGCTCCTCACTGTCGCTGGGAGGAAGTTTTCTCCTCCGCTCACCCCTTCCACCGTCATTTTCTCTCTACCCACCCTTGCCTCCTTTTCCGCGCAGCTCTCGATTCCCCCCTCTCTTTCGCACCCTCCATGTCATATTCCGCTCCAGGAGCTCCATCATAGCTCCTTGCTGTCGCTGGGAGGATGTTTTCTCCTCCGCTCGCCCCTTCCACCGTCATTTTCTCTCTACCCACCCTTGCCTCCTTTTCCGCGCAGCTCTCGATTCCCCCCTCTCTTTCGCACCCTCCATGTCATATTCCGCTCCAGGAGTTCCATCATAGCTCCTCACTGTCGCTGGGAGGATGTTTTCTCCTCCGCTCGCCCCTTCCACCGTCATTTTCTCTCTACCCACCCTTGCCTCCTTCTCCGCGCAGCTCTCGATTCCCCCCTCTCTTTCGCACCCTCCATGTCATATTCCGCTCCAGGAGCTCCATCATAGCTAATCGCTGTCGCTGGGAGGATGTTTTCTCCTCCGCTCGCCCCTTCCACCGTCATTTTCTCTCTACCCACCCTTGCCTCCTTTTCCGCGCAGCTCTCGATTCCCCCCTCTCTTTCGCACCCTCCATGTCATATTCCGCTCCAGGAGTTCCATCATAGCTCCTCACTGTCGCTGGGAGGATGTTTTCTCCTCCGCTCGCCCCTTCCACCGTCATTTTCTCTCTACCCACCCTTGCCTCCTTTTCCGCGCAGCTCTCGATTCCCCCCTCTCTTTCGCACCCTCCATGTCATATTCCGCTCCAGGAGTTCCATCATAGCTCCTCACTGTCGCTGGGAGGATGTTTTCTCCTCCGCTCGCCCCTTCCACCGTCATTTTCTCTCTACCCACCCTTGCCTCCTTTTCCGCGCAGCTCTCGATTCCCCCCTCTCTTTCGCACCCTCCATGTCATATTCCGCTCCAGGAGTTCCATCATAGCTCCTCACTGTCGCTGGGAGGATGTTTTCTCCTCCGCTCGCCCCTTCCACCGTCATTTTCTCTCTACCCACCCTTGCCTCCTTCTCCGCGCAGCTCTCGATTCCCCCCTCTCTTTCGCACCCTCCATGTCATATTCCGCTCCAGGAGCTCCATCATAGCTAATCGCTGTCGCTGGGAGGATGTTTTCTCCTCCGCTCGCCCCTTCCACCGTCATTTTCTCTCTAACCACCCTTGCCTCCTTTTCCGCGCAGCTCTCGATTCCCCCCTCTCTTTCGCACCCTCCATGTCATATTCCGCTCCAGGAGTTCCATCATAGCTCCTCACTGTCGCTGGGAGGATGTTTTCTCCTCCGCTCGCCCCTTCCACCGTCATTTTCTCTCTACCCACCCTTGCCTCCTTTTCCGCGCAGCTCTCGATTCCCCCCTCTCTTTCGCACCCTCCATGTCATATTCCGCTCCAGGAGCTCCATCATAGCTCCTCACTGTCGCTGGGAGGATGTTTTCTCCTCCGCTCGCCCCTTCCACCGTCATTTTCTCTCTACCCACCCTTGCCTCCTTTTCCGCGCAGCTCTCGATTCCCCCCTCTCTTTCGCACCCTCCATGTCATATTCCGCTCCAGGAGTTCCATCATAGCTCCTCACTGTCGCTGGGAGGATGTTTTCTCCTCCGCTCGCCCCTTCCACCGTCATTTTCTCTCTACCCACCCTTGCCTCCTTCTCCGCGCAGCTCTCGATTCCCCCCTCTCTTTCGCACCCTCCATGTCATATTCCGCTCCAGGAGCTCCATCATAGCTCCTCGCTGTCGCTGGGAGGATGTTTTCTCCTCCGCTCGCCCCTTCCACCGTCATTTTCTCTCTACCCACCCTTGCCTCCTTTTCTGCGCAGCTCTCGATTCCCCCCTCTCTTTCGCACCCTCCATGTCATATTCCGCTCCAGGAGTTCCATCATAGCTCCTCACTAGCGCTGGGAGGATGTTTTCTCCTCCGCTCGCCTCTTCCACCGTCATTTTCTCTCTACCCACCCTTGCCTCCTTTTCCGCGCAGCTCTCGATTCCCCCCTCTCTTTCGCACCCTCCATGTCATATTCCGCTCCAGGAGTTCCATCATAGCTCCTCACTGTCGCTGGGAGGAAGTTTTCTCCTCCGCTCGCCCCTTCCACCGTCATTTTCTCTCTACCCACCCTTGCCTCCTTTTCCGCGCAGCTCTCGATTCCCCCCTCTCTTTCGCACCCTCCATGTCATATTCCGCTCCAGGAGCTCCATCATAGCTCCTTGCTGTCGCTGGGAGGATGTTTTCTCCTCCGCTCGCCCCTTCCACCGTCATTTTCTCTCTACCCACCCTTGCCTCCTTTTCCGCGCAGCTCTCGATTCCCCCCTCTCTTTCGCACCCTCCATGTCATATTCCGCTCCAGGAGTTCCATCATAGCTCCTCACTGTCGCTGGGAGGAAGTTTTCTCCTCCGCTCGCCCCTTCCACCGTCATTTTCTCTCTACCCACCCTTGCCTCCTTTTCCGCGCAGCTCTCGATTCCCCCCTCTCTTTCGCACCCTCCATGTCATATTCCGCTCCAGGAGCTCCATCATAGCTCCTTGCTGTCGCTGGGAGGATGTTTTCTCCTCCGCTCGCCCCTTCCACCGTCATTTTCTCTCTACCCACCCTTGCCTCCTTTTCCGCGCAGCTCTCGATTCCCCCCTCTCTTTCGCACCCTCCATGTCATATTCCGCTCCAGGAGTTCCATCATAGCTCCTCACTGTCGCTGGGAGGATGTTTTCTCCTCCGCTCGCCCCTTCCACCGTCATTTTCTCTCTACCCACCCTTGCCTCCTTCTCCGCGCAGCTCTCGATTCCCCCCTCTCTTTCGCACCCTCCATGTCATATTCCGCTCCAGGAGCTCCATCATAGCTCCTCGCTGTCGCTGGGAGGATGTTTTCTCCTCCGCTCGCCCCTTCCACCGTCATTTTCTCTCTACCCACCCTTGCCTCCTTTTCCGCGCAGCTCTCGATTCCCCCCTCTCTTTCGCACCCTCAATGTCATATTCCGCTCCAGGAGTTCCATCATAGCTCCTCACTGTCGCTGGGAGGATGTTTTCTCCTCCGCTCGCCCCTTCCACCGTCATTTTCTCTCTACCCACCCTTGCCTCCTTTTCCGCGCAGCTCTCGATTCCCCCCTCTCTTTCGCACCCTCCATGTCATATTCCGCTCCAGGAGTTCCATCATAGCTCCTCACTGTCGCTGGGAGGATGTTTTCTCCTCCGCTCGCCCCTTCCACCGTCATTTTCTCTCTACCCACCCTTGCCTCCTTTTCCGCGCAGCTCTCGATTCCCCCCTCTCTTTCGCACCCTCCATGTCATATTCCGCTCCAGGAGCTCCATCATAGCTCCTTGCTGTCGCTGGGAGGATGTTTTCTCCTCCGCTCGCCCCTTCCACCGTCATTTTCTCTCTACCCACCCTTGCCTCCTTTTCCGCGCAGCTCTCGATTCCCCCCTCTCTTTCGCACCCTCCATGTCATATTCCGCTCCAGGAGTTCCATCATAGCTCCTCACTGTCGCTGGGAGGATGTTTTCTCCTCCGCTCGCCCCTTCTACCATCGTTTTCTCTCTACCCCCCCCTGCCTCCTTTTCCGCGCAGCTCTCGATTCCCCCCTCTCTTTCGCACCCTCCATGTCATATTCCGCTCCAGGAGTTCCATCATAGCTCCTCACTGTCGCTGGGAGGAAGTTTTCTCCTCCGCTCGCCCCTTCCACCGTCATTTTCTCTCTACCCACCCTTGCCTCCTTTTCCGCGCAGCTCTCGATTCCCCCCTCTCTTTCGCACCCTCCATGTCATATTCCGCTCCAGGAGCTCCATCATAGCTCCTTGCTGTCGCTGGGAGGATGTTTTCTCCTCCGCTCGCCCCTTCCACCGTCATTTTTTCTCTACCCACCCTTGCCTCCTTTTCCGCGCAGCTCTCGATTCCCCCCTCTCTTTCGCACCCTCCATGTCATATTCCGCTCCAGGAGTTCCATCATAGCTCCTCACTGTCGCTGGGAGGATGTTTTCTCCTCCGCTCGCCCCTTCCACCGTCATTTTCTCTCTACCCACCCTTGCCTCCTTCTCCGCGCAGCTCTCGATTCCCCCCTCTCTTTCGCACCCTCCATGTCATATTCCGCTCCAGGAGCTCCATCATAGCTAATCGCTGTCGCTGGGAGGATGTTTTCTCCTCCGCTCGCCCCTTCCACCGTCATTTTCTCTCTACCCACCCTTGCCTCCTTTTCCGCGCAGCTCTCGATTCCCCCCTCTCTTTCGCACCCTCCATGTCATATTCCGCTCCAGGAGTTCCATCATAGCTCCTCACTGTCGCTGGGAGGATGTTTTCTCCTCCGCTCGCCCCTTCCACCGTCATTTTCTCTCTACCCACCCTTGCCTCCTTTTCCGCGCAGCTCTCGATTCCCCCCTCTCTTTCGCACCCTCCATGTCATATTCCGCTCCAGGAGTTCCATCATAGCTCCTCACTGTCGCTGGGAGGATGTTTTCTCCTCCGCTCGCCCCTTCCACCGTCATTTTCTCTCTACCCACCCTTGCCTCCTTCTCTGCGCAGCTCTCGATTCCCCCCTCTCTTTCGCACCCTCCATGTCATATTCCGCTCCAGGAGCTCCATCATAGCTCCTCGCTGTCGCTGGGAGGATGTTTTCTCCTCCGCTCGCCCCTTCCACCGTCATTTTCTCTCTACCCACCCTTGCCTCCTTTTCCGCGCAGCTCTCGATTCCCCCCTCTCTTTCGCACCCTCCATGTCATATTCCGCTCCAGGAGTTCCATCATAGCTCCTCACTGTCGCTGGGAGGATGTTTTCTCCTCCGCTCGCCTCTTCCACCGTCATTTTCTCTCTACCCACCCTTGCCTCCTTTTCCGCGCAGCTCTCGATTCCCCCCTCTCTTTCGCACCCTCCATGTCATATTCCGCTCCAGGAGTTCCATCATAGCTCCTCACTGTCGCTGGGAGGAAATTTTCTCCTCCGCTCGCCCCTTCCACCGTCATTTTCTCTCTACCCACCCTTGCCTCCTTTTCTGCGCAGCTCTCGATTCCCCCCTCTCTTTCGCACCCTCCATGTCATATTCCGCTCCAGGAGCTCCATCATAGCTCCTTGCTGTCGCTGGGAGGATGTTTTCTCCTCCGCTCGCCCCTTCCACCGTCATTTTCTCTCTACCCACCCTTGCCTCCTTTTCCGCGCAGCTCTCGATTCCCCCCTCTCTTTCGCACCCTCCATGTCATATTCCGCTCCAGGAGTTCCATCATAGCTCCTCACTGTCGCTGGGAGGATGTTTTCTCCTCCGCTCGCCCCTTCCACCGTCATTTTCTCTCTACCCACCCTTGCCTCCTTTTCCGCGCAGCTCTCGATTCCCCCCTCTCTTTCGCACCCTCCATGTCATATTCCGCTCCAGGAGCTCCATCATAGCTCCTCGCTGTCGCTGGGAGGATGTTTTCTCCTCCGCTCGCCCCTTCCACCGTCATTTTCTCTCTACCCACCCTTGCCTCCTTTTCCGCGCAGCTCTCGATTCCCCCCTCTCTTTCGCACCCTCAATGTCATATTCCGCTCCAGGAGTTCCATCATAGCTCCTCACTGTCGCTGGGAGGATGTTTTCTCCTCCGCTCGCCCCTTCCACCGTCATTTTCTCTCTACCCACCCTTGCCTCCTTTTCCGCGCAGCTCTTGATTCCCCCCTCTCTTTCGCACCCTCCATGTCATATTCCGCTCCAGGAGTTCCATCATAGCTCCTCACTGTCGCTGGGAGGAAGTTTTCTCCTCCGCTCGCCCCTTCCACCGTCATTTTCTCTCTACCCACCCTTGCCTCCTTTTCCGCGCAGCTCTCGATTCCCCCCTCTCTTTCGCACCCTCCATGTCATATTCCGCTCCAGGAGCTCCATCATAGCTCCTTGCTGTCGCTGGGAGGATGTTTTCTCCTCCGCTCGCCCCTTCCACCGTCATTTTCTCTCTACCCACCCTTGCCTCCTTTTCCGCGCAGCTCTCGATTCCCCCCTCTCTTTCGCACCCTCCATGTCATATTCCGCTCCAGGAGTTCCATCATAGCTCCTCACTGTCGCTGGGAGGATGTTTTCTCCTCCGCTCGCCCCTTCCACCATCATTTTCTCTCTACCCACCCTTGCCTCCTTTTCCGCGCAGCTCTCGATTCCCCCCTCTCTTTCGCACCCTCCATGTCATATTCCGCTCCAGGAGTTCCATCATAGCTCCTCACTGTCGCTGGGAGGAAGTTTTCTCCTCCGCTCGCCCCTTCCACCGTCATTTTCTCTCTACCCACCCTTGCCTCCTTTTCCGCGCAGCTCTCGATTCCCCCCTCTCTTTCGCACCCTCCATGTCATATTCCGCTCCAGGAGCTCCATCATAGCTCCTTGCTGTCGCTGGGAGGATGTTTTCTCCTCCGCTCGCCCCTTCCACCGTCATTTTCTCTCTACCCACCCTTGCCTCCTTTTCCGCGCAGCTCTCGATTCCCCCCTCTCTTTCGCACCCTCCATGTCATATTCCGCTCCAGGAGTTCCATCATAGCTCCTCACTGTCGCTGGGAGGATGTTTTCTCCTCCGCTCGCCCCTTCCACCGTCATTTTCTCTCTACCCACCCTTGCCTCCTTCACCGCGCAGCTCTCGATTCCCCCCTCTCTTTCGCACCCTCCATGTCATATTCCGCTCCAGGAGCTCCATCATAGCTAATCGCTGTCGCTGGGAGGATGTTTTCTCCTCCGCTCGCCCCTTCCACCGTCATTTTCTCTCTACCCACCCTTGCCTCCTTTTCCGCGCAGCTCTCGATTCCCCCCTCTCTTTCGCACCCTCCATGTCATATTCCGCTCCAGGAGTTCCATCATAGCTCCTCACTGTCGCTGGGAGGATGTTTTCTCCTCCGCTCGCCCCTTCCACCGTCATTTTCTCTCTACCCACCCTTGCCTCCTTTTCCGCGCAGCTCTCGATTCCCCCCTCTCTTTCGCACCCTCCATGTCATATTCCGCTCCAGGAGTTCCATCATAGCTCCTCACTGTCGCTGGGAGGATGTTTTCTCCTCCGCTCGCCCCTTCCACCGTCATTTTCTCTCTACCCACCCTTGCCTCCTTCTCCGCGCAGCTCTCGATTCCCCCCTCTCTTTCGCACCCTCCATGTCATATTCCGCTCCAGGAGCTCCATCATAGCTCCTCGCTGTCGCTGGGAGGATGTTTTCTCCTCCGCTCGCCCCTTCCACCGTCATTTTCTCTCTACCCACCCTTGCCTCCTTTTCCGCGCAGCTCTCGATTCCCCCCTCTCTTTCGCACCCTCCATGTCATATTCCGCTCCAGGAGTTCCATCATAGCTCCTCACTGTCGCTGGGAGGATGTTTTCTCCTCCGCTCGCCCCTTCCACCGTCATTTTCTCTCTACCCACCCTTGCCTCCTTCTCCGCGCAGCTCTCGATTCCCCCCTCTCTTCGCACCCTCCATGTCATATTCCGCTCCAGGAGCTCCATCATAGCTAATCGCTGTCGCTGGGAGGATGTTTTCTCCTCCGCTCGCCCCTTCCACCGTCATTTTCTCTCTACCCACCCTTGCCTCCTTTTCCGCGCAGCTCTCGATTCCCCCCTCTCTTTCGCACCCTCCATGTCATATTCCGCTCCAGGAGTTCCATCATAGCTCCTCACTGTCGCTGGGAGGATGTTTTCTCCTCCGCTCGCCCCTTCCACCGTCATTTTCTCTCTACCCACCCTTGCCTCCTTTTCCGCGCAGCTCTCGATTCCCCCCTCTCTTTCGCACCCTCCATGTCATATTCCGCTCCAGGAGCTCCATCATAGCTCCTTGCTGTCGCTGGGAGGATGTTTTCTCCTCCGCTCGCCCCTTCCACCGTCATTTTCTCTCTACCCACCCTTGCCTCCTTTTCCGCGCAGCTCTCGATTCCCCCCTCTCTTTCGCACCCTCCATGTCATATTCCGCTCCAGGAGTTCCATAATAGCTCCTCACTGTCGCTGGGAGGAAGTTTTCTCCTCCGCTCGCCCCTTCCACCGTCATTTTCTCTCTACCCACCCTTGCCTCCTTTTCCGCGCAGCTCTCGATTCCCCCCTCTCTTTCGCACCCTCCATGTCATATTCCGCTCCAGGAGCTCCATCATAGCTCCTTGCTGTCGCTGGGAGGATGTTTTCTCCTCCGCTCGCCCCTTCCACCGTCATTTTCTCTCTACCCACCCTTGCCTCCTTTTCCGCGCAGCTCTCGATTCCCCCCTCTCTTTCGCACCCTCCATGTCATATTCCGCTCCAGGAGTTCCATCATAGCTCCTCACTGTCGCTGGGAGGATGTTTTCTCCTCCGCTCGCCCCTTCCACCGTCATTTTCTCTCTACCCACCCTTGCCTCCTTTTCCGCGCAGCTCTCGATTCCCCCCTCTCTTTCGCACCCTCCATGTCATATTCCGCTCCAGGAGCTCCATCATAGCTCCTCGCTGTCGCTGGGAGGATGTTTTCTCCTCCGCTCGCCCCTTCCACCGTCATTTTCTCTCTACCCACCCTTGCCTCCTTTTCCGCGCAGCTCTCGATTCCCCCCTCTCTTTCGCACCCTCAATGTCATATTCCGCTCCAGGAGTTCCATCATAGCTCCTCACTGTCGCTGGGAGGATGTTTTCTCCTCCGCTCGCCCCTTCCACCGTCATTTTCTCTCTACCCACCCTTGCCTCCTTTTCCGCGCAGCTCTCGATTCCCCCCTCTCTTTCGCACCCTCCATGTCATATTCCGCTCCAGGAGCTCCATCATAGCTCCTTGCTGTCGCTGGGAGGATGTTTTCTCCTCCGCTCGCCCCTTCCACCGTCATTTTCTCTCTACCCACCCTTGCCTCCTTTTCCGCGCAGCTCTCGATTCCCCCCTCTCTTTCGCACCCTCCATGTCATATTCCGCTCCAGGAGTTCCATCATAGCTCCTCACTGTCGCTGGGAGGATGTTTTCTCCTCCGCTCGCCCCTTCCACCGTCATTTTCTCTCTACCCACCCTTGCCTCCTTCTCCGCGCAGCTCTCGATTCCCCCCTCTCTTTCGCACCCTCCATGTCATATTCCGCTCCAGGAGCTCCATCATAGCTAATCGCTGTCGCTGGGAGGATGTTTTCTCCTCCGCTCGCCCCTTCCACCGTCATTTTCTCTCTACCCACCCTTGCCTCCTTTTCCGCGCAGCTCTTGATTCCCCCCTCTCTTTCGCACCCTCCATGTCATATTCCGCTCCAGGAGCTCCATCATAGCTCCTTGCTGTCGCTGGGAGGATGTTTTCTCCTCCGCTCGCCCCTTCCACCGTCATTTTCTCTCTACCCACCCTTGCCTCCTTTTCCGCGCAGCTCTCGATTCCCCCCTCTCTTTCGCACCCTCAATGTCATATTCCGCTCCAGGAGTTCCATCATAGCTCCTCACTGTCGCTGGGAGGATGTTTTCTCCTCCGCTCACCCCTTCCACCGTCATTTTCTCTCTACCCACCCTTGCCTCCTTTTCCGCGCAGCTCTCGATTCCCCCCTCTCTTTCGCACCCTCCATGTCATATTCCGCTCCAGGAGTTCCATCATAGCTCCTCACTGTCGCTGGGAGGAAGTTTTCTCCTCCGCTCGCCCCTTCCACCGTCATTTTCTCTCTACCCACCCTTGCCTCCTTTTCCGCGCAGCTCTCGATTCCCCCCTCTCTTTCGCACCCTCCATGTCATATTCCGCTCCAGGAGCTCCATCATAGCTCCTTGCTGTCGCTGGGAGGATGTTTTCTCCTCCGCTCGCCCCTTCCACCGTCATTTTCTCTCTACCCACCCTTGCCTCCTTTTCCGCGCAGCTCTCGATTCCCCCCTCTCTTTCGCACCCTCCATGTCATATTCCGCTCCAGGAGTTCCATCATAGCTCCTCACTGTCGCTGGGAGGAAATTTTCTCCTCCGCTCGCCCCTTCCACCGTCATTTTCTCTCTACCCACCCTTGCCTCCTTTTCCGCGCAGCTCTCGATTCCCTCCTCTCTTTCGCACCCTCCATGTCATATTCCGCTCCAGGAGTTCCATCATAGCTCCTCACTGTCGCTGGGAGGAAGTTTTCTCCTCCGCTCGCCCCTTCCACCGTCATTTTCTCTCTACCCACCCTTGCCTCCTTTTCCGCGCAGCTCTCGATTCCCCCCTCTCTTTCGCACCCTCCATGTCATATTCCGCTCCAGGAGTTCCATCATAGCTCCTCACTGTCGCTGGGAGGATGTTTTCTCCTCCGCTCGCCCCTTCCACCGTCATTTTCTCTCTACCCACCCTTGCCTCCTTCTCCGCGCAGCTCTCGATTCCCCCCTCTCTTTCGCACCCTCCATGTCATATTCCGCTCCAGGAGCTCCATCATAGCTCCTCGCTGTCGCTGGGAGGATGTTTTCTCCTCCGCTCGCCCCTTCCACCGTCATTTTCTCTCTACCCACCCTTGCCTCCTTTTCCGCGCAGCTCTCGATTCCCCCCTCTCTTTCGCACCCTTCATGTCATATTCCGCTCCAGGAGTTCCATCATAGCTCCTCACTGTCGCTGGGAGGATGTTTTCTCCTCCGCTCGCCTCTTCCACCGTCATTTTCTCTCTACCCACCCTTGCCTCCTTTTCCGCGCAGCTCTCGATTCCCCCCTCTCTTTCGCACCCTCCATGTCATATTCCGCTCCAGGAGTTCCATCATAGCTCCTCACTGTCGCTGGGAGGAAGTTTTCTCCTCCGCTCGCCCCTTCCACCGTCATTTTCTCTCTACCCACCCTTGCCTCCTTTTCCGCGCAGCTCTCGATTCCCACCTCTCTTTCGCACCCTCCATGTCATATTCCGCTCCAGGAGTTCCATCATAGCTCCTCACTGTCGCTGGGAGGATGTTTTCTCCTCCGCTCGCCCCTTCCACCGTCATTTTCTCTCTACCCACCCTTGCCTCCTTCTCCGCGCAGCTCTCGATTCCCCCCTCTCTTTTGCACCCTCCATGGCATATTCCGCTCCAGGAGCTCCATCATAGCTCCTCGCTGTCGCTGGGAGGATGTTTTCTCCTCCGCTCGCCCCTTCCACCGTCATTTTCTCTCTACACACCCTTGCCTCCTTCTCCGCGCAGCTCTCGATTCCCCCCTCTCTCTCGCACCCTCCATATTACATCCCGCTCAAGGAGCTCCATCATAGCTCCTCGCTGTCGCTGGGAGGATGTTTTCTCCTCCGCTCGCCCCTTCCACCGTCATTTTCTCTCTACCCACCCTTGCCTCCTTTTCCGCGCAGCTCTCGATTCCCCCCTCTCTTTCGCACCCTAAACGTCATATTCCGCTCCAGGAGTTCCATCATAGCTCCTCACTGTCGCTGGGAGGATGTTTTCTCCTCCGCTCGCCCCTTCCACCGTCATTTTCTCTCTACCCACCCTTGCCTCCTTTTCCGCGCAGCTCTCGATTCCCCCCTCTCTTTCGCACCCTCCATGTCATATTCCGCTCCAGGAGTTCCATCATAGCTCCTCACTGTCGCTGGGAGGAAGTTTTCTCCTCCGCTCGCCCCTTCCACCGTCATTTTCTCTCTACCCACCCTTGCCTCCTTTTCCGCGCAGCTCTCGATTCCCCCCTCTCTTTCGCACCCTCCATGTCATATTCCGCTCCAGGAGCTCCATCATAGCTCCTTGCTGTCGCTGGGAGGATGTTTTCTCCTCCGCTCGCCCCTTCCACCGTCATTTTCTCTCTACCCACCCTTGCCTCCTTTTCCGCGCAGCTCTCGATTCCCCCCTCTCTTTCTCACCCTCCATGTCATATTTCGCTCCAGGAGTTCCATCATAGCTCCTCACTGTCGCTGGGAGGATGTTTTCTCCTCCGCTCGCCCCTTCCACCGTCATTTTCTCTCTACCCACCCTTGCCTCCTTTTCCGCGCAGCTCTCGATTCCCCCCTCTCTTTCGCACCCTCCATGTCATATTCCGCTCCAGGAGTTCCATCATAGCTCCTCACTGTCGCTGGGAGGAAGTTTTCTCCTCCGCTCGCCCCTTCCACCGTCATTTTCTCTCTACCCACCCTTGCCTCCTTTTCCGCGCAGCTCTCGATTCCCCCCTCTCTTTCGCACCCTCCATGTCATATTCCGCTCCAGGAGCTCCATCATAGCTCCTTGCTGTCGCTGGGAGGATGTTTTCTCCTCCGCTCGCCCCTTCCACCGTCATTTTCTCTCTACCCACCCTTGCCTCCTTTTCCGCGCAGCTCTCGATTCCCCCCTCTCTTTCTCACCCTCCATGTCATAATCCGCTCCAGGAGTTCCATCATAGCTCCTCACTGTCGCTGGGAGGATGTTTTCTCCTCCGCTCGCCCCTTCCACCGTCATTTTCTCTCTACCCACCCTTGCCTCCTTTTCCGCGCAGCTCTCGATTCCCCCCTCTCTTTCGCACCCTCCATGTCATATTCCGCTCCAGGAGCTCCATCATAGCTCCTCGCTGTCGCTGGGAGGATGTTTTCTCCTCTGCTCGCCCCTTCCACCGTCATTTTCTCTCTACCCACCCTTGCCTCCTTTTCCGCGCAGCTCTCGATTCCCCCCTCTCTTTCGCACCCTCCATGTCATATTCCGCTCCAGGAGTTCCATCATAGCTCCTCACTGTCGCTGGGAGGAAGTTTTCTCCTCCGCTCGCCCCTTCCACCGTCATTTTCTCTCTACCCACCCTTGCCTCCTTTTCCGCGCAGCTCTTGATTCCCCCCTCTCTTTCGCACCCTCCATGTCATATTCCGCTCCAGGAGCTCCATCATAGCTCCTTGCTGTCGCTGGGAAGATGTTTTCTCCTCCGCTCGCCCCTTCCACCGTCATTTTCTCTCTACCCACCCTTGCCTCCTTTTCCGCGCAGCTCTCGATTCCCCCCTCTCTTTCGCACCCTCCATGTCATATTCCGCTCCAGGAGTTCCATCATAGCTCCTCACTGTCGCTGGGAGAATGTTTTCTCCTCCGCTCGCCCCTTCCACCGTCATTTTCTCTCTACCCACCCTTGCCTCCTTTTCCGCGCAGCTCTCGATTCCCCCCTCTCTTTCGCACCCTTCATGTCATATTCCGCTCCAGGAGCTCCATCATAGCTCCTCGCTGTCGCTGGGAGGATGTTTTCTCCTCCGCTCGCCCCTTCCACCGTCATTTTATCTCTACCCACCCTTGCCTCCTTTTCCGCGCAGCTCTCGATTCCCCCCTCTCTTTCGCACCCTCAATGTCATATTCCGCTCCAGGAGTTCCATCATAGCTCCTCACTGTCGCTGGGAGGATGTTTTCTCCTCCGCTCGCCCCTTCCACCGTCATTTTCTCTCTACCCACCCTTGCCTCCTTTTCCGCGCAGCTCTCGATTCCCCCCTCTCTTTCGCACCCTCCATGTCATATTCCGCTCCAGGAGTTCAGTCATAGCTCCGCACTGTCGCTGGGAGGAAGTTTTCTCCTCCGCTCGCCCCTTCCACCGTCATTTTCTCTCTACCCACCCTTGCCTCCTTTTCCGCGCAGCTCTCGATTCCCCCCTCTCTTTCGCACCCTCCATGTCATATTCCGCTCCAGGAGCTCCATCATAGCTCCTCGCTGTCGCTGGGAGGATGTTTTCTCCTCCGCTCGCCCCTTCCACCGTCATTTTCTCTCTACCCACCCTTGCCTCCTTTTCCGCGCAGCTCTCGATTCCCCCCTCTCTTTCGCACCCTCCATGTCATATTCCGCTCCAGGAGTTCCATCATAGCTCCTCACTGTCGCTGGGAGGAAGTTTTCTCCTCCGCTCACCCCTTCCACCGTCATTTTCTCTCTACCCACCCTTGCCTCCTTTTCCACGCAGCTCTCGATTCCCCCCTCTCTTTCGCACCCTCCATGTCATATTCCGCTCCAGGAGCTCCATCATAGCTGCTTGCTGTCGCTGGGAGGATGTTTTCTCCTCCGCTCGCCCCTTCCACCGTCATTTTCTCTCTACCCACCCTTGCCTCCTTTTCCGCGCAGCTCTCGATTCCCCCCTCTCTTTCGCACCCTCCATGTCATATTCCGCTCCAGGAGTTCAGTCATAGCTCCGCACTGTCGCTGGGAGGAAGTTTTCTCCTCCGCTCGCCCCTTCCACCGTCATTTTCTCTCTACCCACCCTTGCCTCCTTTTCCGCGCAGCTCTCGATTCCCCCCTCTCTTTCGCACCCTCCATGTCATATTCCGCTCCAGGAGCTCCATCATAGCTCCTCGCTGTCGCTGGGAGGATGTTTTCTCCTCCGCTCGCCCCTTCCACCGTCATTTTCTCTCTACCCACCCTTGCCTCCTTTTCCGCGCAGCTCTCGATTCCCCCCTCTCTTTCGCACCCTCCATGTCATATTCCGCTCCAGGAGTTCCATCATAGCTCCTCACTGTCGCTGGGAGGAAGTTTTCTCCTCCGCTCACCCCTTCCACCGTCATTTTCTCTCTACCCACCCTTGCCTCCTTTTCCACGCAGCTCTCGATTCCCCCCTCTCTTTCGCACCCTCCATGTCATATTCCGCTCCAGGAGCTCCATCATAGCTGCTTGCTGTCGCTGGGAGGATGTTTTCTCCTCCGCTCGCCCCTTCCACCGTCATTTTCTCTCTACCCACCCTTGCCTCCTTTTCCGCGCAGCTCTCGATTCCCCCCTCTCTTTCGCACCCTCCATGTCATATTCCGCTCCAGGAGTTCCATCATAGCTCCTCGCTGTCGCTGGGAGGATGTTTTCTCCTCCGCTCGCCCCTTCCACCGTCATTTTCTCTCTACCCACCCTTGCCTCCTTTTCCGCGCAGCTCTCGATTCCCCCCTCTCTTTCGCACCCTCCATGTCATATTCCGCTCCAGGAGTTCCATCATAGCTCCTCACTGTCGCTGGGAGGAAGTTTTCTCCTCCGCTCACCCCTTCCACCGTCATTTTCTCTCTACCCACCCTTGCCTCCTTTTCCACGCAGCTCTCGATTCCCCCCTCTCTTTCGCACCCTCCATGTCATATTCCGCTCCAGGAGCTCCATCATAGCTGCTTGCTGTCGCTGGGAGGATGTTTTCTCCTCCGCTCGCCCCTTCCACCGTCATTTTCTCTCTACCCACCCTTGCCTCCTTTTCCGCGCAGCTCTCGATTCCCCCTCTCTTTCGCACCCTCCATGTCATATTCCGCTCCAGGAGTTCCATCATAGCTCCTCACTGTCGCTGGGAGGATGTTTTCTCCTCCGCTCGCCCCTTCCACCATCATTTTCTCTCTACCCACCCTTGCCTCCTTTTCCGCGCAGCTCTCGATTCCCTCCTCTCTTTCGCACCCTCCATGTCATATTCCGCTCCAGGAGTTCCATCATAGCTCCTCACTGTCGCTGGGAGGAAGTTTTCTCCTCCGCTCACCCCTTCCACCGTCATTTTCTCTCTACCCACCCTTGCCTCCTTTTCCGCGCAGCTCTCGATTCCCCCCTCTCTTTCGCACCCTCCATGTCATATTCCGCTCCAGGAGCTCCATCATAGCTCCTTGCTGTCGCTGGGAGGATGTTTTCTCCTCCGCTCGCCCCTTCCACCGTCATTTTCTCTCTACCCACCCTTGCCTCCTTTTCCGCGCAGCTCTCGATTCCCCCCTCTCTTTCGCACCCTCCATGTCATATTCCGCTCCAGGAGTTCCATCATAGCTCCTCACTGTCGCTGGGAGGATGTTTTCTCCTCCGCTCGCCCCTTCCACCGTCATTTTCTCTCTACCCACCCTTGCCTCCTTCTCCGCGCAGCTCTCGATTCCCCCCTCTCTTTCGCACCCTCCATGTCATATTCCGCTCCAGGAGCTCCATCATAGCTAATCGCTGTCGCTGGGAGGATGTTTTCTCCTCCGCTCGCCCCTTCCACCGTCATTTTCTCTCTACCCACCCTTTTCTCCTTTTCCGCGCAGCTCTCGATTCCCCCCTCTCTTTCGCACCCTCCATGTCATATTCCGCTCCAGGAGTTCCATCATAGCTCCTCACTGTCGCTGGGAGGATGTTTTCTCCTCCGCTCGCCCCTTCCACCGTCATTTTCTCTCTACCCACCCTTGCCTCCTTTTCCGCGCAGCTCTCGATTCCCCCCTCTCTTTCGCACCCTCCATGTCATATTCCGCTCCAGGAGTTCCATCATAGCTCCTCACTGTCGCTGGGAGGATGTTTTCTCCTCCGCTCGCCCCTTCCACCGTCATTTTCTCTCTACCCACCCTTGCCTCCTTCTCCGCGCAGCTCTCGATTCCCCCCTCTCTTTCGCACCCTCCATGTCATATTCCGCTCCAGGAGCTCCATCATAGCTCCTTGCTGTCGCTGGGAGGATGTTTTCTCCTCCGCTCGCCCCTTCCACCGTCATTTTCTCTCTACCCACCCTTGCCTCCTTTTCCGCGCAGCTCTCGATTCCCCCCTCTCTTTCGCACCCTCCGTGTCATATTCCGCTCCAGGAGTTCCATCATAGCTCCTCACTGTCGCTGGGAGGATGTTTTCTCCTCCGCTCGCCCCTTCCACCGTCATTTTCTCTCTACCCACCCTTGCCTCCTTTTCCGCGCAGCTCTCGATTCCCCCCTCTCTTTCGCACCCTCCATGTCATATTCCGCTCCAGGAGCTCCATCATAGCTCCTTGCTGTCGCTGAGAGGATGTTTTCTCCTCCGCTCGCCCCTTCCACCGTCATTTTCTCTCTACCCACCCTTGCCTCCTTTTCCGCGCAGCTCTCGATTCCCCCCTCTCTTTCGCACCCTCCATGTCATATTCCGCTCCAGGAGTTCCATCATAGCTCCTCACTGTCGCTGGGAGGAAGTTTTCTCCTCCGCTCGCCCCTTCCACCGTCATTTTCTCTCTACCCACCCTTGCCTCCTTTTCCGCGCAGCTCTCGATTCCCCCCTCTCTTTCGCACCCTCCATGTCATATTCCGCTCCAGGAGCTCCATCATAGCTCCTTGCTGTCGCTGGGAGGATGTTTTCTCCTCCGCTCGCCCCTTCCACCGTCATTTTCTCTCTACCCACCCTTGCCTCCTTTTCCGCGCAGCTCTCGATTCCCCCCTCTCTTTCTCACCCTCCATGTCATATTTCGCTCCAGGAGTTCCATCATAGCTCCTCACTGTCGCTGGGAGGATGTTTTCTCCTCCGCTCGCCCCTTCCACCGTCATTTTCTCTCTACCCACCCTTGCCTCCTTTTCCGCGCAGCTCTCGATTCCCCCCTCTCTTTCGCACCCTCCATGTCATATTCCGCTCCAGGAGTTCCATCATAGCTCCTCACTGTCGCTGGGAGGAAGTTTTCTCCTCCGCTCGCCCCTTCCACCGTCATTTTCTCTCTACCCACCCTTGCCTCCTTTTCCGCGCAGCTCTCGATTCCCCCCTCTCTTTCGCACCCTCCATGTCATATTCCGCTCCAGGAGCTCCATCATAGCTCCTTGCTGTCGCTGGGAGGATGTTTTCTCCTCCGCTCGCCCCTTCCACCGTCATTTTCTCTCTACCCACCCTTGCCTCCTTTTCCGCGCAGCTCTCGATTCCCCCCTCTCTTTCTCACCCTCCATGTCATAATCCGCTCCAGGAGTTCCATCATAGCTCCTCACTGTCGCTGGGAGGATGTTTTCTCCTCCGCTCGCCCCTTCCACCGTCATTTTCTCTCTACCCACCCTTGCCTCCTTTTCCGCGCAGCTCTCGATTCCCCCCTCTCTTTCGCACCCTCCATGTCATATTCCGCTCCAGGAGCTCCATCATAGCTCCTCGCTGTCGCTGGGAGGATGTTTTCTCCTCTGCTCGCCCCTTCCACCGTCATTTTCTCTCTACCCACCCTTGCCTCCTTTTCCGCGCAGCTCTCGATTCCCCCCTCTCTTTCGCACCCTCCATGTCATATTCCGCTCCAGGAGTTCCATCATAGCTCCTCACTGTCGCTGGGAGGAAGTTTTCTCCTCCGCTCGCCCCTTCCACCGTCATTTTCTCTCTACCCACCCTTGCCTCCTTTTCCGCGCAGCTCTTGATTCCCCCCTCTCTTTCGCACCCTCCATGTCATATTCCGCTCCAGGAGCTCCATCATAGCTCCTTGCTGTCGCTGGGAGGATGTTTTCTCCTCCGCTCGCCCCTTCCACCGTCATTTTCTCTCTACCCACCCTTGCCTCCTTTTCCGCGCAGCTCTCGATTCCCCCCTCTCTTTCGCACCCTCCATGTCATATTCCGCTCCAGGAGTTCCATCATAGCTCCTCACTGTCGCTGGGAGAATGTTTTCTCCTCCGCTCGCCCCTTCCACCGTCATTTTCTCTCTACCCACCCTTGCCTCCTTTTCCGCGCAGCTCTCGATTCCCCCCTCTCTTTCGCACCCTTCATGTCATATTCCGCTCCAGGAGCTCCATCATAGCTCCTCGCTGTCGCTGGGAGGATGTTTTCTCCTCCGCTCGCCCCTTCCACCGTCATTTTATCTCTACCCACCCTTGCCTCCTTTTCCGCGCAGCTCTCGATTCCCCCCTCTCTTTCGCACCCTCAATGTCATATTCCGCTCCAGGAGTTCCATCATAGCTCCTCACTGTCGCTGGGAGGATGTTTTCTCCTCCGCTCGCCCCTTCCACCGTCATTTTCTCTCTACCCACCCTTGCCTCCTTTTCCGCGCAGCTCTCGATTCCCCCCTCTCTTTCGCACCCTCCATGTCATATTCCGCTCCAGGAGTTCAGTCATAGCTCCGCACTGTCGCTGGGAGGAAGTTTTCTCCTCCGCTCGCCCCTTCCACCGTCATTTTCTCTCTACCCACCCTTGCCTCCTTTTCCGCGCAGCTCTCGATTCCCCCCTCTCTTTCGCACCCTCCATGTCATATTCCGCTCCAGGAGCTCCATCATAGCTCCTCGCTGTCGCTGGGAGGATGTTTTCTCCTCCGCTCGCCCCTTCCACCGTCATTTTCTCTCTACCCACCCTTGCCTCCTTTTCCGCGCAGCTCTCGATTCCCCCCTCTCTTTCGCACCCTCCATGTCATATTCCGCTCCAGGAGTTCAGTCATAGCTCCGCACTGTCGCTGGGAGGAAGTTTTCTCCTCCGCTCGCCCCTTCCACCGTCATTTTCTCTCTACCCACCCTTGCCTCCTTTTCCGCGCAGCTCTCGATTCCCCCCTCTCTTTCGCACCCTCCATGTCATATTCCGCTCCAGGAGCTCCATCATAGCTCCTCGCTGTCGCTGGGAGGATGTTTTCTCCTCCGCTCGCCCCTTCCACCGTCATTTTCTCTCTACCCACCCTTGCCTCCTTTTCCGCGCAGCTCTCGATTCCCCCCTCTCTTTCGCACCCTCCATGTCATATTCCGCTCCAGGAGTTCCATCATAGCTTCTCACTGTCGCTGGGAGGAAGTTTTCTCCTCCGCTCACCCCTTCCACCGTCATTTTCTCTCTACCCACCCTTGCCTCCTTTTCCACGCAGCTCTCGATTCCCCCCTCTCTTTCGCACCCTCCATGTCATATTCCGCTCCAGGAGCTCCATCATAGCTGCTTGCTGTCGCTGGGAGGATGTTTTCTCCTCCGCTCGCCCCTTCCACCGTCATTTTCTCTCTACCCACCCTTGCCTCCTTTTCCGCGCAGCTCTCGATTCCCCCCTCTCTTTCGCACCCTCCATGTCATATTCCGCTCCAGGAGTTCCATCATAGCTCCTCACTGTCGCTGGGAGGATGTTTTCTC
Source organism: Pelophylax lessonae (assembly GCF_965119305.1). Lineage (NCBI taxonomy): Eukaryota > Metazoa > Chordata > Amphibia > Anura > Ranidae > Pelophylax > Pelophylax lessonae. The sequence goes on along the minus strand of NC_138780.1, from coordinate 86,052,493 downwards.
CTCCGCTCGCCCCTTCCACCATCATTTTCTCTCTACCCACCCTTGCCTCCTTTTCCGCGCAGCTCTCGATTCCCTCCTCTCTTTCGCACCCTCCATGTCATATTCCGCTCCAGGAGTTCCATCATAGCTCCTCACTGTCGCTGGGAGGAAGTTTTCTCCTCCGCTCACCCCTTCCACCGTCATTTTCTCTCTACCCACCCTTGCCTCCTTTTCCGCGCAGCTCTCGATTCCCCCCTCTCTTTCGCACCCTCCATGTCATATTCCGCTCCAGGAGCTCCATCATAGCTCCTTGCTGTCGCTGGGAGGATGTTTTCTCCTCCGCTCGCCCCTTCCACCGTCATTTTCTCTCTACCCACCCTTGCCTCCTTTTCCGCGCAGCTCTCGATTCCCCCCTCTCTTTCGCACCCTCCATGTCATATTCCGCTCCAGGAGTTCCATCATAGCTCCTCACTGTCGCTGGGAGGATGTTTTCTCCTCCGCTCGCCCCTTCCACCGTCATTTTCTCTCTACCCACCCTTGCCTCCTTCTCCGCGCAGCTCTCGATTCCCCCCTCTCTTTCGCACCCTCCATGTCATATTCCGCTCCAGGAGCTCCATCATAGCTAATCGCTGTCGCTGGGAGGATGTTTTCTCCTCCGCTCGCCCCTTCCACCGTCATTTTCTCTCTACCCACCCTTGCCTCCTTTTCCGCGCAGCTCTCGATTCCCCCCTCTCTTTCGCACCCTCCATGTCATATTCCGCTCCAGGAGTTCCATCATAGCTCCTCACTGTCGCTGGGAGGATGTTTTCTCCTCCGCTCGCCCCTTCCACCGTCATTTTCTCTCTACCCACCCTTGCCTCCTTTTCCGCGCAGCTCTCGATTCCCCCCTCTCTTTCGCACCCTCCATGTCATATTCCGCTCCAGGAGTTCCATCATAGCTCCTCACTGTCGCTGGGAGGATGTTTTCTCCTCCGCTCGCCCCTTCCACCGTCATTTTCTCTCTACCCACCCTTGCCTCCTTCTCCGCGCAGCTCTCGATTCCCCCCTCTCTTTCGCACCCTCCATGTCATATTCCGCTCCAGGAGCTCCATCATAGCTCCTTGCTGTCGCTGGGAGGATGTTTTCTCCTCCGCTCGCCCCTTCCACCGTCATTTTCTCTCTACCCACCCTTGCCTCCTTTTCCGCGCAGCTCTCGATTCCCCCCTCTCTTTCGCACCCTCCATGTCATATTCCGCTCCAGGAGTTCCATCATAGCTCCTCACTGTCGCTGGGAGGATGTTTTCTCCTCCGCTCGCCCCTTCCACCGTCATTTTCTCTCTACCCACCCTTGCCTCCTTTTCCGCGCAGCTCTCGATTCCCCCCTCTCTTTCGCACCCTCCATGTCATATTCCGCTCCAGGAGCTCCATCATAGCTCCTTGCTGTCGCTGAGAGGATGTTTTCTCCTCCGCTCGCCCCTTCCACCGTCATTTTCTCTCTACCCACCCTTGCCTCCTTTTCCGCGCAGCTCTCGATTCCCCCCTCTCTTTCGCACCCTCCATGTCATATTCCGCTCCAGGAGTTCCATCATAGCTCCTCACTGTCGCTGGGAGGAAGTTTTCTCCTCCGCTCGCCCCTTCCACCGTCATTTTCTCTTATCCACCCTTGCCTCCTTTTCCGCGCAGCTCTCGATTCCCCCCTCTCTTTCGCACCCTCCATGTCATATTCCGCTCCAGGAGCTCCATCATAGCTCCTTGCTGTCGCAGGGAGGATGTTTTCTCCTCCGCTCGCCCCTTCCACCGTCATTTTCTCTCTACCCACCCTTGCCTCCTTTTCCGCGCAGCTCTCGATTCCCCCCTCTCTTTCGCACCCTCCATGTCATATTCCCGCTCCAGGAGCTCCATCATAGCTCCTCGCTGTCGCTGGGAGGATGTTTTCTCCTCCGCTCGCCCCTTCCACCGTCATTTTCTCTCTACCAACCCTTGCCTCCTTTTCTGCGCAGCTCTCGATTCCCCCCTCTCTTTCGCACCCTCAATGTCATATTCCGCTCCAGGAGTTCCATCATAGCTCCTCACTGTCGCTGGGAGGATGTTTTCTCCTCCGCTCGCCCCTTCCACCGTCATTTTCTCTCTACCCACCCTTGCCTCCTTTTCCGCGCAGCTCTCGATTCCCCCCTCTCTTTCGCACCCTCCATGTCATATTCCGCTCCAGGAGTTCCATCATAGCTCCTCACTGTCGCTGGGAGGAAGTTTTCTCCTCCGCTCGCCCCTTCCACCGTCATTTTCTCTCTACCCACCCTTGCCTCCTTTTCCGCGCAGCTCTCGATTCCCCCCTCTCTTTCGCACCCTCCATGTCATATTCCGCTCCAGGAGTTCCATCATAGCTCCTCACTGTCGCTGGGAGGATGTTTTCTCCTCCGCTCGCCCCTTCCACCGTCATTTTCTCTCTACCCACCCTTGCCTCCTTTTCCGCGCAGCTCTCGATTCCCTCCTCTCTTTCGCACCCTCCATGTCATATTCCGCTCCAGGAGTTCCATCATAGCTCCTCACTGTCGCTGGGAGGAAGTTTTCTCCTCCGCTCGCCCCTTCCACCGTCATTTTCTCTCTACCCACCCTTGCCTCCTTTTCCGCGCAGCTCTCGATTCCCCCCTCTCTTTCGCACCCTCCATGTCATATTCCGCTCCAGGAGCTCCATCATAGCTCCTCGCTGTCGCTGGGAGGATGTTTTCTCCTCTGCTCGCCCCTTCCACCGTCATTTTCTCTCTACCCACCCTTGCCTCCTTTTCCGCGCAGCTCTCGATTCCCCCCTCTCTTTCGCACCCTCCATGTCATATTCCGCTCCAGGAGTTCCATCATAGCTCCTCACTGTCGCTGGGAGGAAGTTTTCTCCTCCGCTCGCCCCTTCCACCGTCATTTTCTCTCTACCCACCCTTGCCTCCTTTTCCGCGCAGCTCTTGATTCCCCCCTCTCATTCGCACCCTCCATGTCATATTCCGCTCCAGGAGCTCCATCATAGCTCCTTGCTGTCGCTGGGAGGATGTTTTCTCCTCCGCTCGCCCCTTCCACCGTCATTTTCTCTCTACCCACCCTTGCCTCCTTTTCCGCGCAGCTCTCGATTCCCCCCTCTCTTTCGCACCCTCCATGTCATATTCCGCTCCAGGAGTTCCATCATAGCTCCTCACTGTCGCTGGGAGAATGTTTTCTCCTCCGCTCGCCCCTTCCACCGTCATTTTCTCTCTACCCACCCTTGCCTCCTTTTCCGCGCAGCTCTCGATTCCCCCCTCTCTTTCGCACCCTTCATGTCATATTCCGCTCCAGGAGCTCCATCATAGCTCCTCGCTGTCGCTGGGAGGATGTTTTCTCCTCCGCTCGCCCCTTCCACCGTCATTTTATCTCTACCCACCCTTGCCTCCTTTTCCGCGCAGCTCTCGATTCCCCCCTCTCTTTCGCACCCTCAATGTCATATTCCGCTCCAGGAGTTCCATCATAGCTCCTCACTGTCGCTGGGAGGATGTTTTCTCCTCCGCTCGCCCCTTCCACCGTCATTTTCTCTCTACCCACCCTTGCCTCCTTTTCCGCGCAGCTCTCGATTCCCCCCTCTCTTTCGCACCCTCCATGTCATATTCCGCTCCAGGAGTTCAGTCATAGCTCCGCACTGTCGCTGGGAGGAAGTTTTCTCCTCCGCTCGCCCCTTCCACCGTCATTTTCTCTCTACCCACCCTTGCCTCCTTTTCCGCGCAGCTCTCGATTCCCCCCTCTCTTTCGCACCCTCCATGTCATATTCCGCTCCAGGAGTTCCATCATAGCTCCTCACTGTCGCTGGGAGGAAGTTTTCTCCTCCGCTCGCCCCTTCCACCGTCATTTTCTCTCTACCCACCCTTGCCTCCTTTTCCGCGCAGCTCTCGATTCCCCCCTCTCTTTCGCACCCTCCATGTCATATTCCGCTCCAGGAGCTCCATCATAGCTCCTTGCTGTCGCTGGGAGGATGTTTTCTCCTCCGCTCGCCCCTTCCACCGTCATTTTCTCTCTACCCACCCTTGCCTCCTTTTCCGCGCAGCTCTCGATTCCCCCCTCTCTTTCTCACCCTCCATGTCATAATCCGCTCCAGGAGTTCCATCATAGCTCCTCACTGTCGCTGGGAGGATGTTTTCTCCTCCGCTCGCCCCTTCCACCGTCATTTTCTCTCTACCCACCCTTGCCTCCTTTTCCGCGCAGCTCTCGATTCCCCCCTCTCTTTCGCACCCTCCATGTCATATTCCGCTCCAGGAGCTCCATCATAGCTCCTCGCTGTCGCTGGGAGGATGTTTTCTCCTCTGCTCGCCCCTTCCACCGTCATTTTCTCTCTACCCACCCTTGCCTCCTTTTCCGCGCAGCTCTCGATTCCCCCCTCTCTTTCGCACCCTCCATGTCATATTCCGCTCCAGGAGTTCCATCATAGCTCCTCACTGTCGCTGGGAGGAAGTTTTCTCCTCCGCTCGCCCCTTCCACCGTCATTTTCTCTCTACCCACCCTTGCCTCCTTTTCCGCGCAGCTCTTGATTCCCCCCTCTCATTCGCACCCTCCATGTCATATTCCGCTCCAGGAGCTCCATCATAGCTCCTTGCTGTCGCTGGGAGGATGTTTTCTCCTCCGCTCGCCCCTTCCACCGTCATTTTCTCTCTACCCACCCTTGCCTCCTTTTCCGCGCAGCTCTCGATTCCCCCCTCTCTTTCGCACCCTCCATGTCATATTCCGCTCCAGGAGTTCCATCATAGCTCCTCACTGTCGCTGGGAGAATGTTTTCTCCTCCGCTCGCCCCTTCCACCGTCATTTTCTCTCTACCCACCCTTGCCTCCTTTTCCGCGCAGCTCTCGATTCCCCCCTCTCTTTCGCACCCTTCATGTCATATTCCGCTCCAGGAGCTCCATCATAGCTCCTCGCTGTCGCTGGGAGGATGTTTTCTCCTCCGCTCGCCCCTTCCACCGTCATTTTATCTCTACCCACCCTTGCCTCCTTTTCCGCGCAGCTCTCGATTCCCCCCTCTCTTTCGCACCCTCAATGTCATATTCCGCTCCAGGAGTTCCATCATAGCTCCTCACTGTCGCTGGGAGGATGTTTTCTCCTCCGCTCGCCCCTTCCACCGTCATTTTCTCTCTACCCACCCTTGCCTCCTTTTCCGCGCAGCTCTCGATTCCCCCCTCTCTTTCGCACCCTCCATGTCATATTCTGCTCCAGGAGTTCAGTCATAGCTCCGCACTGTCGCTGGGAGGAAGTTTTCTCCTCCGCTCGCCCCTTCCACCGTCATTTTCTCTCTACCCACCCTTGCCTCCTTTTCCGCGCAGCTCTCGATTCCCCCCTCTCTTTCGCACCCTCCATGTCATATTCCGCTCCAGGAGCTCCATCATAGCTCCTCGCTGTCGCTGGGAGGATGTTTTCTCCTCCGCTCGCCCCTTCCACCGTCATTTTCTCTCTACCCTCCCTTGCCTCCTTTTCCGCGCAGCTCTCGATTCCCCCCTCTCTTTCGCACCCTCCATGTCATATTCCACTCCAGGAGTTCCATCATAGCTCCTCACTGTCGCTGGGAGGAAGTTTTCTCCTCCGCTCGCCCCTTCCACCGTCATTTTCTCTCTACCCACCCTTGCCTCCTTTTCCACGCAGCTCTCGATTCCCCCCTCTCTTTCGCACCCTCCATGTCATATTCCGCTCCAGGAGCTCCATCATAGCTGCTTGCTGTCGCTGGGAGGATGTTTTCTCCTCCGCTCGCCCCTTCCACCGTCATTTTCTCTCTACCCACCCTTGCCTCCTTTTCCGCGCAGCTCTCGATTCCCCCCTCTCTTTCGCACCCTCCATGTCATATTCCGCTCCAGGAGTTCCATCATAGCTCCTCACTGTCGCTGGGAGGATGTTTTCTCCTCCGCTCGCCCCTTCCACCATCATTTTCTCTCTACCCACCCTTGCCTCCTTTTCCGCGCAGCTCTCGATTCCCTCCTCTCTTTCGCACCCTCCATGTCATATTCCGCTCCAGGAGTTCCATCATAGCTCCTCACTGTCGCTGGGAGGAAGTTTTCTCCTCCGCTCACCCCTTCCACCGTCATTTTCTCTCTACCCACCCTTGCCTCCTTTTCCGCGCAGCTCTCGATTCCCCCCTCTCTTTCGCACCCTCCATGTCATATTCCGCTCCAGGAGCTCCATCATAGCTCCTTGCTGTCGCTGGGAGGATGTTTTCTCCTCCGCTCGCCCCTTCCACCGTCATTTTCTCTCTACCCACCCTTGCCTCCTTTTCCGCGCAGCTCTCGATTCCCCCCTCTCTTTCGCACCCTCCATGTCATATTCCGCTCCAGGAGTTCCATCATAGCTCCTCACTGTCGCTGGGAGGATGTTTTCTCCTCCGCTCGCCCCTTCCACCGTCATTTTCTCTCTACCCACCCTTGCCTCCTTCTCCGCGCAGCTCTCGATACCCCCCTCTCTTTCGCACCCTCCATGTCATATTCCGCTCCAGGAGCTCCATCATAGCTAATCGCTGTCGCTGGGAGGATGTTTTCTCCTCCGCTCGCCCCTTCCACCGTCATTTTCTCTCTACCCACCCTTGCCTCCTTTTCCGCGCAGCTCTCGATTCCCCCCTCTCTTTCGCACCCTCCATGTCATATTCCGCTCCAGGAGTTCCATCATAGCTCCTCACTGTCGCTGGGAGGATGTTTTCTCCTCCGCTCGCCCCTTCCACCGTCATTTTCTCTCTACCCACCCTTGCCTCCTTCTCCGCGCAGCTCTCGATTCCCCCCTCTCTTTCGCACCCTCCATGTCATATTCCGCTCCAGGAGCTCCATCATAGCTCCTCGCTGTCGCTGGGAGGATGTTTTCTCCTCCGCTCGCCCCTTCCACCGTCATTTTCTCTCTACCCACCCTTGCCTCCTTTTCCGCGCAGCTCTCGATTCCCCCCTCTCTTTCGCACCCTTCATGTCATATTCCGCTCCAGGAGTTCCATCATAGCTCCTCACTGTCGCTGGGAGGATGTTTTCTCCTCCGCTCGCCTCTTCCACCGTCATTTTCTCTCTACCCACCCTTGCCTCCTTTTCCGCGCAGCTCTCGATTCCCCCCTCTCTTTCGCACCCTCCATGTCATATTCCGCTCCAGGAGTTCCATCATAGCTCCTCACTGTCGCTGGGAGGAAGTTTTCTCCTCCGCTCGCCCCTTCCACCGTCATTTTCTCTCTACCCACCCTTGCCTCCTTTTCCGCGCAGCTCTCGATTCCCCCCTCTCTTTCGCACCCTCCATGTCATATTCCGCTCCAGGAGCTCCATCATAGCTCCTTGCTGTCGCTGGGAGGATGTTTTCTCCTCCGCTCGCCCCTTCCACCGTCATTTTCTCTCTACCCACCCTTGCCTCCTTTTCCGCGCAGCTCTCGATTCCCCCCTCTCTTTCGCACCCTCCATGTCATATTCCGCTCCAGGAGTTCCATCATAGCTCCTCACTGTCGCTGGGAGGATGTTTTCTCCTCCGCTCGCCCCTTCCACCGTCATTTTCTCTCTACCCACCCTTGCCTCCTTCTCCGCGCAGCTCTCGATTCCCCCCTCTCTTTTGCACCCTCCATGGCATATTCCGCTCCAGGAGCTCCATCATAGCTCCTCGCTGTCGCTGGGAGGATGTTTTCTCCTCCGCTCGCCCCTTCCACCGTCATTTTCTCTCTACCCACCCTTGCCTCCTTCTCCGCGCAGCTCTCGATTCCCCCCTCTCTCTCGCACCCTCCATATTACATCCCGCTCAAGGAGCTCCATCATAGCTCCTCGCTGTCGCTGGGAGGATGTTTTCTCCTCCGCTCGCCCCTTCCACCGTCATTTTCTCTCTACCCACCCTTGCCTCCTTTTCCGCGCAGCTCTCGATTCCCCCCTCTCTTTCGCACCCTAAATGTCATATTCCGCTCCAGGAGTTCCATCATAGCTCCTCACTGTCGCTGGGAGGATGTTTTCTCCTCCGCTCGCCCCTTCCACCGTCATTTTCTCTCTACCCACCCTTGCCTCCTTTTCCGCGCAGCTCTCGATTCCCCCCTCTCTTTCGCACCCTCCATGTCATATTCCGCTCCAGGAGTTCCATCATAGCTCCTCACTGTCGCTGGGAGGAAGTTTTCTCCTCCGCTCGCCCCTTCCACCGTCATTTTCTCTCTACCCACCCTTGCCTCCTTTTCCGCGCAGCTCTCGATTCCCCCCTCTCTTTCGCACCCTCCATGTCATATTCCGCTCCAGGAGCTCCATCATAGCTCCTTGCTGTCGCTGGGAGGATGGTTTCTCCTCCGCTCGCCCCTTCCACCGTCATTTTCTCTCTACCCACCCTTGCCTCCTTTTCCGCGCAGCTCTCGATTCCCCCCTCTCTTTCTCACCCTCCATGTCATATTTCGCTCCAGGAGTTCCATCATAGCTCCTCACTGTCGCTGGGAGGATGTTTTCTCCTCCGCTCGCCCCTTCCACCGTCATTTTCTCTCTACCCACCCTTGCCTCCTTTTCCGCGCAGCTCTCGATTCCCCCCTCTCTTTCGCACCCTCCATGTCATATTCCGCTCCAGGAGTTCCATCATAGCTCCTCACTGTCGCTGGGAGGAAGTTTTCTCCTCCGCTCGCCCCTTCCACCGTCATTTTCTCTCTACCCACCCTTGCCTCCTTTTCCGCGCAGCTCTCGATTCCCCCCTCTCTTTCGCACCCTTCATGTCATATTCCGCTCCAGGAGCTCCATCATAGCTCCTCGCTGTCGCTGGGAGGATGTTTTCTCCTCCGCTCGCCCCTTCCACCGTCATTTTATCTCTACCCACCCTTGCCTCCTTTTCCGCGCAGCTCTCGATTCCCCCCTCTCTTTCGCACCCTCAATGTCATATTCCGCTCCAGGAGTTCCATCATAGCTCCTCACTGTCGCTGGGAGGATGTTTTCTCCTCCGCTCGCCCCTTCCACCGTCATTTTCTCTCTACCCACCCTTGCCTCCTTTTCCGCGCAGCTCTCGATTCCCCCCTCTCTTTCGCACCCTCCATGTCATATTCCGCTCCAGGAGTTCAGTCATAGCTCCGCACTGTCGCTGGGAGGAAGTTTTCTCCTCCGCTCGCCCCTTCCACCGTCATTTTCTCTCTACCCACCCTTGCCTCCTTTTCCGCGCAGCTCTCGATTCCCCCCTCTCTTTCGCACCCTCCATGTCATATTCCGCTCCAGGAGCTCCATCATAGCTCCTCGCTGTCGCTGGGAGGATGTTTTCTCCTCCGCTCGCCCCTTCCACCGTCATTTTCTCTCTACCCTCCCTTGCCTCCTTTTCCGCGCAGCTCTCGATTCCCCCCTCTCTTTCGCACCCTCCATGTCATATTCCGCTCCAGGAGTTCCATCATAGCTCCTCACTGTCGCTGGGAGGAAGTTTTCTCCTCCGCTCGCCCCTTCCACCGTCATTTTCTCTCTACCCACCCTTGCCTCCTTTTCCACGCAGCTCTCGATTCCCCCCTCTCTTTCGCACCCTCCATGTCATATTCCGCTCCAGGAGCTCCATCATAGCTGCTTGCTGTCGCTGGGAGGATGTTTTCTCCTCCGCTCGCCCCTTCCACCGTCATTTTCTCTCTACCCACCCTTGCCTCCTTTTCCGCGCAGCTCTCGATTCCCCCCTCTCTTTCGCACCCTCCATGTCATATTCCGCTCCAGGAGTTCCATCATAGCTCCTCACTGTCGCTGGGAGGATGTTTTCTCCTCCGCTCGCCCCTTCCACCATCATTTTCTCTCTACCCACCCTTGCCTCCTTTTCCGCGCAGCTCTCGATTCCCTCCTCTCTTTCGCACCCTCCATGTCATATTCCGCTCCAGGAGTTCCATCATAGCTCCTCACTGTCGCTGGGAGGAAGTTTTCTCCTCCGCTCACCCCTTCCACCGTCATTTTCTCTCTACCCACCCTTGCCTCCTTTTCCGCGCAGCTCTCGATTCCCCCCTCTCTTTCGCACCCTCCATGTCATATTCCGCTCCAGGAGCTCCATCATAGCTCCTTGCTGTCGCTGGGAGGATGTTTTCTCCTCCGCTCGCCCCTTCCACCGTCATTTTCTCTCTACCCACCCTTGCCTCCTTTTCCGCGCAGCTCTCGATTCCCCCCTCTCTTTCGCACCCTCCATGTCATATTCCGCTCCAGGAGTTCCATCATAGCTCCTCACTGTCGCTGGGAGGATGTTTTCTCCTCCGCTCGCCCCTTCCACCGTCATTTTCTCTCTACCCACCCTTGCCTCCTTCTCCGCGCAGCTCTCGATTCCCCCCTCTCTTTCGCACCCTCCATGTCATATTCCGCTCCAGGAGCTCCATCATAGCTAATCACTGTCGCTGGGAGGATGTTTTCTCCTCCGCTCGCCCCTTCCACCGTCATTTTCTCTCTACCCACCCTTGCCTCCTTTTCCGCGCAGCTCTCGATTCCCCCCTCTCTTTCGCACCCTCCATGTCATATTCCGCTCCAGGAGTTCCATCATAGCTCCTCACTGTCGCTGGGAGGATGTTTTCTCCTCTGCTCGCCCCTTCCACCGTCATTTTCTCTCTACCCACCCTTGCCTCCTTTTCCGCGCAGCTCTCGATTCCCCCCTCTCTTTCGCACCCTCCATGTCATATTCCGCTCCAGGAGTTCCATCATAGCTCCTCACTGTCGCTGGGAGGATGTTTTCTCCTCCGCTCGCCCCTTCCACCGTCATTTTCTCTCTACCCACCCTTGCCTCCTTCTCCGCGCAGCTCTCGATTCCCCCCTCTCTTTCGCACCCTCCATGTCATATTCCGCTCCAGGAGCTCCATCATAGCTCCTTGCTGTCGCTGGGAGGATGTTTTCTCCTCCGCTCGCCCCTTCCACCGTCATTTTCTCTCTACCCACCCTTGCCTCCTTTTCCGCGCAGCTCTCGATTCCCCCCTCTCTTTCGCACCCTCCATGTCATATTCCGCTCCAGGAGTTCCATCATAGCTCCTCACTGTCGCTGGGAGGATGTTTTCTCCTCCGCTCGCCCCTTCCACCGTCATTTTCTCTCTACCCACCCTTGCCTCCTTTTCCGCGCAGCTCTCGATTCCCCCCTCTCTTTCGCACCCTCCATGTCATATTCCGCTCCAGGAGCTCCATCATAGCTCCTTGCTGTCGCTGGGAGGATGTTTTCTCCTCCGCTCGCCCCTTCCACCGTCATTTTCTCTCTACCCACCCTTGCCTCCTTTTCCGCGCAGCTCTCGATTCCCCCCTCTCTTTCGCACCCTCCATGTCATATTCCGCTCCAGGAGTTCCATCATAGCTCCTCACTGTCGCTGGGAGGAAGTTTTCTCCTCCGCTCGCCCCTTCCACCGTCATTTTCTCTCTACCCACCCTTGCCTCCTTTTCCGCGCAGCTCTCGATTCCCCCCTCTCTTTCGCACCCTCCATGTCATATTCCGCTCCAGGAGCTCCATCATAGCTCCTTGCTGTCGCTGGGAGGATGTTTTCTCCTCCGCTCGCCCCTTCCACCGTCATTTTCTCTCTACCCACCCTTGCCTCCTTTTCCGCGCAGCTCTCGATTCCCCCCTCTCTTTCGCACCCTCCATGTCATATTCCCGCTCCAGGAGCTCCATCATAGCTCCTCGCTGTCGCTGGGAGGATGTTTTCTCCTCCGCTCGCCCCTTCCACCGTCATTTTCTCTCTACCAACCCTTGCCTCCTTTTCTGCGCAGCTCTCGATTCCCCCCTCTCTTTCGCACCCTCAATGTCATATTCCGCTCCAGGAGTTCCATCATAGCTCCTCACTGTCGCTGGGAGGATGTTTTCTCCTCCGCTCGCCCCTTCCACCGTCATTTTCTCTCTACCCACCCTTGCCTCCTTTTCCGCGCAGCTCTCGATTCCCCCCTCTCTTTCGCACCCTCCATGTCATATTCCGCTCCAGGAGTTCCATCATAGCTCCTCACTGTCGCTGGGAGGAAGTTTTCTCCTCCGCTCGCCCCTTCCACCGTCATTTTCTCTCTACCCACCCTTGCCTCCTTTTCCGCGCAGCTCTCGATTCCCCCCTCTCTTTCGCACCCTCCATGTCATATTCCGCTCCAGGAGCTCCATCATAGCTCCTTGCTGTCGCTGGGAGGATGTTTTCTCCTCCGCTCGCCCCTTCCACCGTCATTTTCTCTCTACCCACCCTTGCCTCCTTTTCCGCGCAGCTCTCGATTCCCCCCTCTCTTTCGCACCCTCCATGTCATATTCCGCTCCAGGAGTTCTATCATAGCTCCTCACTGTCGCTGGGAGGATGTTTTCTCCTCCGCTCGCCCCTTCCACCGTCATTTTCTCTCTACCCACCCTTGCCTCCTTTTCTGCGCAGCTCTCGATTCCCCCCTCTCTTTCGCACCCTCCATGTCATATTCCGCTCCAGGAGTTCAGTCATAGCTCCGCACTGTCGCTGGGAGGAAGTTTTCTCCTCCGCTCGCCCCTTCCACCGTCATTTTCTCTCTACCCACCCTTGCCTCCTTTTCCGCGCAGCTCTCGATTCCCCCCTCTCTTTCGCACCCTCCATGTCATATTCCGCTCCAGGAGCTCCATCATAGCTCCTCGCTGTCGCTGGGAGGATGTTTTCTCCTCCGCTCGCCCCTTCCACCGTCATTTTCTCTCTACCCTCCCTTGCCTCCTTTTCCGCGCAGCTCTCGATTCCCCCCTCTCTTTCGCACCCTCCATGTCATATTCCGCTCCAGGAGTTCCATCATAGCTCCTCACTGTCGCTGGGAGGAAGTTTTCTCCTCCGCTCGCCCCTTCCACCGTCATTTTCTCTCTACCCACCCTTGCCTCCTTTTCCACGCAGCTCTCGATTCCCCCCTCTCTTTCGCACCCTCCATGTCATATTCCGCTCCAGGAGCTCCATCATAGCTGCTTGCTGTCGCTGGGAGGATGTTTTCTCCTCCGCTCGCCCCTTCCACCGTCATTTTCTCTCTACCCACCCTTGCCTCCTTTTCCGCGCAGCTCTCGATTCCCCCCTCTCTTTCGCACCCTCCATGTCATATTCCGCTCCAGGAGTTCCATCATAGCTCCTCACTGTCGCTGGGAGGATGTTTTCTCCTCCGCTCGCCCCTTCCACCATCATTTTCTCTCTACCCACCCTTGCCTCCTTTTCCGCGCAGCTCTCGATTCCCTCCTCTCTTTCGCACCCTCCATGTCATATTCCGCTCCAGGAGTTCCATCATAGCTCCTCACTGTCGCTGGGAGGAAGTTTTCTCCTCCGCTCACCCCTTCCACCGTCATTTTCTCTCTACCCACCCTTGCCTCCTTTTCCGCGCAGCTCTCGATTCCCCCCTCTCTTTCGCACCCTCCATGTCATATTCCGCTCCAGGAGCTCCATCATAGCTCCTTGCTGTCGCTGGGAGGATGTTTTCTCCTCCGCTCGCCCCTTCCACCGTCATTTTCTCTCTACCCACCCTTGCCTCCTTTTCCGCGCAGCTCTCGATTCCCCCCTCTCTTTCGCACCCTCCATGTCATATTCCGCTCCAGGAGTTCCATCATAGCTCCTCACTGTCGCTGGGAGGATGTTTTCTCCTCCGCTCGCCCCTTCCACCGTCATTTTCTCTCTACCCACCCTTGCCTCCTTCTCCGCGCAGCTCTCGATTCCCCCCTCTCTTTCGCACCCTCCATGTCATATTCCGCTCCAGGAGCTCCATCATAGCTAATCACTGTCGCTGGGAGGATGTTTTCTCCTCCGCTCGCCCCTTCCACCGTCATTTTCTCTCTACCCACCCTTGCCTCCTTTTCCGCGCAGCTCTCGATTCCCCCCTCTCTTTCGCACCCTCCATGTCATATTCCGCTCCAGGAGTTCCATCATAGCTCCTCACTGTCGCTGGGAGGATGTTTTCTCCTCTGCTCGCCCCTTCCACCGTCATTTTCTCTCTACCCACCCTTGCCTCCTTTTCCGCGCAGCTCTCGATTCCCCCCTCTCTTTCGCACCCTCCATGTCATATTCCGCTCCAGGAGTTCCATCATAGCTCCTCACTGTCGCTGGGAGGATGTTTTCTCCTCCGCTCGCCCCTTCCACCGTCATTTTCTCTCTACCCACCCTTGCCTCCTTCTCCGCGCAGCTCTCGATTCCCCCCTCTCTTTCGCACCCTCCATGTCATATTCCGCTCCAGGAGCTCCATCATAGCTCCTTGCTGTCGCTGGGAGGATGTTTTCTCCTCCGCTCGCCCCTTCCACCGTCATTTTCTCTCTACCCACCCTTGCCTCCTTTTCCGCGCAGCTCTCGATTCCCCCCTCTCTTTCGCACCCTCCATGTCATATTCCGCTCCAGGAGTTCCATCATAGCTCCTCACTGTCGCTGGGAGGATGTTTTCTCCTCCGCTCGCCCCTTCCACCGTCATTTTCTCTCTACCCACCCTTGCCTCCTTTTCCGCGCAGCTCTCGATTCCCCCCTCTCTTTCGCACCCTCCATGTCATATTCCGCTCCAGGAGCTCCATCATAGCTCCTTGCTGTCGCTGGGAGGATGTTTTCTCCTCCGCTCGCCCCTTCCACCGTCATTTTCTCTCTACCCACCCTTGCCTCCTTTTCCGCGCAGCTCTCGATTCCCCCCTCTCTTTCGCACCCTCCATGTCATATTCCGCTCCAGGAGTTCCATCATAGCTCCTCACTGTCGCTGGGAGGAAGTTTTCTCCTCCGCTCGCCCCTTCCACCGTCATTTTCTCTCTACCCACCCTTGCCTCCTTTTCCGCGCAGCTCTCGATTCCCCCCTCTCTTTCGCACCCTCCATGTCATATTCCGCTCCAGGAGCTCCATCATAGCTCCTTGCTGTCGCTGGGAGGATGTTTTCTCCTCCGCTCGCCCCTTCCACCGTCATTTTCTCTCTACCCACCCTTGCCTCCTTTTCCGCGCAGCTCTCGATTCCCCCCTCTCTTTCGCACCCTCCATGTCATATTCCCGCTCCAGGAGCTCCATCATAGCTCCTCGCTGTCGCTGGGAGGATGTTTTCTCCTCCGCTCGCCCCTTCCACCGTCATTTTCTCTCTACCAACCCTTGCCTCCTTTTCTGCGCAGCTCTCGATTCCCCCCTCTCTTTCGCACCCTCCATGTCATATTCCGCTCCAGGAGTTCTATCATAGCTCCTCACTGTCGCTGGGAGGATGTTTTCTCCTCCGCTCGCCCCTTCCACCGTCATTTTCTCTCTACCCACCCTTGCCTCCTTTTCTGCGCAGCTCTCGATTCCCCCCTCTCTTTCGCACCCTCCATGTCATATTCCTCTCCAGGAGTTCCATCATAGCTCCTCACTGTCGCTGGGAGGATGTTTTCTCCTCCGCTCGCCCCTTCCACCGTCATTTTCTCTCTACCCACCCTTGCCTCCTTCTCCGCGCAGCTCTCGATTCCCCCCTCTCTTTCACACCCTCCATGTCATATTCCGCTCCAGGAGCTCCATCATAGCTCCTCGCTGTCGCTGGGAGGATGTTTTCTCCTCCGCTCGCCCCTTCCACCGTCATTTTCTCTCTACCCACCCTTGCCTCCTTTTCCGCGCAGCTCTCGATTCCCCCCTCTCTTTCGCACCCTCCATGTCATATTCCGCTCCAGGAGTTCCATCATAGCTCCTCACTGTCGCTGGGAGGATGTTTTCTCCTCCGCTCGCCTCTTCCACCGTCATTTTCTCTCTACCCACCCTTGCCCCCTCTTCTCTGCGCAGCTCTCGATTCCCCCCTCTCTTTCGCACCCTCCATGTCATATTCCGCTCCAGGAGTTCCATCATAGCTCCTCACTGTCGCTGGGAGGAAATTTTCTCCTCCGCTCGCCCCTTCCACCGTCATTTTCTCTCTACCCACCCTTGCCTCCTTTTCCGCGCAGCTCTCGATTTCCCCCTCTCTTTTGCACCCTCCATGTCATATTCCGCTCCAGGAGCTCCATCATAGCTCCTTGCTGTCGCTGGGAGGATGTTTTCTCCTCCGCTCGCCCCTTCCACCGTCATTTTCTCTCTACCCACCCTTGCCTCCTTTTCCGCGCAGCTCTCGTTTCCCCCCTCTCTTTTGCACCCTCCATGTCATATTCCGCTCCAGGAGTTCCATCATAGCTCCTCACTGTCGCTGGGAGGATGTTTTCTCCTCCGCTCGCCCCTTCCACCGTCATTTTCTCTCTACCCACCCTTGCCTCCTTTTCCGCGCAGCTCTCGATTCCCCCCTCTCTTTCACACCCTCCATGTCATATTCCGCTCCAGGAGCTCCATCATAGCTCCTCGCTGTCGCTGGGAGGATGTTTTCTCCTCCCCTCGCCCCTTCCACCGTCATTTTCTCTCTACCCACCCTTGCCTCCTTTTCCGCGCAGCTCTCGATTCCCCCCTCTCTTTCGCACCCTCAATGTCATATTCCGCTCCAGGAGTTCCATCATAGCTCCTCACTGTCGCTGGGAGGATGTTTTCTCCTCCGCTCGCCCCTTCCACCGTCATTTTCTCTCTACCCACCCTTGCCTCCTTTTCCGCGCAGCTCTCGATTCCCCCCTCTCTTTCGCACCCTCCATGTCATATTCCGCTCCAGGAGTTCCATCATAGCTCCTCACTGTCGCTGGGAGGAAGTTTTCTCCTCCGCTCGCCCCTTCCACCGTCATTTTCTCTCTACCCACCCTTGCCTCCTTTTCCGCGCAGCTCTCGATTCCACCCTCTCTTTCGCACCCTCCATGTCATATTCCGCTCCAGGAGCTCCATCATAGCTCCTTGCTGTCGCTGGGAGGATGTTTTCTCCTCCGCTCGCCCCTTCCACCGTCATTTTCTCTCTACCCACCTTCGCCTCCTTTTCCGCGCAGCTCTCGATTCCCCCCTCTCTTTCGCACCCTCCATGTCATATTCCGCTCCAGGAGTTCCATCATAGCTCCTCACTGTCGCTGGGAGGATGTTTTCTCCTCCGCTCGCCCCTTCCACCATCATTTTCTCTCTACCCACCCTTGCCTCCTTTTCCGCGCAGCTCTCGATTCCCCCCTCTCTTTCGCACCCTCCATGTCATATTCCGCTCCAGGAGTTCCATCATAGCTCCTCACTGTCGCTGGGAGGAAGTTTTCTCCTCCGCTCGCCCCTTCCACCGTCATTTTCTCTCTACCCACCCTTGCCTCCTTTTCCGCGCAGCTCTCGATTCCCCCCTCTCTTTCGCACCCTCCATGTCATATTCCGCTCCAGGAGCTCCATCATAGCTAATCGCTGTCGCTGGGAGGATGTTTTCTCCTCCGCTCGCCCCTTCCACCGTCATTTTCTCTCTACCCACCCTTGCCTCCTTTTCCGCGCAGCTCTCGATTCCCCCCTCTCTTTCGCACCCTCCATGTCATATTCCGCTCCAGGAGTTCCATCATAGCTCCTCACTGTCGCTGGGAGGATGTTTTCTCCTCCGCTCGCCCCTTCCACCGTCATTTTCTCTCTACCCACCCTTGCCTCCTTTTCCGCGCAGCTCTCGATTCCCCCCTCTCTTTCGCACCCTCCATGTCATATTCCGCTCCAGGAGCTCCATCATAGCTCCTTGCTGTCGCTGGGAGGATGTTTTCTCCTCCGCTCGCCCCTTCCACCGTCATTTTCTCTCTACCCACCCTTGCCTCCTTTTCCGCGCAGCTCTCGATTCCCCCCTCTCTTTCGCACCCTCCATGTCATATTCCGCTCCAGGAGTTCCATCATAGCTCCTCACTGTCGCTGGGAGGATGTTTTCTCCTCCGCTCGCCCCTTCCACCGTCATTTTCTCTCTACCCACCCTTGCCTCCTTTTCCGCGCAGCTCTCGATTCCCCCCTCTCTTTCGCACCCTCCATGTCATATTCCGCTCCAGGAGCTCCATCATAGCTCCTTGCTGTCGCTGGGAGGATGTTTTCTCCTCCGCTCGCCCCTTCCACCGTCATTTTCTCTCTACCCACCCTTGCCTCCTTTTCCGCGCAGCTCTCGATTCCCCCCTCTCTTTCGCACCCTCCATGTCATATTCCGCTCCAGGAGTTCCATCATAGCTCCTCACTGTCGCTGGGAGGATGTTTTCTCCTCCGCTCGCCCCTTCCACCGTCATTTTCTCTCTACCCACCCTTGCCTCCTTTTCCGCGCAGCTCTCGATTCCCCCCTCTCTTTCGCACCCTCCATGTCATATTCCGCTCCAGGAGTTCCATCATAGCTCCTCACTGTCGCTGGGAGGATGTTTTCTCCTCCGCTCGCCCCTTCCACCGTCATTTTCTCTCTACCCACCCTTGCCTCCTTTTCCGCGCAGCTCTCGATTCCCCCCTCTCTTTCGCACCCTCCATGTCATATTCCGCTCCAGGAGTTCCATCATAGCTCCTCACTGTCGCTGGGAGGAAGTTTTCTCCTCCGCTCGCCCCTTCCACCTTCATTTTCTCTCTACCCACCCTTGCCTCCTTTTCCGCGCAGCTCTCGATTCCCCCCTCTCTTTCGCACCCTCCATGTCATATTCCGCTCCAGGAGCTCCATCATAGCTCCTTGCTGTCGCTGGGAGGATGTTTTCTCCTCCGCTCGCCCCTTCCACCATCATTTTCTCTCTACCCACCCTTGCCTCCTTTTCCGCGCAGCTCTCGATTCCCCCCTCTCTTTCGCACCCTCCATGTCATATTCCGCTCCAGGAGTTCCATCATAGCTCCTCACTGTCGCTGGGAGGATGTTTTCTCCTCCGCTCGCCCCTTCCACCGTCATTTTCTCTCTACCCACCCTTGCCTCCTTCTCCGCGCAGCTCTCGATTCCCCCCTCTCTTTCGCACCCTCCATGTCATATTCCGCTCCAGGAGCTCCATCATAGCTAATCGCTGTCGCTGGGAGGATGTTTTCTCCTCCGCTCGCCCCTTCCACCGTCATTTTCTCTCTACCCACCCTTGCCTCCTTTTCCGCGCAGCTCTCGATTCCCCCCTCTCTTTCGCACCCTCCATGTCATATTCCGCTCCAGGAGTTCCATCATAGCTCCTCACTGTCGCTGGGAGGATGTTTTCTCCTCCGTTTGCCCCTTCCACCGTCATTTTCTCTCTACCCACCCTTGCCTCCTTTTCCGCGCAGCTCTCGATTCCCCCCTCTCTTTCGCACCCTCCATGTCATATTCCGCTCCAGGAGCTCCATCATAGCTCCTCGCTGTCGCTGGGAGGATGTTTTCTCCTCCGCTCACCCCTTCCACCGTCATTTTCTCTCTACCCACCCTTGCCTCCTTTTCCGCGCAGCTCTCGATTCCCCCCTCTCTTTCGCACCCTCAATGTCATATTCCGCTCCAGGAGTTCCATCATAGCTCCTCACTGTCGCTGGGAGGATGTTTTCTCCTCCGCTCGCCCCTTCCACCGTCATTTTCTCTCTACCCACCCTTGCCTCCTTTTCCGCGCAGCTCTCGATTCCCCCCTCTCTTTCTCACCCTCCATGTCATATTCCGCTCCAGGAGTTCCATCATAGCTCCTCACTGTCGCTGGGAGGAAGTTTTCTCCTCCGCTCGCCCCTTCCACCGTCATTTTCTCTCTACCCACCCTTGCCTCCTTTTCCGCGCAGCTCTCGATTCCCCCCTCTCTTTCGCACCCTCCATGTCATATTCCGCTCCAGGAGCTCCATCATAGCTCCTTGCTATCGCTGGGAGGATGTTTTCTCCTCCGCTCGCCCCTTCCACCGTCATTTTCTCTCTACCCACCCTTGCCTCCTTTTCCGCGCAGCTCTCGATTCCCCCCTCTCTTTCGCTCCCTCAATGTCATATTCCGCTCCAGGAGTTCCATCATAGCTCCTCACTGTCGCTGGGAGGATGTTTTCTCCTCCGCTCGCCCCTTCCACCGTCATTTTCTCTCTACCCACCCTTGCCTCCTTTTCCGCGCAGCTCTCGATTCCCCCCTCTCTTTCGCACCCTCCATGTCATATTCCGCTCCAGGAGTTCCATCATAGCTCCTCGCTGTCGCTGGGAGGATGTTTTCTCCTCCGCTCACCCCTTCCACCGTCATTTTCTCTCTACCCACCCTTGCCTCCTTTTCCGCGCAGCTCTCGATTCCCCCCTCTCTTTCGCACCCTCAATGTCATATTCCGCTCCAGGAGTTCCATCATAGCTCCTCACTGTCCCTGGGAGGATGTTTTCTCCTCCGCTCGCCCCTTCCACCGTCATTTTCTCTCTACCCACCCTTGCCTCCTTTTCCGCGCAGCTCTCGATTCCCCCCTCTCTTTCGCACCCTCCATGTCATATTCCGCTCCAGGAGTTCCATCATAGCTCCTCACTGTCGCTGGGAGGAAGTTTTCTCCTCCGCTCGCCCCTTCCACCGTCATTTTCTCTCTACCCACCCTTGCCTCCTTTTCCGCGCAGCTCTCGATTCCCCCCTCTCTTTCGCACCCTCCATGTCATATTCCGCTCCAGGAGCTCCATCATAGCTCCTTGCTATCGCTGGGAGGATGTTTTCTCCTCCGCTCGCCCCTTCCACCGTCATTTTCTCTCTACCCACCCTTGCCTCCTTTTCCGCGCAGCTCTCGATTCCCCCCTCTCTTTCGCACCCTCCATGTCATATTCCGCTCCAGGAGTTCCATCATAGCTCCTCACTGTCGCTGGGAGGATGTTTTCTCCTCCGCTCGCCTCTTCCACCGTCATTTTCTCTCTACCCACCCTTGCCTCCTTTTCCGCGCAGCTCTCGATTCCCCCCTCTCTTTCGCACCCTCCATGTCATATTCCGCTCCAGGAGTTCCATCATAGCTCCTCACTGTCGCTGGGAGGATGTTTTCTCCTCCGCTCGCCCCTTCCACCGTCATTTTCTCTCTACCCACCCTTGCCTCCTTTTCCGCGCAGCTCTCGATTCCCCCCTCTCTTTCGCACCCTCCATGTCATATTCCGCTCCAGGAGTTCCATCATAGCTCCTCACTGTCGCTGGGAGGATGTTTTCTCCTCCGCTCGCCCCTTCCACCGTCATTTTCTCTCTACCCACCCTTGCCTCCTTTTCCGCGCAGCTCTCGATTCCCCCCTCTCTTTCGCACCCTCCATGTCATATTCCGCTCCAGGAGTTCCATCATAGCTCCTCACTGTCGCTGGGAGGATGTTTTCTCCTCCGCTCGCCCCTTCCACCGTCATTTTCTCTCTACCCACCCTTGCCTCCTTTTCCGCGCAGCTCTCGATTCCCCCCTCTCTTTCGCACCCTCCATGTCATATTCCGCTCCAGGAGCTCCATCATAGCTCCTTGCTGTCGCTGGGAGGATGTTTTCTCCTCCGCTCGCCCCTTCCACCGTCATTTTCTCTCTACCCACCCTTGCCTCCTTTTCCGCGCAGCTCTCGATTCCCCCCTCTCTTTCGCACCCTCCATGTCATATTCCGCTCCAGGAGTTCCATCATAGCTCCTCACTGTCGCTGGGAGGATGTTTTCTCCTCCGCTCGCCCCTTCCACCATCATTTTCTCTCTACCCACCCTTGCCTCCTTTTCCGCGCAGCTCTCGATTCCCCCCTCTCTTTCGCACCCTCCATGTCATATTCCGCTCCAGGAGTTCCATCATAGCTCCTCACTGTCGCTGGGAGGAAGTTTTCTCCTCCGCTCGCCCCTTCCACCGTCATTTTCTCTCTACCCACCCTTGCCTCCTTTTCCGCGCAGCTCTCGATTCCCCCCTCTCTTTCGCACCCTCCATGTCATATTCCGCTCCAGGAGTTCCATCATAGCTCCTCACTGTCGCTGGGAGGATGTTTTCTCCTCCGCTCGCCTCTTCCACTGTCATTTTCTCTCTACCCACCCTTGCCTCCTTTTCCGCGCAGCTCTCGATTCCCCCCTCTCTTTCGCACCCTCCATGTCATATTCCGCTCCAGGAGTTCCATCATAGCTCCTCACTGTCGCTGGGAGGAAGTTTTCTCCTCCGCTCGCCCCTTCCACCGTCATTTTCTCTCTACCCACCCTTGCCTCCTTTTCCGCGCAGCTCTCGATTCCCCCCTCTCTTTCGCACCCTTCATGTCATATTCCGCTCCAGGAGCTCCATCATAGCTCCTTGCTGTCGCTGGGAGGATGTTTTCTCCTCCGCTCGCCCCTTCCACCGTCATTTTCTCTCTACCCACCCTTGCCTCCTTTTCCGCGCAGCTCTCGATTCCCCCCTCTTTTTCGCACCCTCCATGTCATATTCCGCTCCAGGAGTTCCATCATAGCTCCTCACTGTCGCTGGGAGGATGTTTTCTCCTCCGCTCGCCCCTTCCACCGTCATTTTCTCTCTACCCACCCTTGCCTCCTTTTCCGCGCAGCTCTCGATTCCCCCCTCTCTTTCGCACCCTCCATGTCATATTCCGCTCCAGGAGCTCCATCATAGCTCCTCGCTGTCGCTGGGAGGATGTTTTCTCCTCCGCTCGCCCCTTCCACCGTCATTTTCTCTCTACCCACCCTTGCCTCCTTTTCCGCGCAGCTCTCGATTCCCCCCTCTCTTTCGCACCCTCAATGTCATATTCCGCTCCAGGAGTTCCATCATAGCTCCTCACTGTCGCTGGGAGGATGTTTTCTCCTCCGCTCGCCCCTTCCACCATCATTTTCTCTCTACCCACCCTTGCCTCCTTTTCCGCGCAGCTCTCGATTCCCCCCTCTCTTTCGCACCCTCCATGTCATATTCCGCTCCAGGAGTTCCATCATAGCTCCTCACTGTCGCTGGGAGGAAGTTTTCTCCTCCGCTCGCCCCTTCCACCGTCATTTTCTCTCTACCCACCCTTGCCTCCTTTTCCACGCAGCTCTCGATTCCCCCCTCTCTTTCGCACCCTCCATGTCATATTCCGCTCCAGGAGCTCCATCATAGCTCCTTGCTGTCGCTGGGAGGATGTTTTCTCCTCCGCTCGCCCCTTCCACCGTCATTTTCTCTCTACCCACCCTTGCCTCCTTTTCCGCGCAGCTCTCGATTCCCCCCTCTCTTTCGCACCCTCCATGTCATATTCCGCTCCAGGAGTTCCATCATAGCTCCTCACTGTCGCAGGGAGGATGTTTTCTCCTCCGCTTGCCCCTTCCACCATCATTTTCTCTCTACCCACCCTTGCCTCCTTTTCCGCGCAGCTCTCGATTCCCCCCTCTCTTTCGCACCCTCCATGTCATATTCCGCTCCAGGAGTTCCATCATAGCTCCTCACTGTCGCTGGGAGGAAGTTTTCTCCTCCGCTCGCCCCTTCCACCGTCATTTTCTCTCTACCCACCCTTTCCTCCTTTTCCGCGCAGCTCTCGATTCCCCCCTCTCTTTCGCACCCTCCATGTCATATTCCGCTCCAGGAGCTCCATCATAGCTCCTTGCTGTCGCTGGGAGGATGTTTTCTCCTCCGCTCGCCCCTTCCACCGTCATTTTCTCTCTACCCACCCTTGCCTCCTTTTCCGCGCAGCTCTCGATTCCCCCCTCTCCTTCGCACCCTCCATGTCATATTCCGCTCCAGGAGTTCCATCATAGCTCCTCACTGTCGCTGGGAGGATGTTTTCTCCTCCGCTCGCCCCTTCCACCGTCATTTTCTCTCTACCCACCCTTGCCTCCTTCTCCGCGCAGCTCTCGATTCCCCCCTCTCTTTCGCACCCTCCATGTCATATTCCGCTCCAGGAGCTCCATCATAGCTAATCGCTGTCGCTGGGAGGATGTTTTCTCCTCCGCTCGCCCCTTCCACCGTCATTTTCTCTCTACCCACCCTTGCCTCCTTTTCCGCGCAGCTCTCGATTCCCCCCTCTCTTTCGCACCCTCCATGTCATATTCCGCTCCAGGAGCTCCATCATAGCTCCTTGCTGTCGCTGGGAGGATGTTTTCTCCTCCGCTCGCCCCTTCCACCGTCATTTTCTCTCTACCCACCCTTGCCTCCTTTTCCGCGCAGCTCTCGATTCTCCCCTCTCTTTCGCACCCTCCATGTCATATTCCGCTCCAGGAGTTCCATCATAGCTCCTCACTGTCGCTGGGAGGATGTTTTCTCCTCCGCTCGCCCCTTCCACCGTCATTTTCTCTCTACCCACCCTTGCCTCCTTTTCCGCGCAGCTCTCGATTCCCCCCTCTCTTTCGCACCCTCCATGTCATATTCCGCTCCAGGAGTTCCATCATAGCTCCTCACTGTCGCTGGGAGGATGTTTTCTCCTCCGCTCGCCCCTTCCACCGTCATTTTCTCTCTACCCACCCTTGCCTCCTTTTCCGCGCAGCTCTCGATTCCCCATTCTCTTTCGCACCCTCCATGTCATATTCCGCTCCAGGAGTTCCATCATAGCTCCTCACTGTCGCTGGGAGGATGTTTTCTCCTCCGCTCGCCCCTTCCACCGTCATTTTCTCTCTACCCACCCTTGCCTCCTTTTCCGCGCAGCTCTCGATTCCCCCCTCTCTTTCGCACCCTCCATGTCATATTCCGCTCCAGGAGCTCCATCATAGCTCCTTGCTGTCGCTGGGAGGATGTTTTCTCCTCCGCTCGCCCCTTCCACCGTCATTTTCTCTCTACCCACCCTTGCCTCCTTTTCCGCGCAGCTCTCGAATCCCCCCTCTCTTTCGCACCCTCCATGTCATATTCCGCTCCAGGAGTTCCATCATAGCTCCTCACTGTCGCTGGGAGGATGTTTTCTCCTTCGCTCGCCCCTTCCACCGTCATTTTCTCTCTACCCACCCTTGCCTCCTTTTCCGCGCAGCTCTCGATTCCCCCCTCTCTTTCGCACCCTCCATGTCATATTCCGCTCCAGGAGTTCCATCATAGCTCCTCACTGTCGCTGGGAGGATGTTTTCTCCTCCGCTCGCCCCTTCCACCGTCATTTTCTCTCTACCCACCCTTGCCTCCTTTTCCGCGCAGCTCTCGATTCCCCCCTCTCTTTCGCACCCTCCATGTCATATTCCGCTCCAGGAGCTCCATCATAGCTCCTGGCTGTCGCTGGGAGGATGTTTTCTCCTCCGCTCGCCCCTTCCACCGTCATTTTCTCTCTACCCACCCTTGCCTCCTTTTCCGCGCAGCTCTCGATTCCCCCCTCTCTTTCGCACCCTCCATGTCATATTCCGCTCCAGGAGTTCCATCATAGCTCCTCACTGTCGCTGGGAGGATGTTTTCTCCTCCGCTCGCCCCTTCCACCGTCATTTTCTCTCTACCCACCCTTGCCTCCTTTTCCGCGCAGCTCTCGATTCCCCCCTCTCTTTCGCACCCTCCATGTCATATTCCGCTCCAGGAGTTCCATCATAGCTCCTCACTGTCGCTGGGAGGATGTTTTCTCCTCCGCTCGCCCCTTCCACCGTCATTTTCTCTCTACCCACCCTTGCCTCCTTTTCCGCGCAGCTCTCGATTCCCCCCTCTCTTTCGCACCCTCCATGTCATATTCCGCTCCAGGAGTTCCATCATAGCTCCTCACTGTCGCTGGGAGGATGTTTTCTCCTCCGCTCGCCCCTTCCACCGTCATTTTCTCTCTACCCACCCTTGCCTCCTTTTCCGCGCAGCTCTCGATTCCCCCCTCTCTTTCGCACCCTCCATGTCATATTCCGCTCCAGGAGTTCCATCATAGCTCCTCACTGTCGCTGGGAGGATGTTTTCTCCTCCGCTCGCCCCTTCCACCGTCATTTTCTCTCTACCCACCCTTGCCTCCTTTTCCGCGCAGCTCTCGATTCCCCCCTCTCTTTCGCACCCTCCATGTCATATTCCGCTCCAGGAGCTCCATCATAGCTCCTTGCTGTCGCTGGGAGGATGTTTTCTCCTCCGCTCGCCCCTTCCACCGTCATTTTCTCTCTACCCACCCTTGCCTCCTTTTCCGCGCAGCTCTCGATTCCCCCCTCTCTTTCGCACCCTCCATGTCATATTCCGCTCCAGGAGTTCCATCATAGCTCCTCACTGTCGCTGGGAGGATGTTTTCTCCTCCGCTCGCCCCTTCCACCATCATTTTCTCTCTACCCACCCTTGCCTCCTTTTCCGCGCAGCTCTCGATTCCCCCCTCTCTTTCGCACCCTCCATGTCATATTCCGCTCCAGGAGTTCCATCATAGCTCCTCACTGTCGCTGGGAGGAAGTTTTCTCCTCCGCTCGCCCCTTCCACCGTCATTTTCTCTCTACCCACCCTTGCCTCCTTTTCCGCGCAGCTCTCGATTCCCCCCTCTCTTTCGCACCCTCCATGTCATATTCCGCTCCAGGAGCTCCATCATAGCTCCTTGCTGTCGCTGGGAGGATGTTTTCTCCTCCGCTCGCCCCTTCCACCGTCATTTTCTCTCTACCCACCCTTGCCTCCTTTTCCGCGCAGCTCTCGATTCCCCCCTCTCTTTCGCACCCTCCATGTCATATTCCGCTCCAGGAGTTCCATCATAGCTCCTCACTGTCGCTGGGAGGATGTTTTCTCCTCCGCTCGCCCCTTCCACCGTCATTTTCTCTCTACCCACCCTTGCCTCCTTCTCCGCGCAGCTCTCGATTCCCCCCTCTCTTTCGCACCCTCCATGTCATATTCCGCTCCAGGAGTTCCATCATAGCTCCTCACTGTCGCTGGGAGGAAGTTTTCTCCTCCGCTCGCCCCTTCCACCGTCATTTTCTCTCTACCCACCCTTGCCTCCTTTTCCGCGCAGCTCTCGATTCCCCCCTCTCTTTCGCACCCTCCATGTCATATTCCGCTCCAGGAGCTCCATCATAGCTCCTTGCTGTCGCTGGGAGGATGTTTTCTCCTCCGCTCGCCCCTTCCACCGTCATTTTCTCTCTACCCACCCTTGCCTCCTTTTCCGCGCAGCTCTCGATTCCCCCCTCTCTTTCGCACCCTCCATGTCATATTCCGCTCCAGGAGTTCCATCATAGCTCCTCACTGTCGCTGGGAGGATGTTTTCTCCTCCGCTCGCCCCTTCCACCGTCATTTTCTCTCTACCCACCCTTGCCTCCTTTTCCGCGCAGCTCTCGATTCCCCCCTCTCTTTCGCACCCTCCATGTCATATTCCGCTCCAGGAGCTCCATCATAGCTCCTCGCTGTCGCTGGGAGGATGTTTTCTCCTCCGCTCGCCCCTTCCACCGTCATTTTCTCTCTACCCACCCTTGCCTCCTTTTCCGCGCAGCTCTCGATTCCCCCCTCTCTTTCGCACCCTCAATGTCATATTCCGCTCCAGGAGTTCCATCATAGCTCCTCACTGTCGCTGGGAGGAAGTTTTCTCCTCCGCTCGCCCCTTCCACCGTCATTTTCTCTCTACCCACCCTTGCCTCCTTTTCCGCGCAGCTCTCGATTCCCCCCTCTCTTTCGCACCCTCCATGTCATATTCCGCTCCAGGAGTTCCATCATAGCTCCTCACTGTCGCTGGGAGGAAGTTTTCTCCTCCGCTCGCCCCTTCCACCGTCATTTTCTCTCTACCCACCCTTGCCTCCTTTTCCGCGCAGCTCTCGATTCCCCCCTCTCTTTCGCACCCTCCATGTCATATTCCGCTCCAGGAGCTCCATCATAGCTCCTGGCTGTCGCTGGGAGGATGTTTTCTCCTCCGCTCGCCCCTTCCACCGTCATTTTCTCTCTACCCACCCTTGCCTCCTTTTCCGCGCAGCTCTCGATTCCCCCCTCTCTTTCGCACCCTCAATGTCATATTCCGCTCCAGGAGTTCCATCATAGCTCCTCACTGTCGCTGGGAGGATGTTTTCTCCTCCGCTCGCCCCTTCCACCGTCATTTTCTCTCTACCCACCCTTGCCTCCTTTTCCGCGCAGCTCTCGATTCCCCCCTCTCTTTCGCACCCTCAATGTCATATTCCGCTCCAGGAGTTCCATCATAGCTCCTCACTGTCGCTGGGAGGAAGTTTTCTCCTCCGCTCGCCCCTTCCACCGTCATTTTCTCTCTACCCACCCTTGCCTCCTTTTCCGCGCAGCTCTCGATTCCCCCCTCTCTTTCGCACCCTCCATGTCATATTCCGCTCCAGGAGTTCCATCATAGCTCCTCACTGTCGCTGGGAGGAAGTTTTCTCCTCCGCTCGCCCCTTCCACCGTCATTTTCTCTCTACCCACCCTTGCCTCCTTTTCCGCGCAGCTCTCGATTCCCCCCTCTCTTTCGCACCCTCCATGTCATATTCCGCTCCAGGAGCTCCATCATAGCTCCTGGCTGTCGCTGGGAGGATGTTTTCTCCTCCGCTCGCCCCTTCCACCGTCATTTTCTCTCTACCCACCCTTGCCTCCTTTTCCGTGCAGCTCTCGATTCCCCCCTCTCTTTCGCACCCTCAATGTCATATTCCGCTCCAGGAGTTCCATCATAGCTCCTCACTGTCGCTGGGAGGATGTTTTCTCCTCCGCTCGCCCCTTCCACCGTCATTTTCTCTCTACCCACCCTTGCCTCCTTTTCCGCGCAGCTCTCGATTCCCCCCTCTCTTTCGCACCCTCCATGTCATATTCCGCTCCAGGAGTTCCATCATAGCTCCTCACTGTCGCTGGGAGGAAGTTTTCTCCTCCGCTCGCCCCTTCCACCGTCATTTTCTCTCTACCCACCCTTGCCTCCTTTTCCGCGCAGCTCTCGATTCCCCCCTCTCTTTCGCACCCTCCATGTCATATTCCGCTCCAGGAGCTCCATCATAGCTCCTTGCTGTCGCTGGGAGGATGTTTTCTCCTCCGCTCGCCCCTTCCACCGTCATTTTCTCTCTACCCACCCTTGCCTCCTTTTCCGCGCAGCTCTCGATTCCCCCCTCTCTTTCGCACCCTCCATGTCATATTCCGCTCCAGGAGTTCCATCATAGCTCCTCACTGTCGCTGGGAGGATGTTTTCTCCTCCGCTCGCCCCTTCCACCGTCATTTTCTCTCTACCCACCCTTGCCTCCTTTTCCGCGCAGCTCTCGATTCCCCCCTCTCTTTCGCACCCTCCATGTCATATTCCGCTCCAGGAGCTCCATCATAGCTCCTCGCTGTCGCTGGGAGGATGTTTTCTCCTCCGCTCGCCCCTTCCACCGTCATTTTCTCTCTACCCACCCTTGCCTCCTTTTCCGCGCAGCTCTCGATTCCCCCCTCTCTTTCGCACCCTCAATGTCATATTCCGCTCCAGGAGTTCCATCATAGCTCCTCACTGTCGCTGGGAGGAAGTTTTCTCCTCCGCTCGCCCCTTCCACCGTCATTTTCTCTCTACCCACCCTTGCCTCCTTTTCCGCGCAGCTCTCGATTCCCCCCTCTCTTTCGCACCCTCCATGTCATATTCCGCTCCAGGAGTTCCATCATAGCTCCTCACTGTCGCTGGGAGGAAGTTTTCTCCTCCGCTCGCCCCTTCCACCGTCATTTTCTCTCTACCCACCCTTGCCTCCTTTTCCGCGCAGCTCTCGATTCCCCCCTCTCTTTCGCACCCTCCATGTCATATTCCGCTCCAGGAGCTCCATCATAGCTCCTCGCTGTCGCTGGGAGGATGTTTTCTCCTCCGCTCGCCCCTTCCACCGTCATTTTCTCTCTACCCACCCTTGCCTCCTTTTCCGCGCAGCTCTCGATTCCCCCCTCTCTTTCGCACCCTCAATGTCATATTCCGCTCCAGGAGTTCCATCATAGCTCCTCACTGTCGCTGGGAGGATGTTTTCTCCTCCGCTCGCCCCTTCCACCGTCATTTTCTCTCTACCCACCCTTGCCTCCTTTTCCGCGCAGCTCTCGATTCCCCCCTCTCTTTCGCACCC
Organism: Pelophylax lessonae; assembly: GCF_965119305.1. Lineage (NCBI taxonomy): Eukaryota > Metazoa > Chordata > Amphibia > Anura > Ranidae > Pelophylax > Pelophylax lessonae. The sequence continues at coordinate 86,023,168 of NC_138780.1, read as the reverse complement.
TCCATGTCATATTCCGCTCCAGGAGTTCCATCATAGCTCCTCACTGTCGCTGGGAGGAAGTTTTCTCCTCCGCTCGCCCCTTCCACCGTCATTTTCTCTCTACCCACCCTTGCCTCCTTTTCCGCGCAGCTCTCGATTCCCCCCTCTCTTTCGCACCCTCCATGTCATATTCCGCTCCAGGAGCTCCATCATAGCTCCTTGCTGTCGCTGGGAGGATGTTTTCTCCTCCGCTCGCCCCTTCCACCGTAATTTTCTCTCTACCCACCCTTGCCTCCTTTTCCGCGCAGCTCTCGATTCCCCCCTCTCTTTCGCACCCTCCATGTCATATTCCGCTCCAGGAGTTCCATCATAGCTTCTCACTGTCGCTGGGAGGATGTTTTCTCCTCCGCTCGCCCCTTCCACCATCATTTTCTCTCTAACCACCCTTGCCTCCTTTTCCGCGCAGCTCTCGATTCCCCCCTCTCTTTCGCACCCTCCATGTCATATTCCGCTCCAGGAGTTCCATCATAGCTCCTCTCTGTCGCTGGGAGGAAGTTTTCTCCTCCGCTCGCCCCTTCCACCGTCATTTTCTCTCTACCCACCCTTGCCTCCTTTTCCGCGCAGCTCTCGATTCCCCCCTCTCTTTCGCACCCTCCATGTCATATTCCGCTCCAGGAGCTCCATCATAGCTCCTTGCTGTCGCTGGGAGGATGTTTTCTCCTCCGCTCGCCCCTTCCACCGTCATTTTCTCTCTACCCACCCTTGCCTCCTTTTCCGCGCAGCTCTCGATTCCCCCCTCTCTTTCGCACCCTCCACGTCATATTCCGCTCCAGGAGTTCCATCATAGCTCCTCACTGTCGCTGGGAGGATGTTTTCTCCTCCGCTCGCCCCTTCCACCGTCATTTTCTCTCTACCCACCCTTGCCTCCTTCTCCGCGCAGCTCTCGATTCCCCCCTCTCTTTCGCACCCTCCATGTCATATTCCGCTCCAGGAGCTCCATCATAGCTAATCGCTGTCGCTGGGAGGATGTTTTCTCCTCCGCTCGCCCCTTCCACCGTCATTTTCTCTCTACCCACCCTTGCCTCCTTTTCCGCGCAGCTCTCGATTCCCCCCTCTCTTTCGCACCCTCCATGTCATATTCCGCTCCAGGAGTTCCATCATAGCTCCTCACTGTGGCTGGGAGGATGTTTTCTCCTCCGCTCGCCCCTTCCACCGTCATTTTCTCTCTACCCACCCTTGCCTCCTTTTCCGCGCAGCTCTCGATTCCCCCCTCTCTTTCGCACCCTCCATGTCATATTCCGCTCCAGGAGCTCCATCATAGCTCCTTGCTGTCGCTGGGAGGATGTTTTCTCCTCCGCTCGCCCCTTCCACCGTCATTTTCTCTCTACCCACCCTTGCCTCCTTTTCCGCGCAGCTCTCGATTCCCCCCTCTCTTTCGCACCCTCCATGTCATATTCCGCACCAGGAGTTCCATCATAGCTCCTCACTGTCGCTGGGAGGATGTTTTCTCCTCCGCTCGCCCCTTCCACCGTCATTTTCTCTCTACCCACCCTTGCCTCCTTTTCCGCGCAGCTCTCGATTCCCCCCTCTCTTTCGCACCCTCCATGTCATATTCCGCTCCAGGAGCTCCATCATAGCTCCTTGCTGTCGCTGGGAGGATGTTTTCTCCTCCGCTCGCCCCTTCCACCGTCATTTTCTCTCTACCCACCCTTGCCTCCTTTTCCGCGCAGCTCTCGATTCCCCCCTCTCTTTCGCACCCTCCATGTCATATTCCGCTCCAGGAGTTCCATCATAGCTCCTCACTGTCGCTGGGAGGATGTTTTCTCCTCCGCTCGCCCCTTCCACCATCATTTTCTCTCTACCCACCCTTGCCTCCTTTTCCGCGCAGCTCTCGATTCCCCCCTCTCTTTCGCACCCTCCATGTCATATTCCGCTCCAGGAGTTCCATCATAGCTCCTCACTGTCGCTGGGAGGAAGTTTTCTCCTCCGCTCGCCCCTTCCACCGTCATTTTCTCTCTACCCACCCTTGCCTCCTTTTCCGCGCAGCTCTCGATTCCCCCCTCTCTTTCGCACCCTCCATGTCATATTCCGCTCCAGGAGCTCCATCATAGCTCCTTGCTGTCGCTGGGAGGATGTTTTCTCCTCCGCTCGCCCCTTCCACCGTCATTTTCTCTCTACCCACCCTTGCCTCCTTTTCCGCGCAGCTCTCGATTCCCCCCTCTCTTTCGCACCCTCCATGTCATATTCCGCTCCAGGAGTTCCATCATAGCTCCTCACTGTCGCTAGGAGGATGTTTTCTCCTCCGCTCGCCCCTTCCACCGTCATTTTCTCTCTACCCACCCTTGCCTCCTTCTCCGCGCAGCTCTCGATTCCCCCCTCTCTTTCGCACCCTCCATGTCATATTCCGCTCCAGGAGCTCCATCATAGCTAATCGCTGTCGCTGGGAGGATGTTTTCTCCTCCGCTCGCCCCTTCCACCGTCATTTTCTCTCTACCCACCCTTGCCTCCTTTTCCGCGCAGCTCTCGATTCCCCACTCTCTTTCGCACCCTCCATGTCACATTCCGCTCCAGGAGTTCCATCATAGCTCCTCACTGTCGCTGGGAGGATGTTTTCTCCTCCGCTCGCCCCTTCCACCGTCATTTTCTCTCTACCCACCCTTGCCTCCTTTTCCGCGCAGCTCTCGATTCCCCCCTCTCTTTCGCACCCTCCATGTCATATTCCGCTCCAGGAGCTCCATCATAGCTCCTTGCTGTCGCTGGGAGGATGTTTTCTCCTCCGCTCGCCCCTTCCACCGTCATTTTCTCTCTACCCACCCTTGCCTCCTTTTCCGCGCAGCTCTCGATTCCCCCCTCTCTTTCGCACCCTCCATGTCATATTCCGCTCCAGGAGTTCCATCATAGCTCCTCACTGTCGCTGGGAGGATGTTTTCTCCTCCGCTGGCCCCTTCCACCGTCATTTTCTCTCTACCCACCCTTGCCTCCTTCTCCGCGCAGCTCTCGATTCCCCCCTCTCTTTCGCACCCTCCATGTCATATTCCGCTCCAGGAGCTCCATCATAGCTCCTCGCTGTCGCTGGGAGGATGTTTTCTCCTCCGCTCGCCCCTTCCACCGTCATTTTCTCTCTACCCACCCTTGCCTCCTTTTCCGCGCAGCTCTCGATTCCCCCCTCTCTTTCGCACCCTCCATGTCATATTCCGCTCCAGGAGTTCCATCATAGCTCCTCACTGTCGCTGGGAGGATGTTTTCTCCTCCGCTCGCCCCTTCCACCGTCATTTTCTCTCTACCCACCCTTGCCTCCTTTTCCGCGCAGCTCTCGATTCCCCCCTCTCTTTCGCACCCTCCATGTCATATTCCGCTCCAGGAGCTCCATCATAGCTCCTTGCTGTCGCTGGGAGGATGTTTTCTCCTCCGCTCGCCCCTTCCACCGTCATTTTCTCTCTACCCAGCCTTGCCTCCTTTTCCGCGCAGCTCTCGATTCCCCCCTCTCTTTCGCACCCTCCATGTCATATTCCGCTCCAGGAGTTCCATCATAGCTCCTCACTGTCGCTGGGAGGATGTTTTCTCCTCCGCTCGCCCCTTCCACCGTCATTTTCTCTCTACCCACCCTTGCCTCCTTCTCCGCGCAGCTCTCGATTCCCCCCTCTCTTTCGCACCCTCCATGTCATATTCCGCTCCAGGAGCTCCATCATAGCTCCTCGCTGTTGCTGGGAGGATGTTTTCTCCTCCGCTCGCCCCTTCCACCGTCATTTTCTCTCTACCCACCCTTGCCTCCTTTTCCGCGCAGCTCTCGATTCCCCCTCTCTTTCGCACCCTCCATGTCATATTCCGCTCCTGGAGTTCCATCATAGCTCCTCACTGTCGCTGGGAGGAAGTTTTCTCCTCCGCTCGCCCCTTCCACCGTCATTTTCTCTCTACCCACCCTTGCCTCCTTTTCCGCGCAGCTCTCAATTCCCCCCTCTCTTTCGCACCCTCCACGTCATATTCCGCTCCAGGAGTTCCATCATAGCTCCTCACTGTCGCTGGGAGGATGTTTTCTCCTCCGCTCGCCCCTTCCACCGTCATTTTCTCTCTACCCACCCTTGCCTCCTTCTCCGCGCAGCTCTCGATTCCCCCCTCTCTTTCGCACCCTCCATGTCATATTCCGCTCCAGGAGCTCCATCATAGCTAATCGCTGTCGCTGGGAGGATGTTTTCTCCTCCGCTCGCCCCTTCCACCGTCATTTTCTCTCTACCCACCCTTGCCTCCTTTTCCGCGCAGCTCTCGATTCCCCCCTCTCTTTCGCACCCTCCATGTCATATTCCGCTCCAGGAGTTCCATCATAGCTCCTCACTGTCGCTGGGAGGATGTTTTCTCCTCCGCTCGCCCCTTCCACCGTCATTTTCTCTCTACCCACCCTTGCCTCCTTTTCCGCGCAGCTCTCGATTCCCCCCTCTCTTTCGCACCCTCCATGTCATATTCCGCTCCAGGAGCTCCATCATAGCTCCTTGCTGTCGCTGGGAGGATGTTTTCTCCTCCGCTCGCCCCTTCCACCGTCATTTTCTCTCTACCCTTCCTTGCCTCCTTTTCCGCGCAGCTCTCGATTCCCCCCTCTCTTTCGCACCCTCCATGTCATATTCCGCTCCAGGAGTTCCATCATAGCTCCTCACTGTCGCTGGGAGGATGTTTTCTCCTCCGCTCGCCCCTTCCACCGTCATTTTCTCTCTACCCACCCTTGCCTCCTTCTCCGCGCAGCTCTCGATTCCCCCCTCTCTTTCGCACCCTCCATGTCATATTCCGCTCCAGGAGCTCCATCATAGCTCCTCGCTGTCGCTGGGAGGATGTTTTCTCCTCCGCTCGCCCCTTCCACCGTCATTTTCTCTCTACCCACCCTTGCCTCCTTTTCCGCGCAGCTCTCGATTCCCCCCTCTCTTTCGCACCCTCCATGTCATATTCCGCTCCAGGAGCTCCATCATAGCTCCTCGCTGTCGCTGGGAGGATGTTTTCTCCTCCGCTCGCCCCTTCCACCGTCATTTTCTCTCTACCCACCCTTGCCTCCTTTTCCGCGCAGCTCTCGATTCCCCCCTCTCTTTCGCACCCTCCATGTCATATTCCGCTCCAGGAGTTCCATCATAGCTCCTCACTGTCGCTGGGAGGATGTTTTCTCCTCCGCTCGCCCCTTCCACCGTCATTTTCTCTCTACCCACCCTTGCCTCCTTTTCCGCGCAGCTCTCGATTTCCCCCTCTCTTTCGCACCCTCCATGTCATATTCCGCTCCAGGAGCTCCATCATAGCTCCTCGCTGTTGCTGGGAGGATGTTTTCTCCTCCGCTCGCCCCTTCCACCGTCATTTTCTCTCTACCCACCCTTGCCTCCTTTTCCGCGCAGCTCTCGATTCCCCCTCTCTTTCGCACCCTCCATGTCATATTCCGCTCCTGGAGTTCCATCATAGCTCCTCACTGTCGCTGGGAGGAAGTTTTCTCCTCCGCTCGCCCCTTCCACCGTCATTTTCTCTCTACCCACCCTTGCCTCCTTTTCCGCGCAGCTCTCAATTCCCCCCTCTCTTTCGCACCCTCCACGTCATATTCCGCTCCAGGAGTTCCATCATAGCTCCTCACTGTCGCTGGGAGGATGTTTTCTCCTCCGCTCGCCCCTTCCACCGTCATTTTCTCTCTACCCACCCTTGCCTCCTTTTCCGCGCAGCTCTCGATTCCCCCCTCTCTTTCGCACCCTCCATGTCATATTCCGCTCCAGGAGCTCCATCATAGCTCCTTGCTGTCGCTGGGAGGATGTTTTCTCCTCCGCTCGCCCCTTCCACCGTCATTTTCTCTCTACCCTTCCTTGCCTCCTTTTCCGCGCAGCTCTCGATTCCCCCCTCTCTTTCGCACCCTCCATGTCATATTCCGCTCCAGAAGTTCCATCATAGCTCCTCACTGTCGCTGGGAGGATGTTTTCTCCTCCGCTCGCCCCTTCCACCGTCATTTTCTCTCTACCCACCCTTGCCTCCTTCTCCGCGCAGCTCTCGATTCCCCCCTCTCTTTCGCACCCTCCATGTCATATTCCGCTCCAGGAGCTCCATCATAGCTCCTCGCTGTCGCTGGGAGGATGTTTTCTCCTCCGCTCGCCCCTTCCACCGTCATTTTCTCTCTACCCACCCTTGCCTCCTTTTCCGCGCAGCTCTCGATTCCCCCCTCTCTTTCGCACCCTCCATGTCATATTCCGCTCCAGGAGCTCCATCATAGCTCCTTGCTGTCGCTGGGAGGATGTTTTCTCCTCCGCTCGCCCCTTCCACCGTCATTTTCTCTCTACCCACCCTTGCCTCCTTTTCCGCGCAGCTCTCGATTCCCCCCTCTCTTTCGCACCCTCCATGTCATATTCCGCTCCAGGAGTTCCATCATAGCTCCTCACTGTCGCTGGGAGGATGTTTTCTCCTCCGCTCGCCCCTTCCACCATCATTTTCTCTCTACCCACCCTTGCCTCCTTTTCCGCGCAGCTCTCGATTCCCCCCTCTCTTTCGCACCCTCCATGTCATATTCCGCTCCAGGAGTTCCATCATAGCTCCTCACTGTCGCTGGGAGGAAGTTTTCTCCTCCGCTCGCCCCTTCCACCGTCATTTTCTCTCTACCCACCCTTGCCTCCTTTTCCGCGCAGCTCTCGATTCCCCCCTCTCTTTCGCACCCTCCATGTCATATTCCGCTCCAGGAGCTCCATCATAGCTCCTTGCTGTCGCTGGGAGGATGTTTTCTCCTCCGCTCGCCCCTTCCACCGTCATTTTCTCTCTACCCACCCTTGCCTCCTTTTCCGCGCAGCTCTCGATTCCCCCCTCTCTTTCGCACCCTCCATGTCATATTCCGCTCCAGGAGTTCCATCATAGCTCCTCACTGTCGCTGGGAGGATGTTTTCTCCTCCGCTCGCCCCTTCCACCGTCATTTTCTCTCTACCCACCCTTGCCTCCTTCTCCGCGCAGCTCTCGATTCCCCCCTCTCTTTCGCACCCTCCATGTCATATTCCGCTCCAGGAGCTCCATCATAGCTAATCGCTGTCGCTGGGAGGATGTTTTCTCCTCCGCTCGCCCCTTCCACCGTCATTTTCTCTCTACCCACCCTTGCCTCCTTTTCCGCGCAGCTCTCGATTCCCCACTCTCTTTCGCACCCTCCATGTCACATTCCGCTCCAGGAGTTCCATCATAGCTCCTCACTGTCGCTGGGAGGATGTTTTCTCCTCCGCTCGCCCCTTCCACCGTCATTTTCTCTCTACCCACCCTTGCCTCCTTTTCCGCGCAGCTCTCGATTCCCCCCTCTCTTTCGCACCCTCCATGTCATATTCCGCTCCAGGAGCTCCATCATAGCTCCTTGCTGTCGCTGGGAGGATGTTTTCTCCTCCGCTCGCCCCTTCCACCGTCATTTTCTCTCTACCCACCCTTGCCTCCTTTTCCGCGCAGCTCTCGATTCCCCCCTCTCTCTCGCACCCTCCATATTACATCCAGCTCCAGGAGCTCCATCATAGCTCCTCGCTGTCGCTGGGAGGATGTTTTCTCCTCTGCTCGCCCCTTCCACCGTCATTTTCTCTCTACCCACCCTTGCCTCCTTCTCCGCGCAGCTCTCGATTCCCCCCTCTCTTTCGCACCCTCCATGTCACATTCCGCTCCAGGAGTTCCATCATAGCTCCTCACTGTCGCTGGGAGGATGTTTTCTCCTCCGCTCGCCCCTTCCACCGTCATTTTCTCTCTACCCACCCTTGCCTCCTTTTCCGCGCAGCTCTCGATTCCCCCCTGTCTTTCGCACCCTCCATGTCATATTCCGCTCCAGGAGCTCCATCATAGCTCCTTGCTGTCGCTGGGAGGATGTTTTCTCCTCCGCTCGCCCCTTCCACCGTCATTTTCTCTCTACCCACCCTTGCCTCCTTTTCCGCGCAGCTCTCGATTCCCCCCTCTCTTTCGCACCCTCCATGTCATATTCCGCTCCAGGAGTTCCATCATAGCTCCTCACTGTCGCTGGGAGGATGTTTTCTCCTCCGCTCGCCCCTTCCACCGTCATTTTCTCTCTACCCACCCTTGCCTCCTTCTCCGCGCAGCTCTCGATTCCCCCCTCTCTTTCGCACCCTCCATGTCATATTCCGCTCCAGGAGCTCCATCATAGCTCCTCGCTGTCGCTGGGAGGATGTTTTCTCCTCCGCTCGCCCCTTCCACCGTCATTTTCTCTCTACCCACCCTTGCCTCCTTTTCCGCGCAGCTCTCGATTCCCCCCTCTCTTTCGCACCCTCCATGTCATATTCCGCTCCAGGAGTTCCATCATAGCTCCTCACTGTCGCTGGGAGGATGTTTTCTCCTCCGCTCGCCCCTTCCACCGTCATTTTCTCTCTACCCACCCTTGCCTCCTTTTCCGCGCAGCTCTCGATTCCCCCCTCTCTTTCGCACCCTCCATGTCATATTCCGCTCCAGGAGCTCCATTATAGCTCCTTGCTGTCGCTGGGAGGATGTCTTCTCCTCCGCTCGCCCCTTCCACCGTCATTTTCTCTCTACCCAGCCTTGCCTCCTTTTCCGCGCAGCTCTCGATTCCCCCCTCTCTTTCGCACCCTCCATGTCATATTCCGCTCCAGGAGTTCCATCATAGCTCCTCACTGTCGCTGGGAGGATGTTTTCTCCTCCGCTCGCCCCTTCCACCGTCATTTTCTCTCTACCCACCCTTGCCTCCTTCTCCGCGCAGCTCTCGATTCCCCCCTCTCTTTCGCACCCTCCATGTCATATTCCGCTCCAGGAGCTCCATCATAGCTCCTCGCTGTCGCTGGGAGGATGTTTTCTCCTCCGCTCGCCCCTTCCACCGTCATTTTCTCTCTACCCACCCTTGCCTCCTTTTCCGCGCAGCTCTCGATTCCCCCTCTCTTTCGCACCCTCCATGTCATATTCCGCTCCTGGAGTTCCATCATAGCTCCTCACTGTCGCTGGGAGGAAGTTTTCTCCTCCGCTCGCCCCTTCCACCGTCATTTTCTCTCTACCCACCCTTGCCTCCTTTTCCGCGCAGCTCTCAATTCCCCCCTCTCTTTCGCACCCTCCATGTCATATTCCGCTCCAGGAGTTCCATCATAGCTCCTCACTGTCGCTGGGAGGAAGTTTTCTCCTCCGCTTGCCCCTTCCACCGTCATTTTCTTTCTACCCACCCTTGCCTCCTTTTCCGCGCAGCTCTAGATTCCCCCCTCTCTTTCCCACCCTCCATGTCATATTCCGCTCCAGGAGTTCCATCATAGCTCCTCACTGTCGCTGGGAGGATGTTTTCTCCTCCGCTCGCCTCTTCCACCGTCATTTTCTCTCTACCCACCCTTGCCTCCTTCTCCGCGCAGCTCTCGATTCCCCCCTCTCTTTCGCACCCTCCATGTCACATTCCGCTCCAGGAGTTCCATCATAGCTCCTCACTGTCGCTGGGAGGATGTTTTCTCCTCCGCTCGCCCCTTCCACCGTCATTTTCTCTCTACCCACCCTTGCCTCCTTTTCCGCGCAGCTCTCGATTCCCCCCTCTCTTTCGCACCCTCCATGTCATATTCCGCTCCAGGAGCTCCATCATAGCTCCTTGCTGTCGCTGGGAGGATGTTTTCTCCTCCGCTCGCCCCTTCCACCGTCATTTTCTCTCTACCCACCCTTGCCTCCTTTTCCGCGCAGCTCTCGATTCCCCCCTCTCTTTCGCACCCTCCATGTCATATTCCGCTCCAGGAGTTCCATCATAGCTCCTCACTGTCGCTGGGAGGATGTTTTCTCCTCCGCTCGCCCCTTCCACCGTCATTTTCTCTCTACCCACCCTTGCCTCCTTCTCCGCGCAGCTCTCGATTCCCCCCTCTCTTTCGCACCCTCCATGTCATATTCCGCTCCAGGAGCTCCATCATAGCTCCTCGCTGTCGCTGGGAGGATGTTTTCTCCTCCGCTCGCCCCTTCCACCGTCATTTTCTCTCTACCCACCCTTGCCTCCTTTTCCGCGCAGCTCTCGATTCCCCCCTCTCTTTCGCACCCTCCATGTCATATTCCGCTCCAGGAGTTCCATCATAGCTCCTCACTGTCGCTGGGAGGATGTTTTCTCCTCCGCTCGCCCCTTCCACCGTCATTTTCTCTCTACCCACCCTTGCCTCCTTTTCCGCGCAGCTCTCGATTCCCCCCTCTCTTTCGCACCCTCCATGTCATATTCCGCTCCAGGAGCTCCATCATAGCTCCTTGCTGTCGCTGGGAGGATGTTTTCTCCTCCGCTCGCCCCTTCCACCGTCATTTTCTCTCTACCCAGCCTTGCCTCCTTTTCCGCGCAGCTCTCGATTCCCCCCTCTCTTTCGCACCCTCCATGTCATATTCCGCTCCAGGAGCTCCATCATAGCTCCTCGCTGTCGCTGGGAGGATGTTTTCTCCTCCGCTCGCCCCTTCCACCGTCATTTTCTCTCTACCCACCCTTGCCTCCTTTTCCGCGCAGCTCTCGATTCCCCCTCTCTTTCGCACCCTCCATGTCATATTCCGCTCCTGGAGTTCCATCATAGCTCCTCACTGTCGCTGGGAGGAAGTTTTCTCCTCCGCTCGCCCCTTCCACCGTCATTTTCTCTCTACCCACCCTTGCCTCCTTTTCCGCGCAGCTCTCAATTCCCCCCTCTCTTTCGCACCCTCCATGTCATATTCCGCTCCAGGAGTTCCATCATAGCTCCTCACTGTCGCTGGGAGGAAGTTTTCTCCTCCGCTTGCCCCTTCCACCGTCATTTTCTCTCTACCCACCCTTGCCTCCTTCTCCGCGCAGCTCTCGATTCCCCCCTCTCTTTCACACCCTCCATGTCATATTCCGCTCCAGGAGCTCCATCATAGCTAATCGCTGTCGCTGGGAGGATGTTTTCTCCTCCGCTCGCCCCTTCCACCGTCATTTTCTCTCTACCCACCCTTGCCTCCTTCTCCGCGCAGCTCTCGATTCCCCCCTCTCTTTCACACCCTCCATGTCATATTCCGCTCCAGGAGCTCCATCATAGCTCCTCGCTGTCGCTGGGAGGATGTTTTCTCCTCCGCTCGCCCCTTCCACCGTCATTTTCTCTCTACCCACCCTTGCCTCCTTCTCCGCGCAGCTCTCGATTCCCCCCTCTCTCTCGCACCCTCCATATTACATCCAGCTCCAGGAGCTCCATCATAGCTCCTCGCTGTCGCTGGGAGGATGTTTTCTCCTCTGCTCGCCCCTTCCACCGTCATTTTCTCTCTACCCACCCTTGCCTCCTTCTCCGCGCAGCTCTCGATTCCCCCCTCTCTTTCGCACCCTCCATGTCATATTCCGCTCCAGGAGCTCCATCATAGCTCCTCGCTGTCGCTGGGAGGATGTTTTCTCCTCCGCTCGCCCCTTCCACCGTCATTTTCTCTCTACCCACCCTTCCCTTCTTCTCCGCGCAGCTCTCGATTCCCTCCTCTCTCTCGCACCCTCCATATTACATCCAGCTCCAGGAGCTCCATCATAGCTCCTTGCTGTCGCTGGGAGGATGTTTTCTCCTCTGCTCGCCGCTTCCACCGTCATTTTCTCTCCACCCACCCTTGCCTCCTTCTCCGCGCAGCTCTCGATTCCCCCCTCTCTTTCGCACCCTCCATGTCATATTCCGCTCCAGGAGTTCCATCATAGCTCCTCACTGTCGCTGGGAGGAAGTTTTCTCCTCCGCTTGCCCCTTCCACCGTCATTTTCTCTCTACCCACCCTTGCCTCCTTCTCCGCGCAGCTCTCAATTCCCCCCTCTCTTTCACACCCTCCATGTCATATTCCGCTCCAGGAGCTCCATCATAGCTAATCGCTGTCGCTGGGAGGATGTTTTCTCCTCCGCTCGCCCCTTCCACCGTCATTTTCTCTCTACCCACCCTTGCCTCCTTCTCCGCGCAGCTCTCGATTCCCCCCTCTCTTTCACACCCTCCATGTCATATTCCGCTCCAGGAGCTCCATCATAGCTCCTCGCTGTCGCTGGGAGGATGTTTTCTCCTCCGCTCGCCCCTTCCACCGTCATTTTCTCTCTACCCACCCTTGCCTCCTTCTCCGCGCAGCTCTCGATTCCCCCCTCTCTCTCGCACCCTCCATATTACATCCAGCTCCAGGAGCTCCATCATAGTTCCTCGCTGTCGCTGGGAGGATGTTTTCTCCTCTGCTCGCCCCTTCCACCGTCATTTTCTCTCTACCCACCCTTGCCTCCTTCTCCGCGCAGCTCTCGATTCCCCCCTCTCTTTCGCACCCTCCATGTCATATTCCGCTCCAGGAGTTCCATCATAGCTCCTCACTGTCGCTGGGAGGATGTTTTCTCCTCCGCTCGCCCCTTCCACCGTCATTTTCTCTCTACCCACCCTTGCCTCCTTCTCCGCGCAGCTCTCGATTCCCCCCTCTCTTTCGCACCCTCCATGTCATATTCCGCTCCAGGAGCTCCATCATAGCTCCTCGCTGTCGCTGGGAGGATGTTTTCTCCTCCGCTCGCCCCTTCCACCGTCATTTTCTCTCTACCCACCCTTGCCTCCTTCTCTGCGCAGCTCTCGATTCCCCCCTCTCTTTCGCACCCTCCATGTCATATTCCGCTCCAGGAGCTCCATCATAGCTCCTCGCTGTCGCTGGGAGGATGTTTTCTCCTCCGCTCGCCCCTTCCACCGTCATTTTCTCTCTACCCACCCTTGCCTCCTTCTCCGCGCAGCTCTCGATTCCCCCCTCTCTCTCGCACCCTCCATATTACATCCAGCTCCAGGAGCTCCATCATAGCTCCTCGCTGTCGCTGGGAGGATGTTTTCTCCTCCGCTCGCCCCTTCCACCGTCATTTTCTCTCTACCCACCCTTGCCTCCTTTTCCGCGCAGCTCTCGATTCCCCCCTCTCTTTCGCACCCTCCATGTCATATTCCGCTCCAGGAGTTCCATCATAGCTCCTCACTGTCGCTGGGAGGATGTTTTCTCCTCCGCTCGCCCCTTCCACCGTCATTTTCTCTCTACCCACCCTTGCCTCCTTCTCCGCGCAGCTCTCGATTCCCCCCTCTCTTTCGCACCCTCCATGTCATATTCCGCTCCAGGAGTTCCATCATAGCTCCTCACTGTCGCTGGGAGGATGTTTTCTCCTCCGCTCGCCCCTTCCACCGTCATTTTCTCTCTACCCACCCTTGCCTCCTTCTCCGCGCAGCTCTCGATTCCCCCCTCTCTCTCGCACCCTCCATATTACATCCAGCTCCAGGAGCTCCATCATAGCTCCTCGCTGTCGCTGGGAGGATGTTTTCTCCTCCGCTCGCCCCTTCCACCGTCATTTTCTCTCCACCCACCCTTGCCTCCTTCTCCGCGCCGCTCTCGATTCCCCCCTCTCTTTCGCACCCACCATGTCATATCCCGCTCCAGGAGCTCCATCATAGCTCCTCGCTGTCGCTGGGAGGATGTTTTCTCCTCCGCTCGCCCCTTCCACCGTCATTTTCTCTCTACCCACCCTTGCCTCCTTCTCCGCGCAGCTCTCGATTCCCCCCTCTCTCTCGCACCCTCCATATTACATCCAGCTCCAGGAGCTCCATCATAGCTCCTCGCTGTCGCTAGGAGGATGTTTTCTCCTCCGCTCGCCCCTTCCACCGTCATTTTCTCTCTACCCACCCTTGCCTCCTTCTCCGCGCAGCTCTCGATTCCCCCCTCTCTTTCGCACCCTCCATGTCATATTCCGCTCCAGGAGCTCCATCATAGCTCCTCGCTGTCGCTGGGAGGATGTTTTCTCCTCCGCTCGCCCCTTTCACCGTCATTTTCTCTCTACCCACCCTTGCCTCCTTCTCCGCGCAGCTCTCGATTCCCCCCTCTCTTTCGCACCCTCCATGTCATATTCCGCTCCAGGAGCTCCATCATAGCTCCTCGCTGTCGATGGGAGGATGTTTTCTCCTCCGCTCGCCCCTTCCACCGTCATTTTCTCTCTACCCACCCTTGCCTCCTTCTCCGCGCAGCTCTCGATTCCCCCCTCTCTTTCTCACCCTCCATGTCATATTCCGCTCCAGGAGCTCCATCATAGCTCCTCGCTGTCGCTGGGAGGATGTTTTCTCCTCCGCTCGCCCCTTCCACCGTCATTTTCTCTCTACCCACCCTTGCCTCCTTTTCCGCGCAGCTCTCGATTCCCCCCTCTCTTTCGCACCCTCCATGTCATATTCCGCTCCAGGAGCTCCATCATAGCTCCTCGCTGTCGCTGGGAGGATGTTTTCTCCTCCGCTCGCCCCTTCCACCATCATTTTCTCTCCACCCACCCTTGCCTCCTTCTTCGCGCAGCTCTCGATTCCCCCCTCTCTTTCGCACCCTCCATGTCATATTCCGCTCCAGGAGCTCCATCATAGCTCCTCGCTGTCGCTGGGAGGATGTTTTCTCCTCCGCTCGCCCCTTCCACCGTCATTTTCTCTCTACCCACCCTTGCCTCCTTCTCCGCGCAGCTCTCGATTCCCCCCTCTCTCTCGCACCCTCCATATTACATCCAGCTCCAGGAGCTCCATCATAGCTCCTCGCTGTCGCTGGGAGGATGTTTTCTCCTCCGCTCGCCCCTTCCACCGTCATTTTCTCTCTACCCACCCTTGCCTCCTTCTCCGCGCAGCTCTCGATTCCCCCCTCTCTTTCGCACCCTCCATGTCATATTCCGCTCCAGGAGCTCCATCATAGCTCCTCGCTGTCGCTGGGAGGATGTTTTCTCCTCCGCTCGCCCCTTCCACCGTCATTTTCTCTCTACCCACCCTTGCCTCCTTCTCCGCGCAGCTCTCGATTCCCTCCTCTCTCTCGCACCCTCCATTTTACATCCAGCTCCAGGAGCTCCATCATAGCTCCTCGCTGTCGCTGGGAGGATGTTTTCTCCTCTGCTCGCCGCTTCCACCGTCATTTTCTCTCCACCCACCCTTGCCTCCTTCTCCGCGCAGCTCTCGATTCCCCCCTCTCTCTCGCACCCTCCATATTACATCCAGCTCCAGGAGCTCCATCATAGCTCCTCGCTGTCGCTGGGAGGATGTTTTCTCCTCCGCTCTCCCCTTCCACCGTCATTTTCTCTCTACCCACCCTTGCCTCCTTTTCCGCGCAGCTCTCGATTCCCCCCTCTCTTTCGCACCCTCCATGTCATATTCCGCTCCAGGAGTTCCATCATAGCTCCTCACTGTCGCTGGGAGGATGTTTTCTCCTCCGCTCGCCCCTTCCACCGTCATTTTCTCTCTACCCACCCTTGCCTCCTTCTCCGCGCAGCTCTCGATTCCCCCCTCTCTTTCGCACCCTCCATGTCATATTCCGCTCCAGGAGCTCCATCATAGCTCCTCGCTGTCGCTGGGAGGATGTTTTCTCCTCCGCTCGCCCCTTCCACCGTCATTTTCTCTCTACCCACCCTTGCCTCCTTTTCCGCGCAGCTCTCGATTCCCCCCTCTCTTTCGCACCCTCCATGTCATATTCCGCTCCAGGAGTTCCATCATAGCTCCTCACTGTCGCTGGGAGGAAGTTTTCTCCTCCGCTCGCCCCTTCCACCGTCATTTTCTCTCTACCCACCCTTGCCTCCTTTTCCGCGCAGCTCTCGATTCCCCCCTCTCTTTCGCACCCTCCATGTCATATTCCGCTCCAGGAGCTCCATCATAGCTCCTTGCTGTCGCTGGGAGGATGTTTTCTCCTCCGCTCGCCCCTTCCACCGTCATTTTCTCTCTACCCACCCTTGCCTCCTTTTCCGCGCAGCTCTCGATTCCCCCCTCTCTTTCGCACCCTCCATGTCATATTCCGCTCCAGGAGTTCCATCATAGCTCCTCACTGTCGCTGGGAGGATGTTTTCTCCTCCGCTCGCCACTTCCACCGTCATTTTCTCTCTACCCACCCTTGCCTCCTTCTCCGCGCAGCTCTCGATTCCCCCCTCTCTTTCGCACCCTCCATGTCATATTCCGCTCCAGGAGCTCCATCATAGCTCCTCGCTGTCGCTGGGAGGATGTTTTCTCCTCCGCTCGCCCCTTCCACCGTCATTTTCTCTCTACCCACCCTTGCCTCCTTTTCCGCGCAGCTCTCGATTCCCCCCTCTCTTTCGCACCCTCCATGTCATATTCCGCTCCAGGAGTTCCATCATAGCTTCTCACTGTCGCTGGGAGGATGTTTTCTCCTCCGCTCGCCCCTTCCACCGTCATTTTCTCTCTACCCACCCTTGCCTCCTTTTCCGCGCAGCTCTCGATTCCCCCCTCTCTTTCGCACCCTCCATGTCATATTCCGCTCCAGGAGTTCCATCATAGCTCCTCACTGTCACTGGGAGGAAGTTTTCTCCTCCGCTCGCCCCTTCCACCGTCATTTTCTCTCTACCCACCCTTGCATCCTTTTCCGCGCAGCTCTCGATTCCCCCCTCTCTTTCGCACCCTCCATGTCATATTCCGCTCCAGGAGCTCCATCATAGCTCCTTGCTGTCGCTGGGAGGAAGTTTTCTCCTCCGCTCGCCCCTTCCACCGTCATTTTCTCTCTACCCACCCTTGCATCCTTTTCCGCGCAGCTCTCGATTCCCCCCTCTCTTTCGCACCCTCCATGTCATATTCCGCTCCAGGAGCTCCATCATAGCTCCTCACTGTCACTGGGAGGAAGTTTTCTCCTCCGCTCGCCCCTTCCACCGTCATTTTCTCTCTACCCACCCTTGCCTCCTTCTCCGCGCAGCTCTCGATTCCCCCCTCTCTCTCGCACCCTCCATATTACATCCAGCTCCAGGAGCTCCATCATAGCTCCTCGCTGTCGCTGGGAGGATGTTTTCTCCTCCGCTCGCCCCTTCCACCGTCATTTTCTCTCTACCCACCCTTTCCTCCTTCTCCGCGCAGCTCTCGATTCCCCCCTCTCTTTCGCACCCTCCATGTCATATTCCGCTCCAGGAGCTCCATCATAGCTCCTCGCTGTCGCTGGGAGGATGTTTTCTCCTCCGCTCGCCCCTTCCACCGTCATTTTCTCTCTACCCACCCTTGCCTCCTTCTCCGCGCAGCTCTCGATTCCCCCCTCTCTTTCGCACCCTCCATGTCATATTCCGCTCCAGGAGCTCCATCATAGCTCCTCGCTGTCGCTGGGAGGATGTTTTCTCCTCCGCTCGCCCCTTCCACCGTCATTTTCTCTCTACCCACCCTTGCCTCCTTCTCCGCGCAGCTCTCGATTCCCCCCTCTCTTTCGCACCCTCCATATTACATCCAGCTCCAGGAGCTCCATCATAGCTCCTCGCTGTCGATGGGAGGATGTTTTCTCCTCTGCTCGCCCCTTCCACCGTCATTTTCTCTCTACCCACCCTTGCCTCCTTCTCCGCGCAGCTCTCGATTCCCCCCTCTCTCTCGCACCCTCCATATTACATCCAGCTCCAGGAGCTCCATCATAGCTCCTCGCTGTCGATGGGAGGATGTTTTCTCCTCTGCTCGCCGCTTCCACCGTCATTTTCTCTCTACCCACCCTTGCCTCCTTCTCCGCGCAGCTCTCGATTCCCCCCTCTCTTTCGCACCCACCATGTCATATCCCGCTCCAGGAGCTCCATCATAGCTCCTCGCTGTCGCTGGGAGGATGTTTTCTCCTCCGCTCGCCCCTTCCACCGTCATTTTCTCTCTACCCACCCTTGCCTCCTTCTCCGCGCAGCTCTCGATTCCCCCCTCTCTCTCGCACCCTCCATATTACATCCAGCTCCAGGAGCTCCATCATAGCTCCTCGCTGTCGCTGGGAGGATGTTTTCTCCTCCGCTCGCCCCTTCCACCGTCATTTTCTCTCTACCCACCCTTTCCTCCTTCTCCGCGCAGCTCTCGATTCCCCCCTCTCTTTCGCACCCTCCATGTCATATTCCGCTCCAGGAGCTCCATCATAGCTCCTCGCTGTCGCTGGGAGGATGTTTTCTCCTCCGCTCGCCCCTTCCACCGTCATTTTCTCTCTACCCACCCTTGCCTCCTTCTCCGCGCAGCTCTCGATTCCCCCCTCTCTCTCGCACCCTCCATATTACATCCAGCTCCAGGAGCTCCATCATAGCTCCTCGCTGTCGCTGGGAGGATGTTTTCTCCTCCGCTCGCCCCTTCCACCGTCATTTTCTCTCTACCCACCCTTGCCTCCTTTTCCGCGCAGCTCTCGATTCCCCCCTCTCTTTCGCACCCTCCATGTCATATTCCGCTCCAGGAGTTCCATCATAGCTCCTCACTGTCGCTGGGAGGAAGTTTTCTCCTCCGCTCGCCCCTTCCACCGTCATTTTCTCTCTACCCACCCTTGCCTCCTTTTCCGCGCAGCTCTCGATTCCCCCCTCTCTTTCGCACCCTCCATGTCATATTCCGCTCCAGGAGCTCCATCATAGCTCCTTGCTGTCGCTGGGAGGATGTTTTCTCCTCCGCTCGCCCCTTCCACCGTCATTTTCTCTCTACCCACCCTTGCCTCCTTCTCCGCGCAGCTCTCGATTCCCCCCTCTCTTTCGCACCCTCCATGTCATATTCCACTCCAGGAGCTCCATCATAGCTCCTTGCTGTCGCTGGGAGGATGTTTTCTCCTCCGCTCGCCCCTTCCACCGTCATTTTCTCTCTACCCACCCTTGCCTCCTTCTCCGCGCAGCTCTCGATTCCCCCCTCTCTTTCGCACCCTCCATGTCATATTCCGCTCCAGGAGCTCCATCATAGCTCCTTGCTGTCGCTGGGAGGATGTTTTCTCCTCCGCTCGCCCCTTCCACCGTCATTTTCTCTCTACCCACCCTTGCCTCCTTTTCCGCGCAGCTCTCGATTCCCCCCTCTCTTTCGCACCCTCCATGTCATATTCCGCTCCAGGAGTTCCATCATAGCTCCTCACTGTCGCTGGGAGGATGTTTTCTCCTCCGCTCGCCCCTTCCACCGTCATTTTCTCTCTACCCACCCTTGCCTCCTTCTCCGCGCAGCTCTCGATTCCCCCCTCTCTTTCGCACCCTCCATGTCATATTCCGCTCCAGGAGCTCCATCATAGCTCCTCGCTGTCGCTGGGAGGATGTTTTCTCCTCCGCTCGCCCCTTCCACCGTCATTTTCTCTCTACCCACCCTTGCCTCCTTTTCCGCGCAGCTCTCGATTCCCCCCTCTCTTTCGCACCCTCCATGTCATATTCCGCTCCAGGAGTTCCATCATAGCTCCTCACTGTCGCTGGGAGGAAGTTTTCTCCTCCGCTCGCCCCTTCCACCGTCATTTTCTCTCTACCCACCCTTGCCTCCTTTTCCGCGCAGCTCTCGATTCCCCCCTCTCTTTCGCACCCTCCATGTCATATTCCGCTCCAGGAGCTCCATCATAGCTCCTTGCTGTCGCTGGGAGGATGTTTTCTCCTCCGCTCGCCCCTTCCACCGTCATTTTCTCTCTACCCACCCTTGCCTCCTTTTCCGCGCAGCTCTCGATTCCCCCCTCTCTTTCGCACCCTCCATGTCATATTCCGCTCCAGGAGTTCCATCATAGCTCCTCACTGTCGCTGGGAGGATGTTTTCTCCTCCGCTCGCCACTTCCACCGTCATTTTCTCTCTACCCACCCTTGCCTCCTTCTCCGCGCAGCTCTCGATTCCCCCCTCTCTTTCGCACCCTCCATGTCATATTCCGCTCCAGGAGCTCCATCATAGCTCCTCGCTGTCGCTGGGAGGATGTTTTCTCCTCCGCTCGCCCCTTCCACCGTCATTTTCTCTCTACCCACCCTTGCCTCCTTTTCCGCGCAGCTCTCGATTCCCCCCTCTCTTTCGCACCCTCCATGTCATATTCCGCTCCAGGAGTTCCATCATAGCTTCTCACTGTCGCTGGGAGGATGTTTTCTCCTCCGCTCGCCCCTTCCACCGTCATTTTCTCTCTACCCACCCTTGCCTCCTTTTCCGCGCAGCTCTCGATTCCCCCCTCTCTTTCGCACCCTCCATGTCATATTCCGCTCCAGGAGTTCCATCATAGCTCCTCACTGTCACTGGGAGGAAGTTTTCTCCTCCGCTCGCCCCTTCCACCGTCATTTTCTCTCTACCCACCCTTGCCTCCTTCTCCGCGCAGCTCTCGATTCCCCCCTCTCTCTCGCACCCTCCATATTACATCCAGCTCCAGGAGCTCCATCATAGCTCCTCGCTGTCGATGGGAGGATGTTTTCTCCTCTGCTCGCCCCTTCCACCGTCATTTTCTCTCTACCCACCCTTGCCTCCTTCTCCGCGCAGCTCTCGATTCCCCCCTCTCTTTCGCACCCTCCATGTCATATTCCGCTCCAGGAGTTCCATCATAGCTCCTCACTGTCGCTGGGAGGATGTTTTCTCCTCTGCTCGCCGCTTCCACCGTCATTTTCTCTCTACCCACCCTTGCCTCCTTCTCCGCGCAGCTCTCGATTCCCCCCTCTCTTTCGCACCCACCATGTCATATCCCGCTCCAGGAGCTCCATCATAGCTCCTCGCTGTCGCTGGGAGGATGTTTTCTCCTCCGCTCGCCCCTTCCACCGTCATTTTCTCTCTACCCACCCTTGCCTCCTTCTCCGCGCAGCTCTCGATTCCCCCCTCTCTCTCGCACCCTCCATATTACATCCAGCTCCAGGAGCTCCATCATAGCTCCTCGCTGTCGCTGGGAGGATGTTTTCTCCTCCGCTCGCCCCTTCCACCGTCATTTTCTCTCTACCCACCCTTTCCTCCTTCTCCGCGCAGCTCTCGATTCCCCCCTCTCTTTCGCACCCTCCATGTCATATTCCGCTCCAGGAGCTCCATCATAGCTCCTCGCTGTCGCTGGGAGGATGTTTTCTCCTCCGCTCGCCCCTTCCACCGTCATTTTCTCTCTACCCACCCTTGCCTCCTTCTCCGCGCAGCTCTCGATTCCCCCCTCTCTCTCGCACCCTCCATATTACATCCAGCTCCAGGAGCTCCATCATAGCTCCTCGCTGTCGCTGGGAGGATGTTTTCTCCTCCGCTCGCCCCTTCCACCGTCATTTTCTCTCTACCCACCCTTTCCTCCTTCTCCGCGCAGCTCTCGATTCCCCCCTCTCTTTCGCACCCTCCATGTCATATTCCGCTCCAGGAGCTCCATCATAGCTCCTCGCTGTCGCTGGGAGGATGTTTTCTCCTCCGCTCGCCCCTTCCACCGTCATTTTCTCTCTACCCACCCTTGCCTCCTTTTCCGCGCAGCTCTCGATTCCCCCCTCTCTTTCGCACCCTCCATGTCATATTCCGCTCCAGGAGTTCCATCATAGCTCCTCACTGTCGCTGGGAGGATGTTTTCTCCTCCGCTCGCCCCTTCCACCGTCATTTTCTCTCTACCCACCCTTGCCTCCTTCTCCGCGCAGCTCTCGATTCCCCCCTCTCTTTCGCACCCTCCATGTCATATTCCGCTCCAGGAGCTCCATCATAGCTCCTCGCTGTCGCTGGGAGGATGTTTTCTCCTTCGCTCGCCCCTTCCACCGTCATTTTCTCTCTACCCACCCTTGCCTCCTTTTCCGCGCAGCTCTCGATTCCCCCCTCTCTTTCGCACCCTCCATGTCATATTCCGCTCCAGGAGTTCCATCATAGCTCCTCACTGTCGCTGGGAGGATGTTTTCTCCTCCGCTCGCCCCTTCCACCGTCATTTTCTCTCTACCCACCCTTGCCTCCTTTTCCGCGCAGCTCTCGATTCCCCCCTCTCTTTCGCACCCTCCATGTCATATTCCGCTCCAGGAGCTCCATCATAGCTCCTTGCTGTCGCTGGGAGGATGTTTTCCCCTCCGCTCGCCCCTTCCACCGTCATTTTCTCTCTACCCACCCTTGCCTCCTTCTCCGCGCAGCTCTCGATTCCCCCCTCTCTCTCGCACCCTCCATATTACATCCAGCTCCAGGAGCTCCATCATAGCTCCTCGCTGTCGCTGGGAGGATGTTTTCTCCTCCGCTCGCCCCTTCCACCATCATTTTCTCTCCACCCACCCTTGCCTCCTTCTCCGCGCCGCTCTTGATTCCCCCCTCTCTCTCGCACCCACCATGTC
Source organism: Pelophylax lessonae (assembly GCF_965119305.1). Lineage (NCBI taxonomy): Eukaryota > Metazoa > Chordata > Amphibia > Anura > Ranidae > Pelophylax > Pelophylax lessonae. The sequence continues at coordinate 86,001,360 of NC_138780.1, read as the reverse complement.
ATATCCCGCTCCAGGAGCTCCATCATAGCTCCTCGCTGTCGCTGGGAGGATGTTTTCTCCTCCGCTCGCCCCTTCCACCGTCATTTTCTCTCTACCCACCCTTGCCTCCTTCTCCGCGCAGCTCTCGATTCCCCCCTCTCTCTCGCACCCTCCATATTACATCCAGCTCCAGGAGCTCCATCATAGCTCCTCGCTGTCGCTGGGAGGATGTTTTCTCCTCCGCTCGCCCCTTCCACCATCATTTTCTCTCTACCCACCCTTGCCTCCTTCTCCGCGCAGCTCTCGATTCCCCCCTCTCTTTCGCACCCTCCATGTCATATTCCGCTCCAGGACCTCCATCATAGCTCCTCGCTGTCGCTGGGAGGATGTTTTCTCCTCCGCTCGCCCCTTCCACCGTCATTTTCTCTCTACCCACCCTTGCCTCCTTCTCCGCGCAGCTCTTGATTCCCCCCTCTCTCTTGCACCCTCCATATTACATCCAGCTCCAGGAGCTCCATCATAGCTCCTCGCTGTCGCTGGGAGGATGTTTTCTCCTCCGCTCGCCCCTTCCACCGTCATTTTCTCTCTACCCACCCTTGCCTCCTTTTCCGCGCAGCTCTCGATTCCCCCCTCTCTTTCGCACCCTCCATGTCATATTCCGCTCCAGGAGTTCCATCATAGCTCCTCGCTGTCGCTGGTAGGATGTTTTCTCCTCTGCTCGCCCCTTCCACCGTCATTTTCTCTCTACCCACCCTTGCCTCCTTCTCCGCGCAGCTCTCGATTCCCCCCTCTCTTTCGCACCCTCCATGTCATATTCCGCTCCAGGAGCTCCATCATAGCTCCTCGCTGTCGATGGGAGGATGTTTTCTCCTCCGCTCGCCCCTTCCACCGTCATTTTCTCTCTACCCACCCTTGCCTCCTTTTCCGCGCAGCTCTCAATTCCCCCCTCTCTTTCGCACCCTCCATGTCATATTCCACTCCAGGAGTTCCATCATAGCTCCTCACTGTCGCTGGGAGGATGTTTTCTCCTCTGCTCGCCCCTTCCACCGTCATTTTCTCTCTACCCACCCTTGCCTCCTTCTCCGCGCAGCTCTCGATTCCCCCCTCTCTTTCGCACCCTCCATGTCATATTCCGCTCCAGGAGTTCCATCATAGCTCCTCACTGTCGCTGGGAGGATGTTTTCTCCTCTGCTCGCCGCTTCCACCGTCATTTTCTCTCTACCCACCCTTGCCTCCTTCTCCGCGCAGCTCTCGATTCCCCCCTCTCTTTCGCACCCACCATGTCATATCCCGCTCCAGGAGCTCCATCATAGCTCCTCGCTGTCGCTGGGAGGATGTTTTCTCCTCCGCTCGCCCCTTCCACCGTCATTTTCTCTCTACCCACCCTTGCCTCCTTCTCCGCGCAGCTCTCGATTCCCCCCTCTCTCTCGCACCCTCCATATTACATCCAGCTCCAGGAGCTCCATCATAGCTCCTCGCTGTCGCTGGGAGGATGTTTTCTCCTCCGCTCGCCCCTTCCACCGTCATTTTCTCTCTACCCACCCTTGCCTCCTTCTCCGCGCAGCTCTCGATTCCCCCCTCTCTCTCGCACCCTCCATATTACATCCAGCTCCAGGAGCTCCATCATAGCTCCTCGCTGTCGCTGGGAGGATGTTTTCTCCTCCGCTCGCCCCTTCCACCGTCATTTTCTCTCTACCCACCCTTTCCTCCTTCTCCGCGCAGCTCTCGATTCCCCCCTCTCTTTCGCACCCTCCATGTCATATTCCGCTCCAGGAGCTCCATCATAGCTCCTCGCTGTCGCTGGGAGGATGTTTTCTCCTCCGCTCGCCCCTTCCACCGTCATTTTCTCTCTACCCACCCTTGCCTCCTTTTCCGCGCAGCTCTCGATTCCCCCCTCTCTTTCGCACCCTCCATGTCATATTCCGCTCCAGGAGTTCCATCATAGCTCCTCACTGTCGCTGGGAGGATGTTTTCTCCTCCGCTCGCCCCTTCCACCGTCATTTTCTCTCTACCCACCCTTGCCTCCTTCTCCGCGCAGCTCTCGATTCCCCCCTCTCTTTCGCACCCTCCATGTCATATTCCGCTCCAGGAGCTCCATCATAGCTCCTCGCTGTCGCTGGGAGGATGTTTTCTCCTTCGCTCGCCCCTTCCACCGTCATTTTCTCTCTACCCACCCTTGCCTCCTTTTCCGCGCAGCTCTCGATTCCCCCCTCTCTTTCGCACCCTCCATGTCATATTCCGCTCCAGGAGTTCCATCATAGCTCCTCACTGTCGCTGGGAGGATGTTTTCTCCTCCGCTCGCCCCTTCCACCGTCATTTTCTCTCTACCCACCCTTGCCTCCTTTTCCGCGCAGCTCTCGATTCCCCCCTCTCTTTCGCACCCTCCATGTCATATTCCGCTCCAGGAGCTCCATCATAGCTCCTTGCTGTCGCTGGGAGGATGTTTTCTCCTCCGCTCGCCCCTTCCACCGTCATTTTCTCTCTACCCACCCTTGCCTCCTTCTCCGCGCAGCTCTCGATTCCCCCCTCTCTCTCGCACCCTCCATATTACATCCAGCTCCAGGAGCTCCATCATAGCTCCTCGCTGTCGCTGGGAGGATGTTTTCTCCTCCGCTCGCCCCTTCCACCATCATTTTCTCTCCACCCACCCTTGCCTCCTTCTCCGCGCCGCTCTTGATTCCCCCCTCTCTCTCGCACCCACCATGTCATATCCCGCTCCAGGAGCTCCATCATAGCTCCTCGCTGTCGCTGGGAGGATGTTTTCTCCTCCGCTCGCCCCTTCCACCGTCATTTTCTCTCTACCCACCCTTGCCTCCTTCTCCGCGCAGCTCTTGATTCCCCCCTCTCTCTTGCACCCTCCATATTACATCCAGCTCCAGGAGCTCCATCATAGCTCCTCGCTGTCGCAGGGAGGATGTTTTCTCCTCCGCTCGCCCCTTCCACCGTCATTTTCTCTCTACCCACCCTTTCCTCCTTCTCCGCGCAGCTCTCGATTCCCCCCTCTCTTTCGCACCCTCCATGTCATATTCCGCTCCAGGAGCTCCATCATAGCTCCTCGCTGTCGCTGGGAGGATGTTTTCTCCTCCGCTCGCCCCTTCCACCGTCATTTTCTCTCTACCCACCCTTGCCTCCTTTTCCGCGCAGCTCTCGATTCCCCCCTCTCTTTCGCACCCTCCATGTCATATTCCGCTCCAGGAGTTCCATCATAGCTCCTCACTGTCGCTGGGAGGATGTTTTCTCCTCCGCTCGCCCCTTCCACCGTCATTTTCTCTCTACCCACCCTTGCCTCCTTCTCCGCGCAGCTCTCGATTCCCCCCTCTCTTTCGCACCCTCCATGTCATATTCCGCTCCAGGAGCTCCATCATAGCTCCTCGCTGTCGCTGGGAGGATGTTTTCTCCTTCGCTCGCCCCTTCCACCGTCATTTTCTCTCTACCCACCCTTGCCTCCTTTTCCGCGCAGCTCTCGATTCCCCCCTCTCTTTCGCACCCTCCATGTCATATTCCGCTCCAGGAGTTCCATCATAGCTCCTCACTGTCGCTGGGAGGATGTTTTCTCCTCCGCTCGCCCCTTCCACCGTCATTTTCTCTCTACCCACCCTTGCCTCCTTTTCCGCGCAGCTCTCGATTCCCCCCTCTCTTTCGCACCCTCCATGTCATATTCCGCTCCAGGAGCTCCATCATAGCTCCTTGCTGTCGCTGGGAGGATGTTTTCTCCTCCGCTCGCCCCTTCCACCGTCATTTTCTCTCTACCCACCCTTGCCTCCTTCTCCGCGCAGCTCTCGATTCCCCCCTCTCTCTCGCACCCTCCATATTACATCCAGCTCCAGGAGCTCCATCATAGCTCCTCGCTGTCGCTGGGAGGATGTTTTCTCCTCCGCTCGCCCCTTCCACCATCATTTTCTCTCCACCCACCCTTGCCTCCTTCTCCGCGCCGCTCTTGATTCCCCCCTCTCTCTCGCACCCACCATGTCATATCCCGCTCCAGGAGCTCCATCATAGCTCCTCGCTGTCGCTGGGAGGATGTTTTCTCCTCCGCTCGCCCCTTCCACCGTCATTTTCTCTCTACCCACCCTTGCCTCCTTCTCCGCGCAGCTCTCGATTCCCCCCTCTCTCTCGCACCCTCCATATTACATCCAGCTCCAGGAGCTCCATCATAGCTCCTCGCTGTCGCTGGGAGGATGTTTTCTCCTCCGCTCGCCCCTTCCACCATCATTTTCTCTCTACCCACCCTTGCCTCCTTCTCCGCGCAGCTCTCGATTCCCCCCTCTCTTTCGCACCCTCCATGTCATATTCCGCTCCAGGACCTCCATCATAGCTCCTCGCTGTCGCTGGGAGGATGTTTTCTCCTCCGCTCGCCCCTTCCACCGTCATTTTCTCTCTACCCACCCTTGCCTCCTTCTCCGCGCAGCTCTTGATTCCCCCCTCTCTCTTGCACCCTCCATATTACATCCAGCTCCAGGAGCTCCATCATAGCTCCTCGCTGTCGCTGGGAGGATGTTTTCTCCTCCGCTCGCCCCTTCCACCGTCATTTTCTCTCTACCCACCCTTGCCTCCTTTTCCGCGCAGCTCTCAATTCCCCCCTCTCTTTCGCACCCTCCATGTCATATTCCACTCCAGGAGTTCCATCATAGCTCCTCACTGTCGCTGGGAGGATGTTTTCTCCTCCGCTCGCCCCTTCCACCGTCATTTTCTCTCTACCCACCCTTGCCTCCTTCTCCGCGCAGCTCTCGATTCCCCCCTCTCTTTCGAACCCTCCATGTCATATTCCGCTCCAGGAGCTCCATCATAGCTCCTCGCTGTCGCTGGGAGGATGTTTTCTCCTCCGCTCGCCCCTTCCACCGTCATTTTCTCTCTACCCACCCTTGCCTCCTTCTCCGCGCAGCTCTCGATTCCCCCCTCTCTTTCGCACCCTCCATGTCATATTCCGCTCCAGGAGTTCCATCATAGCTCCTCGCTGTCGCTGGTAGGATGTTTTCTCCTCTGCTCGCCCCTTCCACCGTCATTTTCTCTCTACCCACCCTTGCCTCCTTCTCCGCGCAGCTCTCGATTCCCCCCTCTCTTTCGCACCCTCCATGTCATATTCCGCTCCAGGAGCTCCATCATAGCTCCTCGCTGTCGATGGGAGGATGTTTTCTCCTCCGCTCGCCCCTTCCACCGTCATTTTCTCTCTACCCACCCTTGCCTCCTTTTCCGCGCAGCTCTCAATTCCCCCCTCTCTTTCGCACCCTCCATGTCATATTCCACTCCAGGAGTTCCATCATAGCTCCTCACTGTCGCTGGGAGGATGTTTTCTCCTCCGCTCGCCCCTTCCACCGTCATTTTCTCTCTACCCACCCTTGCCTCCTTCTCCGCGCAGCTCTCGATTCCCCCCTCTCTTTCGAACCCTCCATGTCATATTCCGCTCCAGGAGCTCCATCATAGCTCCTCGCTGTCGCTGGGAGGATGTTTTCTCCTCCGCTCGCCCCTTCCACCGTCATTTTCTCTCTACCCACCCTTGCCTCCTTCTCCGCGCAGCTCTCGATTCCCCCCTCTCTTTCGCACCCTCCATGTCATATTCCGCTCCAGGAGCTCCATCATAGCTCCTCGCTGTCGCTGGGAGGATGTTTTCTCCTCCGCTCGCCCCTTCCACCGTCATTTTCTCTCTACCCACCCTTTCCTACTTTTCCGCGCAGCTCTCGATTCCCCCCTCTCTTTCGCACCCTCCATGTCATATTCCGCTCCAGGAGCTCCATCATAGCTCCTCGCTGTCGCTGGGAGGATGTTTTCTCCTCCGCTCGCCCCTTCCACCGTCATTTTCTCTCTACCCACCCTTGCCTCCTTTTCCGCGCAGCTCTCGATTCCCCCCTCTCTTTCGCACCCTCCATGTCATATTCCGCTCCAGGAGTTCCATCATAGCTCCTCACTGTCGCTGGGAGGATGTTTTCTCCTCCGCTCGCCCCTTCCACCGTCATTTTCTCTCTACCCACCCTTGCCTCCTTTTCCGCGCAGCTCTCGATTCCCCCCTCTCTTTCGCACCCTCCATGTCATATTCCGCTCCAGGAGTTCCATCATAGCTCCTCACTGTCGCTGGGAGGAAGTTTTCTCCTCCGCTCGCCCCTTCCACCGTCATTTTCTCTCTACCCACCCTTGCCTCCTTCTCCGCGCAGCTCTCGATTCCCCCCTCTCTTTCGCACCCTCCATGTCATATTCCACTCCAGGAGCTCCATCATAGCTCCTTGCTGTCGCTGGGAGGATGTTTTCTCCTCCGCTCGCCCCTTCCACCATCATTTTCTCTCTACCCACCCTTGCCTCCTTCTCCGCGCAGCTCTCGATTCCCCCCTCTCTTTCGCACCCTCCATGTCATATTCCGCTCCAGGAGCTCCATCATAGCTCCTTGCTGTCGCTGGGAGGATGTTTTCTCCTCCGCTCGCCCCTTCCACCGTCATTTTCTCTCTACCCACCCTTGCCTCCTTCTCCGCGCAGCTCTCGATTCCCCCCTCTCTCTCGCACCCTCCATATTACATCCAGCTTCAGGAGCTCCATCATAGCTCCTCGCTGTCGCTGGGAGGATGTTTTCTCCTCCGCTCGCCCCTTCCACCGTCATTTTCTCTCCACCCACCCTTGCCTCCTTCTCCGCACCGCTCTCGATTCCCCCCTCTCTCTCGCACCCACCATGTCATATCCCGCTCCAGGAGCTCCATCATAGCTCCTCGCTGTCGCTGGGAGGATGTTTTCTCCTCCGCTCGCCCCTTCCACCGTCATTTTCTCTCTACCCACCCTTGCCTCCTTCTCCGCGCAGCTCTCGATTCCCCCCTCTCTCTCGCACCCTCCATATTACATCCAGCTCCAGGAGCTCCATCATAGCTCCTCGCTGTCGCTGGGAGGATGTTTTCTCCTCCGCTCGCCCCTTCCACCGTCATTTTCTCTCTACCCACCCTTGCCTCCTTCTCCGCGCAGCTCTCGATTCCCCCCTCTCTTTCGCACCCTCCATGTCATATTCCGCTCCAGGAGCTCCATCATAGCTCCTCGCTGTCGCTGGGAGGATGTTTTCTCCTCCGCTCGCCCCTTCCACCGTCATTTTCTCTCTACCCACCCTTGCCTCCTTCTCCGCGCAGCTCTTGATTCCCCCCTCTCTCTTGCACCCTCCATATTACATCCAGCTCCAGGAGCTCCATCATAGCTCCTCGCTGTCGCTGGGAGGATGTTTTCTCCTCCGCTCGCCCCTTCCACCGTCATTTTCTCTCTACCCACCCTTGCCTCCTTTTCCGCGCAGCTCTCGATTCCCCCCTCTCTTTCGCACCCTCCATGTCATATTCCGCTCCAGGAGTTCCATCATAGCTCCTCGCTGTCGCTGGGAGGATGTTTTCTCCTCTGCTCGCCCCTTCCACCGTCATTTTCTCTCTACCCACCCTTGCCTCCTTCTCCGCGCAGCTCTCGATTCCCCCCTCTCTTTCGCACCCTCCATGTCATATTCCGCTCCAGGAGCTCCATCATAGCTCCTCGCTGTCGATGGGAGGATGTTTTCTCCTCCGCTCGCCCCTTCCACCGTCATTTTCTCTCTACCCACCCTTGCCTCCTTTTCCGCGCAGCTCTCAATTCCCCCCTCTCTTTCGCACCCTCCATGTCATATTCCACTCCAGGAGTTCCATCATAGCTCCTCACTGTCGCTGGGAGGATGTTTTCTCCTCCGCTCGCCCCTTCCACCGTCATTTTCTCTCTACCCACCCTTGCCTCCTTCTCCGCGCAGCTCTCGATTCCCCCCTCTCTTTCGAACCCTCCATGTCATATTCCGCTCCAGGAGCTCCATCATAGCTCCTCGCTGTCGCTGGGAGGATGTTTTCTCCTCCGCTCGCCCCTTCCACCGTCATTTTCTCTCTACCCACCCTTGCCTCCTTTTCCGCGCAGCTCTCGATTCCCCCCTCTCTTTCGCACCCTCCATGTCATATCCCGCTCCAGGAGCTCCATCATAGCTCCTCGCTGTCGCTGGGAGGATGTTTTCTCCTCTGCTCGCCCCTTCCACCGTCATTTTCTCTCTACCCACCCTTGCCTCCTTTTCCGCGCAGCTCTCGATTCCCCCCTCTCTTTCGCACCCTCCATGTCATATTCCGCTCCAGGAGTTCCATCATAGCTCCTCACTGTCGCTGGGAGGATGTTTTCTCCTCCGCTCGCCCCTTTCACCGTCATTTTCTCTCTACCCACCCTTGCCTCCTTCTCCGCGCAGCTCTCGATTCCCCCCTCTCTTTTGCACCCTCCATGGCATATTCCGCTCCAGGAGCTCCATCATAGCTCCTCGCTGTCGCTGGGAGGATGTTTTCTCCTCCGCTCGCCCCTTCCACCGTCATTTTCTCTCTACCCACCCTTGCCTCCTTCTCCGCGCAGCTCTCGATTCCCCCCTCTCTCTCGCACCCTCCATATTACATCCAGCTCCAGGAGCTCCATCATAGCTCCTCGCTGTCGCTGGGAGGATGTTTTCTCCTCCGCTCGCCCCTTCCACCGTCATTTTCTCTCTACCCACCCTTGCCTCCTTCTCCGCGCAGCTCTCGATTCCCCCCTCTCTTTCGCACCCTCCATGTCATATTCCGCTCCAGGAGCTCCATCATAGCTCCTCGCTGTCGCTGGGAGGATGTTTTCTCCTCCGCTCGCCCCTTCCACCGTCATTTTCTCTCTACCCACCCTTGCCTCCTTCTCCGCGCAGCTCTTGATTCCCCCCTCTCTCTTGCACCCTCCATATTACATCCAGCTCCAGGAGCTCCATCATAGCTCCTCGCTGTCGCTGGGAGGATGTTTTCTCCTCCGCTCGCCCCTTCCACCGTCATTTTCTCTCTACCCACCCTTGCCTCCTTTTCCGCGCAGCTCTCGATTCCCCCCTCTCTTTCGAACCCTCCATGTCATATTCCGCTCCAGGAGCTCCATCATAGCTCCTCGCTGTCGCTGGGAGGATGTTTTCTCCTCCGCTCGCCCCTTCCACCGTCATTTTCTCTCTACCCACCCTTGCCTCCTTCTCCGCGCAGCTCTCGATTCCCCCCTCTCTTTCGCACCCTCCATGTCATATCCCGCTCCAGGAGCTCCATCATAGCTCCTCGCTGTCGCTGGGAGGATGTTTTCTCCTCCGCTCGCCCCTTCCACCGTCATTTTCTCTCTACCCACCCTTTCCTCCTTTTCCGCGCAGCTCTAGATTCCCCCCTCTTTTTCGCACCCTCCATGTCACATTCCGCTCCAGGAGCTCCATCATAGCTCCTCGCTGTCGCTGGGAGGATGTTTTCTCCTCCGCTCGCCCCTTCCACCGTCATTTTCTCTCTACCCACCCTTGCCTCCTTCTCCGCGCAGCTCTCGATTCCCTCCACTCTCTCGCACCCTCCATATTACATCCAGCTCCAGGAGCTCCATCATAGCTCCTCGCTGTCGCTGGGAGGATGTTTTCTCCTCCGCTCGCCCCTCTCACCGTCATTTTCTCTCTACCCACCCTTGCCTCCTTCTCTGCGCAGCTCTCGATTCCCCCCTCTCTTTCGCACCCTCCATGTCATATTCCGCTCCAGGAGCTCCATCATAGCTCCTCGCTGTCGCTGGGAGGATGTTTTCTCCTCCTCTCGCCCCTTCCACCGTCATTTTCTCTCTACCCACCCTTGCCTCCTATTCCGCGCAGCTCTCGATTCCCCCCTCTCTTTCGCACCCTCCATGTCATATTCCGCTCCAGGAGTTCCATCATAGCTCCTCACTGTCGCTGGGAGGATGTTTTCTCCTCCGCTCGCCCCTTCCACCGTCATTTTCTCTCTTCCCACCCTTGCCTCCTTCTCCGCGCAGCTCTCAATTCCCCCCTCTCTTTCGCACCCTCCATGTCATATTCCGCTCCAGGAGCTCCATCATAGCTCCTCGCTGTCGCTGGGAGGATGTTTTCTCCTCCGCTCGCCCCTTCCACCGTCATTTTCTCTCTACCCACCCTTGCCTCCTTCTCCGCGCAGCTCTCGATTCCCTCCTCTCTCTCGCACCCTCCATATTACATCCAGCTCCAGGAGCTCCATCATAGCTCCTCGCTGTCGCTGGGAGGATGTTTTCTCCTCCGCTCGCCCCTTCCACCGTCATTTTCTCTCTACCCACCCTTGCCTCCTTTTCCGCGCAGCTCTCGATTCCCCCCTCTCTTTCGCACCCTCCATGTCATATTCCGCTCCAGGAGTTCCATCATAGCTCCTCACTGTCGCTGGGAGGATGTTTTCTCCTCCGCTCGCCCCTTCCACCGTCATTTTCTCTCTACCCACCCTTGCCTCCTTCTCCGCGCAGCTCTCGATTCCCCCCTCTCTTTCGCACCCTCCATGTCATATTCCGCTCCAGGAGCTCCATCATAGCTCCTCGCTGTCGCTGGGAGGATGTTTTCTCCTCCGCTCGCCCCTTCCACCGTCATTTTCTCTCTACCCACCCTTGCCTCCTTTTCCGCGCAGCTCTCGATTCCCCCCTCTCTTTCGCACCCTCCATGTCATATCCCGCTCCAGGAGCTCCATCATAGCTCCTCGCTGTCGCTGGGAGGATGTTTTCTCCTCCGCTCGCCCCTTCCACCGTCATTTTCTCTCTACCCACCCTTTCCTCCTTTTCCGCGCAGCTCTCGATTCCCCCCTCTTTTTCGCACCCTCCATGTCACATTCCGCTCCAGGAGCTCCATCATAGCTCCTCGCTGTCGCTGGGAGGATGTTTTCTCCTCCGCTCGCCCCTTCCACCGTCATTTTCTCTCTACCCACCCTTGCCTCCTTCTCCGCGCAGCTCTCGATTCCCTCCACTCTCTCGCACCCTCCATATTACATCCAGCTCCAGGAGCTCCATCATAGCTCCTCGCTGTCGCTGGGAGGATGTTTTCTCCTCCGCTCACCCCTCTCACCGTCATTTTCTCTCTACCCACCCTTGCCTCCTTCTCTGCGCAGCTCTCGATTCCCCCCTCTCTTTCGCACCCTCCATGTCATATTCCGCTCCAGGAGCTCCATCATAGCTCCTCGCTGTCGCTGGGAGGATGTTTTCTCCTCCGCTCGCCCCTTCCACCGTCATTTTCTCTCTACCCACCCTTGCCTCCTTCTCCGCGCAGCTCTCGATTCCTTCCTCTCTCTCGCACCCTCCATATTACATCCAGCTCCAGGAGCTCCATCATAGATCCTCGCTGTCGCTGGGAGGATGTTTTCTCCTCCGCTCGCCCCTTCCACCGTCATTTTCTCTCTACCCACCCTTGCCTCCTTCTCCGCGCAGCTCTCGATTCCCCCCTCTCTCTCGCACCCTCCATATTACATCCAGCTCCAGGAGCTCCATCATAGCTCCTCGCTGTCGCTGGGAGGATGTTTTCTCCTCCGCTCGCCCCTTCCACCGTCATTTTCTCTCTACCCACCCTTGCCTCCTATTCCGCGCAGCTCTCGATTCCCCCCTCTCTTTCGCACCCTCCATGTCATATTCCGCTCCAGGAGCTCCATCATTGCTCCTCGCTGTCGCTGGGAGGATGTTTTCTCCTCCGCTCGCCCCTTCCACCGTCATTTTCTCTCTACCCACCCTTGCCTCCTTCTCCGCGCAGCTCTCGATTCCCTCCTCTCTCTCGCACCCTCCATATTACATCCAGCTCCAGGAGCTCCATCATAGCTCCTCGCTGTCGCTGGGAGGATGTTTTCTCCTCCGCTCGCCCCTTCCACCGTCATTTTCTCTCTACCCACCCTTGCCTCCTTTTCCGCGCAGCTCTCGATTCCCCCCTCTCTTTCGCACCCTCCATGTCATATTCCGCTCCAGGAGTTCCATCATAGCTCCTCACTGTCGCTGGGAGGATGTTTTCTCCTCCGCTCGCCCCTTCCACCGTCATTTTCTCTCTACCCACCCTTGCCTCCTTCTCCGCGCAGCTCTCGATTCCCCCCTCTCTTTCGCACCCTCCATGTCATATTCCGCTCCAGGAGCTCCACCATAGCTCCTCGCTGTCGCTGGGAGGATGTTTTCTCCTCCGCTCGCCCCTTCCACCGTCATTTTCTCTCTACCCACCCTTGCCTCCTTCTCCGCGCAGCTCTCGATTCCCCCCTCTCTTTCGCACCCTCCATGTCATATTCCGCTCCAGGAGTTCCATCATAGCTCCTCACTGTCGCTGGGAGGATGTTTTCTCCTCCGCTCGCCCCTTCCACCGTCATTTTCTCTCTACCCACCCTTGCCTCCTTCTCCGCGCAGCTCTCGATTCCCCCTTCTCTTTCGCACCCTCCATGTCATATTCCGCTCCAGGAGCTCCATCATAGCTCCTCACTGTCGCTGGGAGGATGTTTTCTCCTCCGCTCGCCCCTTCCACCGTCATTTTCTCTCTACCCACCCTTGCCTCCTTTTCCGCGCAGCTCTCGATTCCCCCCTCTCTTTCGCACCCTCCATGTCATATTCCGCTCCAGGAGTTCCATCATAGCTCCTCACTGTCGCTGGGAGGATGTTTTCTCCTCCGCTCGCCCCTTCCACCGTCATTTTCTCTCTACCAACCCTTGCCTCCTTCTCCGCGCAGCTCTCGATTCCCCCCTCTCTTTCGCACCCTCCATGTCATATTCCGCTCCAGCAGCTCCATCATAGCTCCTCGCTGTCGCTGGGAGGATGTTTTCTCCTCCGCTCGCCCCTTCCACCGTCATTTTCTTTCTACCCACCCTTGCCTCCTTCTCCGCGCAGCTCTCGATTCCCTCCTCTCTCTCGCACCCTCCATATTACATCCAGCTCCAGGAGCTCCATCATAGCTCCTCGCTGTCGCTGGGAGGATGTTTTCTCCTCCGCTCGCCCCTTCCACCGTCATTTTCTCTCTACCCACCCTTGCCTCCTTCTCCGCGCAGCTCTCGATTCCCCCCTCTCTTTCACACCCTCCATGTCATATTCCGCTCCAGGAGCTCCATCATAGCTCCTCGCTGTCGCTGGGAGGATGTTTTCTCCTCCGCTCGCCCCTTCCACCGTCATTTTCTCTCTACCCACCCTTGCCTCCTTCTCCGCGCAGCTCTCGATTCCCTCCTCTCTCTAGCACCCTCCATATTACATCCAGCTCCAGGAGCTCCATCATAGCTCCTCGCTGTCGCTGGGAGGATGTTTTCTCCTCCGCTCGCCCCTTCCACCGTCATTTTCTCTCTACCCACCCTTGCCTCCTTCTCCGCGCAGCTCTTGATTCCCCCCTCTCTTTCGCACCCTCCATGTCATATTCCGCTCCAGGAGCTCCATCATAGCTCCTCACTGTCGCTGGGAGGATGTTTTCTCCTCCGCTCGCCCCTTCCACCGTCATTTTCTCTCTACCCACCCTTGCCTCCTTCTCCGCGCAGCTCTCGATTCCCTCCTTTCTCTCGCACCCTCCATATTACATCCAGCTCCAGGAGCTCCATCATAGCTCCTCGCTGTCGCTGGGAGGATGTTTTCTCCTCTGCCCGCCGATTCCACCGTCATTTTCTCTCCACCCACCCTTGCCTCCTTCTCCGCGCCGCTCTCGATTCCCCCCTCTCTTTCGCACCTTCCATGTCATATCCCGCTCCAGGAGCTCCATCATAGCTCCTCACTGTCGCTGGGAGGATGTTTTCTCCTCTGCTCGCCCCTTCCACCGTCATTTTCTCTCTACCCACCCTTGCCTCCTTCTCGGCGCAGCTCTCGATTCCCCCCTCTCTTTCGCACCCTCCATGTCATATTCCGCTCCAGGAGCTCCATCATAGCTCCTTGCTGTCGCTGGGAGGATGTTTTCTCCTCCGCTCGCCCCTTCCACCGTCATTTTCTCTCTACCCACCCTTGCCTCCTTTTCCGCGCAGCTCTCGATTCCCCCCTCTCTTTCGCACCCTCCATGTCATATTCTGCTCCATGAGCTCCATCATAGCTCCTTGCTGTCGCTGGGAGGATGTTTTCTCCTCCGCTCGCCCCTTCCACCGTCATTTTCTCTCTACCCACCCTTGCCTCCTTTTCCGCGCAGCTCTCGATTCCCCCCTCTCTTTCGCACCCTCCATGTCATATTCCGCTCCAGGAGCTCCATCATAGCTCCTCGCTGTCGCTGGGAGGATGTTTTCTCCTCCGCTCGCCCCTTCCACCGTCATTTTCTCTCTACCCACCCTTGCCTCCTTTTCCGCGCAGCTCTCGATTCCCCCCTCTCTTTCGCACCCTCAATGTCATATTCCGCTCCAGGAGTTCCATCATAGCTCCTCACTGTCGCTGGGAGGATGTTTTCTCCTCCGCTCGCCCCTTCCACCGTCATTTTCTCTCTACCCACCCTTGCCTCCTTTTCCGCGCAGCTCTCGATTCCCCCCTCTCTTTCGCACCCTCCATGTCATATTCCGCTCCAGGAGTGCCATCATAACTCCTCACTGTCGCTGGGAGGAAGTTTTCTCCTCCGCTCGCCCCTTCCACCGTCATTTTCTCTCTACCCACCCTTGCCTCCTTTTCCGCGCAGCTCTCGATTCCCCCCTCTCTTTCGCACCCTCCATGTCATATTCCGCTCCAGGAGCTCCATCATAGCTCCTTGCTGTCGCTGGGAGGATGTTTTCTCCTCCGCTCGCCCCTTCCACCGTCATTTTCTCTCTACCCACCCTTGCCTCCTTTTCCGCGCAGCTCTAGATTCCCCCCTCTCTTTCGCACCCTCCATGTCATATTCCGCTCCAGGAGTTCCATCATAGCTCCTCACTGTCGCTGGGAGGATGTTTTCTCCTCCGCTCGCCCCTTCCACCATCATTTTCTCTCTACCCACCCTTGCCTCCTTTTCCGCGCAGCTCTCGATTCCCTCCTCTCTTTCGCACCCTCCATGTCATATTCCGCTCCAGGAGTTCCATCATAGCTCCTCACTGTCGCTGGGAGGAAGTTTTCTCCTCCGCTCGCCCCTTCCACCGTCATTTTCTCTCTACCCACCCTTGCCTCCTTTTCCGCGCAGCTCTCGATTCCCCCCTCTCTTTCGCACCCTCCATGTCATATTCCGCTCCATCATAGCTCCTTGCTGTCGCTGGGAGGATGTTTTCTCCTCCGCTCGCCCCTTCCACCATCATTTTCTCTCTACCCACCCTTGCCTCCTTTTCCGCGCAGCTCTCGATTCCCCCCTCTCTTTCGCACCCTCCATGTCATATTCCGCTCCAGGAGTTCCATCATAGCTCCTCACTGTCGCTGGGAGGATGTTTTCTCCTCCGCTCGCCCCTTCCACCGTCATTTTCTCTCTACCCACCCTTGCCTCCTTCTCCGCGCAGCTCTCGATTCCCCCCTCTCTTTCGCACCCTCCATGTCATATTCCGCTCCAGGAGCTCCATCATAGCTAATCGCTGTCGCTGGGAGGATGTTTTCTCCTCCGCTCGCCCCTTCCACCGTCATTTTCTCTCTACCCACCCTTGCCTCCTTTTCCGCGCAGCTCTCGATTCCCCCCTCTCTTTCGCACCCTCCATGTCATATTCCGCTCCAGGAGTTCCATCATAGCTCCTCACTGTCGCTGGGAGGATGTTTTCTCCTCCGCTCGCCCCTTCCACCGTCATTTTCTCTCTACCCACCCTTGCCTCCTTCTCCGCGCAGCTCTCGATTCCCCCCTCTCTTTCGCACCCTCCATGTCATATTCCGCTCCAGGAGCTCCATCATAGCTCCTCGCTGTCGCTGGGAGGATGTTTTCTCCTCCGCTCGCCCCTTCCACCGTCATTTTCTCTCTACCCACCCTTGCCTCCTTTTCCGCGCAGCTCTCGATTCCCCCCTCTCTTTCGCACCCTCCATGTCATATTCCGCTCCAGGAGTTCCATCATAGCTCCTCACTGTCGCTGGGAGGATGTTTTCTCCTCCGCTCGCCTCTTCCACCGTCATTTTCTCTCTACCCACCCTTGCCTCCTTTTCCGCGCAGCTCTCGATTCCCCCCTCTCTTTCGCACCCTCCATGTCATATTCCGCTCCAGGAGCTCCATCATAGCTCCTTGCTGTCGCTGGGAGGATGTTTTCTCCTCCGCTCGCCCCTTCCACCGTCATTTTCTCTCTACCCACCCTTGCCTCCTTTTCCGCGCAGCTCTCGATTCCCCCCTCTCTTTCGCACCCTCCATGTCATATTCCGCTCCAGGAGTTCCATCATAGCTCCTCACTGTCGCTGGGAGGATGTTTTCTCCTCCGCTCGCCCCTTCCACCGTCATTTTCTCTCTACCCACCCTTGCCTCCTTTTCCGCGCAGCTCTCGATTCCCCCCTCTCTTTCGCACCCTCCATGTCATATTCCGCTCCAGGAGTTCCATCATAGCTCCTCACTGTCGCTGGGAGGATGTTTTCTCCTCCGCTCGCCCCTTCCACCGTCATTTTCTCTCTACCCACCCTTGCCTCCTTTTCCGCGCAGCTCTCGATTCCCCCCTCTCTTTCGCACCCTCCATGTCATATTCCGCTCCAGGAGTTCCATCATAGCTCCTCACTGTCGCTGGGAGGATGTTTTCTCCTCCGCTCGCCCCTTCCACCGTCATATTCTCTCTACCCACCCTTGCCTCCTTCTCCGCGCAGCTCTCGATTCCCCCCTCTCTTTCGCACCCTCCATGTCATATTCCGCTCCAGGAGCTCCATCATAGCTCCTCGCTGTCGCTGGGAGGATGTTTTCTCCTCCGCTCGCCCCTTCCACCGTCATTTTCTCTCTACCCACCCTTGCCTCCTTTTCCGCGCAGCTCTAGATTCCCCCCTCTCTTTCCCACCCTCCATGTCATATTCCGCTCCAGGAGTTCCATCATAGCTCCTCACTGTCGCTGGGAGGATGTTTTCTCCTCCGCTCGCCTCTTCCACCGTCATTTTCTCTCTACCCACCCTTGCCTCCTTTTCCGCGCAGCTCTCGATTCCCCCCTCTCTTTCCCACCCTCCATGTCATATTCCGCTCCAGGAGTTCCATCATAGCTCCTCACTGTCGCTGGGAGGATGTTTTCTCCTCCGCTCGCCCCTTCCACCGTCATTTTCTCTCTACCCACCCTTGCCTCCTTTTCCGCGCAGCTCTCGATTCCCCCCTCTCTTTCGCACCCTCCATGTCATATTCCGCTCCAGGAGCTCCATCATAGCTCCTTGCTGTCGCTGGGAGGATGTTTTCTCCTCCGCTCGCCCCTTCCACCGTCATTTTCTCTCTACCCACCCTTGCCTCCTTTTCCGCGCAGCTCTCGATTCCCCCCTCTCTTTCGCACCCTCCATGTCATATTCCGCTCCAGGAGTTCCATCATAGCTCCTCACTGTCGCTGGGAGGATGTTTTCTCCTCCGCTCGCCCCTTCCACCGTCATTTTCTCTCTACCCACCCTTGCCTCCTTTTCCGCGCAGCTCTCGATTCCCCCCTCTCTTTCGCACCCTCCATGTCATATTCCGCTCCAGGAGTTCCATCATAGCTCCTCACTGTCGCTGGGAGGATGTTTTCTCCTCCGCTCGCCCCTTCCACCGTCATTTTCTCTCTACCCACCCTTGCCTCCTTTTCCGCACAGCTCTCGATTCCCCCCTCTCTTTCGCACCCTCCATGTCATATTCCGCTCCAGGAGTTCCATCATAGCTCCTCACTGTCGCTGGGAGGATGTTTTCTCCTCCGCTCGCCCCTTCCACCGTCATTTTCTCTCTACCCACCCTTGCCTCCTTTTCCGCGCAGCTCTCGATTCCCCCCTCTCTTTCGCACCCTCCATGTCATATTCCGCTCCAGGAGCTCCATCATAGCTCCTTGCTGTCGCTGGGAGGATGTTTTCTCCTCCGCTCGCCCCTTCCACCGTCATTTTCTCTCTACCCACCCTTGCCTCCTTTTCCGCGCAGCTCTCGATTCCCCCCTCTCTTTCGCACCCTCCATGTCATATTCCGCTCCAGGAGTTCCATCATAGCTCCTCACTGTCGCTGGGATGATGTTTTCTCCTCCGCTCGCCCCTTCCACCGTCATTTTCTCTCTACCCATCCTTGCCTCCTTTTCCGCGCAGCTCTCGATTCCCCCCTCTCTTTCGCACCCTCCATGTCATATTCCGCTCCAGGAGTTCCATTATAGCTCCTCACTGTCGCTGGGAGGATGTTTTCTCCTCCGCTCGCCCCTTCCACCGTCATTTTCTCTCTACCCACCCTTGCCTCCTTTTCCGCGCAGCTCTCGATTCCCCCCTCTCTTTCGCACCCTCCATGTCATATTCCGCTCCAGGAGCTCCATCATAGCTCCTTGCTGTCGCTGGGAGGATGTTTTCTCCTCCGCTCGCCCCTTCCACCGTCATTTTCTCTCTACCCACCCTTGCCTCCTTTTCCGCGCAGCTCTCGATTCCCCCCTCTCTTTCGTACCCTCCATGTCATATTCCGCTCCAGGAGTTCCATCATAGCTCCTCACTGTCGCTGGGAGGATGTTTTCTCCTCCGCTCGTCCCTTCCACCATCATTTTCTCTCTACCCACTCTTGCCTCCTTTTCCGCGCAGCTCTCGATTCCCCCCTCTCTTTCGCACCCTCCATGTCATATTCCGCTCCAGGAGTTCCATCATAGCTCCTCACTGTCGCTGGGAGGAAGTTTTCTCCTCCGCTCGCCCCTTCCACCGTCATTTTCTCTCTACCCACCCTTGCCTCCTTCTCCGCGCAGCTCTCGATTCCCCCCTCTCTTTCGCACCCTCCATGTCATATTCCGCTCCAGGAGCTCCATCATAGCTCCTTGCTGTCGCTGGGAGGATGTTTTCTCCTCCGCTCGCCCCTTCCACCGTCATTTTCTCTCTTCCCACCCTTGCCTCCTTTTCCGCGCAGCTCTCGATTCCCCCCTCTCTTTCGCACCCTCCATGTCATATTCCGCTCCAGGAGTTCCATCATAGCTCCTCACTGTCGCTGGGAGGATGTTTTCTCCTCCGCTCGCCCCTTCTACCGTCATTTTCTCTCTACCCACCCTTGCCTCCTTCTCCGCGCAGCTCTCGATCCCCCCCCTCTCTTTCGCACCCTCCATGTCATATTCCGCTCCAGGAGCTCCATCATAGCTAATCGCTGTCTCTGGGAGGATGTTTTCTCCTCCGCTCGCCCCTTCCACCGTCATTTTCTCTCTACCCACCCTTGCCTCCTTTTCCGCGCAGCTCTCGATTTCCCCCTCTCTTTCGCACCCTCCATGTCATATTCCGCTCCAGGAGCTCCATCATAGCTCCTCGCTGTCGCTGGGAGGATGTTTTCTCCTCCGCTCGCCCCTTCCACCGTCATTTTCTCTCTACCCACCCTTGCCTCCTTCTCCGCGCAGCTCTCGATTCCCCCCTCTCTTTCGCACCCTCCATGTCATATTCCGCTCCAGGAGCTCCATCATAGCTCCTCGCTGTCGCTGGGAGGATGTTTTCTCCTCCGCTCGCCCCTTCCACCGTCATTTTCTCTCTACCCACCCTTGCCTCCTTTTCCGCGCAGCTCTAGATTCCCCCCTCTCTTTCCCACCCTCCATGTCATATTCCGCTCCAGGAGTTCCATCATAGCTCCTCACTGTCGCTGGGAGGATGTTTTCTCCTCCGCTCGCCTCTTCCACCGTCATTTTCTCTCTACCCACCCTTGCCTCCTTTTCCGTGCAGCTCTCGATTCCCCCCTCTCTTTCCCACCCTCCATGTCATATTCCGCTCCAGGAGTTCCATCATAGCTCCTCACTGTCGCTGGGAGGATGTTTTCTCCTCCGCTCGCCCCTTCCACCGTCATTTTCTCTCTACCCACCCTTGCCTCCTTTTCCGCGCAGCTCTCGATTCCCCCCTCTCTTTCGCACCCTCCATGTCATATTCCGCTCCAGGAGCTCCATCATAGCTCCTCGCTGTCGCTGGGAGGATGTTTTCTCCTCCGCTCGCCCCTTCCACCGTCATTTTCTCTCTACCCACCCTTGCCTCCTTTTCCGCGCAGCTCTCGATTCCCCCCTCTCTTTCGCACCCTCCATGTCATATTCCGCTCCAGGAGTTCCATCATAGCTCCTCACTGTCGCTGGGAGGATGTTTTCTCCTCCGCTCGCCCCTTCCACCGTCATTTTCTCTCTACCCACCCTTGCCTCCTTTTCCGCGCAGCTCTCGATTCCCCCCTCTCTTTCGCACCCTCCATGTCATATTCCGCTCCAGGAGTTCCATCATAGCTCCTCACTGTCGCTGGGAGGATGTTTTCTCCTCCGCTCGCCCCTTCCACCGTCATTTTCTCTCTACCCACCCTTGCCTCCTTTTCCGCACAGCTCTCGATTCCCCCCTCTCTTTCGCACCCTCCATGTCATATTCCGCTCCAGGAGTTCCATCATAGCTCCTCACTGTCGCTGGGAGGATGTTTTCTCCTCCGCTCGCCCCTTCCACCGTCATTTTCTCTCTACCCACCCTTGCCTCCTTTTCCGCGCAGCTCTCGATTCCCCCCTCTCTTTCGCACCCTCCATGTCATATTCCGCTCCAGGAGCTCCATCATAGCTCCTTGCTGTCGCTGGGAGGATGTTTTCTCCTCCGCTCGCCCCTTCCACCGTCATTTTCTCTCTACCCACCCTTGCCTCCTTTTCCGCGCAGCTCTCGATTCCCCCCTCTCTTTCGCACCCTCCATGTCATATTCCGCTCCAGGAGTTCCATCATAGCTCCTCACTGTCGCTGGGAGGATGTTTTCTCCTCCGCTCGCCCCTTCCACCGTCATTTTCTCTCTACCCATCCTTGCCTCCTTTTCCGCGCAGCTCTCGATTCCCCCCTCTCTTTCGCACCCTCCATGTCATATTCCGCTCCAGGAGTTCCATCATAGCTCCTCACTGTCGCTGGGAGGATGTTTTCTCCTCCGCTCGCCCCTTCCACCGTCATTTTCTCTCTACCCACCCTTGCCTCCTTTTCCGCGCAGCTCTCGATTCCCCCCTCTCTTTCGCACCCTCCATGTCATATTCCGCTCCAGGAGCTCCATCATAGCTCCTTGCTGTCGCTGGGAGGATGTTTTCTCCTCCGCTCGCCCCTTCCACCGTCATTTTCTCTCTACCCACCCTTGCCTCCTTTTCCGCGCAGCTCTCGATTCCCCCCTCTCTTTCGTACCCTCCATGTCATATTCCGCTCCAGGAGTTCCATCATAGCTCCTCACTGTCGCTGGGAGGATGTTTTCTCCTCCGCTCGTCCCTTCCACCATCATTTTCTCTCTACCCACTCTTGCCTCCTTTTCCGCGCAGCTCTCGATTCCCCCCTCTCTTTCGCACCCTCCATGTCATATTCCGCTCCAGGAGTTCCATCATAGCTCCTCACTGTCGCTGGGAGGAAGTTTTCTCCTCCGCTCGCCCCTTCCACCGTCATTTTCTCTCTACCCACCCTTGCCTCCTTTTCCGCGCAGCTCTCGATTCCCCCCTCTCTTTCGCACCCTCCATGTCATATTCCGCTCCAGGAGCTCCATCATAGCTCCTTGCTGTCGCTGGGAGGATGTTTTCTCCTCCGCTCGCCCCTTCCACCGTCATTTTCTCTCTTCCCACCCTTGCCTCCTTTTCCGCGCAGCTCTCGATTCCCCCCTCTCTTTCGCACCCTCCATGTCATATTCCGCTCCAGGAGTTCCATCATAGCTCCTCACTGTCGCTGGGAGGATGTTTTCTCCTCCGCTCGCCCCTTCCACCGTCATTTTCTCTCTACCCACCCTTGCCTCCTTCTCCGCGCAGCTCTCGATTCCCCTCTCTCTTTCGCACCCTCCATGTCATATTCCGCTCCAGGAGCTCCATCATAGCTAATCGCTGTCTCTGGGAGGATGTTTTCTCCTCCGCTCGCCCCTTCCACCGTCATTTTCTCTCTACCCACCCTTGCCTCCTTTTCCGCGCAGCTCTCGATTCCCCCCTCTCTTTCGCACCCTCAATGTCATATTCCGCTCCAGGAGTTCCATCATAGCTCCTCACTGTCGCTGGGAGGATGTTTTCTCCTCCGCTCGCCCCTTCCACCGTCATTTTCTCTCTACCCACCCTTGCCTCCTTCTCCGCGCAGCTCTCGATTCCCCTCTCTCTTTCGCACCCTCCATGTCATATTCCGCTCCAGGAGCTCCATCATAGCTAATCGCTGTCTCTGGGAGGATGTTTTCTCCTCCGCTCGCCCCTTCCACCGTCATTTTCTCTCTACCCACCCTTGCCTCCTTTTCCGCGCAGCTCTCGATTCCCCCCTCTCTTTCGCACCCTCAATGTCATATTCCGCTCCAGGAGTTCCATCATAGCTCCTCACTGTCGCTGGGAGGATGTTTTCTCCTCCGCTCGCCCCTTCCACCGTCATTTTCTCTCTACCCACCCTTGCCTCCTTTTCCGCGCAGCTCTCGATTCCCCCCTCTCTTTCGCACCCTCCATGTCATATTCCGCTCCAGGAGTTCCATCATAGCTCCTCACTGTCGCTGGGAGGAAGTTTTCTTCTCCGCTCGCCCCTTCCACCGTCATTTTCTCTCTACCCACCCTTGCCTCCTTTTCCGCGCAGCTCTCGATTCCCCCCTCTCTTTCGCACCCTCCATGTCATATTCCGCTCCAGGAGCTCCATCATAGCTCCTTGCTGTCGCTGGGAGGATGTTTTCTCCTCCGCTCGCCCCTTCCACCGTCATTTTCTCTCTACCCACCCTTGCCTCCTTTTCCGCGCAGCTCTCGATTCCCCCCTCTCTTTCGTACCCTCCATGTCATATTCCGCTCCAGGAGTTCCATCATAGCTCCTCACTGTCGCTGGGAGGATGTTTTCTCCTCCGCTCGTCCCTTCCACCATCATTTTCTCTCTACCCACCCTTGCCTCCTTTTCCGCGCAGCTCTCGATTCCCCCCTCTCTTTCGCACCCTCCATGTCATATTCCGCTCCAGGAGTTCCATCATAGCTCCTCACTGTCGCTGGGAGGA
Source organism: Pelophylax lessonae (assembly GCF_965119305.1). Classification (NCBI taxonomy): domain Eukaryota; kingdom Metazoa; phylum Chordata; class Amphibia; order Anura; family Ranidae; genus Pelophylax; species Pelophylax lessonae. The sequence continues at coordinate 85,978,724 of NC_138780.1, read as the reverse complement.
AGTTTTCTCCTCCGCTCGCCCCTTCCACCGTCATTTTCTCTCTACCCACCCTTGCCTCCTTTTCCGCGCAGCTCTCGATTCCCCCCTCTCTTTCGCACCCTCCATGTCATATTCCGCTCCAGGAGCTCCATCATAGCTCCTTGCTGTCGCTGGGAGGATGTTTTCTCCTCCGCTCGCCCCTTCCACCGTCATTTTCTCTCTTCCCACCCTTGCCTCCTTTTCCGCGCAGCTCTCGATTCCCCCCTCTCTTTCGCACCCTCCATGTCATATTCCGCTCCAGGAGTTCCATCATAGCTCCTCACTGTCGCTGGGAGGATGTTTTCTCCTCCGCTCGCCCCTTCCACCGTCATTTTCTCTCTACCCACCCTTGCCTCCTTCTCCGCGCAGCTCTCGATTCCCCCCTCTCTTTCGCACCCTCCATGTCATATTCCGCTCCAGGAGCTCCATCATAGCTAATCGCTGTCTCTGGGAGGATGTTTTCTCCTCCGCTCGCCCCTTCCACCGTCATTTTCTCTCTACCCACCCTTGCCTCCTTTTCCGCGCAGCTCTCGATTCCCCCCTCTCTTTCGCACCCTCCATGTCATATTCCGCTCCAGGAGTTCCATCATAGCTCCTCACTGTCGCTGGGAGGATGTTTTCTCCTCCGCTCGCCCCTTCCACCGTCATTTTCTCTCTACCCACCCTTGCCTCCTTTTCCGCGCAGCTCTCGATTCCCCCCTCTCTTTCGCACCCTCCATGTCATATTCCGCTCCAGGAGCTCCATCATAGCTCCTTGCTGTCGCTGGGAGGATGTTTTCTCCTCCGCTCGCCCCTTCCACCGTCATTTTCTCTCTACCCACCCTTGCCTCCTTTTCCGCGCAGCTCTCGATTCCCCCCTCTCTTTCGCACCCTCCATGTCATATTCCGCTCCAGGAGTTCCATCATAGCTCCTCACTGTCGCTGGGAGGATGTTTTCTCCTCCGCTCGCCCCTTCCACCGTCATTTTCTCTCTACCCACCCTTGCCTCCTTTTCCGCGCAGCTCTCGATTCCCCCCTCTCTTTCGCACCCTCCATGTCATATTCCGCTCCAGGAGTTCCATCATAGCTCCTCACTGTCGCTGGGAGGATGTTTTCTCCTCCGCTCGCCCCTTCCACCGTCATTTTCTCTCTACCCACCCTTGCCTCCTTTTCCGCACAGCTCTCGATTCCCCCCTCTCTTTCGCACCCTCCATGTCATATTCCGCTCCAGGAGTTCCATCATAGCTCCTCACTGTCGCTGGGAGGATGTTTTCTCCTCCGCTCGCCCCTTCCACCGTCATTTTCTCTCTACCCACCCTTGCCTCCTTTTCCGCGCAGCTCTCGATTCCCCCCTCTCTTTCGCACCCTCCATGTCATATTCCGCTCCAGGAGCTCCATCATAGCTCCTTGCTGTCGCTGGGAGGATGTTTTCTCCTCCGCTCGCCCCTTCCACCGTCATTTTCTCTCTACCCACCCTTGCCTCCTTTTCCGCGCAGCTCTCGATTCCCCCCTCTCTTTCGCACCCTCCATGTCATATTCCGCTCCAGGAGCTCCATCATAGCTCCTTGCTGTCGCTGGGAGGATGTTTTCTCCTCCGCTCGCCCCTTCCACCGTCATTTTCTCTCTACCCATCCTTGCCTCCTTTTCCGCGCAGCTCTCGATTCCCCCCTCTCTTTCGCACCCTCCATGTCATATTCCGCTCCAGGAGTTCCATCATAGCTCCTCACTGTCGCTGGGAGGATGTTTTCTCCTCCGCTCGCCCCTTCCACCGTCATTTTCTCTCTACCCACCCTTGCCTCCTTTTCCGCGCAGCTCTCGATTCCCCCCTCTCTTTCGCACCCTCCATGTCATATTCCGCTCCAGGAGCTCCATCATAGCTCCTTGCTGTCGCTGGGAGGATGTTTTCTCCTCCGCTCGCCCCTTCCACCGTCATTTTCTCTCTTCCCACCCTTGCCTCCTTTTCCGCGCAGCTCTCGATTCCCCCCTCTCTTTCGCACCCTCCATGTCATATTCCGCTCCAGGAGTTCCATCATAGCTCCTCACTGTCGCTGGGAGGATGTTTTCTCCTCCGCTCGCCCCTTCCACCGTCATTTTCTCTCTACCCACCCTTGCCTCCTTCTCCGCGCAGCTCTCGATTCCCCCCTCTCTTTCGCACCCTCCATGTCATATTCCGCTCCAGGAGCTCCATCATAGCTAATCGCTGTCTCTGGGAGGATGTTTTCTCCTCCGCTCGCCCCTTCCACCGTCATTTTCTCTCTACCCACCCTTGCCTCCTTTTCCGCGCAGCTCTCGATTCCCCCCTCTCTTTCGCACCCTCCATGTCATATTCCGCTCCAGGAGTTCCATCATAGCTCCTCACTGTCGCTGGGAGGATGTTTTCTCCTCCGCTCGCCCCTTCCACCGTCATTTTCTCTCTACCCACCCTTGCCTCCTTTTCCGCGCAGCTCTCGATTCCCCCCTCTCTTTCGCACCCTCCATGTCATATTCCGCTCCAGGAGCTCCATCATAGCTCCTTGCTGTCGCTGGGAGGATGTTTTCTCCTCCGCTCGCCCCTTCCACCGTCATTTTCTCTCTACCCACCCTTGCCTCCTTTTCTGCGCAGCTCTCGATTCCCCCCTCTCTTTCGCACCCTCCATGTCATATTCCGCTCCAGGAGTTCCATCATAGCTCCTCACTGTCGCTGGGAGGATGTTTTCTCCTCCGCTCGCCCCTTCCACCGTCATTTTCTCTCTACCCACCCTTGCCTCCTTTTCCGCGCAGCTCTCGATTCCCCCCTCTCTTTCGCACCCTCCATGTCATATTCCGCTCCAGGAGTTCCATCATAGCTCCTCACTGTCGCTGGGAGGATGTTTTCTCCTCCGCTCGCCCCTTCCACCGTCATTTTCTCTCTACCCACCCTTGCCTCCTTTTCCGCACAGCTCTCGATTCCCCCCTCTCTTTCGCACCCTCCATGTCATATTCCGCTCCAGGAGTTCCATCATAGCTCCTCACTGTCGCTGGGAGGATGTTTTCTCCTCCGCTCGCCCCTTCCACCGTCATTTTCTCTCTACCCACCCTTGCCTCCTTTTCCGCGCAGCTCTCGATTCCCCCCTCTCTTTCGCACCCTCCATGTCATATTCCGCTCCAGGAGCTCCATCATAGCTCCTTGCTGTCGCTGGGAGGATGTTTTCTCCTCCGCTCGCCCCTTCCACCGTCATTTTCTCTCTACCCACCCTTGCCTCCTTTTCCGCGCAGCTCTCGATTCCCCCCTCTCTTTCGCACCCTCCATGTCATATTCCGCTCCAGGAGCTCCATCATAGCTCCTTGCTGTCGCTGGGAGGATGTTTTCTCCTCCGCTCGCCCCTTCCACCGTCATTTTCTCTCTACCCATCCTTGCCTCCTTTTCCGCGCAGCTCTCGATTCCCCCCTCTCTTTCGCACCCTCCATGTCATATTCCGCTCCAGGAGTTCCATCATAGCTCCTCACTGTCGCTGGGAGGATGTTTTCTCCTCCGCTCGCCCCTTCCACCGTCATTTTCTCTCTACCCACCCTTGCCTCCTTTTCCGCGCAGCTCTCGATTCCCCCCTCTCTTTCGCACCCTCCATGTCATATTCCGCTCCAGGAGCTCCATCATAGCTCCTTGCTGTCGCTGGGAGGATGTTTTCTCCTCCGCTCGCCCCTTCCACCGTCATTTTCTCTCTACCCACCCTTGCCTCCTTTTCCGCGCAGCTCTCGATTCCCCCCTCTCTTTCGCACCCTCCATGTCATATTCCGCTCCAGGAGTTCCATCATAGCTCCTCACTGTCGCTGGGAGGATGTTTTCTCCTCCGCTCGCCCCTTCCACCGTCATTTTCTCTCTACCCACCCTTGCCTCCTTTTCCGCACAGCTCTCGATTCCCCCCTCTCTTTCGCACCCTCCATGTCATATTCCGCTCCAGGAGTTCCATCATAGCTCCTCACTGTCGCTGGGAGGATGTTTTCTCCTCCGCTCGCCCCTTCCACCGTCATTTTCTCTCTACCCACCCTTGCCTCCTTTTCCGCGCAGCTCTCGATTCCCCCCTCTCTTTCGCACCCTCCATGTCATATTCCGCTCCAGGAGCTCCATCATAGCTCCTTGCTGTCGCTGGGAGGATGTTTTCTCCTCCGCTCGCCCCTTCCACCGTCATTTTCTCTCTACCCACCCTTGCCTCCTTTTCCGCGCAGCTCTCGATTCCCCCCTCTCTTTCGCACCCTCCATGTCATATTCCGCTCCAGGAGTTCCATCATAGCTCCTCACTGTCGCTGGGAGGATGTTTTCTCCTCCGCTCGCCCCTTCCACCGTCATTTTCTCTCTACCCATCCTTGCCTCCTTTTCCGCGCAGCTCTCGATTCCCCCCTCTCTTTCGCACCCTCCATGTCATATTCCGCTCCAGGAGTTCCATCATAGCTCCTCACTGTCGCTGGGAGGATGTTTTCTCCTCCGCTCGCCCCTTCCACCGTCATTTTCTCTCTACCCACCCTTGCCTCCTTTTCCGCGCAGCTCTCGATTCCCCCCTCTCTTTCGCACCCTCCATGTCATATTCCGCTCCAGGAGCTCCATCATAGCTAATCGCTGTCTCTGGGAGGATGTTTTCTCCTCCGCTCGCCCCTTCCACCGTCATTTTCTCTCTACCCACCCTTGCCTCCTTTTCCGCGCAGCTCTCGATTCCCCCCTCTCTTTCGCACCCTCAATGTCATATTCCGCTCCAGGAGTTCCATCATAGCTCCTCACTGTCGCTGGGAGGATGTTTTCTCCTCCGCTCGCCCCTTCCACCGTCATTTTCTCTCTACCCACCCTTGCCTCCTTTTCCGCGCAGCTCTCGATTCCCCCCTCTCTTTCGCACCCTCCATGTCATATTCCGCTCCAGGAGTTCCATCATAGCTCCTCACTGTCGCTGGGAGGAAGTTTTCTTCTCCGCTCGCCCCTTCCACCGTCATTTTCTCTCTACCCACCCTTGCCTCCTTTTCCACGCAGCTCTCGATTCCCCCCTCTCTTTCGCACCCTCCATGTCATATTCCGCTCCAGGAGCTCCATCATAGCTCCTTGCTGTCGCTGGGAGGATGTTTTCTCCTCCGCTCGCCCCTTCCACCGTCATTTTCTCTCTACCCACCCTTGCCTCCTTTTCCGCGCAGCTCTCGATTCCCCCCTCTCTTTCGTACCCTCCATGTCATATTCCGCTCCAGGAGTTCCATCATAGCTCCTCACTGTCGCTGGGAGGATGTTTTCTCCTCCGCTCGTCCCTTCCACCATCATTTTCTCTCTACCCACCCTTGCCTCCTTTTCCGCGCAGCTCTCGATTCCCCCCTCTCTTTCGCACCCTCCATGTCATATTCCGCTCCAGGAGTTCCATCATAGCTCCTCACTGTCGCTGGGAGGAAGTTTTCTCCTCCGCTCGCCCCTTCCACCGTCATTTTCTCTCTACCCACCCTTGCCTCCTTTTCCGCGCAGCTCTCGATTCCCCCCTCTCTTTCGCACCCTCCATGTCATATTCCGCTCCAGGAGCTCCATCATAGCTCCTTGCTGTCGCTGGGAGGATGTTTTCTCCTCCGCTCGCCCCTTCCACCGTCATTTTCTCTCTTCCCACCCTTGCCTCCTTTTCCGCGCAGCTCTCGATTCCCCCCTCTCTTTCGCACCCTCCATGTCATATTCCGCTCCAGGAGTTCCATCATAGCTCCTCACTGTCGCTGGGAGGATGTTTTCTCCTCCGCTCGCCCCTTCCACCGTCATTTTCTCTCTACCCACCCTTGCCTCCTTCTCCGCGCAGCTCTCGATTCCCCCCTCTCTTTCGCACCCTCCATGTCATATTCCGCTCCAGGAGCTCCATCATAGCTAATCGCTGTCTCTGGGAGGATGTTTTCTCCTCCGCTCGCCCCTTCCACCGTCATTTTCTCTCTACCCACCCTTGCCTCCTTTTCCGCGCAGCTCTCGATTCCCCCCTCTCTTTCGCACCCTCCATGTCATATTCCGCTCCAGGAGTTCCATCATAGCTCCTCACTGTCGCTGGGAGGATGTTTTCTCCTCCGCTCGCCCCTTCCACCGTCATTTTCTCTCTACCCACCCTTGCCTCCTTTTCCGCGCAGCTCTCGATTCCCCCCTCTCTTTCGCACCCTCCATGTCATATTCCGCTCCAGGAGCTCCATCATAGCTCCTTGCTGTCGCTGGGAGGATGTTTTCTCCTCCGCTCGCCCCTTCCACCGTCATTTTCTCTCTACCCACCCTTGCCTCCTTTTCCGCGCAGCTCTCGATTCCCCCCTCTCTTTCGCACCCTCCATGTCATATTCCGCTCCAGGAGTTCCATCATAGCTCCTCACTGTCGCTGGGAGGATGTTTTCTCCTCCGCTCGCCCCTTCCACCGTCATTTTCTCTCTACCCACCCTTGCCTCCTTTTCCGCGCAGCTCTCGATTCCCCCCTCTCTTTCGCACCCTCCATGTCATATTCCGCTCCAGGAGTTCCATCATAGCTCCTCACTGTCGCTGGGAGGATGTTTTCTCCTCCGCTCGCCCCTTCCACCGTCATTTTCTCTCTACCCACCCTTGCCTCCTTTTCCGCACAGCTCTCGATTCCCCCCTCTCTTTCGCACCCTCCATGTCATATTCCGCTCCAGGAGTTCCATCATAGCTCCTCACTGTCGCTGGGAGGATGTTTTCTCCTCCGCTCGCCCCTTCCACCGTCATTTTCTCTCTACCCACCCTTGCCTCCTTTTCCGCGCAGCTCTCGATTCCCCCCTCTCTTTCGCACCCTCCATGTCATATTCCGCTCCAGGAGCTCCATCATAGCTCCTTGCTGTCGCTGGGAGGATGTTTTCTCCTCCGCTCGCCCCTTCCACCGTCATTTTCTCTCTACCCACCCTTGCCTCCTTTTCCGCGCAGCTCTCGATTCCCCCCTCTCTTTCGCACCCTCCATGTCATATTCCGCTCCAGGAGTTCCATCATAGCTCCTCACTGTCGCTGGGAGGATGTTTTCTCCTCCGCTCGCCCCTTCCACCGTCATTTTCTCTCTACCCACCCTTGCCTCCTTTTCCGCGCAGCTCTCGATTCCCCCCTCTCTTTCGCACCCTCCATGTCATATTCCGCTCCAGGAGTTCCATCATAGCTCCTCACTGTCGCTGGGAGGATGTTTTCTCCTCCGCTCGCCCCTTCCACCGTCATTTTCTCTCTACCCACCCTTGCCTCCTTTTCCGCACAGCTCTCGATTCCCCCCTCTCTTTCGCACCCTCCATGTCATATTCCGCTCCAGGAGTTCCATCATAGCTCCTCACTGTCGCTGGGAGGATGTTTTCTCCTCCGCTCGCCCCTTCCACCGTCATTTTCTCTCTACCCACCCTTGCCTCCTTTTCCGCGCAGCTCTCGATTCCCCCCTCTCTTTCGCACCCTCCATGTCATATTCCGCTCCAGGAGCTCCATCATAGCTCCTTGCTGTCGCTGGGAGGATGTTTTCTCCTCCGCTCGCCCCTTCCACCGTCATTTTCTCTCTACCCACCCTTGCCTCCTTTTCCGCGCAGCTCTCGATTCCCCCCTCTCTTTCGCACCCTCCATGTCATATTCCGCTCCAGGAGCTCCATCATAGCTCCTTGCTGTCGCTGGGAGGATGTTTTCTCCTCCGCTCGCCCCTTCCACCGTCATTTTCTCTCTACCCATCCTTGCCTCCTTTTCCGCGCAGCTCTCGATTCCCCCCTCTCTTTCGCACCCTCCATGTCATATTCCGCTCCAGGAGTTCCATCATAGCTCCTCACTGTCGCTGGGAGGATGTTTTCTCCTCCGCTCGCCCCTTCCACCGTCATTTTCTCTCTACCCACCCTTGCCTCCTTTTCCGCGCAGCTCTCGATTCCCCCCTCTCTTTCGCACCCTCCATGTCATATTCCGCTCCAGGAGCTCCATCATAGCTCCTTGCTGTCGCTGGGAGGATGTTTTCTCCTCCGCTCGCCCCTTCCACCGTCATTTTCTCTCTACCCACCCTTGCCTCCTTTTCCGCGCAGCTCTCGATTCCCCCCTCTCTTTCGCACCCTCCATGTCATATTCCGCTCCAGGAGCTCCATCATAGCTCCTTGCTGTCGCTGGGAGGATGTTTTCTCCTCCGCTCGCCCCTTCCACCGTCATTTTCTCTCTACCCATCCTTGCCTCCTTTTCCGCGCAGCTCTCGATTCCCCCCTCTCTTTCGCACCCTCCATGTCATATTCCGCTCCAGGAGTTCCATCATAGCTCCTCACTGTCGCTGGGAGGATGTTTTCTCCTCCGCTCGCCCCTTCCACCGTCATTTTCTCTCTACCCACCCTTGCCTCCTTTTCCGCGCAGCTCTCGATTCCCCCCTCTCTTTCGCACCCTCCATGTCATATTCCGCTCCAGGAGTTCCATCATAGCTCCTCACTGTCGCTGGGAGGAAGTTTTCTCCTCCGCTCGCCCCTTCCACCGTCATTTTCTCTCTACCCACCCTTGCCTCCTTTTCCGCGCAGCTCTCGATTCCCCCCTCTCTTTCGCACCCTCCATGTCATATTCCGCTCCAGGAGCTCCATCATAGCTCCTTGCTGTCGCTGGGAGGATGTTTTCTCCTCCGCTCGCCCCTTCCACCGTCATTTTCTCTCTTCCCACCCTTGCCTCCTTTTCCGCGCAGCTCTCGATTCCCCCCTCTCTTTCGCACCCTCCATGTCATATTCCGCTCCAGGAGTTCCATCATAGCTCCTCACTGTCGCTGGGAGGATGTTTTCTCCTCCGCTCGCCCCTTCCACCGTCATTTTCTCTCTACCCACCCTTGCCTCCTTCTCCGCGCAGCTCTCGATTCCCCCCTCTCTTTCGCACCCTCCATGTCATATTCCGCTCCAGGAGCTCCATCATAGCTAATCGCTGTCTCTGGGAGGATGTTTTCTCCTCCGCTCGCCCCTTCCACCGTCATTTTCTCTCTACCCACCCTTGCCTCCTTTTCCGCGCAGCTCTCGATTCCCCCCTCTCTTTCGCACCCTCCATGTCATATTCCGCTCCAGGAGTTCCATCATAGCTCCTCACTGTCGCTGGGAGGATGTTTTCTCCTCCGCTCGCCCCTTCCACCGTCATTTTCTCTCTACCCACCCTTGCCTCCTTCTCCGCGCAGCTCTCGATTCCCCCCTCTCTTTCGCACCCTCCATGTCATATTCCGCTCCAGGAGCTCCATCATAGCTAATCGCTGTCTCTGGGAGGATGTTTTCTCCTCCGCTCGCCCCTTCCACCGTCATTTTCTCTCTACCCACCCTTGCCTCCTTTTCCGCGCAGCTCTCGATTCCCCCCTCTCTTTCGCACCCTCCATGTCATATTCCGCTCCAGGAGTTCCATCATAGCTCCTTGCTGTCGCTGGGAGGATGTTTTCTCCTCCGCTCGCCCCTTCCACCGTCATTTTCTCTCTACCCACCCTTGCCTCCTTTTCCGCGCAGCTCTCGATTCCCCCCTCTCTTTCGCACCCTCCATGTCATATTCCGCTCCAGGAGTTCCATCATAGCTCCTCACTGTCGCTGGGAGGATGTTTTCTCCTCCGCTCGCCCCTTCCACCGTCATTTTCTCTCTACCCATCCTTGCCTCCTTTTCCGCGCAGCTCTCGATTCCCCCCTCTCTTTCGCACCCTCCATGTCATATTCCGCTCCAGGAGCTCCATCATAGCTCCTTGCTGTCGCTGGGAGGATGTTTTCTCCTCCGCTCGCCCCTTCCACCGTCATTTTCTCTCTACCCACCCTTGCCTCCTTTTCCGCGCAGCTCTCGATTCCCCCCTCTCTTTCGCACCCTCCATGTCATATTCCGCTCCAGGAGTTCCATCATAGCTCCTCACTGTCGCTGGGAGGATGTTTTCTCCTCCGCTCGCCCCTTCCACCGTCATTTTCTCTCTACCCACCCTTGCCTCCTTTTCCGCGCAGCTCTCGATTCCCCCCTCTCTTTCGCACCCTCCATGTCATATTCCGCTCCAGGAGCTCCATCATAGCTCCTTGCTGTCGCTGGGAGGATGTTTTCTCCTCCGCTCGCCCCTTCCACCGTCATTTTCTCTCTACCCACCCTTGCCTCCTTTTCCGCGCAGCTCTCGATTCCCCCCTCTCTTTCGTACCCTCCATGTCATATTCCGCTCCAGGAGTTCCATCATAGCTCCTCACTGTCGCTGGGAGGATGTTTTCTCCTCCGCTCGTCCCTTCCACCATCATTTTCTCTCTACCCACCCTTGCCTCCTTTTCCGCGCAGCTCTCGATTCCCCCCTCTCTTTCGCACCCTCCATGTCATATTCCGCTCCAGGAGTTCCATCATAGCTCCTCACTGTCGCTGGGAGGAAGTTTTCTCCTCCGCTCGCCCCTTCCACCGTCATTTTCTCTCTACCCACCCTTGCCTCCTTTTCCGCGCAGCTCTCGATTCCCCCCTCTCTTTCGCACCCTCCATGTCATATTCCGCTCCAGGAGTTCCATCATAGCTCCTCACTGTCGCTGGGAGGATGTTTTCTCCTCCGCTCGCCCCTTCCACCGTCATATTCTCTCTACCCACCCTTGCCTCCTTCTCCGCGCAGCTCTCGATTCCCCCCTCTCTTTCGCACCCTCCATGTCATATTCCGCTCCAGGAGCTCCATCATAGCTCCTTGCTGTCGCTGGGAGGATGTTTTCTCCTCCGCTCGCCCCTTCCACCGTCATTTTCTCTCTACCCACCCTTGCCTCCTTTTCCGCGCAGCTCTAGATTCCCCCCTCTCTTTCCCACCCTCCATGTCATATTCCGCTCCAGGAGTTCCATCATAGCTCCTCACTGTCGCTGGGAGGATGTTTTCTCCTCCGCTCGCCTCTTCCACCGTCATTTTCTCTCTACCCACCCTTGCCTCCTTTTCCGCGCAGCTCTCGATTCCCCCCTCTCTTTCCCACCCTCCATGTCATATTCCGCTCCAGGAGTTCCATCATAGCTCCTCACTGTCGCTGGGAGGATGTTTTCTCCTCCGCTCGCCCCTTCCACCGTCATTTTCTCTCTACCCACCCTTGCCTCCTTTTCCGCGCAGCTCTCGATTCCCCCCTCTCTTTCGCACCCTCCATGTCATATTCCGCTCCAGGAGCTCCATCATAGCTCCTCGCTGTCGCTGGGAGGATGTTTTCTCCTCCGCTCGCCCCTTCCACCGTCATTTTCTCTCTACCCACCCTTGCCTCCTTTTCCGCGTAGCTCTCGATTCCCCCCTCTCTTTCGCACCCTCAATGTCATATTCCGCTCCAGGAGTTCCATCATAGCTCCTCACTGTCGCTGGGAGGATGTTTTCTCCTCCGCTCGCCCCTTCCACCGTCATTTTCTCTCTACCCACCCTTGCCTCCTTTTCCACGCAGCTCTCGATTCCCCCCTCTCTTTCGCACCCTCCATGTCATATTCCGCTCCAGGAGTTCCATCATAGCTCCTCACTGTCGCTGGGAGGAAGTTTTCTTCTCCGCTCGCCCCTTCCACCGTCATTTTCTCTCTACCCACCCTTGCCTCCTTTTCCGCGCAGCTCTCGATTCCCCCCTCTCTTTCGCACCCTCCATGTCATATTCCGCTCCAGGAGCTCCATCATAGCTCCTTGCTGTCGCTGGGAGGATGTTTTCTCCTCCGCTCGCCCCTTCCACCGTCATTTTCTCTCTACCCACCCTTGCCTCCTTTTCCGCGCAGCTCTCGATTCCCCCCTCTCTTTCGTACCCTCCATGTCATATTCCGCTCCAGGAGTTCCATCATAGCTCCTCACTGTCGCTGGGAGGATGTTTTCTCCTCCGCTCGTCCCTTCCACCATCATTTTCTCTCTACCCACCCTTGCCTCCTTTTCCGCGCAGCTCTCGATTCCCCCCTCTCTTTCGCACCCTCCATGTCATATTCCGCTCCAGGAGTTCCATCATAGCTCCTCACTGTCGCTGGGAGGAAGTTTTCTCCTCCGCTCGCCCCTTCCACCGTCATTTTCTCTCTACCCACCCTTGCCTCCTTTTCCGCGCAGCTCTCGATTCCCCCCTCTCTTTCGCACCCTATATGTCATATTCCGCTCCAGGAGCTCCATCATAGCTCCTTGCTGTCGCTGGGAGGATGTTTTCTCCTCCGCTCGCCCCTTCCACCGTCATTTTCTCTCTTCCCACCCTTGCCTCCTTTTCCGCGCAGCTCTCGATTCCCCCCTCTCTTTCGCACCCTCCATGTCATATTCCGCTCCAGGAGTTCCATCATAGCTCCTCACTGTCGCTGGGAGGATGTTTTCTCCTCCGCTCGCCCCTTCCACCGTCATTTTCTCTCTACCCACCCTTGCCTCCTTCTCCGCGCAGCTCTCGATTCCCCCCTCTCTTTCGCACCCTCCATGTCATATTCCGCTCCAGGAGCTCCATCATAGCTAATCGCTGTCTCTGGGAGGATGTTTTCTCCTCCGCTCGCCCCTTCCACCGTCATTTTCTCTCTACCCACCCTTGCCTCCTTTTCCGCGCAGCTCTCGATTCCCCCCTCTCTTTCGCACCCTCCATGTCATATTCCGCTCCAGGAGTTCCATCATAGCTCCTCACTGTCGCTGGGAGGATGTTTTCTCCTCCGCTCGCCCCTTCCACCGTCATTTTCTCTCTACCCACCCTTGCCTCCTTTTCCGCGCAGCTCTCGATTCCCCCCTCTCTTTCGCACCCTCCATGTCATATTCCGCTCCAGGAGCTCCATCATAGCTCCTTGCTGTCGCTGGGAGGATGTTTTCTCCTCCGCTCGCCCCTTCCACCGTCATTTTCTCTCTACCCACCCTTGCCTCCTTTTCCGCGCAGCTCTCGATTCCCCCCTCTCTTTCGCACCCTCCATGTCATATTCCGCTCCAGGAGTTCCATCATAGCTCCTCACTGTCGCTGGGAGGATGTTTTCTCCTCCGCTCGCCCCTTCCACCGTCATTTTCTCTCTACCCACCCTTGCCTCCTTTTCCGCGCAGCTCTCGATTCCCCCCTCTCTTTCGCACCCTCCATGTCATATTCCGCTCCAGGAGTTCCATCATAGCTCCTCACTGTCGCTGGGAGGATGTTTTCTCCTCCGCTCGCCCCTTCCACCGTCATTTTCTCTCTACCCACCCTTGCCTCCTTTTCCGCACAGCTCTCGATTCCCCCCTCTCTTTCGCACCCTCCATGTCATATTCCGCTCCAGGAGCTCCATCATAGCTCCTTGCTGTCGCTGGGAGGATGTTTTCTCCTCCGCTCGCCCCTTCCACCGTCATTTTCTCTCTACCCACCCTTGCCTCCTTTTCCGCGCAGCTCTCGATTCCCCCCTCTCTTTCGCACCCTCCATGTCATATTCCGCTCCAGGAGTTCCATCATAGCTCCTCACTGTCGCTGGGAGGATGTTTTCTCCTCCGCTCGCCCCTTCCACCGTCATTTTCTCTCTACCCATCCTTGCCTCCTTTTCCGCGCAGCTCTCGATTCCCCCCTCTCTTTCGCACCCTCCATGTCATATTCCGCTCCAGGAGTTCCATCATAGCTCCTCACTGTCGCTGGGAGGATGTTTTCTCCTCCGCTCGCCCCTTCCACCGTCATTTTCTCTCTACCCACCCTTGCCTCCTTTTCCGCGCAGCTCTCGATTCCCCCCTCTCTTTCGCACCCTCCATGTCATATTCCGCTCCAGGAGCTCCATCATAGCTCCTTGCTGTCGCTGGGAGGATGTTTTCTCCTCCGCTCGCCCCTTCCACCGTCATTTTCTCTCTACCCACCCTTGCCTCCTTTTCCGCGCAGCTCTCGATTCCCCCCTCTCTTTCGTACCCTCCATGTCATATTCCGCTCCAGGAGTTCCATCATAGCTCCTCACTGTCGCTGGGAGGATGTTTTCTCCTCCGCTCGTCCCTTCCACCATCATTTTCTCTCTACCCACCCTTGCCTCCTTTTCCGCGCAGCTCTCGATTCCCCCCTCTCTTTCGCACCCTCCATGTCATATTCCGCTCCAGGAGTTCCATCATAGCTCCTCACTGTCGCTGGGAGGAAGTTTTCTCCTCCGCTCGCCCCTTCCACCGTCATTTTCTCTCTACCCACCCTTGCCTCCTTTTCCGCGCAGCTCTCGATTCCCCCCTCTCTTTCGCACCCTCCATGTCATATTCCGCTCCAGGAGCTCCATCATAGCTCCTTGCTGTCGCTGGGAGGATGTTTTCTCCTCCGCTCGCCCCTTCCACCGTCATTTTCTCTCTTCCCACCCTTGCCTCCTTTTCCGCGCAGCTCTCGATTCCCCCCTCTCTTTCGCACCCTCCATGTCATATTCCGCTCCAGGAGTTCCATCATAGCTCCTCACTGTCGCTGGGAGGATGTTTTCTCCTCCGCTCGCCCCTTCCACCGTCATTTTCTCTCTACCCACCCTTGCCTCCTTCTCCGCGCAGCTCTCGATTCCCCCCTCTCTTTCGCACCCTCCATGTCATATTCCGCTCCAGGAGCTCCATCATAGCTAATCGCTGTCTCTGGGAGGATGTTTTCTCCTCCGCTCGCCCCTTCCACCGTCATTTTCTCTCTACCCACCCTTGCCTCCTTTTCCGCGCAGCTCTCGATTCCCCCCTCTCTTTCGCACCCTCCATGTCATATTCCGCTCCAGGAGTTCCATCATAGCTCCTCACTGTCGCTGGGAGGATGTTTTCTCCTCCGCTCGCCCCTTCCACCGTCATTTTCTCTCTACCCACCCTTGCCTCCTTCTCCGCGCAGCTCTCGATTCCCCCCTCTCTTTCGCACCCTCCATGTCATATTCCGCTCCAGGAGCTCCATCATAGCTAATCGCTGTCTCTGGGAGGATGTTTTCTCCTCCGCTCGCCCCTTCCACCGTCATTTTCTCTCTACCCACCCTTGCCTCCTTTTCCGCGCAGCTCTCGATTCCCCCCTCTCTTTCGCACCCTCCATGTCATATTCCGCTCCAGGAGTTCCATCATAGCTCCTTGCTGTCGCTGGGAGGATGTTTTCTCCTCCGCTCGCCCCTTCCACCGTCATTTTCTCTCTACCCACCCTTGCCTCCTTTTCCGCGCAGCTCTCGATTCCCCCCTCTCTTTCGCACCCTCCATGTCATATTCCGCTCCAGGAGTTCCATCATAGCTCCTCACTGTCGCTGGGAGGATGTTTTCTCCTCCGCTCGCCCCTTCCACCGTCATTTTCTCTCTACCCATCCTTGCCTCCTTTTCCGCGCAGCTCTCGATTCCCCCCTCTCTTTCGCACCCTCCATGTCATATTCCGCTCCAGGAGTTCCATCATAGCTCCTCACTGTCGCTGGGAGGATGTTTTCTCCTCCGCTCGCCCCTTCCACCGTCATTTTCTCTCTACCCACCCTTGCCTCCTTTTCCGCGCAGCTCTCGATTCCCCCCTCTCTTTCGCACCCTCCATGTCATATTCCGCTCCAGGAGCTCCATCATAGCTCCTTGCTGTCGCTGGGAGGATGTTTTCTCCTCCGCTCGCCCCTTCCACCGTCATTTTCTCTCTACCCACCCTTGCCTCCTTTTCCGCGCAGCTCTCGATTCCCCCCTCTCTTTCGTACCCTCCATGTCATATTCCGCTCCAGGAGTTCCATCATAGCTCCTCACTGTCGCTGGGAGGATGTTTTCTCCTCCGCTCGTCCCTTCCACCATCATTTTCTCTCTACCCACCCTTGCCTCCTTTTCCGCGCAGCTCTCGATTCCCCCCTCTCTTTCGCACCCTCCATGTCATATTCCGCTCCAGGAGTTCCATCATAGCTCCTCACTGTCGCTGGGAGGAAGTTTTCTCCTCCGCTCGCCCCTTCCACCGTCATTTTCTCTCTACCCACCCTTGCCTCCTTTTCCGCGCAGCTCTCGATTCCCCCCTCTCTTTCGCACCCTCCATGTCATATTCCGCTCCAGGAGTTCCATCATAGCTCCTCACTGTCGCTGGGAGGAAGTTTTCTCCTCCGCTCGCCCCTTCCACCTTCATTTTCTCTCTACCCACCCTTGCCTCCTTTTCCGCGCAGCTCTCGATTCCCCCCTCTCTTTCGCACCCTCCATGTCATATTCCGCTCCAGGAGCTCCATCATAGCTCCTTGCTGTCGCTGGGAGGATGTTTTCTCCTCCGCTCGCCCCTTCCACCGTCATTTTCTCTCTACCCACCCTTGCCTCCTTTTCCGTGCAGCTCTCGATTCCCCCCTCTCTTTCGCACCCTCCATGTCATATTCCGCTCCAGGAGCTCCATCATAGCTAATCGCTGTCGCTGGGAGGATGTTTTCTCCTCCGCTCGCCCCTTCCACCGTCATTTTCTCTCTACCCACCCTTGCCTCCTTTTCCGCGCAGCTCTCGATTCCCCCCTCTCTTTCGCACCCTCCATGTCATATTCCGCTCCAGGAGTTCCATCATAGCTCCTCACTGTCGCTGGGAGGAAGTTTTCTCCTCCGCTCGCCCCTTCCACCGTCATTTTCTCTCTACCCACCCTTGCCTCCTTTTCCGCGCAGCTCTCGATTCCCCCCTCTCTTTCGCACCCTCCATGTCATATTCCGCTCCAGGAGTTCCATCATAGCTCCTCACTGTCGCTGGGAGGAAGTTTTCTCCTCCGCTCGCCCCTTCCACCGTCATTTTCTCTCTACCCACCCTTGCCTCCTTTTCCGCGCAGCTCTCGATTCCCCCCTCTCTTTCGCACCCTCCATGTCATATTCCGCTCCAGGAGCTCCATCATAGCTCCTTGCTGTCGCTGGGAGGATGTTTTCTCCTCCGCTCGCCCCTTCCACCGTCATTTTCTCTCTTCCCACCCTTGCCTCCTTTTCCGCGCAGCTCTCGATTCCCCCCTCTCTTTCGCACCCTCCATGTCATATTCCGCTCCAGGAGTTCCATCATAGCTCCTCACTGTCGCTGGGAGGATGTTTTCTCCTCCGCTCGCCCCTTCCACCGTCATTTTCTCTCTACCCACCCTTGCCTCCTTCTCCGCGCAGCTCTCGATTCCCCCCTCTCTTTCGCACCCTCCATGTCATATTCCGCTCCAGGAGCTCCATCATAGCTAATCGCTGTCTCTGGGAGGATGTTTTCTCCTCCGCTCGCCCCTTCCACCGTCATTTTCTCTCTACCCACCCTTGCCTCCTTTTCCGCGCAGCTCTCGATTCCCCCCTCTCTTTCGCACCCTCCATGTCATATTCCGCTCCAGGAGTTCCATCATAGCTCCTCACTGTCGCTGGGAGGATGTTTTCTCCTCCGCTCGCCCCTTCCACCGTCATTTTCTCTCTACCCACCCTTGCCTCCTTTTCCGCGCAGCTCTCGATTCCCCCCTCTCTTTCGCACCCTCCATGTCATATTCCGCTCCAGGAGCTCCATCATAGCTCCTTGCTGTCGCTGGGAGGATGTTTTCTCCTCCGCTCGCCCCTTCCACCGTCATTTTCTCTCTACCCACCCTTGCCTCCTTTTCCGCGCAGCTCTCGATTCCCCCCTCTCTTTCGCACCCTCCATGTCATATTCCGCTCCAGGAGTTCCATCATAGCTCCTCACTGTCGCTGGGAGGATGTTTTCTCCTCCGCTCGCCCCTTCCACCGTCATTTTCTCTCTACCCACCCTTGCCTCCTTTTCCGCGCAGCTCTCGATTCCCCCCTCTCTTTCGCACCCTCCATGTCATATTCCGCTCCAGGAGTTCCATCATAGCTCCTCACTGTCGCTGGGAGGATGTTTTCTCCTCCGCTCGCCCCTTCCACCGTCATTTTCTCTCTACCCACCCTTGCCTCCTTTTCCGCACAGCTCTCGATTCCCCCCTCTCTTTCGCACCCTCCATGTCATATTCCGCTCCAGGAGCTCCATCATAGCTCCTTGCTGTCGCTGGGAGGATGTTTTCTCCTCCGCTCGCCCCTTCCACCGTCATTTTCTCTCTACCCACCCTTGCCTCCTTTTCCGCGCAGCTCTCGATTCCCCCCTCTCTTTCGCACCCTCCATGTCATATTCCGCTCCAGGAGTTCCATCATAGCTCCTCACTGTCGCTGGGAGGATGTTTTCTCCTCCGCTCGCCCCTTCCACCGTCATTTTCTCTCTACCCATCCTTGCCTCCTTTTCCGCGCAGCTCTCGATTCCCCCCTCTCTTTCGCACCCTCCATGTCATATTCCGCTCCAGGAGTTCCATCATAGCTCCTCACTGTCGCTGGGAGGATGTTTTCTCCTCCGCTCGCCCCTTCCACCGTCATTTTCTCTCTACCCACCCTTGCCTCCTTTTCCGCGCAGCTCTCGATTCCCCCCTCTCTTTCGCACCCTCCATGTCATATTCCGCTCCAGGAGCTCCATCATAGCTCCTTGCTGTCGCTGGGAGGATGTTTTCTCCTCCGCTCGCCCCTTCCACCGTCATTTTCTCTCTACCCACCCTTGCCTCCTTTTCCGCGCAGCTCTCGATTCCCCCCTCTCTTTCGTACCCTCCATGTCATATTCCGCTCCAGGAGTTCCATCATAGCTCCTCACTGTCGCTGGGAGGATGTTTTCTCCTCCGCTCGTCCCTTCCACCATCATTTTCTCTCTACCCACCCTTGCCTCCTTTTCCGCGCAGCTCTCGATTCCCCCCTCTCTTTCGCACCCTCCATGTCATATTCCGCTCCAGGAGTTCCATCATAGCTCCTCACTGTCGCTGGGAGGAAGTTTTCTCCTCCGCTCGCCCCTTCCACCGTCATTTTCTCTCTACCCACCCTTGCCTCCTTTTCCGCGCAGCTCTCGATTCCCCCCTCTCTTTCGCACCCTCCATGTCATATTCCGCTCCAGGAGCTCCATCATAGCTCCTTGCTGTCGCTGGGAGGATGTTTTCTCCTCCGCTCGCCCCTTCCACCGTCATTTTCTCTCTTCCCACCCTTGCCTCCTTTTCCGCGCAGCTCTCGATTCCCCCCTCTCTTTCGCACCCTCCATGTCATATTCCGCTCCAGGAGTTCCATCATAGCTCCTCACTGTCGCTGGGAGGATGTTTTCTCCTCCGCTCGCCCCTTCCACCGTCATTTTCTCTCTACCCACCCTTGCCTCCTTCTCCGCGCAGCTCTCGATTCCCCCCTCTCTTTCGCACCCTCCATGTCATATTCCGCTCCAGGAGCTCCATCATAGCTAATCGCTGTCTCTGGGAGGATGTTTTCTCCTCCGCTCGCCCCTTCCACCGTCATTTTCTCTCTACCCACCCTTGCCTCCTTTTCCGCGCAGCTCTCGATTCCCCCCTCTCTTTCGCACCCTCCATGTCATATTCCGCTCCAGGAGTTCCATCATAGCTCCTCACTGTCGCTGGGAGGATGTTTTCTCCTCCGCTCGCCCCTTCCACCGTCATTTTCTCTCTACCCACCCTTGCCTCCTTCTCCGCGCAGCTCTCGATTCCCCCCTCTCTTTCGCACCCTCCATGTCATATTCCGCTCCAGGAGCTCCATCATAGCTAATCGCTGTCTCTGGGAGGATGTTTTCTCCTCCGCTCGCCCCTTCCACCGTCATTTTCTCTCTACCCACCCTTGCCTCCTTTTCCGCGCAGCTCTCGATTCCCCCCTCTCTTTCGCACCCTCCATGTCATATTCCGCTCCAGGAGTTCCATCATAGCTCCTTGCTGTCGCTGGGAGGATGTTTTCTCCTCCGCTCGCCCCTTCCACCGTCATTTTCTCTCTACCCACCCTTGCCTCCTTTTCCGCGCAGCTCTCGATTCCCCCCTCTCTTTCGCACCCTCCATGTCATATTCCGCTCCAGGAGTTCCATCATAGCTCCTCACTGTCGCTGGGAGGATGTTTTCTCCTCCGCTCGCCCCTTCCACCGTCATTTTCTCTCTACCCATCCTTGCCTCCTTTTCCGCGCAGCTCTCGATTCCCCCCTCTCTTTCGCACCCTCCATGTCATATTCCGCTCCAGGAGTTCCATCATAGCTCCTCACTGTCGCTGGGAGGATGTTTTCTCCTCCGCTCGCCCCTTCCACCGTCATTTTCTCTCTACCCACCCTTGCCTCCTTTTCCGCGCAGCTCTCGATTCCCCCCTCTCTTTCGCACCCTCCATGTCATATTCCGCTCCAGGAGCTCCATCATAGCTCCTTGCTGTCGCTGGGAGGATGTTTTCTCCTCCGCTCGCCCCTTCCACCGTCATTTTCTCTCTACCCACCCTTGCCTCCTTTTCCGCGCAGCTCTCGATTCCCCCCTCTCTTTCGTACCCTCCATGTCATATTCCGCTCCAGGAGTTCCATCATAGCTCCTCACTGTCGCTGGGAGGATGTTTTCTCCTCCGCTCGTCCCTTCCACCATCATTTTCTCTCTACCCACCCTTGCCTCCTTTTCCGCGCAGCTCTCGATTCCCCCCTCTCTTTCGCACCCTCCATGTCATATTCCGCTCCAGGAGTTCCATCATAGCTCCTCACTGTCGCTGGGAGGATGTTTTCTCCTCCGCTCGCCCCTTCCACCGTCATTTTCTCTCTACCCACCCTTGCCTCCTTTTCCGCGCAGCTCTCGATTCCCCCCTCTCTTTCGCACCCTCCATGTCATATTCCACTCCAGGAGCTCCATCATAGCTCCTCGCTGTCGCTGGGAGGATGTTTTCTCCTCCGCTCGCCCCTTCCACCGTCATTTTCTCTCTACCCACCCTTGCCTACTTTTCCGCGCAGCTCTCGATTCCCCCCTCTCTTTCGCACCCTCAATGTCATATTCCGCTCCAGGAGTTCCATCATAGCTCCTCACTGTCGCTGGGAGGATGTTTTCTCCTCCGCTCGCCCCTTCCACCGTCATTTTCTCTCTACCCACCCTTGCCTCCTTTTCCGCGCAGCTCTCGATTCCCCCCTCTCTTTCGCACCCTCCATGTCATATTCCGCTCCAGGAGCTCCATCATAGCTCCTTGCTGTCGCTGGGAGGATGTTTTCTCCTCCGCTCGCCCCTTCCACCGTCATTTTCTCTCTACCCACCCTTGCCTCCTTTTCCGCGCAGCTCTCGATTCCCCCCTCTCTTTCGCACCCTCCATGTCATATTCCGCTCCAGGAGCTCCATCATAGCTAATCGCTGTCGCTGGGAGGATGTTTTCTCCTCCGCTCGCCCCTTCCACCGTCATTTTCTCTCTACCCACCCTTGCCTCCTTTTCCGCGCAGCTCTCGATTCCCCCCTCTCTTTCGCACCCTCCATGTCATATTCCGCTCCAGGAGTTCCATCATAGCTCCTCACTGTCGCTGGGAGGAAGTTTTCTCCTCCGCTCGCCCCTTCCACCGTCATTTTCTCTCTACCCACCCTTGCCTCCTTTTCCGCGCAGCTCTCGATTCCCCCCTCTCTTTCGCACCCTCCATGTCATATTCCACTCCAGGAGCTCCATCATAGCTCCTTGCTGTCGCTGGGAGGATGTTTTCTCCTCCGCTCGCCCCTTCCACCGTCATTTTCTCTCTACCCACCCTTGCCTCCTTTTCCGCGCAGCTCTCGATTCCCCCCTCTCTTTCGCACCCTCCATGTCATATTCCGCTCCAGGAGTTCCATCATAGCTCCTCACTGTCGCTGGGAGGATGTTTTCTCCTCCGCTCGCCCCTTCCACCGTCATTTTCTCTCTACCCACCCTTGCCTCCTTTTCCGCGCAGCTCTCGATTCCCCCCTCTCTTTCGCACCCTCCATGTCATATTCCGCTCCAGGAGCTCCATCATAGCTCTTCGCTGTCGCTGGGAGGATGTTTTCTCCTCCGCTCGCCCCTTCCACCGTCATTTTCTCTCTACCCACCCTTGCCTACTTTTCCGCGCAGCTCTCGATTCCCCCCTCTCTTTCGCACCCTCAATGTCATATTCCGCTCCAGGAGTTCCATCATAGCTCCTCACTGTCGCTGGGAGGATGTTTTCTCCTCCGCTCGCCCCTTCCACCGTCATTTTCTCTCTACCCACCCTTGCCTCCTTTTCCGCGCAGCTCTCGATTCCCCCCTCTCTTTCGCACCCTCCATGTCATATTCCGCTCCAGGAGTTCCATCATAGCTCCTCACTGTCGCTGGGAGGAAGTTTTCTCCTCCGCTCGCCCCTTCCACCGTCATTTTCTCTCTACCCACCCTTGCCTCCTTTTCCGCGCAGCTCTCGATTCCCCCCTCTCTTTCGCACCCTCCATGACATATTCCACTCCAGGAGCTCCATCATAGCTCCTTGCTGTCGCTGGGAGGATGTTTTCTCCTCCGCTCGCCCCTTCCACCGTCATTTTCTCTCTACCCACCCTTGCCTCCTTTTCCGCGCAGCTCTCGATTCCCCCCTCTCTTTCGCACCCTCCATGTCATATTCCGCTCCAGGAGTTCCATCATAGCTCCTCACTGTCGCTGGGAGGATGTTTTCTCCTCCGCTCGCCCCTTCCACCATCATTTTCTCTCTACCCACCCTTGCCTCCTTTTCCGCGCAGCTCTCGATTCCCTCCTCTCTTTCGCACCCTCCATGTCATATTCCGCTCCAGGAGTTCCATCATAGCTCCTCACTGTCGCTGGGAGGAAGTTTTCTCCTCCGCTCGCCCCTTCCACCGTCATTTTCTCTCTACCCACCCTTGCCTCCTTTTCCGCGCAGCTCTCGATTCCCCCCTCTCTTTCGCACCCTCCATGTCATATTCCGCTCCAGGAGCTCCATCATAGCTCCTTGCTGTCGCTGGGAGGATGTTTTCTCCTCCGCTCGCCCCTTCCACCGTCATTTTCTCTCTACCCACCCTTGCCTCCTTTTCCGCGCAGCTCTCGATTCCCCCCTCTCTTTCGCACCCTCCATGTCATATTCCGCTCCAGGAGTTCCATCATAGCTCCTCACTGTCGCTGGGAGGATGTTTTCTCCTCCGCTCGCCCCTTCCACCGTCATTTTCTCTCTACCCACCCTTGCCTCCTTCTCCGCGCAGCTCTCGATTCCCCCCTCTCTTTCGCACCCTCCATGTCATATTCCGCTCCAGGAGCTCCATCATAGCTAATCGCTGTCTCTGGGAGGATGTTTTCTCCTCCGCTCGCCCCTTCCACCGTCATTTTCTCTCTACCCACCCTTGCCTCCTTTTCCGCGCAGCTCTCGATTCCCCCCTCTCTTTCGCACCCTCCATGTCATATTCCGCTCCAGGAGTTCCATCATAGCTCCTCACTGTCGCTGGGAGGATGTTTTCTCCTCCGCTCGCCCCTTCCACCGTCATTTTCTCTCTACCCACCCTTGCCTCCTTTTCCGCGCAGCTCTCGATTCCCCCCTCTCTTTCGCACCCTCCATGTCATATTCCGCTCCAGGAGCTCCATCATAGCTCCTTGCTGTCGCTGGGAGGATGTTTTCTCCTCCGCTCGCCCCTTCCACCGTCATTTTCTCTCTACCCACCCTTGCCTCCTTTTCCGCGCAGCTCTCGATTCCCCCCTCTCTTTCGCACCCTCCATGTCATATTCCGCTCCAGGAGTTCCATCATAGCTCCTCACTGTCGCTGGGAGGATGTTTTCTCCTCCGCTCGCCCCTTCCACCGTCATTTTCTCTCTACCCACCCTTGCCTCCTTTTCCGCGCAGCTCTCGATTCCCCCCTCTCTTTCGCACCCTCCATGTCATATTCCGCTCCAGGAGTTCCATCATAGCTCCTCACTGTCGCTGGGAGGATGTTTTCTCCTCCGCTCGCCCCTTCCACCGTCATTTTCTCTCTACCCACCCTTGCCTCCTTTTCCGCACAGCTCTCGATTCCCCCCTCTCTTTCGCACCCTCCATGTCATATTCCGCTCCAGGAGCTCCATCATAGCTCCTTGCTGTCGCTGGGAGGATGTTTTCTCCTCCGCTCGCCCCTTCCACCGTCATTTTCTCTCTACCCACCCTTGCCTCCTTTTCCGCGCAGCTCTCGATTCCCCCCTCTCTTTCGCACCCTCCATGTCATATTCCGCTCCAGGAGTTCCATCATAGCTCCTCACTGTCGCTGGGAGGATGTTTTCTCCTCCGCTCGCCCCTTCCACCGTCATTTTCTCTCTACCCATCCTTGCCTCCTTTTCCGCGCAGCTCTCGATTCCCCCCTCTCTTTCGCACCCTCCATGTCATATTCCGCTCCAGGAGTTCCATCATAGCTCCTCACTGTCGCTGGGAGGATGTTTTCTCCTCCGCTCGCCCCTTCCACCGTCATTTTCTCTCTACCCACCCTTGCCTCCTTTTCCGCGCAGCTCTCGATTCCCCCCTCTCTTTCGCACCCTCCATGTCATATTCCGCTCCAGGAGCTCCATCATAGCTCCTTGCTGTCGCTGGGAGGATGTTTTCTCCTCCGCTCGCCCCTTCCACCGTCATTTTCTCTCTACCCACCCTTGCCTCCTTTTCCGCGCAGCTCTCGATTCCCCCCTCTCTTTCGTACCCTCCATGTCATATTCCGCTCCAGGAGTTCCATCATAGCTCCTCACTGTCGCTGGGAGGATGTTTTCTCCTCCGCTCGTCCCTTCCACCATCATTTTCTCTCTACCCACCCTTGCCTCCTTTTCCGCGCAGCTCTCGATTCCCCCCTCTCTTTCGCACCCTCCATGTCATATTCCGCTCCAGGAGTTCCATCATAGCTCCTCACTGTCGCTGGGAGGAAGTTTTCTCCTCCGCTCGCCCCTTCCACCGTCATTTTCTCTCTACCCACCCTTGCCTCCTTTTCCGCGCAGCTCTCGATTCCCCCCTCTCTTTCGCACCCTCCATGTCATATTCCGCTCCAGGAGCTCCATCATAGCTCCTTGCTGTCGCTGGGAGGATGTTTTCTCCTCCGCTCGCCCCTTCCACCGTCATTTTCTCTCTTCCCACCCTTGCCTCCTTTTCCGCGCAGCTCTCGATTCCCCCCTCTCTTTCGCACCCTCCATGTCATATTCCGCTCCAGGAGTTCCATCATAGCTCCTCACTGTCGCTGGGAGGATGTTTTCTCCTCCGCTCGCCCCTTCCACCGTCATTTTCTCTCTACCCACCCTTGCCTCCTTCTCCGCGCAGCTCTCGATTCCCCCCTCTCTTTCGCACCCTCCATGTCATATTCCGCTCCAGGAGCTCCATCATAGCTAATCGCTGTCTCTGGGAGGATGTTTTCTCCTCCGCTCGCCCCTTCCACCGTCATTTTCTCTCTACCCACCCTTGCCTCCTTTTCCGCGCAGCTCTCGATTCCCCCCTCTCTTTCGCACCCTCCATGTCATATTCCGCTCCAGGAGTTCCATCATAGCTCCTCACTGTCGCTGGGAGGATGTTTTCTCCTCCGCTCGCCCCTTCCACCGTCATTTTCTCTCTACCCACCCTTGCCTCCTTCTCCGCGCAGCTCTCGATTCCCCCCTCTCTTTCGCACCCTCCATGTCATATTCCGCTCCAGGAGCTCCATCATAGCTAATCGCTGTCTCTGGGAGGATGTTTTCTCCTCCGCTCGCCCCTTCCACCGTCATTTTCTCTCTACCCACCCTTGCCTCCTTTTCCGCGCAGCTCTCGATTCCCCCCTCTCTTTCGCACCCTCCATGTCATATTCCGCTCCAGGAGTTCCATCATAGCTCCTTGCTGTCGCTGGGAGGATGTTTTCTCCTCCGCTCGCCCCTTCCACCGTCATTTTCTCTCTACCCACCCTTGC
Source organism: Pelophylax lessonae (assembly GCF_965119305.1). Taxonomy (NCBI): domain Eukaryota; kingdom Metazoa; phylum Chordata; class Amphibia; order Anura; family Ranidae; genus Pelophylax; species Pelophylax lessonae. The sequence continues at coordinate 85,953,389 of NC_138780.1, read as the reverse complement.
CTCCTTTTCCGCGCAGCTCTCGATTCCCCCCTCTCTTTCGCACCCTCCATGTCATATTCCGCTCCAGGAGTTCCATCATAGCTCCTCACTGTCGCTGGGAGGATGTTTTCTCCTCCGCTCGCCCCTTCCACCGTCATTTTCTCTCTACCCATCCTTGCCTCCTTTTCCGCGCAGCTCTCGATTCCCCCCTCTCTTTCGCACCCTCCATGTCATATTCCGCTCCAGGAGTTCCATCATAGCTCCTCACTGTCGCTGGGAGGATGTTTTCTCCTCCGCTCGCCCCTTCCACCGTCATTTTCTCTCTACCCACCCTTGCCTCCTTTTCCGCGCAGCTCTCGATTCCCCCCTCTCTTTCGCACCCTCCATGTCATATTCCGCTCCAGGAGCTCCATCATAGCTCCTTGCTGTCGCTGGGAGGATGTTTTCTCCTCCGCTCGCCCCTTCCACCGTCATTTTCTCTCTACCCACCCTTGCCTCCTTTTCCGCGCAGCTCTCGATTCCCCCCTCTCTTTCGTACCCTCCATGTCATATTCCGCTCCAGGAGTTCCATCATAGCTCCTCACTGTCGCTGGGAGGATGTTTTCTCCTCCGCTCGTCCCTTCCACCATCATTTTCTCTCTACCCACCCTTGCCTCCTTTTCCGCGCAGCTCTCGATTCCCCCCTCTCTTTCGCACCCTCCATGTCATATTCCGCTCCAGGAGTTCCATCATAGCTCCTCACTGTCGCTGGGAGGAAGTTTTCTCCTCCGCTCGCCCCTTCCACCGTCATTTTCTCTCTACCCACCCTTGCCTCCTTTTCCGCGCAGCTCTCGATTCCCCCCTCTCTTTCGCACCCTCCATGTCATATTCCGCTCCAGGAGTTCCATCATAGCTCCTCACTGTCGCTGGGAGGAAGTTTTCTCCTCCGCTCGCCCCTTCCACCTTCATTTTCTCTCTACCCACCCTTGCCTCCTTTTCCGCGCAGCTCTCGATTCCCCCCTCTCTTTCGCACCCTCCATGTCATATTCCGCTCCAGGAGCTCCATCATAGCTCCTTGCTGTCGCTGGGAGGATGTTTTCTCCTCCGCTCGCCCCTTCCACCGTCATTTTCTCTCTACCCACCCTTGCCTCCTTTTCCGTGCAGCTCTCGATTCCCCCCTCTCTTTCGCACCCTCCATGTCATATTCCGCTCCAGGAGCTCCATCATAGCTAATCGCTGTCGCTGGGAGGATGTTTTCTCCTCCGCTCGCCCCTTCCACCGTCATTTTCTCTCTACCCACCCTTGCCTCCTTTTCCGCGCAGCTCTCGATTCCCCCCTCTCTTTCGCACCCTCCATGTCATATTCCGCTCCAGGAGTTCCATCATAGCTCCTCACTGTCGCTGGGAGGAAGTTTTCTCCTCCGCTCGCCCCTTCCACCGTCATTTTCTCTCTACCCACCCTTGCCTCCTTTTCCGCGCAGCTCTCGATTCCCCCCTCTCTTTCGCACCCTCCATGTCATATTCCGCTCCAGGAGTTCCATCATAGCTCCTCACTGTCGCTGGGAGGAAGTTTTCTCCTCCGCTCGCCCCTTCCACCGTCATTTTCTCTCTACCCACCCTTGCCTCCTTTTCCGCGCAGCTCTCGATTCCCCCCTCTCTTTCGCACCCTCCATGTCATATTCCGCTCCAGGAGCTCCATCATAGCTCCTTGCTGTCGCTGGGAGGATGTTTTCTCCTCCGCTCGCCCCTTCCACCGTCATTTTCTCTCTTCCCACCCTTGCCTCCTTTTCCGCGCAGCTCTCGATTCCCCCCTCTCTTTCGCACCCTCCATGTCATATTCCGCTCCAGGAGTTCCATCATAGCTCCTCACTGTCGCTGGGAGGATGTTTTCTCCTCCGCTCGCCCCTTCCACCGTCATTTTCTCTCTACCCACCCTTGCCTCCTTCTCCGCGCAGCTCTCGATTCCCCCCTCTCTTTCGCACCCTCCATGTCATATTCCGCTCCAGGAGCTCCATCATAGCTAATCGCTGTCTCTGGGAGGATGTTTTCTCCTCCGCTCGCCCCTTCCACCGTCATTTTCTCTCTACCCACCCTTGCCTCCTTTTCCGCGCAGCTCTCGATTCCCCCCTCTCTTTCGCACCCTCCATGTCATATTCCGCTCCAGGAGTTCCATCATAGCTCCTCACTGTCGCTGGGAGGATGTTTTCTCCTCCGCTCGCCCCTTCCACCGTCATTTTCTCTCTACCCACCCTTGCCTCCTTTTCCGCGCAGCTCTCGATTCCCCCCTCTCTTTCGCACCCTCCATGTCATATTCCGCTCCAGGAGCTCCATCATAGCTCCTTGCTGTCGCTGGGAGGATGTTTTCTCCTCCGCTCGCCCCTTCCACCGTCATTTTCTCTCTACCCACCCTTGCCTCCTTTTCCGCGCAGCTCTCGATTCCCCCCTCTCTTTCGCACCCTCCATGTCATATTCCGCTCCAGGAGTTCCATCATAGCTCCTCACTGTCGCTGGGAGGATGTTTTCTCCTCCGCTCGCCCCTTCCACCGTCATTTTCTCTCTACCCACCCTTGCCTCCTTTTCCGCGCAGCTCTCGATTCCCCCCTCTCTTTCGCACCCTCCATGTCATATTCCGCTCCAGGAGTTCCATCATAGCTCCTCACTGTCGCTGGGAGGATGTTTTCTCCTCCGCTCGCCCCTTCCACCGTCATTTTCTCTCTACCCACCCTTGCCTCCTTTTCCGCACAGCTCTCGATTCCCCCCTCTCTTTCGCACCCTCCATGTCATATTCCGCTCCAGGAGCTCCATCATAGCTCCTTGCTGTCGCTGGGAGGATGTTTTCTCCTCCGCTCGCCCCTTCCACCGTCATTTTCTCTCTACCCACCCTTGCCTCCTTTTCCGCGCAGCTCTCGATTCCCCCCTCTCTTTCGCACCCTCCATGTCATATTCCGCTCCAGGAGTTCCATCATAGCTCCTCACTGTCGCTGGGAGGATGTTTTCTCCTCCGGTCGCCCCTTCCACCGTCATTTTCTCTCTACCCATCCTTGCCTCCTTTTCCGCGCAGCTCTCGATTCCCCCCTCTCTTTCGCACCCTCCATGTCATATTCCGCTCCAGGAGTTCCATCATAGCTCCTCACTGTCGCTGGGAGGATGTTTTCTCCTCCGCTCGCCCCTTCCACCGTCATTTTCTCTCTACCCACCCTTGCCTCCTTTTCCGCGCAGCTCTCGATTCCCCCCTCTCTTTCGCACCCTCCATGTCATATTCCGCTCCAGGAGCTCCATCATAGCTCCTTGCTGTCGCTGGGAGGATGTTTTCTCCTCCGCTCGCCCCTTCCACCGTCATTTTCTCTCTACCCACCCTTGCCTCCTTTTCCGCGCAGCTCTCGATTCCCCCCTCTCTTTCGTACCCTCCATGTCATATTCCGCTCCAGGAGTTCCATCATAGCTCCTCACTGTCGCTGGGAGGATGTTTTCTCCTCCGCTCGTCCCTTCCACCATCATTTTCTCTCTACCCACCCTTGCCTCCTTTTCCGCGCAGCTCTCGATTCCCCCCTCTCTTTCGCACCCTCCATGTCATATTCCGCTCCAGGAGTTCCATCATAGCTCCTCACTGTCGCTGGGAGGAAGTTTTCTCCTCCGCTCGCCCCTTCCACCGTCATTTTCTCTCTACCCACCCTTGCCTCCTTTTCCGCGCAGCTCTCGATTCCCCCCTCTCTTTCGCACCCTCCATGTCATATTCCGCTCCAGGAGCTCCATCATAGCTCCTTGCTGTCGCTGGGAGGATGTTTTCTCCTCCGCTCGCCCCTTCCACCGTCATTTTCTCTCTTCCCACCCTTGCCTCCTTTTCCGCGCAGCTCTCGATTCCCCCCTCTCTTTCGCACCCTCCATGTCATATTCCGCTCCAGGAGTTCCATCATAGCTCCTCACTGTCGCTGGGAGGATGTTTTCTCCTCCGCTCGCCCCTTCCACCGTCATTTTCTCTCTACCCACCCTTGCCTCCTTCTCCGCGCAGCTCTCGATTCCCCCCTCTCTTTCGCACCCTCCATGTCATATTCCGCTCCAGGAGCTCCATCATAGCTAATCGCTGTCTCTGGGAGGATGTTTTCTCCTCCGCTCGCCCCTTCCACCGTCATTTTCTCTCTACCCACCCTTGCCTCCTTTTCCGCGCAGCTCTCGATTCCCCCCTCTCTTTCGCACCCTCCATGTCATATTCCGCTCCAGGAGTTCCATCATAGCTCCTCACTGTCGCTGGGAGGATGTTTTCTCCTCCGCTCGCCCCTTCCACCGTCATTTTCTCTCTACCCACCCTTGCCTCCTTCTCCGCGCAGCTCTCGATTCCCCCCTCTCTTTCGCACCCTCCATGTCATATTCCGCTCCAGGAGCTCCATCATAGCTAATCGCTGTCTCTGGGAGGATGTTTTCTCCTCCGCTCGCCCCTTCCACCGTCATTTTCTCTCTACCCACCCTTGCCTCCTTTTCCGCGCAGCTCTCGATTCCCCCCTCTCTTTCGCACCCTCCATGTCATATTCCGCTCCAGGAGTTCCATCATAGCTCCTTGCTGTCGCTGGGAGGATGTTTTCTCCTCCGCTCGCCCCTTCCACCGTCATTTTCTCTCTACCCACCCTTGCCTCCTTTTCCGCGCAGCTCTCGATTCCCCCCTCTCTTTCGCACCCTCCATGTCATATTCCGCTCCAGGAGTTCCATCATAGCTCCTCACTGTCGCTGGGAGGATGTTTTCTCCTCCGCTCGCCCCTTCCACCGTCATTTTCTCTCTACCCATCCTTGCCTCCTTTTCCGCGCAGCTCTCGATTCCCCCCTCTCTTTCGCACCCTCCATGTCATATTCCGCTCCAGGAGTTCCATCATAGCTCCTCACTGTCGCTGGGAGGATGTTTTCTCCTCCGCTCGCCCCTTCCACCGTCATTTTCTCTCTACCCACCCTTGCCTCCTTTTCCGCGCAGCTCTCGATTCCCCCCTCTCTTTCGCACCCTCCATGTCATATTCCGCTCCAGGAGCTCCATCATAGCTCCTTGCTGTCGCTGGGAGGATGTTTTCTCCTCCGCTCGCCCCTTCCACCGTCATTTTCTCTCTACCCACCCTTGCCTCCTTTTCCGCGCAGCTCTCGATTCCCCCCTCTCTTTCGTACCCTCCATGTCATATTCCGCTCCAGGAGTTCCATCATAGCTCCTCACTGTCGCTGGGAGGATGTTTTCTCCTCCGCTCGTCCCTTCCACCATCATTTTCTCTCTACCCACCCTTGCCTCCTTTTCCGCGCAGCTCTCGATTCCCCCCTCTCTTTCGCACCCTCCATGTCATATTCCGCTCCAGGAGTTCCATCATAGCTCCTCACTGTCGCTGGGAGGATGTTTTCTCCTCCGCTCGCCCCTTCCACCGTCATTTTCTCTCTACCCACCCTTGCCTCCTTTTCCGCGCAGCTCTCGATTCCCCCCTCTCTTTCGCACCCTCCATGTCATATTCCACTCCAGGAGCTCCATCATAGCTCCTCGCTGTCGCTGGGAGGATGTTTTCTCCTCCGCTCGCCCCTTCCACCGTCATTTTCTCTCTACCCACCCTTGCCTACTTTTCCGCGCAGCTCTCGATTCCCCCCTCTCTTTCGCACCCTCAATGTCATATTCCGCTCCAGGAGTTCCATCATAGCTCCTCACTGTCGCTGGGAGGATGTTTTCTCCTCCGCTCGCCCCTTCCACCGTCATTTTCTCTCTACCCACCCTTGCCTCCTTTTCCGCGCAGCTCTCGATTCCCCCCTCTCTTTCGCACCCTCCATGTCATATTCCGCTCCAGGAGTTCCATCATAGCTCCTCACTGTCGCTGGGAGGAAGTTTTCTCCTCCGCTCGCCCCTTCCACCGTCATTTTCTCTCTACCCACCCTTGCCTCCTTTTCCGCGCAGCTCTCGATTCCCCCCTCTCTTTCGCACCCTCCATGTCATATTCCGCTCCAGGAGTTCCATCATAGCTCCTCACTGTCGCTGGGAGGAAGTTTTCTCCTCCGCTCGCCCCTTCCACCTTCATTTTCTCTCTACCCACCCTTGCCTCCTTTTCCGCGCAGCTCTCGATTCCCCCCTCTCTTTCGCACCCTCCATGTCATATTCCGCTCCAGGAGCTCCATCATAGCTCCTTGCTGTCGCTGGGAGGATGTTTTCTCCTCCGCTCGCCCCTTCCACCGTCATTTTCTCTCTACCCACCCTTGCCTCCTTTTCCGCGCAGCTCTCGATTCCCCCCTCTCTTTCGCACCCTCCATGTCATATTCCGCTCCAGGAGCTCCATCATAGCTAATCGCTGTCGCTGGGAGGATGTTTTCTCCTCCGCTCGCCCCTTCCACCGTCATTTTCTCTCTACCCACCCTTGCCTCCTTTTCCGCGCAGCTCTCGATTCCCCCCTCTCTTTCGCACCCTCCATGTCATATTCCGCTCCAGGAGTTCCATCATAGCTCCTCACTGTCGCTGGGAGGAAGTTTTCTCCTCCGCTCGCCCCTTCCACCGTCATTTTCTCTCTACCCACCCTTGCCTCCTTTTCCGCGCAGCTCTCGATTCCCCCCTCTCTTTCGCACCCTCCATGTCATATTCCACTCCAGGAGCTCCATCATAGCTCCTTGCTGTCGCTGGGAGGATGTTTTCTCCTCCGCTCGCCCCTTCCACCGTCATTTTCTCTCTACCCACCCTTGCCTCCTTTTCCGCGCAGCTCTCGATTCCCCCCTCTCTTTCGCACCCTCCATGTCATATTCCGCTCCAGGAGTTCCATCATAGCTCCTCACTGTCGCTGGGAGGATGTTTTCTCCTCCGCTCGCCCCTTCCACCGTCATTTTCTCTCTACCCACCCTTGCCTCCTTTTCCGCGCAGCTCTCGATTCCCCCCTCTCTTTCGCACCCTCCATGTCATATTCCGCTCCAGGAGCTCCATCATAGCTCCTCGCTGTCGCTGGGAGGATGTTTTCTCCTCCGCTCGCCCCTTCCACCGTCATTTTCTCTCTACCCACCCTTGCCTACTTTTCCGCGCAGCTCTCGATTCCCCCCTCTCTTTCGCACCCTCAATGTCATATTCCGCTCCAGGAGTTCCATCATAGCTCCTCACTGTCGCTGGGAGGATGTTTTCTCCTCCGCTCGCCCCTTCCACCGTCATTTTCTCTCTACCCACCCTTGCCTCCTTTTCCGCGCAGCTCTCGATTCCCCCCTCTCTTTCGCACCCTCCATGTCATATTCCGCTCCAGGAGTTCCATCATAGCTCCTCACTGTCGCTGGGAGGAAGTTTTCTCCTCCGCTCGCCCCTTCCACCGTCATTTTCTCTCTACCCACCCTTGCCTCCTTTTCCGCGCAGCTCTCGATTCCCCCCTCTCTTTCGCACCCTCCATGACATATTCCGCTCCAGGAGCTCCATCATAGCTCCTTGCTGTCGCTGGGAGGATGTTTTCTCCTCCGCTCGCCCCTTCCACCGTCATTTTCTCTCTACCCACCCTTGCCTCCTTTTCCGCGCAGCTCTCGATTCCCCCCTCTCTTTCGCACCCTCCATGTCATATTCCGCTCCAGGAGTTCCATCATAGCTCCTCACTGTCGCTGGGAGGATGTTTTCTCCTCCGCTCGCCCCTTCCACCATCATTTTCTCTCTACCCACCCTTGCCTCCTTTTCCGCGCAGCTCTCGATTCCCTCCTCTCTTTCGCACCCTCCATGTCATATTCCGCTCCAGGAGTTCCATCATAGCTCCTCACTGTCGCTGGGAGGAAGTTTTCTCCTCCGCTCGCCCCTTCCACCGTCATTTTCTCTCTACCCACCCTTGCCTCCTTTTCCGCGCAGCTCTCGATTCCCCCCTCTCTTTCGCACCCTCCATGTCATATTCCGCTCCAGGAGCTCCATCATAGCTCCTTGCTGTCGCTGGGAGGATGTTTTCTCCTCCGCTCGCCCCTTCCACCGTCATTTTCTCTCTACCCACCCTTGCCTCCTTTTCTGCGCAGCTCTCGATTCCCCCCTCTCTTTCGCACCCTCCATGTCATATTCCGCTCCAGGAGTTCCATCATAGCTCCTCACTGTCGCTGGGAGGATGTTTTCTCCTCCGCTCGCCCCTTCCACCGTCATTTTCTCTCTACCCACCCTTGCCTCCTTCTCTGCGCAGCTCTCGATTCCCCCCTCTCTTTCGCACCCTCCATGTCATATTCCGCTCCAGGAGCTCCATCATAGCTAATCGCTGTCGCTGGGAGGATGTTTTCTCCTCCGCTCGCCCCTTCCACCGTCATTTTCTCTCTACCCACCCTTGCCTCCTTTTCCGCGCAGCTCTCGATTCCCCCCTCTCTTTCGCACCCTCCATGTCATATTCTGCTCCAGGAGTTCCATCATAGCTCCTCACTGTCGCTGGGAGGATGTTTTCTCCTCCGCTCGCCCCTTCCACCGTCATTTTCTCTCTACCCACCCTTGCCTCCTTTTCCGCGCAGCTCTCGATTCCCCCCTCTCTTTCGCACCCTCCATGTCATATTCCACTCCAGGAGCTCCATCATAGCTCCTTGCTGTCGCTGGGAGGATGTTTTCTCCTCTGCTCGCCCCTTCCACCGTCATTTTCTCTCTACCCACCCTTGCCTCCTTTTCCGCGCAGCTCTCGATTCCCCCCTCTCTTTCGCACCCTCCATGTCATATTCCGCTCCAGGAGTTCCATCATAGCTCCTCACTGTCGCTGGGAGGATGTTTTCTCCTCCGCTCGCCCCTTCCACCGTCATTTTCTCTCTACCCACCCTTGCCTCCTTTTCCGCGCAGCTCTCGATTCCCCCCTCTCTTTCGCACCCTCCATGTCATATTCCGCTCCAGGAGCTCCATCATAGCTCCTCGCTGTCGCTGGGAGGATGTTTTCTCCTCCGCTCGCCCCTTCCACCGTCATTTTCTCTCTACCCACCCTTGCCTACTTTTCCGCGCAGCTCTCGATTCCCCCCTCTCTTTCGCACCCTCAATGTCATATTCCGCTCCAGGAGTTCCATCATAGCTCCTCACTGTCGCTGGGAGGATGTTTTCTCCTCCGCTCGCCCCTTCCACCGTCATTTTCTCTCTACCCACCCTTGCCTCCTTTTCCGCGCAGCTCTCGATTCCCCCCTCTCTTTCGCACCCTCCATGTCATATTCCGCTCCAGGAGTTCCATCATAGCTCCTCACTGTCGCTGGGAGGAAGTTTTCTCCTCCGCTCGCCCCTTCCACCGTCATTTTCTCTCTACCCACCCTTGCCTCCTTTTCCGCGCAGCTCTCGATTCCCCCCTCTCTTTCGCACCCTCCATGTCATATTCCGCTCCAGGAGCTCCATCATAGCTCCTTGCTGTCGCTGGGAGGATGTTTTCTCCTCCGCTCGCCCCTTCCACCGTCATTTTCTCTCTACCCACCCTTGCCTCCTTTTCCGCGCAGCTCTCGATTCCCCCCTCTCTTTCGCACCCTCCATGTCATATTCCGCTCCAGGAGTTCCATCATAGCTCCTCACTGTCGCTGGGAGGATGTTTTCTCCTCCGCTCGCCCCTTCCACCGTCATTTTCTCTCTACCCACCCTTGCCTCCTTCTCTGCGCAGCTCTCGATTCCCCCCTCTCTTTCGCACCCTCCATGTCATATTCCGCTCCAGGAGCTCCATCATAGCTAATCGCTGTCGCTGGGAGGATGTTTTCTCCTCCGCTCGCCCCTTCCACCGTCATTTTCTCTCTACCCACCCTTGCCTCCTTTTCCGCGCAGCTCTCGATTCCCCCCTCTCTTTCGCACCCTCCATGTCATATTCTGCTCCAGGAGTTCCATCATAGCTCCTCACTGTCGCTGGGAGGATGTTTTCTCCTCCGCTCGCCCCTTCCACCGTCATTTTCTCTCTACCCACCCTTGCCTCCTTTTCCGCGCAGCTCTCGATTCCCCCCTCTCTTTCGCACCCTCCATGTCATATTCCACTCCAGGAGCTCCATCATAGCTCCTTGCTGTCGCTGGGAGGATGTTTTCTCCTCTGCTCGCCCCTTCCACCGTCATTTTCTCTCTACCCACCCTTGCCTCCTTTTCCGCGCAGCTCTCGATTCCCCCCTCTCTTTCGCACCCTCCATGTCATATTCCGCTCCAGGAGTTCCATCATAGCTCCTCACTGTCGCTGGGAGGATGTTTTCTCCTCCGCTCGCCCCTTCCACCGTCATTTTCTCTCTACCCACCCTTGCCTCCTTTTCCGCGCAGCTCTCGATTCCCCCCTCTCTTTCGCACCCTCCATGACATATTCCGCTCCAGGAGCTCCATCATAGCTCCTCGCTGTCGCTGGGAGGATGTTTTCTCCTCCGCTCGCCCCTTCCACCGTCATTTTCTCTCTACCCACCCTTGCCTACTTTTCCGCGCAGCTCTCGATTCCCCCCTCTCTTTTGCACCCTCAATGTCATATTCCGCTCCAGGAGTTCCATCATAGCTCCTCACTGTCGCTGGGAGGATGTTTTCTCCTCCGCTCGCCCCTTCCACCGTCATTTTCTCTCTACCCACCCTTGCCTCCTTTTCCGCGCAGCTCTCGATTCCCCCCTCTCTTTCGCACCCTCCATGTCATATTCCGCTCCAGGAGTTCCATCATAGCTCCTCACTGTCGCTGGGAGGAAGTTTTCTCCTCCGCTCGCCCCTTCCACCGTCATTTTCTCTCTACCCACCCTTGCCTCCTTTTCCGCGCAGCTCTCGATTCCCCCCTCTCTTTCGCACCCTCCATGTCATATTCCGCTCCAGGAGCTCCATCATAGCTCCTTGCTGTCGCTGGGAGGATGTTTTCTCCTCCGCTCGCCCCTTCCACCGTCATTTTCTCTCTACCCACCCTTGCCTCCTTTTCCGCGCAGCTCTCGATTCCCCCCTCTCTTTCGCACCCTCCATGTCATATTCCGCTCCAGGAGTTCCATCATAGCTCCTCACTGTCGCTGGGAGGATGTTTTCTCCTCCGCTCGCCCCTTCCACCATCATTTTCTCTCTACCCACCCTTGCCTCCTTTTCCGCGCAGCTCTCGATTCCCTCCTCTCTTTCGCACCCTCCATGTCATATTCCGCTCCAGGAGTTCCATCATAGCTCCTCACTGTCGCTGGGAGGATGTTTTCTCCTCCGCTCGCCCCTTCCACCGTCATTTTCTCTCTACCCACCCTTGCCTCCTTTTCCGCGCAGCTCTCGATTCCCCCCTCTCTTTCGCACCCTCCATGTCATATTCCACTCCAGGAGCTCCATCATAGCTCCTTGCTGTCGCTGGGAGGATGTTTTCTCCTCCGCTCGCCCCTTCCACCGTCATTTTCTCTCTACCCACCCTTGCCTCCTTTTCCGCGCAGCTCTCGATTCCCCCCTCTCTTTCGCACCCTCCATGTCATATTCCGCTCCAGGAGTTCCATCATAGCTCCTCACTGTCGCTGGGAGGATGTTTTCTCCTCCGCTCGCCCCTTCCACCGTCATTTTCTCTCTACCCACCCTTGCCTCCTTTTCCGCGCAGCTCTCGATTCCCCCCTCTCTTTCGCACCCTCCATGTCATATTTCGCTCCAGGAGTTCCATCATAGCTCCTCACTGTCGCTGGGAGGATGTTTTCTCCTCCGCTCGCCCCTTCCACCGTCATTTTCTCTCTACCCACCCTTGCCTCCTTTTCCGCGCAGCTCTCGATTCCCCCCTCTCTTTCGCACCCTCCATGTCATATTCCGCTCCAGGAGCTCCATCATAGCTCCTTGCTGTCGCTGGGAGGATGTTTTCTCCTCCGCTCGCCCCTTCCACCGTCATTTTCTCTCTTCCCACCCTTGCCTCCTTTTCCGCGCAGCTCTCGATTCCCCCCTCTCTTTCGCACCCTCCATGTCATATTCCGCTCCAGGAGTTCCATCATAGCTCCTCACTGTCGCTGGGAGGATGTTTTCTCCTCCGCTCGCCCCTTCCACCGTCATTTTCTCTCTACCCACCCTTGCCTCCTTCTCCGCGCAGCTCTCGATTCCCCCCTCTCTTTCGCACCCTCCATGTCATATTCCGCTCCAGGAGCTCCATCATAGCTAATCGCTGTCTCTGGGAGGATGTTTTCTCCTCCGCTCGCCCCTTCCACCGTCATTTTCTCTCTACCCACCCTTGCCTCCTTTTCCGCGCAGCTCTCGATTCCCCCCTCTCTTTCGCACCCTCCATGTCATATTCCGCTCCAGGAGTTCCATCATAGCTCCTCACTGTCGCTGGGAGGATGTTTTCTCCTCCGCTCGCCCCTTCCACCGTCATTTTCTCTCTACCCACCCTTGCCTCCTTTTCCGCGCAGCTCTCGATTCCCCCCTCTCTTTCGCACCCTCCATGTCATATTCCGCTCCAGGAGCTCCATCATAGCTCCTTGCTGTCGCTGGGAGGATGTTTTCTCCTCCGCTCGCCCCTTCCACCGTCATTTTCTCTCTACCCACCCTTGCCTCCTTTTCCGCGCAGCTCTCGATTCCCCCCTCTCTTTCGCACCCTCCATGTCATATTCCGCTCCAGGAGTTCCATCATAGCTCCTCACTGTCGCTGGGAGGATGTTTTCTCCTCCGCTCGCCCCTTCCACCGTCATTTTCTCTCTACCCACCCTTGCCTCCTTTTCCGCGCAGCTCTCGATTCCCCCCTCTCTTTCGCACCCTCCATGTCATATTCCGCTCCAGGAGTTCCATCATAGCTCCTCACTGTCGCTGGGAGGATGTTTTCTCCTCCGCTCGCCCCTTCCACCGTCATTTTCTCTCTACCCACCCTTGCCTCCTTTTCCGCACAGCTCTCGATTCCCCCCTCTCTTTCGCACCCTCCATGTCATATTCCGCTCCAGGAGCTCCATCATAGCTCCTTGCTGTCGCTGGGAGGATGTTTTCTCCTCCGCTCGCCCCTTCCACCGTCATTTTCTCTCTACCCACCCTTGCCTCCTTTTCCGCGCAGCTCTCGATTCCCCCCTCTCTTTCGCACCCTCCATGTCATATTCCGCTCCAGGAGCTCCATCATAGCTAATCGCTGTCGCTGGGAGGATGTTTTCTCCTCCGCTCGCCCCTTCCACCGTCATTTTCTCTCTACCCACCCTTGCCTCCTTTTCCGCGCAGCTCTCGATTCCCCCCTCTCTTTCGCACCCTCCATGTCATATTCCGCTCCAGGAGTTCCATCATAGCTCCTCACTGTCGCTGGGAGGAAGTTTTCTCCTCCGCTCGCCCCTTCCACCGTCATTTTCTCTCTACCCACCCTTGCCTCCTTTTCCGCGCAGCTCTCGATTCCCCCCTCTCTTTCGCACCCTCCATGTCATATTCCGCTCCAGGAGCTCCATCATAGCTCCTTGCTGTCGCTGGGAGGATGTTTTCTCCTCCGCTCGCCCCTTCCACCGTCATTTTCTCTCTACCCACCCTTGCCTCCTTTTCCGCGCAGCTCTCGATTCCCCCCTCTCTTTCGCACCCTCCATGTCATATTCCGCTCCAGGAGTTCCATCATAGCTCCTCACTGTCGCTGGGAGGATGTTTTCTCCTCCGCTCGCCCCTTCCACCGTCATTTTCTCTCTACCCATCCTTGCCTCCTTTTCCGCGCAGCTCTCGATTCCCCCCTCTCTTTCGCACCCTCCATGTCATATTCCGCTCCAGGAGTTCCATCATAGCTCCTCACTGTCGCTGGGAGGAAGTTTTCTCCTCCGCTCTCCCTTTCCACCTTCATTTTCTCTCTACCCACCCTTGCCTCCTTTTCCGCGCAGCTCTCGATTCCCCCCTCTCTTTCGCACCCTCCATGTCATATTCCGCTCCAGGAGCTCCATCATAGCTCCTTGCTGTCGCTGGGAGGATGTTTTCTCCTCCGCTCGCCCCTTCCACCGTCATTTTCTCTCTACCCACCCTTGCCTCCTTTTCCGCGCAGCTCTCGATTCCCCCCTCTCTTTCGCACCCTCCATGTCATATTCCGCTCCAGGAGCTCCATCATAGCTAATCGCTGTCGCTGGGAGGATGTTTTCTCCTCCGCTCGCCCCTTCCACCGTCATTTTCTCTCTACCCACCCTTGCCTCCTTTTCCGCGCAGCTCTCGATTCCCCCCTCTCTTTCGCACCCTCCATGTCATATTCCGCTCCAGGAGTTCCATCATAGCTCCTCACTGTCGCTGGGAGGAAGTTTTCTCCTCCGCTCGCCCCTTCCACCGTCATTTTCTCTCTACCCACCCTTGCCTCCTTTTCCGCGCAGCTCTCGATTCCCCCCTCTCTTTCGCACCCTCCATGTCATATTCCACTCCAGGAGCTCCATCATAGCTCCTTGCTGTCGCTGGGAGGATGTTTTCTCCTCCGCTCGCCCCTTCCACCGTCATTTTCTCTCTACCCACCCTTGCCTCCTTTTCCGCGCAGCTCTCGATTCCCCCCTCTCTTTCGCACCCTCCATGTCATATTCCGCTCCAGGAGTTCCATCATAGCTCCTCACTGTCGCTGGGAGGATGTTTTCTCCTCCGCTCGCCCCTTCCACCGTCATTTTCTCTCTACCCACCCTTGCCTCCTTTTCCGCGCAGCTCTCGATTCCCCCCTCTCTTTCGCACCCTCCATGTCATATTCCGCTCCAGGAGCTCCATCATAGCTCCTCGCTGTCGCTGGGAGGATGTTTTCTCCTCCGCTCGCCCCTTCCACCGTCATTTTCTCTCTACCCACCCTTGCCTACTTTTCCGCGCAGCTCTCGATTCCCCCCTCTCTTTCGCACCCTCAATGTCATATTCCGCTCCAGGAGTTCCATCATAGCTCCTCACTGTCGCTGGGAGGATGTTTTCTCCTCCGCTCGCCCCTTCCTCCGTCATTTTCTCTCTACCCACCCTTGCCTCCTTTTCCGCGCAGCTCTCGATTCCCCCCTCTCTTTCGCACCCTCCATGTCATATTCCGCTCCAGGAGTTCCATCATAGCTCCTCACTGTCGCTGGGAGGAAGTTTTCTCCTCCGCTCGCCCCTTCCACCGTCATTTTCTCTCTACCCACCCTTGCCTCCTTTTCCGCGCAGCTCTCGATTCCCCAATCTCTTTCGCACCCTCCATGTCATATTCCGCTCCAGGAGCTCCATCATAGCTCCTTGCTGTCGCTGGGAGGATGTTTTCTCCTCCGCTCGCCCCTTCCACCGTCATTTTCTCTCTACCCACCCTTGCCTCCTTTTCCGCGCAGCTCTCGATTCCCCCCTCTCTTTCGCACCCTCCATGTCATATTCCGCTCCAGGAGTTCCATCATAGCTCCTCACTGTCGCTGGGAGGATGTTTTCTCCTCCGCTCGCCCCTTCCACCATCATTTTCTCTCTACCCACCCTTGCCTCCTTTTCCGCGCAGCTCTCGATTCCCTCCTCTCTTTCGCACCCTCCATGTCATATTCCGCTCCAGGAGTTCCATCATAGCTCCTCACTGTCGCTGGGAGGAAGTTTTCTCCTCCGCTCGCCCCTTCCACCGTCATTTTCTCTCTACCCACCCTTGCCTCCTTTTCCGCGCAGCTCTCGATTCCCCCCTCTCTTTCGCACCCTCCATGTCATATTCCGCTCCAGGAGCTCCATCATAGCTCCTTGCTGTCGCTGGGAGGATGTTTTCTCCTCCGCTCGCCCCTTCCACCGTCATTTTCTCTCTACCCACCCTTGCCTCCTTTTCCGCGCAGCTCTCGATTCCCCCCTCTCTTTCGCACCCTCCATGTCATATTCCGCTCCAGGAGTTCCATCATAGCTCCTCACTGTCGCTGGGAGGATGTTTTCTCCTCCGCTCGCCCCTTCCACCGTCATTTTCTCTCTACCCACCCTTGCCTCCTTCTCCGCGCAGCTCTCGATTCCCCCCTTTCTTTCGCACCCTCCATGTCATATTCCGCTCCAGGAGCTCCATCATAGCTAATCGCTGTCGCTGGGAGGATGTTTTCTCCTCCGCTCGCCCCTTCCACCGTCATTTTCTCTCTACCCACCCTTGCCTCCTTTTCCGCGCAGCTCTCGATTCCCCCCTCTCTTTCGCACCCTCCATGTCATATTCCGCTCCAGGAGTTCCATCATAGCTCCTCACTGTCGCTGGGAGGATGTTTTCTCCTCCGCTCGCCCCTTCCACCGTCATTTTCTCTCTACCCACCCTTGCCTCCTTTTCCGCGCAGCTCTCGATTCCCCCCTCTCTTTCGCACCCTCCATGTCATATTCCACTCCAGGAGCTCCATCATAGCTCCTTGCTGTCGCTGGGAGGATGTTTTCTCCTCTGCTCGCCCCTTCCACCGTCATTTTCTCTCTACCCACCCTTGCCTCCTTTTCCGCGCAGCTCTCGATTCCCCCCTCTCTTTCGCACCCTCCATGTCATATTCCGCTCCAGGAGTTCCATCATAGCTCCTCACTGTCGCTGGGAGGATGTTTTCTCCTCCGCTCGCCCCTTCCACCGTCATTTTCTCTCTACCCACCCTTGCCTCCTTTTCCGCGCAGCTCTCGATTCCCCCCTCTCTTTCGCACCCTCCATGTCATATTCCGCTCCAGGAGCTCCATCATAGCTCCTCGCTGTCGCTGGGAGGATGTTTTCTCCTCGACTCGCCCCTTCCACCGTCATTTTCTCTCTACCCACCCTTGCCTACTTTTCCGCGCAGCTCTCGATTCCCCCCTCTCTTTCGCACCCTCAATGTCATATTCCGCTCCAGGAGTTCCATCATAGCTCCTCACTGTCGCTGGGAGGATGTTTTCTCCTCCGCTCGCCCCTTCCACCGTCATTTTCTCTCTACCCACCCTTGCCTCCTTTTCCGCGCAGCTCTCGATTCCCCCCTCTCTTTCGCACCCTCCATGTCATATTCCGCTCCAGGAGCTCCATCATAGCTCCTTGCTGTCGCTGGGAGGATGTTTTCTCCTCCGCTCGCCCCTTCCACCGTCATTTTCTCTCTACCCACCCTTGCCTCCTTTTCCGCGCAGCTCTCGATTCCCCCCTCTCTTTCGCACCCTCCATGTCATATTCCGCTCCAGGAGTTCCATCATAGCTCCTCACTGTCGCTGGGAGGATGTTTTCTCCTCCGCTCGCCCCTTCCACCGTCATTTTCTCTCTACCCATCCTTGCCTCCTTTTCCGCGCAGCTCTCGATTCCCCCCTCTCTTTCGCACCCTCCATGTCATATTCCGCTCCAGGAGTTCCATCATAGCTCCTCACTGTCGCTGGGAGGAAGTTTTCTCCTCCGCTCTCCCTTTCCACCTTCATTTTCTCTCTACCCACCCTTGCCTCCTTTTCCGCGCAGCTCTCGATTCCCCCCTCTCTTTCGCACCCTCCATGTCATATTCCGCTCCAGGAGCTCCATCATAGCTCCTTGCTGTCGCTGGGAGGATGTTTTCTCCTCCGCTCGCCCCTTCCACCGTCATTTTCTCTCTACCCACCCTTGCCTCCTTTTCCGCGCAGCTCTCGATTCCCCCCTCTCTTTCGCACCCTCCATGTCATATTCCGCTCCAGGAGCTCCATCATAGCTAATCGCTGTCGCTGGGAGGATGTTTTCTCCTCCGCTCGCCCCTTCCACCGTCATTTTCTCTCTACCCACCCTTGCCTCCTTTTCCGCGCAGCTCTCGATTCCCCCCTCTCTTTCGCACCCTCCATGTCATATTCCGCTCCAGGAGTTCCATCATAGCTCCTCACTGTCGCTGGGAGGAAGTTTTCTCCTCCGCTCGCCCCTTCCACCGTCATTTTCTCTCTACCCACCCTTGCCTCCTTTTCCGCGCAGCTCTCGATTCCCCCCTCTCTTTCGCACCCTCCATGTCATATTCCACTCCAGGAGCTCCATCATAGCTCCTTGCTGTCGCTGGGAGGATGTTTTCTCCTCCGCTCGCCCCTTCCACCGTCATTTTCTCTCTACCCACCCTTGCCTCCTTTTCCGCGCAGCTCTCGATTCCCCCCTCTCTTTCGCACCCTCCATGTCATATTCCGCTCCAGGAGTTCCATCATAGCTCCTCACTGTCGCTGGGAGGATGTTTTCTCCTCCGCTCGCCCCTTCCACCGTCATTTTCTCTCTACCCACCCTTGCCTCCTTTTCCGCGCAGCTCTCGATTCCCCCCTCTCTTTCGCACCCTCCATGTCATATTCCGCTCCAGGAGCTCCATCATAGCTCCTCGCTGTCGCTGGGAGGATGTTTTCTCCTCCGCTCGCCCCTTCCACCGTCATTTTCTCTCTACCCACCCTTGCCTACTTTTCCGCGCAGCTCTCGATTCCCCCCTCTCTTTCGCACCCTCAATGTCATATTCCGCTCCAGGAGTTCCATCATAGCTCCTCACTGTCGCTGGGAGGATGTTTTCTCCTCCGCTCGCCCCTTCCTCCGTCATTTTCTCTCTACCCACCCTTGCCTCCTTTTCCGCGCAGCTCTCGATTCCCCCCTCTCTTTCGCACCCTCCATGTCATATTCCGCTCCAGGAGTTCCATCATAGCTCCTCACTGTCGCTGGGAGGAAGTTTTCTCCTCCGCTCGCCCCTTCCACCGTCATTTTCTCTCTACCCACCCTTGCCTCCTTTTCCGCGCAGCTCTCGATTCCCCAATCTCTTTCGCACCCTCCATGTCATATTCCGCTCCAGGAGCTCCATCATAGCTCCTTGCTGTCGCTGGGAGGATGTTTTCTCCTCCGCTCGCCCCTTCCACCGTCATTTTCTCTCTACCCACCCTTGCCTCCTTTTCCGCGCAGCTCTCGATTCCCCCCTCTCTTTCGCACCCTCCATGTCATATTCCGCTCCAGGAGTTCCATCATAGCTCCTCACTGTCGCTGGGAGGATGTTTTCTCCTCCGCTCGCCCCTTCCACCATCATTTTCTCTCTACCCACCCTTGCCTCCTTTTCCGCGCAGCTCTCGATTCCCTCCTCTCTTTCGCACCCTCCATGTCATATTCCGCTCCAGGAGTTCCATCATAGCTCCTCACTGTCGCTGGGAGGAAGTTTTCTCCTCCGCTCGCCCCTTCCACCGTCATTTTCTCTCTACCCACCCTTGCCTCCTTTTCCGCGCAGCTCTCGATTCCCCCCTCTCTTTCGCACCCTCCATGTCATATTCCGCTCCAGGAGCTCCATCATAGCTCCTTGCTGTCGCTGGGAGGATGTTTTCTCCTCCGCTCGCCCCTTCCACCGTCATTTTCTCTCTACCCACCCTTGCCTCCTTTTCCGCGCAGCTCTCGATTCCCCCCTCTCTTTCGCACCCTCCATGTCATATTCCGCTCCAGGAGTTCCATCATAGCTCCTCACTGTCGCTGGGAGGATGTTTTCTCCTCCGCTCGCCCCTTCCACCGTCATTTTCTCTCTACCCACCCTTGCCTCCTTCTCCGCGCAGCTCTCGATTCCCCCCTTTCTTTCGCACCCTCCATGTCATATTCCGCTCCAGGAGCTCCATCATAGCTAATCGCTGTCGCTGGGAGGATGTTTTCTCCTCCGCTCGCCCCTTCCACCGTCATTTTCTCTCTACCCACCCTTGCCTCCTTTTCCGCGCAGCTCTCGATTCCCCCCTCTCTTTCGCACCCTCCATGTCATATTCCGCTCCAGGAGTTCCATCATAGCTCCTCACTGTCGCTGGGAGGATGTTTTCTCCTCCGCTCGCCCCTTCCACCGTCATTTTCTCTCTACCCACCCTTGCCTCCTTTTCCGCGCAGCTCTCGATTCCCCCCTCTCTTTCGCACCCTCCATGTCATATTCCACTCCAGGAGCTCCATCATAGCTCCTTGCTGTCGCTGGGAGGATGTTTTCTCCTCTGCTCGCCCCTTCCACCGTCATTTTCTCTCTACCCACCCTTGCCTCCTTTTCCGCGCAGCTCTCGATTCCCCCCTCTCTTTCGCACCCTCCATGTCATATTCCGCTCCAGGAGTTCCATCATAGCTCCTCACTGTCGCTGGGAGGATGTTTTCTCCTCCGCTCGCCCCTTCCACCGTCATTTTCTCTCTACCCACCCTTGCCTCCTTTTCCGCGCAGCTCTCGATTCCCCCCTCTCTTTCGCACCCTCCATGTCATATTCCGCTCCAGGAGCTCCATCATAGCTCCTCGCTGTCGCTGGGAGGATGTTTTCTCCTCGACTCGCCCCTTCCACCGTCATTTTCTCTCTACCCACCCTTGCCTACTTTTCCGCGCAGCTCTCGATTCCCCCCTCTCTTTCGCACCCTCAATGTCATATTCCGCTCCAGGAGTTCCATCATAGCTCCTCACTGTCGCTGGGAGGATGTTTTCTCCTCCGCTCGCCCCTTCCACCGTCATTTTCTCTCTACCCACCCTTGCCTCCTTTTCCGCGCAGCTCTCGATTCCCCCCTCTCTTTCGCACCCTCCATGTCATATTCCGCTCCAGGAGTTCCATCATAGCTCCTCACTGTCGCTGGGAGGAAGTTTTCTCCTCCGCTCGCCCCTTCCACCGTCATTTTCTCTCTACCCACCCTTGCCTCCTTTTCCGCGCAGCTCTCGATTCCCCCCTCTCTTTCGCACCCTCCATGTCATATTCCGCTCCAGGAGCTCCATCATAGCTCCTTGCTGTCGCTGGGAGGATGTTTTCTCCTCCGCTCGCCCCTTCCACCGTCATTTTCTCTCTACCCACCCTTGCCTCCTTTTCCGCGCAGCTCTCGATTCCCCCCTCTCTTTCGCACCCTCCATGTCATATTCCGCTCCAGGAGTTCTATCATAGCTCCTCACTGTCGCTGGGAGGATGTTTTCTCCTCCGCTCGCCCCTTCCACCATCATTTTCTCTCTACCCACCCTTGCCTCCTTTTCCGCGCAGCTCTCGATTCCCCCCTCTCTTTCGCACCCTCCATGTCATATTCCACTCCAGGAGCTCCATCATAGCTCCTTGCTGTCGCTGGGAGGATGTTTTCTCCTCCGCTCGCCCCTTCCACCGTCATTTTCTCTCTACCCACCCTTGCCTCCTTTTCCGCGCAGCTCTCGATTCCCCCCTCTCTTTCGCACCCTCCATGTCATATTCCGCTCCAGGAGTTCCATCATAGCTCCTCACTGTCGCTGGGAGGATGTTTTCTCCTCCGCTCGCCCCTTCCACCGTCATTTTCTCTCTACCCACCCTTGCCTCCTTTTCCGCGCAGCTCTCGATTCCCCCCTCTCTTTCGCACCCTCCATGTCATATTCCGCTCCAGGAGCTCCATCATAGCTCCTCGCTGTCGCTGGGAGGATGTTTTCTCCTCCGCTCGCCCCTTCCACCGTCATTTTCTCTCTACCCACCCTTGCCTACTTTTCCGCGCAGCTCTCGATTCCCCCCTCTCTTTCGCACCCTCAATGTCATATTCCGCTCCAGGAGTTCCATCATAGCTCCTCACTGTCGCTGGGAGGATGTTTTCTCCTCCGCTCGCCCCTTCCACCGTCATTTTCTCTCTACCCACCCTTGCCTCCTTTTCCGCGCAGCTCTCGATTCCCCCCTCTCTTTCGCACCCTCCATGTCATATTCCGCTCCAGGAGTTCCATCATAGCTCCTCACTGTCGCTGGGAGGAAGTTTTCTCCTCCGCTCGCCCCTTCCACCGTCATTTTCTCTCTACCCACCCTTGCCTCCTTTTCCGCGCAGCTCTCGATTCCCCCCTCTCTTTCGCACCCTCCATGTCATATTCCGCTCCAGGAGCTCCATCATAGCTCCTTGCTGTCGCTGGGAGGATGTTTTCTCCTCCGCTCGCCCCTTCCACCGTCATTTTCTCTCTACCCACCCTTGCCTCCTTTTCCGCGCAGCTCTCGATTCCCCCCTCTCTTTCGCACCCTCCATGTCATATTCCGCTCCAGGAGCTCCATCATAGCTAATCGCTGTCGCTGGGAGGATGTTTTCTCCTCCGCTCGCCCCTTCCACCGTCATTTTCTCTCTACCCACCCTTGCCTCCTTTTCCGCGCAGCTCTCGATTCCCCCCTCTCTTTCGCACCCTCCATGTCATATTCCGCTCCAGGAGTTCCATCATAGCTCCTCACTGTCGCTGGGAGGAAGTTTTCTCCTCCGCTCGCCCCTTCCACCGTCATTTTCTCTCTACCCACCCTTGCCTCCTTTTCCGCGCAGCTCTCGATTCCCCCCTCTCTTTCGCACCCTCCATGTCATATTCCGCTCCAGGAGCTCCATCATAGCTCCTTGCTGTCGCTGGGAGGATGTTTTCTCCTCCGCTCGCCCCTTCCACCGTCATTTTCTCTCTACCCACCCTTGCCTCCTTTTCCGCGCAGCTCTCGATTCCCCCCTCTCTTTCGCACCCTCCATGTCATATTCCGCTCCAGGAGTTCCATCATAGCTCCTCACTGTCGCTGGGAGGATGTTTTCTCCTCCGCTCGCCCCTTCCACCGTCATTTTCTCTCTACCCATCCTTGCCTCCTTTTCCGCGCAGCTCTCGATTCCCCCCTCTCTTTCGCACCCTCCATGTCATATTCCGCTCCAGGAGTTCCATCATAGCTCCTCACTGTCGCTGGGAGGAAGTTTTCTCCTCCGCTCTCCCCTTCCACCTTCATTTTCTCTCTACCCACCCTTGCCTCCTTTTCCGCGCAGCTCTCGATTCCCCCCTCTCTTTCGCACCCTCCATGTCATATTCCGCTCCAGGAGCTCCATCATAGCTCCTTGCTGTCGCTGGGAGGATGTTTTCTCCTCCGCTCGCCCCTTCCACCGTCATTTTCTCTCTACCCACCCTTGCCTCCTTTTCCGCGCAGCTCTCGATTCCCCCCTCTCTTTCGCACCCTCCATGTCATATTCCGCTCCAGGAGCTCCATCATAGCTAATCGCTGTCGCTGGGAGGATGTTTTCTCCTCCGCTCGCCCCTTCCACCGTCATTTTCTCTCTACCCACCCTTGCCTCCTTTTCCGCGCAGCTCTCGATTCCCCCCTCTCTTTCGCACCCTCCATGTCATATTCCGCTCCAGGAGTTCCATCATAGCTCCTCACTGTCGCTGGGAGGAAGTTTTCTCCTCCGCTCGCCCCTTCCACCGTCATTTTCTCTCTACCCACCCTTGCCTCCTTTTCCGCGCAGCTCTCGATTCCCCCCTCTCTTTCGCACCCTCCATGTCATATTCCACTCCAGGAGCTCCATCATAGCTCCTTGCTGTCGCTGGGAGGATGTTTTCTCCTCCGCTCGCCCCTTCCACCGTCATTTTCTCTCTACCCACCCTTGCCTCCTTTTCCGCGCAGCTCTCGATTCCCCCCTCTCTTTCGCACCCTCCATGTCATATTCCGCTCCAGGAGTTCCATCATAGCTCCTCACTGTCGCTGGGAGGATGTTTTCTCCTCCGCTCGCCCCTTCCACCGTCATTTTCTCTCTACCCACCCTTGCCTCCTTTTCCGCGCAGCTCTCGATTCCCCCCTCTCTTTCGCACCCTCCATGTCATATTCCGCTCCAGGAGCTCCATCATAGCTCCTTGCTGTCGCTGGGAGGATGTTTTCTCCTCCGCTCGCCCCTTCCACCGTCATTTTCTCTCTACCCACCCTTGCCTCCTTTTCCGCGCAGCTCTCGATTCCCCCCTCTCTTTCGCACCCTCCATGTCATATTCCGCTCCAGGAGCTCCATCATAGCTCCTCGCTGTCGCTGGGAGGATGTTTTCTCC
This sequence comes from Pelophylax lessonae, assembly GCF_965119305.1. Classification (NCBI taxonomy): domain Eukaryota; kingdom Metazoa; phylum Chordata; class Amphibia; order Anura; family Ranidae; genus Pelophylax; species Pelophylax lessonae. Next base: position 85,930,050 of record NC_138780.1, on the reverse strand, counting down.
TCCGCTCGCCCCTTCCACCGTCATTTTCTCTCTACCCACCCTTGCCTACTTTTCCGCGCAGCTCTCGATTCCCCCCTCTCTTTCGCACCCTCAATGTCATATTCCGCTCCAGGAGTTCCATCATAGCTCCTCACTGTCGCTGGGAGGATGTTTTCTCCTCCGCTCGCCCCTTCCTCCGTCATTTTCTCTCTACCCACCCTTGCCTCCTTTTCCGCGCAGCTCTCGATTCCCCCCTCTCTTTCGCACCCTCCATGTCATATTCCGCTCCAGGAGTTCCATCATAGCTCCTCACTGTCGCTGGGAGGAAGTTTTCTCCTCCGCTCGCCCCTTCCACCGTCATTTTCTCTCTACCCACCCTTGCCTCCTTTTCCGCGCAGCTCTCGATTCCCCAATCTCTTTCGCACCCTCCATGTCATATTCCGCTCCAGGAGCTCCATCATAGCTCCTTGCTGTCGCTGGGAGGATGTTTTCTCCTCCGCTCGCCCCTTCCACCGTCATTTTCTCTCTACCCACCCTTGCCTCCTTTTCCGCGCAGCTCTCGATTCCCCCCTCTCTTTCGCACCCTCCATGTCATATTCCGCTCCAGGAGTTCCATCATAGCTCCTCACTGTCGCTGGGAGGATGTTTTCTCCTCCGCTCGCCCCTTCCACCATCATTTTCTCTCTACCCACCCTTGCCTCCTTTTCCGCGCAGCTCTCGATTCCCTCCTCTCTTTCGCACCCTCCATGTCATATTCCGCTCCAGGAGTTCCATCATAGCTCCTCACTGTCGCTGGGAGGAAGTTTTCTCCTCCGCTCGCCCCTTCCACCGTCATTTTCTCTCTACCCACCCTTGCCTCCTTTTCCGCGCAGCTCTCGATTCCCCCCTCTCTTTCGCACCCTCCATGTCATATTCCGCTCCAGGAGCTCCATCATAGCTCCTTGCTGTCGCTGGGAGGATGTTTTCTCCTCCGCTCGCCCCTTCCACCGTCATTTTCTCTCTACCCACCCTTGCCTCCTTTTCCGCGCAGCTCTAGATTCCCCCCTCTCTTTCGCACCCTCCATGTCATATTCCGCTCCAGGAGTTCCATCATAGCTCCTCACTGTCGCTGGGAGGATGTTTTCTCCTCCGCTCGCCCCTTCCACCGTCATTTTCTCTCTACCCACCCTTGCCTCCTTCTCCGCGCAGCTCTCGATTCCCCCCTCTCTTTCGCACCCTCCATGTCATATTCCGCTCCAGGAGCTCCATCATAGCTAATCGCTGTCGCTGGGAGGATGTTTTCTCCTCCGCTCGCCCCTTCCACCGTCATTTTCTCTCTACCCACCCTTGCCTCCTTTTCCGCGCAGCTCTCGATTCCCCCCTCTCTTTCGCACCCTCCATGTCATATTCCGCTCCAGGAGTTCCATCATAGCTCCTCACTGTCGCTGGGAGGATGTTTTCTCCTCCGCTCGCCCCTTCCACCGTCATTTTCTCTCTACCCACCCTTGCCTCCTTTTCCGCGCAGCTCTCGATTCCCCCCTCTCTTTCGCACCCTCCATGTCATATTCCACTCCAGGAGCTCCATCATAGCTCCTTGCTGTCGCTGGGAGGATGTTTTCTCCTCTGCTCGCCCCTTCCACCGTCATTTTCTCTCTACCCACCCTTGCCTCCTTTTCCGCGCAGCTCTCGATTCCCCCCTCTCTTTCGCACCCTCCATGTCATATTCCGCTCCAGGAGTTCCATCATAGCTCCTCACTGTCGCTGGGAGGATGTTTTCTCCTCCGCTCGCCCCTTCCACCGTCATTTTCTCTCTACCCACCCTTGCCTCCTTTTCCGCGCAGCTCTCGATTCCCCCCTCTCTTTCGCACCCTCCATGTCATATTCCGCTCCAGGAGCTCCATCATAGCTCCTCGCTGTCGCTGGGAGGATGTTTTCTCCTCCGCTCGCCCCTTCCACCGTCATTTTCTCTCTACCCACCCTTGCCTACTTTTCCGCGCAGCTCTCGATTCCCCCCTCTCTTTCGCACCCTCAATGTCATATTCCGCTCCAGGAGTTCCATCATAGCTCCTCACTGTCGCTGGGAGGATGTTTTCTCCTCCGCTCGCCCCTTCCACCGTCATTTTCTCTCTACCCACCCTTGCCTCCTTTTCCGCGCAGCTCTCGATTCCCCCCTCTCTTTCGCACCCTCCATGTCATATTCCGCTCCAGGAGTTCCATCATAGCTCCTCACTGTCGCTGGGAGGAAGTTTTCTCCTCCGCTCGCCCCTTCCACCGTCATTTTCTCTCTACCCACCCTTGCCTCCTTTTCCGCGCAGCTCTCGATTCCCCCCTCTCTTTCGCACCCTCCATGTCATATTCCGCTCCAGGAGCTCCATCATAGCTCCTTGCTGTCGCTGGGAGGATGTTTTCTCCTCCGCTCGCCCCTTCCACCGTCATTTTCTCTCTACCCACCCTTGCCTCCTTTTCCGCGCAGCTCTCGATTCCCCCCTCTCTTTCGCACCCTCCATGTCATATTCCGCTCCAGGAGTTCCATCATAGCTCCTCACTGTCGCTGGGAGGATGTTTTCTCCTCCGCTCGCCCCTTCCACCATCATTTTCTCTCTACCCACCCTTGCCTCCTTTTCCGCGCAGCTCTCGATTCCCCCCTCTCTTTCGCACCCTCCATGTCATATTCCACTCCAGGAGCTCCATCATAGCTCCTTGCTGTCGCTGGGAGGATGTTTTCTCCTCCGCTCGCCCCTTCCACCGTCATTTTCTCTCTACCCACCCTTGCCTCCTTTTCCGCGCAGCTCTCGATTCCCCCCTCTCTTTCGCACCCTCCATGTCATATTCCGCTCCAGGAGTTCCATCATAGCTCCTCACTGTCGCTGGGAGGATGTTTTCTCCTCCGCTCGCCCCTTCCACCGTCATTTTCTCTCTACCCACCCTTGCCTCCTTTTCCGCGCAGCTCTCTATTCCCCCCTCTCTTTCGCACCCTCCATGTCATATTCCGCTCCAGGAGCTCCATCATAGCTCCTCGCTGTCGCTGGGAGGATGTTTTCTCCTCCGCTCGCCCCTTCCACCGTCATTTTCTCTCTACCCACCCTTGCCTACTTTTCCGCGCAGCTCTCGATTCCCCCCTCTCTTTCGCACCCTCAATGTCATATTCCGCTCCAGGAGTTCCATCATAGCTCCTCACTGTCGCTGGGAGGATGTTTTCTCCTCCGCTCGCCCCTTCCACCGTCATTTTCTCTCTACCCACCCTTGCCTCCTTTTCCGCGCAGCTCTCGATTCCCCCCTCTCTTTCGCACCCTCCATGTCATATTCCGCTCCAGGAGTTCCATCATAGCTCCTCACTGTCGCTGGGAGGAAGTTTTCTCCTCCGCTCGCCCCTTCCACCGTCATTTTCTCTCTACCCACCCTTGCCTCCTTTTCCGCGCAGCTCTCGATTCCCCCCTCTCTTTCGCACCCTCCATGTCATATTCCGCTCCAGGAGCTCCATCATAGCTCCTTGCTGTCGCTGGGAGGATGTTTTCTCCTCCGCTCGCCCCTTCCACCGTCATTTTCTCTCTACCCACCCTTGCCTCCTTTTCCGCGCAGCTCTCGATTCCCCCCTCTCTTTCGCACCCTCCATGTCATATTCCGCTCCAGGAGTTCCATCATAGCTCCTCACTGTCGCTGGGAGGATGTTTTCTCCTCCGCTCGCCCCTTCCACCATCATTTTCTCTCTACCCACCCTTGCCTCCTTTTCCGCGCAGCTCTCGATTCCCTCCTCTCTTTCGCACCCTCCATGTCATATTCCGCTCCAGGAGTTCCATCATAGCTCCTCACTGTCGCTGGGAGGAAGTTTTCTCCTCCGCTCGCCCCTTCCACCGTCATTTTCTCTCTACCCACCCTTGCCTCCTTTTCCGCGCAGCTCTCGATTCCCCCCTCTCTTTCGCACCCTCCATGTCATATTCCGCTCCAGGAGCTCCATCATAGCTCCTTGCTGTCGCTGGGAGGATGTTTTCTCCTCCGCTCGCCCCTTCCACCGTCATTTTCTCTCTACCCACCCTTGCCTCCTTTTCCGCGCAGCTCTCGATTCCCCCCTCTCTTTCGCACCCTCCATGTCATATTCCGCTCCAGGAGCTCCATCATAGCTAATCGCTGTTGCTGGGAGGATATTTTCTCCTCCGCTCGCCCCTTCCACCGTCATTTTCTCTCTACCCACCCTTGCCTCCTTTTCCGCGCAGCTCTCGATTCCCCCCTCTCTTTCGCACCCTCCATGTCATATTCCGCTCCAGGAGTTCCATCATAGCTCCTCACTGTCGCTGGGAGGATGTTTTCTCCTCCGCTCGCCCCTTCCACCGTCATTTTCTCTCTACCCACCCTTGCCTCCTTTTCCGCGCAGCTCTCGATTCCCCCCTCTCTTTCGCACCCTCCATGTCATATTCCGCTCCAGGAGTTCCATCATAGCTCCTCACTGTCGCTGGGAGGATGTTTTCTCCTCCGCTCGCCCCTTCCACCGTCATTTTCTCTCTACCCACCCTTGCCTCCTTCTCCGCGCTGCTCTCGATTCCCCCCTCTCTTTCGCACCCTCCATGTCATATTCCGCTCCAGGAGTTCCATCATAGCTCCTCACTGTCGCTGGGAGGATGTTTTCTCCTCCGCTCGCCCCTTCCACCGTCATTTTCTCTCTACCCACCCTTGCCTCCTTCTCCGCGCAGCTCTCGATTCCCCCCTCTCTTTCGCACCCTCCATGTCATATTCCGCTCCAGAAGCTCCATCATAGCTCCTCGCTGTCGCTGGGAGGATGTTTTCTCCTCCGCTCGCCCCTTCCACCGTCATTTTCTCTCTACCCACCCTTGCCTCCTTTTCCGCGCAGCTCTCGATTCCCCCCTCTCTTTCGCACCTTCCATGTCATATTCCGCTCCAGGAGTTCCATCATAGCTCCTCACTGTCGCTGGGAGGATGTTTTCTCCTCCGCTCGCCTCTTCCACCGTCATTTTCTCTCTACCCACCCTTGCCTCCTTTTCCGCGCAGCTCTCGATTCCCCCCTCTCTTTCACACCCTCCATGTCATATTCCGCTCCAGGAGTTCCATCATAGCTCCTCACTGTCGCTGGGAGGAAGTTTTCTCCTCCGCTCCCCCCTTCCACCGTCATTTTCTCTCTACCCACCCTTGCCTCCTTTTCCGCGCAGCTCTCGATTCCCCCCTCTCTTTCGCACCCTCCATGTCATATTCCGCTCCAGGAGCTCCATCATAGCTCCTTGCTGTCGCTGGGAGGATGTTTTCTCCTCCGCTCGCCCCTTCCACCGTCATTTTCTCTCTACCCACCCTTGCCTCCTTTTCCGCGCAGCTCTCGATTCCCCCCTCTCTTTCGCACCCTCCATGTCATATTCCGCTCCAGGAGTTCCATCATAGCTCCTCACTGTCGCTGGGAGGATGTTTTCTCCTCCGCTCGCCCCTTCCACCGTCATTTTCTCTCTACCCACCCTTGCCTCCTTTTCCGCGCAGCTCTCGATTCCCCCCTCTCTTTCGCACCCTCCATGTCATATTCCGCTCCAGGAGTTCCATCATAGCTCCTCACTGTCGCTGGGAGGATGTTTTCTCCTCCGCTCGCCCCTTCCACCGTCATTTTCTCTCTACCCACCCTTGCCTCCTTTTCCGCGCAGCTCTCGATTCCCCCCTCTCTTTCGCACCCTCCATGTCATATTCCGCTCCAGGAGTTCCATCATAGCTCCTCACTGTCGCTGGGAGGAAGTTTTCTCCTCCGCTCGCCCCTTCCACCGTCATTTTCTCTCTACCCACCCTTGCCTCCTTTTCCGCGCAGCTCTCGATTCCCCCCTCTCTTTCGCACCCTCCATGTCATATTCCGCTCCAGGAGCTCCATCATAGCTCCTTGCTGTCGCTGGGAGGATGTTTTCTCCTCCGCTCGCCCCTTCCACCGTCATTTTCTCTCTACCCACCCTTGCCTCCTTTTCCGCGCAGCTCTCGATTCCCCCCTCTCTTTCGCACCCTCCATGTCATATTCCGCTCCAGGAGTTCCATCATAGCTCCTCACTGTCGCTGGGAGGATGTTTTCTCCTCCGCTCGCCCCTTCCACCATCATTTTCTCTCTACCCACCCTTGCCTCCTTTTCCGCGCAGCTCTCGATTCCCCCCTCTCTTTCGCACCCTCCATGTCATATTCCACTCCAGGAGCTCCATCATAGCTCCTTGCTGTCGCTGGGAGGATGTTTTCTCCTCCGCTCGCCCCTTCCACCGTCATTTTCTCTCTACCCACCCTTGCCTCCTTTTCCGCGCAGCTCTCGATTCCCCCCTCTCTTTCGCACCCTCCATGTCATATTCCGCTCCAGGAGCTCCATCATAGCTCCTTGCTGTCGCTGGGAGGATGTTTTCTCCTCCGCTCGCCCCTTCCACCGTCATTTTCTCTCTACCCACCCTTGCCTCCTTTTCCGCGCAGCTCTCGATTCCCCCCTCTCTTTCGCACCCTCCATGTCATATTCCGCTCCAGGAGTTCCATCATAGCTCCTCACTGTCGCTGGGAGGATGTTTTCTCCTCCGCTCGCCCCTTCCACCATCATTTTCTCTCTACCCACCCTTGCCTCCTTTTCCGCGCAGCTCTCGATTCCCTCCTCTCTTTCGCACCCTCCATGTCATATTCCGCTCCAGGAGTTCCATCATAGCTCCTCACTGTCGCTGGGAGGAAGTTTTCTCCTCCGCTCGCCCCTTCCACCGTCATTTTCTCTCTACCCACCCTTGCCTCCTTTTCCGCGCAGCTCTCGATTCCCCCCTCTCTTTCGCACCCTCCATGTCATATTCCGCTCCAGGAGCTCCATCATAGCTCCTTGCTGTCGCTGGGAGGATGTTTTCTCCTCCGCTCGCCCCTTCCACCGTCATTTTCTCTCTACCCACCCTTGCCTCCTTTTCCGCGCAGCTCTCGATTCCCCCCTCTCTTTCGCACCCTCCATGTCATATTCCGCTCCAGGAGTTCCATCATAGCTCCTCACTGTCGCTGGGAGGATGTTTTCTCCTCCGCTCGCCCCTTCCACCGTCATTTTCTCTCTACCCACCCTTGCCTCCTTCTCCGCGCAGCTCTCGATTCCCCCCTCTCTTTCGCACCCTCCATGTCATATTCCGCTCCAGGAGCTCCATCATAGCTAATCGCTGTCGCTGGGAGGATGTTTTCTCCTCCGCTCGCCCCTTCCACCGTCATTTTCTCTCTACCCACCCTTGCCTCCTTTTCCGCGCAGCTCTCGATTCCCCCCTCTCTTTCGCACCCTCCATGTCATATTCCGCTCCAGGAGTTCCATCATAGCTCCTCACTGTCGCTGGGAGGATGTTTTCTCCTCCGCTCGCCCCTTCCACCGTCATTTTCTCTCTACCCACCCTTGCCTCCTTTTCCGCGCAGCTCTCGATTCCCCCCTCTCTTTCGCACCCTCCATGTCATATTCCGCTCCAGGAGTTCCATCATAGCTCCTCACTGTCGCTGGGAGGATGTTTTCTCCTCCGCTCGCCCCTTCCACCGTCATTTTCTCTCTACCCACCCTTGCCTCCTTCTCCGCGCAGCTCTCGATTCCCCCCTCTCTTTCGCACCCTCCATGTCATATTCCGCTCCAGAAGCTCCATCATAGCTCCTCGCTGTCGCTGGGAGGATGTTTTCTCCTCCGCTCGCCCCTTCCACCGTCATTTTCTCTCTACCCACCCTTGCCTCCTTTTCCGCGCAGCTCTCGATTCCCCCCTCTCTTTCGCACCTTCCATGTCATATTCCGCTCCAGGAGTTCCATCATAGCTCCTCACTGTCGCTGGGAGGATGTTTTCTCCTCCGCTCGCCTCTTCCACCGTCATTTTCTCTCTACCCACCCTTGCCTCCTTTTCCGCGCAGCTCTCGATTCCCCCCTCTCTTTCACACCCTCCATGTCATATTCCGCTCCAGGAGTTCCATCATAGCTCCTCACTGTCGCTGGGAGGAAGTTTTCTCCTCCGCTCGCCCCTTCCACCGTCATTTTCTCTCTACCCACCCTTGCCTCCTTTTCCGCGCAGCTCTCGATTCCCCCCTCTCTTTCGCACCCTCCATGTCATATTCCGCTCCAGGAGTTCCATCATAGCTCCTCACTGTCGCTGGGAGGATGTTTTCTCCTCCGCTCGCCCCTTCCACCGTCATTTTCTCTCTACCCACCCTTGCCTCCTTCTCCGCGCAGCTCTCGATTCCCCCCTCTCTTTCGCACCCTCCATGTCATATTCCGCTCCAGAAGCTCCATCATAGCTCCTCGCTGTCGCTGGGAGGATGTTTTCTCCTCCGCTCGCCCCTTCCACCGTCATTTTCTCTCTACCCACCCTTGCCTCCTTTTCCGCGCAGCTCTCGATTCCCCCCTCTCTTTCGCACCTTCCATGTCATATTCCGCTCCAGGAGTTCCATCATAGCTCCTCACTGTCGCTGGGAGGATGTTTTCTCCTCCGCTCGCCTCTTCCACCGTCATTTTCTCTCTACCCACCCTTGCCTCCTTTTCCGCGCAGCTCTCGATTCCCCCCTCTCTTTCACACCCTCCATGTCATATTCCGCTCCAGGAGTTCCATCATAGCTCCTCACTGTCGCTGGGAGGAAGTTTTCTCCTCCGCTCGCCCCTTCCACCGTCATTTTCTCTCTACCCACCCTTGCCTCCTTTTCCGCGCAGCTCTCGATTCCCCCCTCTCTTTCGCACCCTCCATGTCATATTCCGCTCCAGGAGCTCCATCATAGCTCCTTGCTGTCGCTGGGAGGATGTTTTCTCCTCCGCTCGCCCTTTCCACCGTCATTTTCTCTCTACCCACCCTTGCCTCCTTTTCCGCGCAGCTCTCGATTCCCCCCTCTCTTTCGCACCCTCCATGTCATATTCCGCTCCAGGAGTTCCATCATAGCTCCTCACTGTCGCTGGGAGGATGTTTTCTCCTCCGCTCGCCCCTTCCACCGTCATTTTCTCTCTACCCACCCTTGCCTCCTTTTCAGCGCAGCTCTCGATTCCCCCCTCTCTTTCGCACCCTCCATGTCATATTCCGCTCCAGGAGCTCCATCATAGCTCCTCGCTGTCGCTGGGAGGATGTTTTCTCCTCCGCTCGCCCCTTCCACCGTCATTTTCTCTCTACCCACCCTTGCCTCCTTTTCCGCGCAGCTCTCGATTCCCCCCTCTCTTTCGCACCCTCAATGTCATATTCCGCTCCAGGAGTTCCATCATAGCTCCTCACTGTCGCTGGGAGGATGTTTTCTCCTCCGCTCGCCCCTTCCACCGTCATTTTCTCTCTACCCACCCTTGCCTCCTTTTCCGCGCAGCTCTCGATTCCCCCCTCTCTTTCGCACCCTCCATGTCATATTCCGCTCCAGGAGTTCCATCATAGCTCCTCACTGTCGCTGGGAGGAAGTTTTCTCCTCCGCTCGCCCCTTCCACCGTCATTTTCTCTCTACCCACCCTTGCCTCCTTTTCCGCGCAGCTCTCGATTCCCCCCTCTCTTTCGCACCCTCCATGTCATATTCCGCTCCAGGAGCTCCATCATAGCTCCTTGCTGTCGCTGGGAGGATGTTTTCTCCTCCGCTCGCCCCTTCCACCGTCATTTTCTCTCTACCCACCCTTGCCTCCTTTTTCGCGCAGCTCTCGATTCCCCCCTCTCTTTCGCACCCTCCATGTCATATTCCGCTCCAGGAGTTCCATCATAGCTCCTCACTGTCGCTGGGAGGATGTTTTCTCCTCCGCTCGCCCCTTCCACCGTCATTTTCTCTCTACCCACCCTTGCCTCCTTTTCCGCGCAGCTCTCGATTCCCCCCTCTCTTTCGCACCCTCCATGTCATATTCCGCTCCAGGAGTTCCATCATAGCTCCTCACTGTCGCTGGGAGGATGTTTTCTCCTCCGCTCGCCCCTTCCACCGTCATTTTCTCTCTACCCACCCTTGCCTCCTTTTCCGCGCAGCTCTCGATTCCCCCCTCTCTTTCGCACCCTCCATGTCATATTCCGCTCCAGGAGTTCCATCATAGCTCCTCACTGTCGCTGGGAGGATGTTTTCTCCTCCGCTCGCCCCTTCCACCGTCATTTTCTCTCTACCCACCCTTGCCTCCTTTTCCGCGCAGCTCTCGATTCCCCCCTCTCTTTCGCACCCTCCATGTCATATTCCGCTCCAGGAGCTCCATCATAGCTCCTTGCTGTCGCTGGGAGGATGTTTTCTCCTCCGCTCGCCCCTTCCACCGTCATTTTCTCTCTACCCACCCTTGCCTCCTTTTCCGCGCAGCTCTCGATTCCCCCCTCTCTTTCGCACCCTCCATGTCATATTCCGCTCCAGGAGTTCCATCATAGCTCCTCACTGTCGCTGGGAGGATGTTTTCTCCTCCGCTCGCCCCTTCCACCGTCATTTTCTCTCTACCCACCCTTGCCTCCTTTTCCGCACAGCTCTCGATTCCCCCCTCTCTTTCGCACCCTCCATGTCATATTCCGCTCCAGGAGTTCCATCATAGCTCCTCACTGTCGCTGGGAGGATGTTTTCTCCTCCGCTCGCCCCTTCCACCGTCATTTTCTCTCTACCCACCCTTGCCTCCTTCTCCGCGCAGCTCTCGATTCCCCCCTCTCTTTCGCACCCTCCATGTCATATTCCGCTCCAGGAGCTCCATCATAGCTCCTCGCTGTCGCTGGGAGGATGTTTTCTCCTCCGCTCGCCCCTTCCACCGTCATTTTCTCTCTACCCACCCTTGCCTCCTTTTCCGTGCAGCTCTCGATTCCCCCCTCTCTTTTGCACCCTCCATGTCATATTCCGCTCCAGGAGTTCCATCATAGCTCCTCACTGTCGCTGGGAGGATGTTTTCTCCTCCGCTCGCCTCTTCCACCGTCATTTTCTCTCTACCCACCCTTGCCTCCTTTTCCGCGCAGCTCTCGATTCCCCCCTCTCTTTCGCACCCTCCATGTCATATTCCGCTCCAGGAGTTCCATCATAGCTCCTCACTGTCGCTGGGAGGAAGTTTTCTCCTCCGCTCGCCCCTTCCACCGTCATTTTCTCTCTACCCACCCTTGCCTCCTTTTCCGCGCAGCTCTCGATTCCCCCCTCTCTTTCGCACCCTCCATGTCATATTCCGCTCCAGGAGCTCCATCATAGCTCCTTGCTGTCGCTGGGAGGATGTTTTCTCCTCCGCTCGCCCCTTCCACCGTCATTTTCTCTCTACCCACCCTTGCCTCCTTTTCCGCGCAGCTCTCGATTCCCCCCTCTCTTTCGCACCCTCCATGTCATATTCCGCTCCAGGAGTTCCATCATAGCTCCTCACTGTCGCTGGGAGGATGTTTTCTCCTCCGCTCGCCCCTTCCACCGTCATTTTCTCTCTACCCACCCTTGCCTCCTTTTCCGCGCAGCTCTCGATTCCCCCCTCTCTTTCGCACCCTCCATGTCATATTCCGCTCCAGGAGTTCCATCATAGCTCCTCACTGTCGCTGGGAGGATGTTTTCTCCTTCGTTCGCCCCTTCCACCGTCATTTTCTCTCTACCCACCCTTGCCTCCTTCTCCGCGCAGCTCTCGATTCCCCCCTCTCTTTCGCACCCTCCATGTCATATTCCGCTCCAGGAGCTCCATCATAGCTCCTCGCTGTCGCTGGGAGGATGTTTTCTCCTCCGCTCGCCCCTTCCACCGTCATTTTCTCTCTACCCACCCTTGCCTCCTTTTCCGCGCAGCTCTCGATTCCCCCCTCTCTTTCGCACCCTCCATGTCATATTCCGCTCCAGGAGTTCCATCATAGCTCCTCACTGTCGCTGGGAGGATGTTTTCTCCTCCGCTCGCCTCTTCCACCGTCATTTTCTCTCTACCCACCCTTGCCTCCTTTTCCGCGCAGCTCTCGATTCCCCCCTCTCTTTCGCACCCTCCATGTCATATTCCGCTCCAGGAGTTCCATCATAGCTCCTCACTGTCGCTGGGAGGATGTTTTCTCCTCCGCTCGCCTCTTCCACCGTCATTTTCTCTCTACCCACCCTTGCCTCCTTTTCCGCGCAGCTCTCGATTCCCCCCTCTCTGTCGCACCCTCCATGTCATATTCCGCTCCAGGAGTTCCATCATAGCTCCTCACTGTCGCTGGGAGGAAGTTTTCTCCTCCGCTCGCCCCTTCCACCGTCATTTTCTCTCTACCCACCCTTGCCTCCTTTTCCGCGCAGCTCTCGATTCCCCCCTCTCTTTCGCACCCTCCATGTCATATTCCGCTCCAGGAGTTCCATCATAGCTCCTCACTGTCGCTGGGAGGAAGTTTTCTCCTCCGCTCGCCCCTTCCACCGTCATTTTCTCTCTACCCACCCTTGCCTCCTTTTCCGCGCAGCTCTCGATTCCCCCCTCTCTTTCGCACCCTCCATGTCATATTCCGCTCCAGGAGCTCCATCATAGCTCCTTGCTGTCGCTGGGAGGATGTTTTCTCCTCCGCTCGCCCCTTCCACCGTCATTTTCTCTCTACCCACCCTTGCCTCCTTTTCCGCGCAGCTCTCGATTCCCCCCTCTCTTTCGCACCCTCCATGTCATATTCCGCTCCAGGAGTTCCATCATAGCTCCTCACTGTCGCTGGGAGGATGTTTTCTCCTCCGCTCGCCCCTTCCACCGTCATTTTCTCTCTACCCACCCTTGCCTCCTTTTCCGCGCAGCTCTCGATTCCCCCCTCTCTTTCGCACCCTCCATGTCATATTCCGCTCCAGGAGTTCCATCATAGCTCCTCACTGTCGCTGGGAGGATGTTTTCTCCTCCGCTCGCCCCTTCCACCGTCATTTTCTCTCTACCCACCCTTGCCTCCTTTTCCGCGCAGCTCTCGATTCCCCCCTCTCTTTCGCACCCTCCATGTCATATTCCGCTCCAGGAGCTCCATCATAGCTCCTTGCTGTCGCTGGGAGGATGTTTTCTCCTCCGCTCGCCCCTTCCACCGTCATTTTCTCTCTACCCACCCTTGCCTCCTTTTCCGCGCAGCTCTCGATTCCCCCCTCTCTTTCGCACCCTCCATGTCATATTCCGCTCCAGGAGTTCCATCATAGCTCCTCACTGTCGCTGGGAGGATGTTTTCTCCTCCGCTCGCCCCTTCCACCGTCATTTTCTCTCTACCCACCCTTGCCTCCTTTTCCGCGCAGCTCTCGATTCCCCCCTCTCTTTCGCACCCTCCATGTCATATTCCGCTCCAGGAGTTCCATCATAGCTCCTCACTGTCGCTGGGAGGATGTTTTCTCCTCCGCTCGCCCCTTCCACCGTCATTTTCTCTCTATCCACCCTTGCCTCCTTCTCCGCGCAGCTCTCGATTCCCCCCTCTCTTTCGCACCCTCCATGTCATATTCCGCTCCAGGAGCTCCATCATAGCTCCTCGCTGTCGCTGGGAGGATGTTTTCTCCTCCGCTCGCCCCTTCCACCGTCATTTTCTCTCTACCCACCCTTGCCTCCTTTTCCACGCAGCTCTCGATTCCCCCCTCTCTTTCGCACCCTCCATGTCATATTCCGCTCCAGGAGTTCCATCATAGCTCCTCACTGTCGCTGGGAGGATGTTTTCTCCTCCGCTCGCCTCTTCCACCGTCATTTTCTCTCTACCCACCCTTGCCTCCTTTTCCGCGCAGCTCTCGATTCCCCCCTCTCTTTCGCACCCTCCATGTCATATTCCGCTCCAGGAGTTCCATCATAGCTCCTCACTGTCGCTGGGAGGATGTTTTCTCCTCCGCTCGCCTCTTCCACCGTCATTTTCTCTCTACCCACCCTTGCCTCCTTTTCCGCGCAGCTCTCGATTCCCCCCTCTCTTTCGCACCCTCCATGTCATATTCCGCTCCAGGAGTTCCATCATAGCTCCTCACTGTCGCTGGGAGGAAGTTTTCTCCTCCGCTCGCCCCTTCCACCGTCATTTTCTCTCTACCCACCCTTGCCTCCTTTTCCGCGCAGCTCTCGATTCCCCCCTCTCTTTCGCACCCTCCATGTCATATTCCGCTCCAGGAGTTCCATCATAGCTCCTCACTGTCGCTGGGAGGATGTTTTCTCCTCCGCTCGCCCCTTCCACCGTCATTTTCTCTCTACCCACCCTTGCCTCCTTTTCCGCGCAGCTCTCGATTCCCCCCTCTCTTTCGCACCCTCCATGTCATATTCCGCTCCAGGAGTTCCATCATAGCTCCTCACTGTCGCTGGGAGGATGTTTTCTCCTCCGCTCGCCCCTTCCACCGTCATTTTCTCTCTACCCACCCTTGCCTCCTTTTCCGCGCAGCTCTCGATTCCCCCCTCTCTTTCGCACCCTCCATGTCATATTCCGCTCCAGGAGCTCCATCATAGCTCCTTGCTGTCGCTGGGAGGATGTTTTCTCCTCCGCTCGCCCCTTCCACCGTCATTTTCTCTCTACCCACCCTTGCCTCCTTTTCCGCGCAGCTCTCGATTCCCCCCTCTCTTTCGCACCCTCCATGTCATATTCCGCTCCAGGAGTTCCATCATAGCTCCTCACTGTCGCTGGGAGGATGTTTTCTCCTCCGCTCGCCCCTTCCACCATCATTTTCTCTCTACCCACCCTTGCCTCCTTTTCCGCGCAGCTCTCGATTCCCCCCTCTCTTTCGCACCCTCCATGTCATATTCCGCTCCAGGAGTTCCATCATAGCTCCTCACTGTCGCTGGGAGGAAGTTTTCTCCTCCGCTCGCCCCTTCCACCGTCATTTTCTCTCTACCCACCCTTGCCTCCTTTTCCGCGCAGCTCTCGATTCCCCCCTCTCTTTCGCAACCTCCATGTCATATTCCGCTCCAGGAGTTCCATCATAGCTCCTCACTGTCGCTGGGAGGATTTTTTCTCCTCCGCTCGCCCCTTCCACCGTCATTTTCTCTCTACCCACCCTTGCCTCCTTCTCCGCGCAGCTCTCAATTCCCCCCTCTCTTTCGCACCCTCCATGTCATATTCCGCTCCAGGAGCTCCATCATAGCTAATCGCTGTCGCTGGGAGGATGTTTTCTCCTCCGCTCGCCCCTTCCACCGTCATTTTCTCTCTACCCACCCTTGCCTCCTTTTCCGCGCAGCTCTCGATTCCCCCCTCTCTTTCGCACCCTCCATGCCATATTCCGCTCCAGGAGTTCCATCATAGCTCCTCACTGTCGCTGGGAGGATGTTTTCTCCTCCGCTCGCCCCTTCCACCATCATTTTCTCTCTACCCACCCTTGCCTCCTTTTCCGCGCAGCTCTCGATTCCCCCCTCTCTTTCGCACCCTCCATGTCATATTCCGCTCCAGGAGCTCCATCATAGCTGCTTGCTGTCGCTGGGAGGATGTTTTCTCCTCCGCTCGCCCCTTCCACCGTCATTTTCTCTCTACCCACCCTTGCCTCCTTTTCCGCGCAGCTCCCGATTCCCCCTCTCTTTCGCACCCTCCATGTCATATTCCGCTCCAGGAGTTCCATCATAGCTCCTCACTGTCGCTGGGAGGATGTTTTCTCCTCCGCTCGCCCCTTCCACCGTCATTTTCTCTCTACCCACCCTTGCCTCCTTTTCCGCGCAGCTCTCGATTCCCCCCTCTCTTTTGCACCCTCCATGTCATATTCCGCTCCAGGAGTTCCATCATAGCTCCTCACTGTCGCTGGGAGGATGTTTTCTCCTCCGCTCGCCCCTTCCACCGTCATTTTCTCTCTACCCACCCTTGCCTCCTTTTCCGCGCAGCTCTCGATTCCCCCCTCTCTTTCGCACCCTCCATGTCATATTCCGCTCCAGGAGTTCCATCATAGCTCCTCACTGTCGCTGGGAGGATGTTTTCTCCTCCGCTCGCCCCTTCCACCGTCATTTTCTCTCTACCCACCCTTGCCTCCTTTTCCGCGCAGCTCTCGATTCCCCCCTCTCTTTCGCACCCTCCATGTCATATTCCGCTCCAGGAGCTCATCATAGCTCCTTGCTGTCGCTGGGAGGATGTTTTCTCCTCCGCTCGCCCCTTCCACCGTCATTTTCTCTCTACCCACCCTTGCCTCCTTTTCCGCGCAGCTCTCGATTCCCCCCTCTCTTTCGCACCCTCCATGTCATATTCCGCTCCAGGAGTTCCATCATAGCTCCTCACTGTCGCTGGGAGGAAGTTTTCTCCTCCGCTCGCCCCTTCCACCGTCATTTTCTCTCTACCCACCCTTGCCTCCTTTTCCGCGCAGCTCTCGATTCCCCCCTCTCTTTCGCACCCTCCATGTCATATTCCGCTCCAGGAGCTCCATCATAGCTCCTTGCTGTCGCTGGGAGGATGTTTTCTCCTCCGCTCGCCCCTTCCACCGTCATTTTCTCTCTACCCACCCTTGCCTCCTTTTCCGCGCAGCTCTCGATTCCCCCCTCTCTTTCGCACCCTCCATGTCATATTCCGCTCCAGGAGTTCCATCATAGCTCCTCACTGTCGCTGGGAGGATGTTTTCTCCTCCGCTCGCCCCTTCCACCGTCATTTTCTCTCTACCCACCCTTGCCTCCTTCTCCGCGCAGCTCTCGATTCCCCCCTCTCTTTCGCACCCTCCATGTCATATTCCGCTCCAGGAGCTCCATCATAGCTAATCGCTGTCGCTGGGAGGATGTTTTCTCCTCCGCTCGCCCCTTCCACCGTCATTTTCTCTCTACCCACCCTTGCCTCCTTTTCCGCGCAGCTCTCGATTCCCCCCTCTCTTTCGCACCCTCCATGTCATATTCCGCTCCAGGAGTTCCATCATAGCTCCTCACTGTCGCTGGGAGGATGTTTTCTCCTCCGCTCGCCCCTTCCACCGTCATTTTCTCTCTACCCACCCTTGCCTCCTTTTCCGCGCAGCTCTCGATTCCCCCCTCTCTTTCGCACCCTCCATGTCATATTCCGCTCCAGGAGTTCCATCATAGCTCCTCACTGTCGCTGGGAGGATGTTTTCTCCTCCGCTCGCCCCTTCCACCGTCATTTTCTCTCTACCCACCCTTGCCTCCTTCTCCGCGCAGCTCTCGATTCCCCCCTCTCTTTCGCACCCTCCATGTCATATTCCGCTCCAGGAGCTCCATCATAGCTCCTCGCTGTCGCTGGGAGGATGTTTTCTCCTCCGCTCGCCCCTTCCACCGTCATTTTCTCTCTACCCACCCTTGCCTCCTTTTCCGCGCAGCTCTCGATTCCCCCCTCTCTTTCGCACCCTTCATGTCATATTCCGCTCCAGGAGTTCCATCATAGCTCCTCACTGTCGCTGGGAGGATGTTTTCTCCTCCGCTCGCCTCTTCCACCGTCATTTTCTCTCTACCCACCCTTGCCTCCTTTTCCGCGCAGCTCTCGATTCCCCCCTCTCTTTCGCACCCTCCATGTCATATTCCGCTCCAGGAGTTCCATCATAGCTCCTCACTGTCGCTGGGAGGAAGTTTTCTCCTCCGCTCGCCCCTTCCACCGTCATTTTCTCTCTACCCACCCTTGCCTCCTTTTCCGCGCAGCTCTCGATTCCCCCCTCTCTTTCGCACCCTCCATGTCATATTCCGCTCCAGGAGCTCCATCATAGCTCCTTGCTGTCGCTGGGAGGATGTTTTCTCCTCCGCTCGCCCCTTCCACCGTCATTTTCTCTCTACCCACCCTTGCCTCCTTTTCCGCGCAGCTCTCGATTCCCCCCTCTCTTTCGCACCCTCCATGTCATATTCCGCTCCAGGAGTTCCATCATAGCTCCTCACTGTCGCTGGGAGGATGTTTTCTCCTCCGCTCGCCCCTTCCACCATCATTTTCTCTCTACACACCCTTGCCTCCTTCTCCGCGCAGCTCTCGATTCCCCCCTCTCTCTCGCACCCTCCATATTACATCCCGCTCAAGGAGCTCCATCATAGCTCCTCGCTGTCGCTGGGAGGATGTTTTCTCCTCCGCTCGCCCCTTCCACCGTCATTTTCTCTCTACCCACCCTTGCCTCCTTTTCCGCGCAGCTCTCGATTCCCCCCTCTCTTTCGCACCCTAAATGTCATATTCCGCTCCAGGAGTTCCATCATAGCTCCTCACTGTCGCTGGGAGGATGTTTTCTCCTCCGCTCGCCCCTTCCACCGTCATTTTCTCTCTACCCACCCTTGCCTCCTTTTCCGCGCAGCTCTCGATTCCCCCCTCTCTTTCGCACCCTCCATGTCATATTCCGCTCCAGGAGTTCCATCATAGCTCCTCACTGTCGCTGGGAGGAAGTTTTCTCCTCCGCTCGCCCCTTCCACCGTCATTTTCTCTCTACCCACCCTTGCCTCCTTTTCCGCGCAGCTCTCGATTCCCCCCTCTCTTTTGCACCCTCCATGTCATATTCCGCTCCAGGAGTTCCATCATAGCTCCTCACTGTCGCTGGGAGGATGTTTTCTCCTCCGCTCGCCCCTTCCACCGTCATTTTCTCTCTACCCACCCTTGCCTCCTTTTCCGCGCAGCTCTCGATTCCCCCCTCTCTTTCGCACCCTCCATGTCATATTCCGCTCCAGGAGTTCCATCATAGCTCCTCACTGTCGCTGGGAGGATGTTTTCTCCTCCGCTCGCCCCTTCCACCGTCATTTTCTCTCTACCCACCCTTGCCTCCTTTTCCGCGCAGCTCTCGATTCCCCCCTCTCTTTCGCACCCTCCATGTCATATTCCGCTCCAGGAGCTCATCATAGCTCCTTGCTGTCGCTGGGAGGATGTTTTCTCCTCCGCTCGCCCCTTCCACCGTCATTTTCTCTCTACCCACCCTTGCCTCCTTTTCCGCGCAGCTCTCGATTCCCCCCTCTCTTTCGCACCCTCCATGTCATATTCCGCTCCAGGAGTTCCATCATAGCTCCTCACTGTCGCTGGGAGGAAGTTTTCTCCTCCGCTCGCCCCTTCCACCGTCATTTTCTCTCTACCCACCCTTGCCTCCTTTTCCGCGCAGCTCTCGATTCCCCCCTCTCTTTCGCACCCTCCATGTCATATTCCGCTCCAGGAGCTCCATCATAGCTCCTTGCTGTCGCTGGGAGGATGTTTTCTCCTCCGCTCGCCCCTTCCACCGTCATTTTCTCTCTACCCACCCTTGCCTCCTTTTCCGCGCAGCTCTCGATTCCCCCCTCTCTTTCGCACCCTCCATGTCATATTCCGCTCCAGGAGTTCCATCATAGCTCCTCACTGTCGCTGGGAGGATGTTTTCTCCTCCGCTCGCCCCTTCCACCGTCATTTTCTCTCTACCCACCCTTGCCTCCTTCTCCGCGCAGCTCTCGATTCCCCCCTCTCTTTCGCACCCTCCATGTCATATTCCGCTCCAGGAGCTCCATCATAGCTAATCGCTGTCGCTGGGAGGATGTTTTCTCCTCCGCTCGCCCCTTCCACCGTCATTTTCTCTCTACCCACCCTTGCCTCCTTTTCCGCGCAGCTCTCGATTCCCCCCTCTCTTTCGCACCCTCCATGTCATATTCCGCTCCAGGAGTTCCATCATAGCTCCTCACTGTCGCTGGGAGGATGTTTTCTCCTCCGCTCGCCCCTTCCACCGTCATTTTCTCTCTACCCACCCTTGCCTCCTTTTCCGCGCAGCTCTCGATTCCCCCCTCTCTTTCGCACCCTCCATGTCATATTCCGCTCCAGGAGTTCCATCATAGCTCCTCACTGTCGCTGGGAGGATGTTTTCTCCTCCGCTCGCCCCTTCCACCGTCATTTTCTCTCTACCCACCCTTGCCTCCTTCTCCGCGCAGCTCTCGATTCCCCCCTCTCTTTCGCACCCTCCATGTCATATTCCGCTCCAGGAGCTCCATCATAGCTCCTCGCTGTCGCTGGGAGGATGTTTTCTCCTCCGCTCGCCCCTTCCACCGTCATTTTCTCTCTACCCACCCTTGCCTCCTTTTCCGCGCAGCTCTCGATTCCCCCCTCTCTTTCGCACCCTTCATGTCATATTCCGCTCCAGGAGTTCCATCATAGCTCCTCACTGTCGCTGGGAGGATGTTTTCTCCTCCGCTCGCCTCTTCCACCGTCATTTTCTCTCTACCCACCCTTGCCTCCTTTTCCGCGCAGCTCTCGATTCCCCCCTCTCTTTCGCACCCTCCATGTCATATTCCGCTCCAGGAGTTCCATCATAGCTCCTCACTGTCGCTGGGAGGAAGTTTTCTCCTCCGCTCGCCCCTTCCACCGTCATTTTCTCTCTACCCACCCTTGCCTCCTTTTCCGCGCAGCTCTCGATTCCCCCCTCTCTTTCGCACCCTCCATGTCATATTCCGCTCCAGGAGCTCCATCATAGCTCCTTGCTGTCGCTGGGAGGATGTTTTCTCCTCCGCTCGCCCCTTCCACCGTCATTTTCTCTCTACCCACCCTTGCCTCCTTTTCCGCGCAGCTCTCGATTCCCCCCTCTCTTTCGCACCCTCCATGTCATATTCCGCTCCAGGAGTTCCATCATAGCTCCTCACTGTCGCTGGGAGGATGTTTTCTCCTCCGCTCGCCCCTTCCACCATCATTTTCTCTCTACACACCCTTGCCTCCTTCTCCGCGCAGCTCTCGATTCCCCCCTCTCTCTCGCACCCTCCATATTACATCCCGCTCAAGGAGCTCCATCATAGCTCCTCGCTGTCGCTGGGAGGATGTTTTCTCCTCCGCTCGCCCCTTCCACCGTCATTTTCTCTCTACCCACCCTTGCCTCCTTTTCCGCGCAGCTCTCGATTCCCCCCTCTCTTTCGCACCCTAAATGTCATATTCCGCTCCAGGAGTTCCATCATAGCTCCTCACTGTCGCTGGGAGGATGTTTTCTCCTCCGCTCGCCCCTTCCACCGTCATTTTCTCTCTACCCACCCTTGCCTCCTTTTCCGCGCAGCTCTCGATTCCCCCCTCTCTTTCGCACCCTCCATGTCATATTCCGCTCCAGGAGTTCCATCATAGCTCCTCACTGTCGCTGGGAGGAAGTTTTCTCCTCCGCTCGCCCCTTCCACCGTCATTTTCTCTCTACCCACCCTTGCCTCCTTTTCCGCGCAGCTCTCGATTCCCCCCTCTCTTTCGCACCCTCCATGTCATATTCCGCTCCAGGAGCTCCATCATAGCTCCTTGCTGTCGCTGGGAGGATGTTTTCTCCTCCGCTCGCCCCTTCCACCGTCATTTTCTCTGTACCCACCCTTGCCTCCTTTTCCGCGCAGCTCTCGATTCCCCCCTCTCTTTCTCACCCTCCATGTCATAATCCGCTCCAGGAGTTCCATCATAGCTCCTCACTGTCCCTGGGAGGATGTTTTCTCCTCCGCTCGCCCCTTCCACCGTCATTTTCTCTCTACCCACCCTTGCCTCCTTTTCCGCGCAGCTCTCGATTCCCCCCTCTCTTTCGCACCCTCCATGTCATATTCCGCTCCAGGAGCTCCATCATAGCTCCTCGCTGTCGCTGGGAGGATGTTTTCTCCTCTGCTCGCCCCTTCCACCGTCATTTTCTCTCTACCCACCCTTGCCTCCTTTTCCGCGCAGCTCTCGATTCCCCCCTCTCTTTCGCACCCTCCATGTCATATTCCGCTCCAGGAGTTCCATCATAGCTCCTCACTGTCGCTGGGAGGAAGTTTTCTCCTCCGCTCGCCCCTTCCACCGTCATTTTCTCTCTACCCACCCTTGCCTCCTTTTCCGCGCAGCTCTTGATTCCCCCCTCTCTTTCGCACCCTCCATGTCATATTCCGCTCCAGGAGCTCCATCATAGCTCCTTGCTGTCGCTGGGAGGATGTTTTCTCCTCCGCTCGCCCCTTCCACCGTCATTTTCTCTCTACCCACCCTTGCCTCCTTTTCCGCGCAGCTCTCGATTCCCCCCTCTCTTTCGCACCCTCCATGTCATATTCCGCTCCAGGAGTTCCATCATAGCTCCTCACTGTCGCTGGGAGGATGTTTTCTCCTCCGCTCGCCCCTTCCACCATCATTTTCTCTCTACCCACCCTTGCCTCCTTTTCCGCGCAGCTCTCGATTCCCTCCTCTCTTTCGCACCCTCCATGTCATATTCCGCTCCAGGAGTTCCATCATAGCTCCTCACTGTCGCTGGGAGGAAGTTTTCTCCTCCGCTCGCCCCTTCCACCATCATTTTCTCTCTACCCACCCTTGCCTCCTTTTCCGCGCAGCTCTCGATTCCCCCCTCTCTTTCGCACCCTCCATGTCATATTCCGCTCCAGGAGCTCCATCATAGCTCCTTGCTGTCGCTGGGAGGATGTTTTCTCCTCCGCTCGCCCCTTCCACCGTCATTTTCTCTCTACCCACCCTTGCCTCCTTTTCAGCGCAGCTCTCGATTCCCCCCTCTCTTTCGCACCCTCCATGTCATATTCCGCTCCAGGAGTTCCATCATAGCTCCTCACTGTCGCTGGGAGGATGTTTTCTCCTCCGCTCGCCCCTTCCACCGTCATTTTCTCTCTACCCACCCTTGCCTCCTTCTCCGCGCAGCTCTCGATTCCCCCCTCTCTTTCGCACCCTCCATGTCATATTCCGCTCCAGGAGCTCCATCATAGCTAATCGCTGTCGCTGGGAGGATGTTTTCTCCTCCGCTCGCCCCTTCCACCGTCATTTTCTCTCTACCCACCCTTGCCTCCTTTTCCGCGCAGCTCTCGATTCCCCCCTCTCTTTCGCACCCTCCATGTCATATTCCGCTCCAGGAGTTCCATCATAGCTCCTCACTGTCGCTGGGAGGATGTTTTCTCCTCCGCTCGCCCCTTCCACCGTCATTTTCTCTCTACCCACTCTTGCCTCCTTTTCCGCGCAGCTCTCGATTCCCCCCTCTCTTTCGCACCCTCCATGTCATATTCCGCTCCAGGAGTTCCATCATAGCTCCTCACTGTCGCTGGGAGGATGTTTTCTCCTCCGCTCGCCCCTTCCACCGTCATTTTCTCTCTACCCACCCTTGCCTCCTTCTCCGCGCAGCTCTCGATTCCCCCCTCTCTTTCGCACCCTCCATGTCATATTCCGCTCCAGGAGCTCCATCATAGCTCCTTGCTGTCGCTGGGAGGATGTTTTCTCCTCCGCTCGCCCCTTCCACCGTCATTTTCTCTCTACCCACCCTTGCCTCCTTTTCCGCGCAGCTCTCGATTCCCCCCTCTCTTTCGCACCCTCCATGTCATATTCCGCTCCAGGAGTTCCATCATAGCTCCTCACTGTCGCTGGGAGGATGTTTTCTCCTCCGCTCGCCCCTTCCACCGTCATTTTCTCTCTACCCACCCTTGCCTCCTTTTCCGCGCAGCTCTCGATTCCCCCCTCTCTTTCGCACCCTCCATGTCATATTCCGCTCCAGGAGCTCCATCATAGCTCCTTGCTGTCGCTGGGAGTATGTTTTCTCCTCCGCTCGCCCCTTCCACCGTCATTTTCTCTCTACCCACCCTTGCCTCCTTTTCCGCGCAGCTCTCGATTCCCCCCTCTCTTTCGCACCCTCCATGTCATATTCCGCTCCAGGAGTTCCATCATAGCTCCTCACTGTCGCTGGGAGGAAGTTTTCTCCTCCGCTCGCCCCTTCCACCGTCATTTTCTCTCTACCCACCCTTGCCTCCTTTTCCGCGCAGCTCTCGATTCCCCCCTCTCTTTCGCACCCTCCATGTCATATTCCGCTCCAGGAGCTCCATCATAGCTCCTTGCTGTCGCTGGGAGGATGTTTTCTCCTCCGCTCGCCCCTTCCACCGTCATTTTCTCTCTACCCACCCTTGCCTCCTTTTCCGCGCAGCTCTCGATTCCCCCCTCTCTTTCGCACCCTCCATGTCATATTCCCGCTCCAGGAGCTCCATCATAGCTCCTCGCTGTCGCTGGGAGGATGTTTTCTCCTCCGCTCGCCCCTTCCACCGTCATTTTCTCTCTACCAACCCTTGCCTCCTTTTCTGCGCAGCTCTCGATTCCCCCCTCTCTTTCGCACCCTCAATGTCATATTCCGCTCCAGGAGTTCCATCATAGCTCCTCACTGTCGCTGGGAGGATGTTTTCTCCTCCGCTCGCCCCTTCCACCGTCATTTTCTCTCTACCCACCCTTGCCTCCTTTTCCGCGCAGCTCTCGATTCCCCCCTCTCTTTCGCACCCTCCATGTCATATTCCGCTCCAGGAGTTCCATCATAGCTCCTCACTGTCGCTGGGAGGAAGTTTTCTCCTCCGCTCGCCCCTTCCACCGTCATTTTCTCTCTACCCACCCTTGCCTCCTTTTCCGCGCAGCTCTCGATTCCCCCCTCTCTTTCGCACCCTCCATGTCATATTCCGCTCCAGGAGTTCCATCATAGCTCCTCACTGTCGCTGGGAGGATGTTTTCTCCTCCGCTCGCCCCTTCCACCGTCATTTTCTCTCTACCCACCCTTGCCTCCTTTTCCGCGCAGCTCTCGATTCCCTCCTCTCTTTCGCACCCTCCATGTCATATTCCGCTCCAGGAGTTCCATCATAGCTCCTCACTGTCGCTGGGAGGAAGTTTTCTCCTCCGCTCGCCCCTTCCACCGTCATTTTCTCTCTACCCACCCTTGCCTCCTTTTCCGCGCAGCTCTCGATTCCCCCCTCTCTTTCGCACCCTCCATGTCATATTCCGCTCCAGGAGCTCCATCATAGCTCCTTGCTGTCGCTGGGAGGATGTTTTCTCCTCCGCTCGCCCCTTCCACCGTCATTTTCTCTCTACCCACCCTTGCCTCCTTTTCCGCGCAGCTCTCGATTCCCCCCTCTCTTTCGCACCCTCCATGTCATATTCCGCTCCAGGAGTTCCATCATAGCTCCTCACTGTCGCTGGGAGGATGTTTTCTCCTCCGCTCGCCCCTTCCACCGTCATTTTCTCTCTACCCACCCTTGCCTCCTTCTCCGCGCAGCTCTCGATTCCCCCCTCTCTTTCGCACCCTCCATGTCATATTCCGCTCCAGGAGCTCCATCATAGCTAATCGCTGTCGCTGGGAGGATGTTTTCTCCTCCGCTCGCCCCTTCCACCGTCATTTTCTCTCTACCCACCCTTGCCTCCTTTTCCGCGCAGCTCTCGATTCCCCCCTCTCTTTCGCACCCTCCATGTCATATTCCGCTCCAGGAGTTCCATCATAGCTCCTCACTGTCGCTGGGAGGATGTTTTCTCCTCCGCTCGCCCCTTCCACCGTCATTTTCTCTCTACCCACCCTTGCCTCCTTTTCCGCGCAGCTCTCGATTCCCCCCTCTCTTTCGCACCCTCCATGTCATATTCCGCTCCAGGAGTTCCATCATAGCTCCTCACTGTCGCTGGGAGGATGTTTTCTCCTCCGCTCGCCCCTTCCACCGTCATTTTCTCTCTACCCACCCTTGCCTCCTTCTCCGCGCAGCTCTCGATTCCCCCCTCTCTTTCGCACCCTCCATGTCATATTCCGCTCCAGGAGCTCCATCATAGCTCCTCGCTGTCGCTGGGAGGATGTTTTCTCCTCCGCTCGCCCCTTCCACCGTCATTTTCTCTCTACCCACCCTTGCCTCCTTTTCCGCGCAGCTCTCGATTCCCCCCTCTCTTTCGCACCCTTCATGTCATATTCCGCTCCAGGAGTTCCATCATAGCTCCTCACTGTCGCTGGGAGGATGTTTTCTCCTCCGCTCGCCTCTTCCACCGTCATTTTCTCTCTACCCACCCTTGCCTCCTTTTCCGCGCAGCTCTCGATTCCCCCCTCTCTTTCGCACCCTCCATGTCATATTCCGCTCCAGGAGTTCCATCATAGCTCCTCACTGTCGCTGGGAGGAAGTTTTCTCCTCCGCTCGCCCCTTCCACCGTCATTTTCTCTCTACCCACCCTTGCCTCCTTTTCCGCGCAGCTCTCGATTCCCCCCTCTCTTTCGCACCCTCCATGTCATATTCCGCTCCAGGAGCTCCATCATAGCTCCTTGCTGTCGCTGGGAGGATGTTTTCTCCTCCGCTCGCCCCTTCCACCGTCATTTTCTCTCTACCCACCCTTGCCTCCTTTTCCGCGCAGCTCTCGATTCCCCCCTCTCTTTCGCACCCTCCATGTCATATTCCGCTCCAGGAGTTCCATCATAGCTCCTCACTGTCGCTGGGAGGATGTTTTCTCCTCCGCTCGCCCCTTCCACCGTCATTTTCTCTCTACCCACCCTTGCCTCCTTCTCCGCGCAGCTCTCGATTCCCCCCTCTCTTTTGCACCCTCCATGGCATATTCCGCTCCAGGAGCTCCATCATAGCTCCTCGCTGTCGCTGGGAGGATGTTTTCTCCTCCGCTCGCCCCTTCCACCGTCATTTTCTCTCTACCCACCCTTGCCTCCTTCTCCGCGCAGCTCTCGATTCCCCCCTCTCTCTCGCACCCTCCATATTACATCCCGCTCAAGGAGCTCCATCATAGCTCCTCACTGTCGCTGGGAGGATGTTTTCTCCTCCGCTCGCCTCTTCCACCGTCATTTTCTCTCTACCCACCCTTGCCTCCTTTTCCGCGCAGCTCTCGATTCCCCCCTCTCTTTCGCACCCTCCATGTCATATTCCGCTCCAGGAGTTCCATCATAGCTCCTCACTGTCGCTGGGAGGAAGTTTTCTCCTCCGCTCGCCCCTTCCACCGTCATTTTCTCTCTACCCACCCTTGCCTCCTTTTCCGCGCAGCTCTCGATTCCCCCCTCTCTTTCGCACCCTCCATGTCATATTCCGCTCCAGGAGCTCCATCATAGCTCCTTGCTGTCGCTGGGAGGATGTTTTCTCCTCCGCTCGCCCCTTCCACCGTCATTTTCTCTCTACCCACCCTTGCCTCCTTTTCCGCGCAGCTCTCGATTCCCCCCTCTCTTTCGCACCCTCCATGTCATATTCCGCTCCAGGAGTTCCATCATAGCTCCTCACTGTCGCTGGGAGGATGTTTTCTCCTCCGCTCGCCCCTTCCACCGTCATTTTCTCTCTACCCACCCTTGCCTCCTTCTCCGCGCAGCTCTCGATTCCCCCCTCTCTTTTGCACCCTCCATGGCATATTCCGCTCCAGGAGCTCCATCATAGCTCCTCGCTGTCGCTGGGAGGATGTTTTCTCCTCCGCTCGCCCCTTCCACCGTCATTTTCTCTCTACCCACCCTTGCCTCCTTCTCCGCGCAGCTCTCGATTCCCCCCTCTCTCTCGCACCCTCCATATTACATCCCGCTCAAGGAGCTCCATCATAGCTCCTCGCTGTCGCTGGGAGGATGTTTTCTCCTCCGCTCGCCCCTTCCACCGTCATTTTCTCTCTACCCACCCTTGCCTCCTTTTCCGCGCAGCTCTCGATTCCCCCCTCTCTTTCGCACCCTAAATGTCATATTCCGCTCCAGGAGTTCCATCATAGCTCCTCACTGTCGCTGGGAGGATGTTTTCTCCTCCGCTCGCCCCTTCCACCGTCATTTTCTCTCTACCCACCCTTGCCTCCTTTTCCGCGCAGCTCTCGATTCCCCCCTCTCTTTCGCACCCTCCATGTCATATTCCGCTCCAGGAGTTCCATCATAGCTCCTCACTGTCGCTGGGAGGAAGTTTTCTCCTCCGCTCGCCCCTTCCACCGTCATTTTCTCTCTACCCACCCTTGCCTCCTTTTCCGCGCAGCTCTCGATTCCCCCCTCTCTTTCGCACCCTCCATGTCATATTCCGCTCCAGGAGCTCCATCATAGCTCCTTGCTGTCGCTGGGAGGATGTTTTCTCCTCCGCTCGCCCCTTCCACCGTCATTTTCTCTCTACCCACCCTTGCCTTCTTTTCCGCGCAGCTCTCGATTCCCCCCTCTCTTTCTCACCCTCCATGTCATATTTCGCTCCAGGAGTTCCATCATAGCTCCTCACTGTCGCTGGGAGGATGTTTTCTCCTCCGCTCGCCCCTTCCACCGTCATTTTCTCTCTACCCACCCTTGCCTCCTTTTCCGCGCAGCTCTCGATTCCCCCCTCTCTTTCGCACCCTCCATGTCATATTCCGCTCCAGGAGTTCCATCATAGCTCCTCACTGTCGCTGGGAGGAAGTTTTCTCCTCCGCTCGCCCCTTCCACCGTCATTTTCTCTCTACCCACCCTTGCCTCCTTTTCCGCGCAGCTCTCGATTCCCCCCTCTCTTTCGCACCCTCCATGTCATATTCCGCTCCAGGAGCTCCATCATAGCTCCTTGCTGTCGCTGGGAGGATGTTTTCTCCTCCGCTCGCCCCTTCCACCGTCATTTTCTCTCTACCCACCCTTGCCTCCTTTTCCGCGCAGCTCTCGATTCCCCCCTCTCTTTCTCACCCTCCATGTCATAATCCGCTCCAGGAGTTCCATCATAGCTCCTCACTGTCGCTAGGAGGATGTTTTCTCCTCCGCTCGCACCTTCCACCGTCATTTTCTCTCTACCCACCCTTGCCTCCTTTTCCGCGCAGCTCTCGATTCCCCCCTCTCTTTCGCACCCTCCATGTCATATTCCGCTCCAGGAGCTCCATCATAGCTCCTCGCTGTCGCTGGGAGGATGTTTTCTCCTCTGCTCGCCCCTTCCACCGTCATTTTCTCTCTACCCACCCTTGCCTCCTTTTCCGCGCAGCTCTCGATTCCCCCCTCTCTTTCGCACCCTCCATGTCATATTCCGCTCCAGGAGTTCCATCATAGCTCCTCACTGTCGCTGGGAGGAAGTTTTCTCCTCCGCTCGCCCCTTCCACCGTCATTTTCTCTCTACCCACCCTTGCCTCCTTTTCCGCGCAGCTCTTGATTCCCCCCTCTCTTTCGCACCCTCCATGTCATATTCCGCTCCAGGAGCTCCATCATAGCTCCTTGCTGTCGCTGGGAGGATGTTTTCTCCTCCGCTCGCCCCTTCCACCGTCATTTTCTCTCTACCCACCCTTGCCTCCTTTTCCGCGCAGCTCTCGATTCCCCCCTCTCTTTCGCACCCTCCATGTCATATTCCGCTCCAGGAGTTCCATCATAGCTCCTCACTGTCGCTGGGAGAATGTTTTCTCCTCCGCTCGCCCCTTCCACCGTCATTTTCTCTCTACCCACCCTTGCCTCCTTTTCCGCGCAGCTCTCGATTCCCCCCTCTCTTTCGCACCCTTCATGTCATATTCCGCTCCAGGAGCTCCATCATAGCTCCTCGCTGTCGCTGGGAGGATGTTTTCTCCTCCGCTCGCCCCTTCCACCGTCATTTTATCTCTACCCACCCTTGCCTC
The DNA here is from genome assembly GCF_965119305.1 of Pelophylax lessonae. Classification (NCBI taxonomy): domain Eukaryota; kingdom Metazoa; phylum Chordata; class Amphibia; order Anura; family Ranidae; genus Pelophylax; species Pelophylax lessonae. The sequence goes on along the minus strand of NC_138780.1, from coordinate 85,901,248 downwards.
CTTTTCCGCGCAGCTCTCGATTCCCCCCTCTCTTTCGCACCCTCAATGTCATATTCCGCTCCAGGAGTTCCATCATAGCTCCTCACTGTCGCTGGGAGGATGTTTTCTCCTCCGCTCGCCCCTTCCACCGTCATTTTCTCTCTACCCACCCTTGCCTCCTTTTCCGCGCAGCTCTCGATTCCCCCCTCTCTTTCGCACCCTTCATGTCATATTCCGCTCCAGGAGCTCCATCATAGCTCCTCGCTGTCGCTGGGAGGATGTTTTCTCCTCCGCTCGCCCCTTCCACCGTCATTTTATCTCTACCCACCCTTGCCTCCTTTTCCGCGCAGCTCTCGATTCCCCCCTCTCTTTCGCACCCTCAATGTCATATTCCGCTCCAGGAGTTCCATCATAGCTCCTCACTGTCGCTGGGAGGATGTTTTCTCCTCCGCTCGCCCCTTCCACCGTCATTTTCTCTCTACCCACCCTTGCCTCCTTTTCCGCGCAGCTCTCGATTCCCCCCTCTCTTTCGCACCCTCCATGTCATATTCCGCTCCAGGAGTTCAGTCATAGCTCCGCACTGTCGCTGGGAGGATGTTTTCTCCTCCGCTCGCCCCTTCCACCGTCATTTTCTCTCTACCCACCCTTGCCTCCTTTTCCGCGCAGCTCTCGATTCCCCCCTCTCTTTCGCACCCTCCATGTCATATTCCGCTCCAGGAGCTCCATCATAGCTCCTCGCTGTCGCTGGGAGGATGTTTTCTCCTCCGCTCGCCCCTTCCACCGTCATTTTCTCTCTACCCACCCTTGCCTCCTTTTCCGCGCAGCTCTCGATTCCCCCCTCTCTTTCGCACCCTCCATGTCATATTCCGCTCCAGGAGTTCCATCATAGCTCCTCACTGTCGCTGGGAGGAAGTTTTCTCCTCCGCTCGCCCCTTCCACCGTCATTTTCTCTCTACCCACCCTTGCCTCCTTTTCCACGCAGCTCTCGATTCCCCCCTCTCTTTCGCACCCTCCATGTCATATTCCGCTCCAGGAGCTCCATCATAGCTGCTTGCTGTCGCTGGGAGGATGTTTTCTCCTCCGCTCGCCCCTTCCACCGTCATTTTCTCTCTACCCACCCTTGCCTCCTTTTCCGCGCAGCTCTCGATTCCCCCCTCTCTTTCGCACCCTCCATGTCATATTCCGCTCCAGGAGTTCCATCATAGCTCCTCACTGTCGCTGGGAGGATGTTTTCTCCTCCGCTCGCCCCTTCCACCATCATTTTCTCTCTACCCACCCTTGCCTCCTTTTCCGCGCAGCTCTCGATTCCCTCCTCTCTTTCGCACCCTCCATGTCATATTCCGCTCCAGGAGTTCCATCATAGCTCCTCACTGTCGCTGGGAGGAAGTTTTCTCCTCCGCTCACCCCTTCCACCGTCATTTTCTCTCTACCCACCCTTGCCTCCTTTTCCGCGCAGCTCTCGATTCCCCCCTCTCTTTCGCACCCTCCATGTCATATTCCGCTCCAGGAGCTCCATCATAGCTCCTTGCTGTCGCTGGGAGGATGTTTTCTCCTCCGCTCGCCCCTTCCACCGTCATTTTCTCTCTACCCACCCTTGCCTCCTTTTCCGCGCAGCTCTCGATTCCCCCCTCTCTTTCGCACCCTCCATGTCATATTCCGCTCCAGGAGTTCCATCATAGCTCCTCACTGTCGCTGGGAGGATGTTTTCTCCTCCGCTCGCCCCTTCCACCATCATTTTCTCTCTACCCACCCTTGCCTCCTTTTCCGCGCAGCTCTCGATTCCCTCCTCTCTTTCGCACCCTCCATGTCATATTCCGCTCCAGGAGTTCCATCATAGCTCCTCACTGTCGCTGGGAGGAAGTTTTCTCCTCCGCTCACCCCTTCCACCGTCATTTTCTCTCTACCCACCCTTGCCTCCTTTTCCGCGCAGCTCTCGATTCCCCCCTCTCTTTCGCACCCTCCATGTCATATTCCGCTCCAGGAGCTCCATCATAGCTCCTTGCTGTCGCTGGGAGGATGTTTTCTCCTCCGCTCGCCCCTTCCACCGTCATTTTCTCTCTACCCACCCTTGCCTCCTTTTCCGCGCAGCTCTCGATTCCCCCCTCTCTTTCGCACCCTCCATGTCATATTCCGCTCCAGGAGTTCCATCATAGCTCCTCACTGTCGCTGGGAGGATGTTTTCTCCTCCGCTCGCCCCTTCCACCGTCATTTTCTCTCTACCCACCCTTGCCTCCTTCTCCGCGCAGCTCTCGATTCCCCCCTCTCTTTCGCACCCTCCATGTCATATTCCGCTCCAGGAGCTCCATCATAGCTAATCGCTGTCGCTGGGAGGATGTTTTCTCCTCCGCTCGCCCCTTCCACCGTCATTTTCTCTCTACCCACCCTTGCCTCCTTTTCCGCGCAGCTCTCGATTCCCCCCTCTCTTTCGCACCCTCCATGTCATATTCCGCTCCAGGAGTTCCATCATAGCTCCTCACTGTCGCTGGGAGGATGTTTTCTCCTCCGCTCGCCCCTTCCACCGTCATTTTCTCTCTACCCACCCTTGCCTCCTTTTCCGCGCAGCTCTCGATTCCCCCCTCTCTTTCGCACCCTCCATGTCATATTCCGCTCCAGGAGTTCAGTCATAGCTCCGCACTGTCGCTGGGAGGATGTTTTCTCCTCCGCTCGCCCCTTCCACCGTCATTTTCTCTCTACCCACCCTTGCCTCCTTTTCCGCGCAGCTCTCGATTCCCCCCTCTCTTTCGCACCCTCCATGTCATATTCCGCTCCAGGAGCTCCATCATAGCTCCTCGCTGTCGCTGGGAGGATGTTTTCTCCTCCGCTCGCCCCTTCCACCGTCATTTTCTCTCTACCCACCCTTGCCTCCTTTTCCGCGCAGCTCTCGATTCCCCCCTCTCTTTCGCACCCTCCATGTCATATTCCGCTCCAGGAGTTCCATCATAGCTCCTCACTGTCGCTGGGAGGAAGTTTTCTCCTCCGCTCGCCCCTTCCACCGTCATTTTCTCTCTACCCACCCTTGCCTCCTTTTCCACGCAGCTCTCGATTCCCCCCTCTCTTTCGCACCCTCCATGTCATATTCCGCTCCAGGAGCTCCATCATAGCTGCTTGCTGTCGCTGGGAGGATGTTTTCTCCTCCGCTCGCCCCTTCCACCGTCATTTTCTCTCTACCCACCCTTGCCTCCTTTTCCGCGCAGCTCTCGATTCCCCCCTCTCTTTCGCACCCTCCATGTCATATTCCGCTCCAGGAGTTCCATCATAGCTCCTCACTGTCGCTGGGAGGATGTTTTCTCCTCCGCTCGCCCCTTCCACCATCATTTTCTCTCTACCCACCCTTGCCTCCTTTTCCGCGCAGCTCTCGATTCCCTCCTCTCTTTCGCACCCTCCATGTCATATTCCGCTCCAGGAGTTCCATCATAGCTCCTCACTGTCGCTGGGAGGAAGTTTTCTCCTCCGCTCACCCCTTCCACCGTCATTTTCTCTCTACCCACCCTTGCCTCCTTTTCCGCGCAGCTCTCGATTCCCCCCTCTCTTTCGCACCCTCCATGTCATATTCCGCTCCAGGAGCTCCATCATAGCTCCTTGCTGTCGCTGGGAGGATGTTTTCTCCTCCGCTCGCCCCTTCCACCGTCATTTTCTCTCTACCCACCCTTGCCTCCTTTTCCGCGCAGCTCTCGATTCCCCCCTCTCTTTCGCACCCTCCATGTCATATTCCGCTCCAGGAGTTCCATCATAGCTCCTCACTGTCGCTGGGAGGATGTTTTCTCCTCCGCTCGCCCCTTCCACCATCATTTTCTCTCTACCCACCCTTGCCTCCTTTTCCGCGCAGCTCTCGATTCCCTCCTCTCTTTCGCACCCTCCATGTCATATTCCGCTCCAGGAGTTCCATCATAGCTCCTCACTGTCGCTGGGAGGAAGTTTTCTCCTCCGCTCACCCCTTCCACCGTCATTTTCTCTCTACCCACCCTTGCCTCCTTTTCCGCGCAGCTCTCGATTCCCCCCTCTCTTTCGCACCCTCCATGTCATATTCCGCTCCAGGAGCTCCATCATAGCTCCTTGCTGTCGCTGGGAGGATGTTTTCTCCTCCGCTCGCCCCTTCCACCGTCATTTTCTCTCTACCCACCCTTGCCTCCTTTTCCGCGCAGCTCTCGATTCCCCCCTCTCTTTCGCACCCTCCATGTCATATTCCGCTCCAGGAGTTCCATCATAGCTCCTCACTGTCGCTGGGAGGATGTTTTCTCCTCCGCTCGCCCCTTCCACCGTCATTTTCTCTCTACCCACCCTTGCCTCCTTCTCCGCGCAGCTCTCGATTCCCCCCTCTCTTTCGCACCCTCCATGTCATATTCCGCTCCAGGAGCTCCATCATAGCTAATCGCTGTCGCTGGGAGGATGTTTTCTCCTCCGCTCGCCCCTTCCACCGTCATTTTCTCTCTACCCACCCTTGCCTCCTTTTCCGCGCAGCTCTCGATTCCCCCCTCTCTTTCGCACCCTCCATGTCATATTCCGCTCCAGGAGTTCCATCATAGCTCCTCACTGTCGCTGGGAGGATGTTTTCTCCTCCGCTCGCCCCTTCCACCGTCATTTTCTCTCTACCCACCCTTGCCTCCTTTTCCGCGCAGCTCTCGATTCCCCCCTCTCTTTCGCACCCTCCATGTCATATTCCGCTCCAGGAGCTCCATCATAGCTCCTTGCTGTCGCTGGGAGGATGTTTTCTCCTCCGCTCGCCCCTTCCACCGTCATTTTCTCTCTACCCACCCTTGCCTCCTTTTCCGCGCAGCTCTCGATTCCCCCCTCTCTTTCGCACCCTCCATGTCATATTCCGCTCCAGGAGTTCCATCATAGCTCCTCACTGTCGCTGGGAGGATGTTTTCTCCTCCGCTCGCCCCTTCCACCGTCATTTTCTCTCTACCCACCCTTGCCTCCTTTTCCGCGCAGCTCTCGATTCCCCCCTCTCTTTCGCACCCTCCATGTCATATTCCGCTCCAGGAGCTCCATCATAGCTCCTTGCTGTCGCTGGGAGGATGTTTTCTCCTCCGCTCGCCCCTTCCACCGTCATTTTCTCTCTACCCACCCTTGCCTCCTTTTCCGCGCAGCTCTCGATTCCCCCCTCTCTTTCGCACCCTCCATGTCATATTCCGCTCCAGGAGTTCCATCATAGCTCCTCACTGTCGCTGGGAGGAAGTTTTCTCCTCCGCTCGCCCCTTCCACCGTCATTTTCTCTCTACCCACCCTTGCCTCCTTTTCCGCGCAGCTCTCGATTCCCCCCTCTCTTTCGCACCCTCCATGTCATATTCCGCTCCAGGAGCTCCATCATAGCTAATCGCTGTCGCTGGGAGGATGTTTTCTCCTCCGCTCGCCCCTTCCACCGTCATTTTCTCTCTACCCACCCTTGCCTCCTTTTCCGCGCAGCTCTCGATTCCCCCCTCTCTTTCGCACCCTCCATGTCATATTCCGCTCCAGGAGTTCCATCATAGCTCCTCACTGTCGCTGGGAGGATGTTTTCTCCTCCGCTCGCCCCTTCCACCGTCATTTTCTCTCTACCCACCCTTGCCTCCTTCTCCGCGCAGCTCTCGATTCCCCCCTCTCTTTCGCACCCTCCATGTCATATTCCGCTCCAGGAGCTCCATCATAGCTAATCGCTGTCGCTGGGAGGATGTTTTCTCCTCCGCTCGCCCCTTCCACCGTCATTTTCTCTCTACCCACCCTTGCCTCCTTTTCCGCGCAGCTCTCGATTCCCCCCTCTCTTTCGCACCCTCCATGTCATATTCCGCTCCAGGAGTTCCATCATAGCTCCTCACTGTCGCTGGGAGGAAGTTTTCTCCTCCGCTCGCCCCTTCCACCGTCATTTTCTCTCTACCCACCCTTGCCTCCTTTTCCGCGCAGCTCTCGATTCCCCCCTCTCTTTCGCACCCTCCATGTCATATTCCGCTCCAGGAGCTCCATCATAGCTCCTCGCTGTCGCTGGGAGGATGTTTTCTCCTCCGCTCGCCCCTTCCACCGTCATTTTCTCTCTACCAACCCTTGCCTCCTTTTCTGCGCAGCTCTCGATTCCCCCCTCTCTTTCGCACCCTCAATGTCATATTCTGCTCCAGGAGTTCCATCATAGCTCCTCACTGTCGCTGGGAGGATGTTTTCTCCTCCGCTCGCCCCTTCCACCGTCATTTTCTCTCTACCCACCCTTGCCTCCTTCTCCGCGCAGCTCTCGATTCCCCCCTCTCTTTCGCACCCTCCATGTCATATTCCGCTCCAGGAGCTCCATCATAGCTAATCGCTGTCGCTGGGAGGATGTTTTCTCCTCCGCTCGCCCCTTCCACCGTCATTTTCTCTCTACCCACCCTTGCCTCCTTTTCCGCGCAGCTCTCGATTCCCCCCTCTCTTTCGCACCCTCCATGTCATATTCCGCTCCAGGAGTTCCATCATAGCTCCTCACTGTCGCTGGGAGGATGTTTTCTCCTCCGCTCGCCCCTTCCACCGTCATTTTCTCTCTACCCACCCTTGCCTCCTTTTCCGCGCAGCTCTCGATTCCCCCCTCTCTTTCGCACCCTCCATGTCATATTCCGCTCCAGGAGCTCCATCATAGCTCCTCGCTGTCGCTGGGAGGATGTTTTCTCCTCCGCTCGCCCCTTCCACCGTCATTTTCTCTCTACCAACCCTTGCCTCCTTTTCTGCGCAGCTCTCGATTCCCCCCTCTCTTTCGCACCCTCAATGTCATATTCTGCTCCAGGAGTTCCATCATAGCTCCTCACTGTCGCTGGGAGGAAGTTTTCTCCTCCGCTCGCCCCTTCCACCGTCATTTTCTCTCTACCCACCCTTGCCTCCTTCTCCGCGCAGCTCTCGATTCCCCCCTCTCTTTCGCACCCTCCATGTCATATTCCGCTCCAGGAGCTCCATCATATCTAATCGCTGTCGCTGGGAGGATGTTTTCTCCTCCGCTCGCCCCTTCCACCGTCATTTTCTCTCTACCCACCCTTGTCTCCTTTTCCGCGCAGCTCTCGATTCCCCCCTCTCTTTCGCACCCTCCATGTCATATTCCGCTCCAGGAGTTCCATCATAGCTCCTCACTGTCGCTGGGAGGATGTTTTCTCCTCCGCTCGCCCCTTCCACCGTCATTTTCTCTCTACCCACCCTTGCCTCCTTTTCCGCGCAGCTCTCGATTCCCCCCTCTCTTTCGCACCCTCCATGTCATATTCCGCTCCAGGAGCTCCATCATAGCTCCTTGCTGTCGCTGGGAGGATGTTTTCTCCTCCGCTCGCCCCTTCCACCGTCATTTTCTCTCTACCCACCCTTGCCTCCTTTTCCGCGCAGCTCTCGATTCCCCCCTCTCTTTCGCACCCTCCATGTCATATTCCGCTCCAGGAGTTCCATCATAGCTCCTCACTGTCGCTGGGAGGAAGTTTTCTCCTCCGCTCGCCCCTTCCACCGTCATTTTCTCTCTACCCACCCTTGCCTCCTTTTCCGCGCAGCTCTCGATTCCCCCCTCTCTTTCGCACCCTCCATGTCATATTCCGCTCCAGGAGCTCCATCATAGCTAATCGCTGTCGCTGGGAGGATGTTTTCTCCTCCGCTCGCCCCTTCCACCGTCATTTTCTCTCTACCCACCCTTGCCTCCTTTTCCGCGCAGCTCTCGATTCCCCCCTCTCTTTCGCACCCTCCATGTCATATTCCGCTCCAGGAGTTCCATCATAGCTCCTCACTGTCGCTGGGAGGATGTTTTCTCCTCCGCTCGCCCCTTCCACCGTCATTTTCTCTCTACCCACCCTTGCCTCCTTTTCCGCGCAGCTCTCGATTCCCCCCTCTCTTTCGCACCCTCCATGTCATATTCCGCTCCAGGAGCTCCATCATAGCTCCTTGCTGTCGCTGGGAGGATGTTTTCTCCTCCGCTCGCCCCTTCCACCGTCATTTTCTCTCTACCCACCCTTGCCTCCTTTTCCGCGCAGCTCTCGATTCCCCCCTCTCTTTCGCACCCTCCATGTCATATTCCGCTCCAGGAGTTCCATCATAGCTCCTCACTGTCGCTGGGAGGAAGTTTTCTCCTCCGCTCGCCCCTTCCACCGTCATTTTCTCTCTACCCACCCTTGCCTCCTTTTCCGCGCAGCTCTCGATTCCCCCCTCTCTTTCGCACCCTCCATGTCATATTCCGCTCCAGGAGCTCCATCATAGCTCCTTGCTGTCGCTGGGAGGATGTTTTCTCCTCCGCTCGCCCCTTCCACCGTCATTTTCTCTCTACCCACCCTTGCCTCCTTTTCCGCGCAGCTCTCGATTCCCCCCTCTCTTTCGCACCCTCCATGTCATATTCCCGCTCCAGGAGCTCCATCATAGCTCCTCGCTGTCGCTGGGAGGATGTTTTCTCCTCCGCTCGCCCCTTCCACCGTCATTTTCTCTCTACCAACCCTTGCCTCCTTTTCTGCGCAGCTCTCGATTCCCCCCTCTCTTTCGCACCCTCAATGTCATATTCTGCTCCAGGAGTTCCATCATAGCTCCTCACTGTCGCTGGGAGGATGTTTTCTCCTCCGCTCGCCCCTTCCACCGTCATTTTCTCTCTACCCACCCTTGCCTCCTTTTCCGCGCAGCTCTCGATTCCCCCCTCTCTTTCGCACCCTCCATGTCATATTCCGCTCCAGGAGTTCCATCATAGCTCCTCACTGTCGCTGGGAGGAAGTTTTCTCCTCCGCTCGCCCCTTCCACCGTCATTTTCTCTCTACCCACCCTTGCCTCCTTTTCCGCGCAGCTCTCGATTCCCCCCTCTCTTTCGCACCCTCCATGTCATATTCCGCTCCAGGAGCTCCATCATAGCTCCTTGCTGTCGCTGGGAGGATGTTTTCTCCTCCGCTCGCCCCTTCCACCGTCATTTTCTCTCTACCCACCCTTGCCTCCTTTTCCGCGCAGCTCTCGATTCCCCCCTCTCTTTCGCACCCTCCATGTCATATTCCGCTCCAGGAGTTCTATCATAGCTCCTCACTGTCGCTAAGAGGATGTTTTCTCCTCCGCTCGCCCCTTCCACCGTCATTTTCTCTCTACCCACCCTTGCCTCCTTTTCCGCGCAGCTCTCGATTCCCCCCTCTCTTTCGCACCCTCCATGTCATATTCCGCTCCAGGAGTTCCATCATAGCTCCTCACTGTCGCTGGGAGGATGTTTTCTCCTCCGCTCGCCCCTTCCACCGTCATTTTCTCTCTACCCACCCTTGCCTCCTTCTCCGCGCAGCTCTCGATTCCCCCCTCTCTTTCACACCCTCCATGTCATATTCCGCTCCAGGAGCTCCATCATAGCTCCTCGCTGTCGCTGGGAGGATGTTTTCTCCTCCGCTCGCCCCTTCCACCGTCATTTTCTCTCTACCCACCCTTGCCTCCTTTTCCGCGCAGCTCTCGATTCCCCCCTCTCTTTCGCACCCTCCATGTCATATTCCGCTCCAGGAGTTCCATCATAGCTCCTCACTGTCGCTGGGAGGATGTTTTCTCCTCCGCTCGCCTCTTCCACCGTCATTTTCTCTCTACCCACCCTTGCCCCCTCTTCTCTGCGCAGCTCTCGATTCCCCCCTCTCTTTCGCACCCTCCATGTCATATTCCGCTCCAGGAGTTCCATCATAGCTCCTCACTGTCGCTGGGAGGAAATTTTCTCCTCCGCTCGCCCCTTCCACCGTCATTTTCTCTCTACCCACCCTTGCCTCCTTTTCCGCACAGCTCTCGATTTCCCCCTCTCTTTCGCACCCTCCATGTCAAATTCCGCTCCAGGAGCTCCATCATAGCTCCTTGCTGTCGCTGGGAGGATGTTTTCTCCTCCGCTCGCCCCTTCCACCGTCATTTTCTCTCTACCCACCCTTGCCTCCTTTTCCGCGCAGCTCTCGATTCCCCCCTCTCTTTCGCACCCTCCATGTCATATTCCGCTCCAGGAGTTCCATCATAGCTCCTCACTGTCGCTGGGAGGATGTTTTCTCCTCCGCTCGCCCCTTCCACCGTCATTTTCTCTCTACCCACCCTTGCCTCCTTTTCCGCGCAGCTCTCGATTCCCCCCTCTCTTTCACACCCTCCATGTCATATTCCGCTCCAGGAGCTCCATCATAGCTCCTCGCTGTCGCTGGGAGGATGTTTTCTCCTCCCCTCGCCCCTTCCACCGTCATTTTCTCTCTACCCACCCTTGCCTCCTTTTTCACGCAGCTCTCGATTCCCCCCTCTCTTTCGCACCCTCAATGTCATATTCCGCTCCAGGAGTTCCATCATAGCTCCTCACTGTCGCTGGGAGGATGTTTTCTCCTCCGCTCGCCCCTTCCACCGTCATTTTCTCTCTACCCACCCTTGCCTCCTTTTCCGCGCAGCTCTCGATTCCCCCCTCTCTTTCGCACCCTCCATGTCATATTCCGCTCCAGGAGTTCCATCATAGCTCCTCACTGTCGCTGGGAGGAAGTTTTCTCCTCCGCTCGCCCCTTCCTTCGTCATTTTCTCTCTACCCACCCTTGCCTCCTTTTCCGCGCAGCTCTCGATTCCACCCTCTCTTTCGCACCCTCCATGTCATATTCCGCTCCAGGAGCTCCATCATAGCTCCTTGCTGTCGCTGGGAGGATGTTTTCTCCTCCGCTCGCCCCTTCCACCGTCATTTTCTCTCTACCCACCCTTGCCTCCTTTTCCGCGCAGCTCTCGATTCCCCCCTCTCTTTCGCACCCTCCATGTCATATTCCGCTCCAGGAGTTCCATCATAGCTCCTCACTGTCGCTGGGAGGATGTTTTCTCCTCCGCTCGCCCCTTCCACCATCATTTTCTCTCTACCCACCCTTGCCTCCTTTTCCACGCAGCTCTCGATTCCCCCCTCTCTTTCGCACCCTCCATGTCATATTCCGCTCCAGGAGTTCCATCATAGCTCCTCACTGTCGCTGGGAGGAAGTTTTCTCCTCCGCTCGCCCCTTCCACCGTCATTTTCTCTCTACCCACCCTTGCCTCCTTTTCCGCGCAGCTCTCGATTCCCCCCTCTCTTTCGCACCCTCCATGTCATATTCCGCTCCAGGAGCTCCATCATAGCTAATCGCTGTCGCTGGGAGGATGTTTTCTCCTCCGCTCGCCCCTTCCACCGTCATTTTCTCTCTACCCACCCTTGCCTCCTTTTCCGCGCAGCTCTCGATTCCCCCCTCTCTTTCGCACCCTCCATGTCATATTCCGCTCCAGGAGTTCCATCATAGCTCCTCACTGTCGCTGGGAGGATGTTTTCTCCTCCGCTCGCCCCTTCCACCGTCATTTTCTCTCTACCCACCCTTGCCTCCTTTTCCGCGCAGCTCTCGATTCCCCCCTCTCTTTCGCACCCTCCATGTCATATTCCGCTCCAGGAGCTCCATCATAGCTCCTTGCTGTCGCTGGGAGGATGTTTTCTCCTCCGCTCGCCCCTTCCACCGTCATTTTCTCTCTACCCACCCTTGCCTCCTTTTCCGCGCAGCTCTCGATTCCCCCCTCTCTTTCGCACCCTCCATGTCATATTCCGCTCCAGGAGTTCCATCATAGCTCCTCACTGTCGCTGGGAGGATGTTTTCTCCTCCGCTCGCCCCTTCCACCGTCATTTTCTCTCTACCCACCCTTGCCTCCTTTTCCGCGCAGCTCTCGATTCCCCCCTCTCTTTCGCACCCTCCATGTCATATTCCGCTCCAGGAGTTCCATCATAGCTCCTCACTGTCGCTGGGAGGATGTTTTCTCCTCCGCTCGCCCCTTCCACCGTCATTTTCTCTCTACCCACCCTTGCCTCCTTTTCCGCGCAGCTCTCGATTCCCCCCTCTCTTTCGCACCCTCCATGTCATATTCCGCTCCAGGAGCTCCATCATAGCTCCTTGCTGTCGCTGGGAGGATGTTTTCTCCTCCGCTCGCCCCTTCCACCGTCATTTTCTCTCTACCCACCCTTGCCTCCTTTTCCGCGCAGCTCTCGATTCCCCCCTCTCTTTCGCACCCTCCATGTCATATTCCGCTCCAGGAGTTCCATCATAGCTCCTCACTGTCGCTGGGAGGATGTTTTCTCCTCCGCTCGCCCCTTCCACCGTCATTTTCTCTCTACCCACCCTTGCCTCCTTTTCCGCGCAGCTCTCGATTCCTCCCTCTCTTTCGCACCCTCCATGTCATATTCCGCTCCAGGAGCTCCATCATAGCTCCTTGCTGTCGCTGGGAGGATGTTTTCTCCTCCGCTCGCCCCTTCCACCGTCATTTTCTCTCTACCCACCCTTGCCTCCTTTTCCGCGCAGCTCTCGATTCCCCCCTCTCTTTCGCACCCTCCATGTCATATTCCGCTCCAGGAGTTCCATCATAGCTCCTCACTGTCGCTGGGAGGATGTTTTCTCCTCCGCTCGCCCCTTCCACCATCATTTTCTCTCTACCCACCCTTGCCTCCTTTTCCGCGCAGCTCTCGATTCCCCCCTCTCTTTCGCACCCTCCATGTCATATTCCGCTCCAGGAGTTCCATCATAGCTCCTCACTGTCGCTGGGAGGAAGTTTTCTCCTCCGCTCGCCCCTTCCACCGTCATTTTCTCTCTACCCACCCTTGCCTCCTTTTCCGCGCAGCTCTCGATTCCCCCCTCTCTTTCGCACCCTCCATGTCATATTCCGCTCCAGGAGCTCCATCATAGCTAATCGCTGTCGCTGGGAGGATGTTTTCTCCTCCGCTCGCCCCTTCCACCGTCATTTTCTCTCTACCCACCCTTGCCTCCTTTTCCGCGCAGCTCTCGATTCCCCCCTCTCTTTCGCACCCTCCATGTCATATTCCGCTCCAGGAGTTCCATCATAGCTCCTCACTGTCGCTGGGAGGATGTTTTCTCCTCCGCTCGCCCCTTCCACCGTCATTTTCTCTCTACCCACCCTTGCCTCCTTTTCCGCGCAGCTCTCGATTCCCCCCTCTCTTTCGCACCCTCCATGTCATATTCCGCTCCAGGAGCTCCATCATAGCTCCTTGCTGTCGCTGGGAGGATGTTTTCTCCTCCGCTCGCCCCTTCCACCGTCATTTTCTCTCTACCCACCCTTGCCTCCTTTTCCGCGCAGCTCTCGTTTCCCCCCTCTCTTTCGCACCCTCCATGTCATATTCCGCTCCAGGAGTTCCATCATAGCTCCTCACTGTCGCTGGGAGGATGTTTTCTCCTCCGCTCGCCCCTTCCACCGTCATTTTCTCTCTACCCACCCTTGCCTCCTTTTCCGCGCAGCTCTCGATTCCCCCCTCTCTTTCGCACCCTCCATGTCATATTCCGCTCCAGGAGTTCCATCATAGCTCCTCACTGTCGCTGGGAGGATGTTTTCTCCTCCGCTCGCCCCTTCCACCGTCATTTTCTCTCTACCCACCCTTGCCTCCTTTTCCGCGCAGCTCTCGATTCCCCCCTCTCTTTCGCACCCTCCATGTCATATTCCGCTCCAGGAGCTCCATCATAGCTCCTTGCTGTCGCTGGGAGGATGTTTTCTCCTCCGCTCGCCCCTTCCACCGTCATTTGCTCTCTACCCACCCTTGCCTCCTTTTCCGCGCAGCTCTCGATTCCCCCCTCTCTTTCGCACCCTCCATGTCATATTCCGCTCCAGGAGTTCCATCATAGCTCCTCACTGTCGCTGGGAGGATGTTTTCTCCTCCGCTCGCCCCTTCCACCGTCATTTTCTCTCTACCCACCCTTGCCTCCTTTTCCGCGCAGCTCTCGATTCCCCCCTCTCTTTCGCACCCTCCATGTCATATTCCGCTCCAGGAGTTCCATCATAGCTCCTCACTGTCGCTGGGAGGATGTTTTCTCCTCCGCTCGCCCCTTCCACCGTCATTTTCTCTCTACCCACCCTTGCCTCCTTTTCCGCGCAGCTCTCGATTCCCCCCTCTCTTTCGCACCCTCCATGTCATATTCCGCTCCAGGAGTTCCATCATAGCTCCTCACTGTCGCTGGGAGGAAGTTTTCTCCTCCGCTCGCCCCTTCCACCTTCATTTTCTCTCTACCCACCCTTGCCTCCTTTTCCGCGCAGCTCTCGATTCCCCCCTCTCTTTCGCACCCTCCATGTCATATTCCGCTCCAGGAGCTCCATCATAGCTCCTTGCTGTCGCTGGGAGGATGTTTTCTCCTCCGCTCGCCCCTTCCACCGTCATTTTCTCTCTACCCACCCTTGCCTCCTTTTCCGCGCAGCTCTCGATTCCCCCCTCTCTTTCGCACCCTCCATGTCATATTCCGCTCCAGGAGTTCCATCATAGCTCCTCACTGTCGCTGGGAGGATGTTTTCTCCTCCGCTCGCCCCTTCCACCGTCATTTTCTCTCTACCCACCCTTGCCTCCTTCTCCGCACATCTCTCGATTCCCCCCTCTCTTTCGCACCCTCCATGTCATATTCCGCTCCAGGAGCTCCATCATAGCTAATCGCTGTCGCTGGGAGGATGTTTTCTCCTCCGCTCGCCCCTTCCACCGTCATTTTCTCTCTACCCACCCTTGCCTCCTTTTCCGCGCAGCTCTCGATTCCCCCCTCTCTTTCGCACCCTCCATGTCATATTCCGCTCCAGGAGTTCCATCATAGCTCCTCACTGTCGCTGGGAGGATGTTTTCTCCTCCGCTCGCCCCTTCCACCGTCATTTTCTCTCTACCCACCCTTGCCTCCTTTTCCGCGCAGCTCTCGATTCCCCCCTCTCTTTCGCACCCTCCATGTCATATTCCGCTCCAGGAGCTCCATCATAGCTCCTTGCTGTCGCTGGGAGGATGTTTTCTCCTCCGCTCGCCCCTTCCACCGTCATTTTCTCTCTACCCACCCTTGCCTCCTTTTCCGCGCAGCTCTCGATTCCCCCCTCTCTTTCGCACCCTCCATGTCATATTCCGCTCCAGGAGTTTCATCATAGCTCCTCACTGTCGCTGGGAGGAAGTTTTCTCCTCCGCTCGCCCCTTCCACCGTCATTTTCTCTCTACCCACCCTTGCCTCCTTTTCCGCGCAGCTCTCGATTCCCCCCTCTCTTTCGCACCCTCCATGTCATATTCCGCTCCAGGAGCTCCATCATAGCTCCTTGCTGTCGCTGGGAGGATGTTTTCTCCTCCGCTCGCCCCTTCCACCGTCATTTTCTCTCTACCCACCCTTGCCTCCTTTTCCGCGCAGCTCTCGATTCCCCCCTCTCTTTCGCACCCTCCATGTCATATTCCGCTCCAGGAGTTCCATCATAGCTCCTCACTGTCGCTGGGAGGATGTTTTCTCCTCCGCTCGCCCCTTCCACCGTCATTTTCTCTCTACCCACCCTTGCCTCCTTTTCCGCGCAGCTCTCGATTCCCCCCTCTCTTTCGCACCCTCCATGTCATATTCCGCTCCAGGAGCTCCATCATAGCTCCTCGCTGTCGCTGGGAGGATGTTTTCTCCTCCGCTCACCCCTTCCACCGTCATTTTCTCTCTACCCACCCTTGCCTCCTTTTCCGCGCAGCTCTCGATTCCCCCCTCTCTTTCGCACCCTCAATGTCATATTCCGCTCCAGGAGTTCCATCATAGCTCCTCACTGTCGCTGGGAGGATGTTTTCTCCTCCGCTCGCCCCTTCCACCATCATTTTCTCTCTACCCACCCTTGCCTCCTTTTCCGCGCAGCTCTCGATTCCCCCCTCTCTTTCGCACCCTCCATGTCATATTCCGCTCCAGGAGTTCCATCATAGCTCCTCACTGTCGCTGGGAGGAAGTTTTCTCCTCCGCTCGCCCCTTCCACCGTAATTTTCTCTCTACCCACCCTTGCCTCCTTTTCCGCGCAGCTCTCGATTCCCCCCTCTCTTTCGCACCCTCCATGTCATATTCCGCTCCAGGAGCTCCATCATAGCTCCTTGCTATCGCTGGGAGGATGTTTTCTCCTCCGCTCGCCCCTTCCACCGTCATTTTCTCTCTACCCACCCTTGCCTCCTTTTCCGCGCAGCTCTCGATTCCCCCCTCTCTTTCGCACCCTCCATGTCATATTCCGCTCCAGGAGTTCCATCATAGCTCCTCACTGTCGCTGGGAGGATGTTTTCTCCTCCGCTCGCCTCTTCCACCGTCATTTTCTCTCTACCCACCCTTGCCTCCTTTTCCGCGCAGCTCTCGATTCCCCCCTCTCTTTCGCACCCTCCATGTCATATTCCGCTCCAGGAGTTCCATCATAGCTCCTCACTGTCGCTGGGAGGAAGTTTTCTCCTCCGCTCGCCCCTTCCACCGTCATTTTCTCTCTACCCACCCTTGCCTCCTTTTCCGCGCAGCTCTCGATTCCCCCCTCTCTTTCGCACCCTTCATGTCATATTCCGCTCCAGGAGCTCCATCATAGCTCCTCGCTGTCGCTGGGAGGATGTTTTCTCCTCCGCTCACCCCTTCCACCGTCATTTTCTCTCTACCCACCCTTGCCTCCTTTTCCGCGCAGCTCTCGATTCCCCCCTCTCTTTCGCACCCTCAATGTCATATTCCGCTCCAGGAGTTCCATCATAGCTCCTCACTGTCGCTGGGAGGATGTTTTCTCCTCCGCTCGCCCCTTCCACCATCATTTTCTCTCTACCCACCCTTGCCTCCTTTTCCGCGCAGCTCTCGATTCCCCCCTCTCTTTCGCACCCTCCATGTCATATTCCGCTCCAGGAGTTCCATCATAGCTCCTCACTGTCGCTGGGAGGAAGTTTTCTCCTCCGCTCGCCCCTTCCACCGTCATTTTCTCTCTACCCACCCTTGCCTCCTTTTCCGCGCAGCTCTCGATTCCCCCCTCTCTTTCGCACCCTCCATGTCATATTCCGCTCCAGGAGCTCCATCATAGCTCCTTGCTATCGCTGGGAGGATGTTTTCTCCTCCGCTCGCCCCTTCCACCGTCATTTTCTCTCTACCCACCCTTGCCTCCTTTTCCGCGCAGCTCTCGATTCCCCCCTCTCTTTCGCACCCTCCATGTCATATTCCGCTCCAGGAGTTCCATCATAGCTCCTCACTGTCGCTGGGAGGATGTTTTCTCCTCCGCTCGCCTCTTCCACCGTCATTTTCTCTCTACCCACCCTTGCCTCCTTTTCCGCGCAGCTCTCGATTCCCCCCTCTCTTTCGCACCCTCCATGTCATATTCCGCTCCAGGAGTTCCATCATAGCTCCTCACTGTCGCTGGGAGGAAGTTTTCTCCTCCGCTCGCCCCTTCCACCGTCATTTTCTCTCTACCCACCCTTGCCTCCTTTTCCGCGCAGCTCTCGATTCCCCCCTCTCTTTCGCACCCTTCATGTCATATTCCGCTCCAGGAGCTCCATCATAGCTCCTTGCTGTCGCTGGGAGGATGTTTTCTCCTCCGCTCGCCCCTTCCACCGTCATTTTCTCTCTACCCACCCTTGCCTCCTTTTCCGCGCAGCTCTCGATTCCCCCCTCTTTTTCGCACCCTCCATGTCATATTCCGCTCCAGGAGTTCCATCATAGCTCCTCACTGTCGCTGGGAGGATGTTTTCTCCTCCGCTCGCCCCTTCCACCGTCATTTTCTCTCTACCCACCCTTGCCTCCTTTTCCGCGCAGCTCTCGATTCCCCCCTCTCTTTCGCACCCTCCATGTCATATTCCGCTCCAGGGGCTCCATCATAGCTCCTCGCTGTCGCTGGGAGGATGTTTTCTCCTCCGCTCGCCCCTTCCACCGTCATTTTCTCTCTACCCACCCTTGCCTCCTTTTCCGCGCAGCTCTCGATTCCCCCCTCTCTTTCGCACCCTCAATGTCATATTCCGCTCCAGGAGTTCCATCATAGCTCCTCACTGTCGCTGGGAGGATGTTTTCTCCTCCGCTCGCCCCTTCCACCATCATTTTCTCTCTACCCACCCTTGCCTCCTTTTCCGCGCAGCTCTCGATTCCCCCCTCTCTTTCGCACCCTCCATGTCATATTCCGCTCCAGGAGTTCCATCATAGCTCCTCACTGTCGCTGGGAGGAAGTTTTCTCCTCCGCTCGCCCCTTCCACCGTCATTTTCTCTCTACCCACCCTTGCCTCCTTTTCCACGCAGCTCTCGATTCCCCCCTCTCTTTCGCACCCTCCATGTCATATTCCGCTCCAGGAGCTCCATCATAGCTCCTTGCTGTCGCTGGGAGGATGTTTTCTCCTCCGCTCGCCCCTTCCACCGTCATTTTCTCTCTACCCACCCTTGCCTCCTTTTCCGCGCAGCTCTCGATTCCCCCCTCTCTTTCGCACCCTCCATGTCATATTCCGCTCCAGGAGTTCCATCATAGCTCCTCACTGTCGCTGGGAGGAAGTTTTCTCCTCCGCTCGCCCCTTCCACCGTCATTTTCTCTCTACCCACCCTTGCCTCCTTTTCCGCGCAGCTCTCGATTCCCCCCTCTCTTTCGCACCCTCCATGTCATATTCCGCTCCAGGAGCTCCATCATAGCTCCTTGCTGTCGCTGGGAGGATGTTTTCTCCTCCGCTCGCCCCTTCCACCGTCATTTTCTCTCTACCCACCCTTGCCTCCTTTTCCGCGCAGCTCTCGATTCCCCCCTCTCTTTCGCACCCTCCATGTCATATTCCGCTCCAGGAGTTCCATCATAGCTCCTCACTGTCGCTGGGAGGATGTTTTCTCCTCCGCTCGCCCCTTCCACCGTCATTTTCTCTCTACCCACCCTTGCCTCCTTCTCCGCGCAGCTCTCGATTCCCCCCTCTCTTTCGCACCCTCCATGTCATATTCCGCTCCAGGAGCTCCATCATAGCTAATCGCTGTCGCTGGGAGGATGTTTTCTCCTCCGCTCGCCCCTTCCACCGTCATTTTCTCTCTACCCACCCTTGCCTCCTTTTCCGCGCAGCTCTCGATTCCCCCCTCTCTTTCGCACCCTCCATGTCATATTCCGCTCCAGGAGCTCCATCATAGCTCCTTGCTGTCGCTGGGAGGATGTTTTCTCCTCCGCTCGCCCCTTCCACCGTCATTTTCTCTCTACCCACCCTTGCCTCCTTTTCCGCGCAGCTCTCGATTCTCCCCTCTCTTTCGCACCCTCCATGTCATATTCCGCTCCAGGAGTTCCATCATAGCTCCTCACTGTCGCTGGGAGGATGTTTTCTCCTCCGCTCGCCCCTTCCACCGTCATTTTCTCTCTACCCACCCTTGCCTCCTTTTCCGCGCAGCTCTCGATTCCCCCCTCTCTTTCGCACCCTCCATGTCATATTCCGCTCCAGGAGTTCCATCATAGCTCCTCACTGTCGCTGGGAGGATGTTTTCTCCTCCGCTCGCCCCTTCCACCGTCATTTTCTCTCTACCCACCCTTGCCTCCTTTTCCGCGCAGCTCTCGATTCCCCCCTCTCTTTCGCACCCTCCATGTCATATTCCGCTCCAGGAGTTCCATCATAGCTCCTCACTGTCGCTGGGAGGATGTTTTCTCCTCCGCTCGCCCCTTCCACCGTCATTTTCTCTCTACCCACCCTTGCCTCCTTTTCCGCGCAGCTCTCGATTCCCCCCTCTCTTTCGCACCCTCCATGTCATATTCCGCTCCAGGAGCTCCATCATAGCTCCTTGCTGTCGCTGGGAGGATGTTTTCTCCTCCGCTCGCCCCTTCCACCGTCATTTTCTCTCTACCCACCCTTGCCTCCTTTTCCGCGCAGCTCTCGAATCCCCCCTCTCTTTCGCACCCTCCATGTCATATTCCGCTCCAGGAGTTCCATCATAGCTCCTCACTGTCGCTGGGAGGATGTTTTCTCCTTCGCTCGCCCCTTCCACCGTCATTTTCTCTCTACCCACCCTTGCCTCCTTTTCCGCGCAGCTCTCGATTCCCCCCTCTCTTTCGCACCCTCCATGTCATATTCCGCTCCAGGAGTTCCATCATAGCTCCTCACTGTCGCTGGGAGGATGTTTTCTCCTCCGCTCGCCCCTTCCACCGTCATTTTCTCTCTACCCACCCTTGCCTCCTTTTCCGCGCAGCTCTCGATTCCCCCCTCTCTTTCGCACCCTCCATGTCATATTCCGCTCCAGGAGCTCCATCATAGCTCCTTGCTGTCGCTGGGAGGATGTTTTCTCCTCCGCTCGCCCCTTCCACCGTCATTTTCTCTCTACCCACCCTTGCCTCCTTTTCCGCGCAGCTCTCGATTCCCCCCTCTCTTTCGCACCCTCCATGTCATATTCCGCTCCAGGAGTTCCATCATAGCTCCTCACTGTCGCTGGGAGGATGTTTTCTCCTCCGCTCGCCCCTTCCACCGTCATTTTCTCTCTACCCACCCTTGCCTCCTTCTCCGCGCAGCTCTCGATTCCCCCCTCTCTTTCGCACCCTCCATGTCATATTCCGCTCCAGGAGCTCCATCATAGCTAATCGCTGTCGCTGGGAGATTGTTTTCTCCTCCGCTCGCCCCTTCCACCGTCATTTTCTCTCTACCCACCCTTGCCTCCTTTTCCGCGCAGCTCTCGATTCCCTCCTCTCTTTCGCACCCTCCATGTCATATTCCGCTCCAGGAGTTCCATCATAGCTCCTCACTGTCGCTGGGAGGATGTTTTCTCCTCCGCTCGCCCCTTCCACCGTCATTTTCTCTCTACCCACCCTTGCCTCCTTCTCCGCGCAGCTCTCGATTCCCCCCTCTCTTTCGCACCCTCCATGTCATATTCCGCTCCAGGAGTTCCATCATAGCTCCTCACTGTCGCTGGGAGGAAGTTTTCTCCTCCGCTCGCCCCTTCCACCGTCATTTTCTCTCTACCCACCCTTGCCTCCTTTTCCGCGCAACTCTCGATTCCCCCCTCTCTTTCGCACCCTCCATGTCATATTCCGCTCCAGGAGCTCCATCATAGCTCCTTGCTGTCGCTGGGAGGACGTTTTCTCCTCCGCTCGCCCCTTCCACCGTCATTTTCTCTCTACCCACCCTTGCCTCCTTTTCCGCGCAGCTCTCGATTCCCCCCTCTCTTTCGCACCCTCCATGTCATATTCCGCTCCAGGAGTTCCATCATAGCTCCTCACTGTCGCTGGGAGGATGTTTTCTCCTCCGCTCGCCCCTTCCACCGTCATTTTCTCTCTACCCACCCTTGCCTCCTTTTCCGCGCAGCTCTCGATTCCCCCCTCTCTTTCGCACCCTCCATGTCATATTCCGCTCCAGGAGTTCCATCATAGCTCCTCACTGTCGCTGGGAGGAAGTTTTCTCCTCCGCTCGCCCCTTCCACCGTCATTTTCTCTCTACCCACCCTTGCCTCCTTTTCCGCGCAGCTCTCGATTCCCCCCTCTCTTTCGCACCCTCCATGTCATATTCCGCTCCAGGAGCTCCATCATAGCTCCTTGCTGTCGCTGGGAGGATGTTTTCTCCTCCGCTCGCCCCTTCCACCGTCATTTTCTCTCTACCCACCCTTGCCTCCTTTTCCGCGCAGCTCTCGATTCCCCCCTCTCTTTCGCACCCTCCATGTCATATTCCGCTCCAGGAGTTCCATCATAGCTCCTCACTGTCGCTGGGAGGATGTTTTCTCCTCCGCTCGCCCCTTCCACCGTCATTTTCTCTCTACCCACCCTTGCCTCCTTTTCCGCGCAGCTCTCGATTCCCCCCTCTCTTTCGCACCCTCCATGTCATATTCCGCTCCAGGAGCTCCATCATAGCTCCTCGCTGTCGCTGGGAGGATGTTTTCTCCTCCGCTCGCCCCTTCCACCGTCATTTTCTCTCTACCCACCCTTGCCTCCTTTTCCGCGCAGCTCTCGATTCCCCCCTCTCTTTCGCACCCTCAATGTCATATTCCGCTCCAGGAGTTCCATCATAGCTCCTCACTGTCGCTGGGAGGAAGTTTTCTCCTCCGCTCGCCCCTTCCACCGTCATTTTCTCTCTACCCACCCTTGCCTCCTTTTCCGCGCAGCTCTCGATTCCCCCCTCTCTTTCGCACCCTCCATGTCATGTTCCGCTCCAGGAGTTCCATCATAGCTCCTCACTGTCGCTGGGAGGAAGTTTTCTCCTCCGCTCGTCCCTTCCACCGTCATTTTCTCTCTACCCACCCTTGCCTCCTTTTCCGCGCAGCTCTCGATTCCCCCCTCTCTTTCGCACCCTCCATGTCATATTCCGCTCCAGGAGCTCCATCATAGCTCCTCGCTGTCGCTGGGAGGATGTTTTCTCCTCCGCTCGCCCCTTCCACCGTCATTTTCTCTCTACCCACCCTTGCCTCCTTTTCCGCGCAGCTCTCGATTCCCCCCTCTCTTTCGCACCCTCAATGTCATATTCCGCTCCAGGAGTTCCATCATAGCTCCTCACTGTCGCTGGGAGGATGTTTTCTCCTCCGCTCGCCCCTTCCACCGTCATTTTCTCTCTACCCACCCTTGCCTCCTTTTCCGCGCAGCTCTCGATTCCCCCCTCTCTTTCGCACCCTCCATGTCATATTCCGCTCCAGGAGTTCCATCATAGCTCCTCACTGTCGCTGGGAGGAAGTTTTCTCCTCCGCTCGCCCCTTCCACCGTCATTTTCTCTCTACCCACCCTTGCCTCCTTTTCCGCGCAGCTCTCGATTCCCCCCTCTCTTTCGCACCCTCCATGTCATATTCCGCTCCAGGAGCTCCATCATAGCTCCTTGCTGTCGCTGGGAGGATGTTTTCTCCTCCGCTCGCCCCTTCCACCGTAATTTTCTCTCTACCCACCCTTGCCTCCTTTTCCGCGCAGCTCTCGATTCCCCCCTCTCTTTCGCACCCTCCATGTCATATTCCGCTCCAGGAGTTCCATCATAGCTTCTCACTGTCGCTGGGAGGATGTTTTCTCCTCCGCTCGCCCCTTCCACCATCATTTTCTCTCTAACCACCCTTGCCTCCTTTTCCGCGCAGCTCTCGATTCCCCCCTCTCTTTCGCACCCTCCATGTCATATTCCGCTCCAGGAGCTCCATCATAGCTCCTTGCTGTCGCTGGGAGGATGTTTTCTCCTCCGCTCGCCCCTTCCACCGTCATTTTCTCTCTACCCACCCTTGCCTCCTTTTCCGCGCAGCTCTCGATTCCCCCCTCTCTTTCGCACCCTCCACGTCATATTCCGCTCCAGGAGTTCCATCATAGCTCCTCACTGTCGCTGGGAGGATGTTTTCTCCTCCGCTCGCCCCTTCCACCGTCATTTTCTCTCTACCCACCCTTGCCTCCTTCTCCGCGCAGCTCTCGATTCCCCCCTCTCTTTCGCACCCTCCATGTCATATTCCGCTCCAGGAGCTCCATCATGGCTAATCGCTGTCGCTGGGAGGATGTTTTCTCCTCCGCTCGCCCCTTCCACCGTCATTTTCTCTCTACCCACCCTTGCCTCCTTTTCCGCGCAGCTCTCGATTCCCCCCTCTCTTTCGCACCCTCCATGTCATATTCCGCTCCAGGAGTTCCATCATAGCTCCTCACTGTGGCTGGGAGGATGTTTTCTCCTCCGCTCGCCCCTTCCACCGTCATTTTCTCTCTACCCACCCTTGCCTCCTTTTCCGCGCAGCTCTCGATTCCCCCCTCTCTTTCGCACCCTCCATGTCATATTCCGCTCCAGGAGCTCCATCATAGCTCCTTGCTGTCGCTGGGAGGATGTTTTCTCCTCCGCTCGCCCCTTCCACCGTCATTTTCTCTCTACCCACCCTTGCCTCCTTTTCCGCGCAGCTCTCGATTCCCCCCTCTCTTTCGCACCCTCCATGTCATATTCCGCTCCAGGAGTTCCATCATAGCTCCTCACTGTCGCTGGGAGGATGTTTTCTCCTCCGCTCGCCCCTTCCACCGTCATTTTCTCTCTACCCACCCTTGCCTCCTTTTCCGCGCAGCTCTCGATTCCCCCCTCTCTTTCGCACCCTCCATGTCATATTCCGCTCCAGGAGCTCCATCATAGCTCCTTGCTGTCGCTGGGAGGATGTTTTCTCCTCCGCTCGCCCCTTCCACCGTCATTTTCTCTCTACCCACCCTTGCCTCCTTTTCCGCGCAGCTCTCGATTCCCCCCTCTCTTTCGCACCCTCCATGTCATATTCCGCTCCAGGAGTTCCATCATAGCTCCTCACTGTCGCTGGGAGGATGTTTTCTCCTCCGCTCGCCCCTTCCACCATCATTTTCTCTCTACCCACCCTTGCCTCCTTTTCCGCGCAGCTCTCGATTCCCCCCTCTCTTTCGCACCCTCCATGTCATATTCCGCTCCAGGAGTTCCATCATAGCTCCTCACTGTCGCTGGGAGGAAGTTTTCTCCTCCGCTCGCCCCTTCCGCCGTCATTTTCTCTCTAC